>NC_043978.1:40836608-41466043 GCF_902148855.1 Sphaeramia orbicularis
TCGCCTTTTAAGAGGAAATATGATTTAACCCATATAGACCCAAACATCCACCGGTGACCAAAAGTATCTACTGATGTAAAATATTTAATATCTGTTGATCCACTAATCCTATCAATACATGTAAATAATTGGTGTAAATTACAGTTTGTCGTTAGGATGTTAGGAGGCTCCGTAGTGAACGTGGAAACATCGTCATCTTCTACAACATTGATTCACCATGGAGTCTGATCAATGACAGTGGATGGAAATACTTGTTTTATGTTCAGTTATTGATAAATTTGCTGAAAGTCATTTTTTGTTCAGTTTTCTCTACTCTGATATAATAACCTTTAAATTTACTCTGACTTTTCATGAACATCTACATGATCGTCTAATTAAATATAGAGAAAATTACATGATTTACAATGAAAAATGCAAAATACAAAGGATAATATTATAATAAATGGCGATAAATCACTTAAGAAAGGTTATTTGGGAACTGTCACAAAAATAGCTTGGGTCTTTATGGGTTCAATGCCCATGACCTCAGATGAAAAGCTAAAATAACCTCATAGTAGACCACAGTTATTTCAGTTCTTGCTAAAACAAAAAAAAATCTTAATAAAGATTCCAATCTGGTATGGGATTTAAGCCAAAAAATTCAGTGGTTATTAGATTTATTTTAAGACTTGGACACCTGGTCTTTCCTACTATCCTAACACCAAGTTTTTCATGAGCAGGCACAGCCTCAACTGTCATCAGAATGTTTGTGATGCATGCAGGTAAAGTAAGACTACATAAACAAAGCGAGTCAAACTTTCACTCAAAGTCAGCTCTTGTGTGAATTGTGTGTCACCAGATGATGTTATTTCCCCTCTACCCTGGTCATATTTCTGCTGTCAACATTTGAACTAAGGCACAAAACGGCAAAAACTCCTCTCTTCTCATAAGAATAGTCATAATATTCTTTATAATTTCCTTTTTAGGTAGAAAATAGCTTACTGTTTTCTTATTTGCACAGCAGCAGTGGATGACATTATTAGACACTTTAGTTAAATACTGCTCTGTATATGGATCAAAACCTGAATTCTGTGATTGCTATACTAGTTCGACTAACAAGAAGGAGCCTGTTGGAATAAACCTACCGCTGACTGACTCTTTGAGCTAGAAATCTCTTCCCCTTCCGTTTTATGTGCAAGTCCATTCTCATTACATGAACAGATAGGCGTCAGTGTGATATCTCCAGTTTGATCTGAAATTGCTACAAGCTATAATAAGAATAGAATAGAATAGAACAGCATAGCATAGCCTTCATTGTCATTGTGTGTAACAACATTAATTTAAAAAAAAAAACCAATACTTCAGAAAATAAGAACAGCAAATATAAAATTAGCAAAACAAAATAAGAAAATAGAATTAAAAATTTTACAAAAAGTAAAATAGAATAGAACTAAAAGTAGAAGAAAAAATAAAAATAGACATAAAATATAAAACAATATTCACAGTATTATATCGATGAACTCAAGTCTATAAAAAAATTGTGCATTTTTGTTTGGATAAATATTGAATAAATATTACGTGAAAGATTACTGCACATCTCCCTTTTCCAAGAGGAAAACTAGTTCATCTAGACTTTTCTTCATTGCTGGTGCACCGCTGAATCAATGTCTGTCAATGTGAGACAACTGCACACATTTCAACACCTTCTCTAGACAAGAACAGTTTCTTAAAAAAGAAACTTTCAGTGGTTGTCAACTTAAAGTTCCCAACATTAGAACTCGGAAATGTCACCCTGAACTACAGTTACATGCTTTTTTTTTTTCATAATGATTTTTGACATATTGAAAGTAATGGAAGACATTATCTGCACTGCTGCTGCTGAAACTCCTCACACCAGAGAAGACTCACTCAGAGCCTATTGATCTACTCTCACAAGCTTTATAGTGGCTGTCGATGAGGCCATTTGTAGATTGTTGGTCCAATGTCCATACATGTCAGTGACAATAACCTGATTGTGTGCAAGGATTCCACCAGTATTTTCACAGAGGCACTTCTTGGGGGCTTGTAGGTGTGATCAATAAACTGTGACTCTTGTAATCTAGGATTTTTTTGCTTCTTAGTAATACACTATAGTGCATCTCACTTAGATGACTTGGATAACACTTTTCCCATTGCAGTGTTACATTGAAACCTGCAGGACTCAAACTCAAGGAAAAACAAAGAACTTCCTTCTGCAGTTCTCTCTTCTGGGTCCCACTCAAAATACCAAATACAGGGTGTCCCATAAGTCTCCATACATAGAAAACATAATACATTCCATACATATATGGTTCTAACATGTATTTCTTTATATTTCTTCTTTATAGTTCGTCAGCAGTGGAGGACACACATTGAAATGTGTTCCCGACAAAATGGCAGTCATATAGAGCATACTATATAAATAAAAATGGTTTATGTCAAGAAACGTTTATTTTTCCTATGTATGGAGACTTATGGGACGCCCTGTACAAAGGTAGATGATGTGACATTATTTCTCACCAGTGGGGAAAGGAGAAGCCATTTTTCTAGCATCACATGTCAGAGTAGAGCAGTAGAGTGGTATCTGACTGAATCTTCACAGCTGTCATTAATGTATCTAACCCCTGTAGTTGTCTCAAAACACCTGTGGTTAGCCCAAGTCTAGAAAATCCGCCCTCTGACGTAAAGCCAAATGTCTCAGAGTCCAGAGAAAGAGGGGAGAATTCTTGTTTCCACTCAGACCACTTGACTTACAATGCTGAAAGGTAATTAAGGAGTTTTTGCCTAGTGATGCCAAAACCATATTGAGCACTGCAGCTTTCAGCTTTTCTGTATTTTCTTTTTTTTTTCCCCCCACACAAGTGCTGTCTTCGAAGCAGCACAGTCATTTTCTGTCAGACCATGGAGCTAAATGAAACAGCAGTTAGTTAGCTGAAAATTAAATTATACAACCCAAAAAACATCACAAGTATGGCTGCATCTAATGATTATTCCCATTGTCGTTGTCAATTAATCTTTCAGTTCCATGCGTTTTGCACTATTTATCTGCATCCAGGTCAGACTAGGGGGGCAGCCAGGATCTTCTCTATCTCTGGGGGGACACTGGGGTGTTCCCAGACCAGGATAGATATAATCCCTCCAACCTGATCATATGACCGATTTGGTCCACCTTTGTGGTGCACAAACTAAAAAGTGAAACAAGTAAAAACACAGAAATTATTAACCCTTGAAGTGCCAAAGTCGCAATATTGCAACATGCAACATAACTGAATAAAACAGACCATAGCTCCAGATAGAGTTGAAAAATCTTGTTACCACCTCCTACCAATAAATGGCAGACATGTGCCCCTTCAAGTCCTAACACCATTTCAAGCCACGTTTCTGTTCAAATTGAAGAAGAAAATTGAGTTTGAAAGGTGTGATCCTGAGCTGGTTTAGTAAGTAAAGTTTTGAAATCTTGATATCAAAATTTAATTTATTTTTTTAAAAGCTCCGGTGCCTAAAGGGTTCATTTAAGACTGAATTAATTGTTGGAACTCTAATGAAGTTTCCATCAAGACCATTGTTCAGTAAAAACTGTACATTCACATGTAGAGAAATGAATATGTACAGTACCTTCACACCGTAGCCTTTGACAGACACACAGTTAAACATTCAAACACACACACATCCCAGCAGTCAGCCCAGCTCCTAATGCGCTAACAAGCTCCCGTCCTCCTCCTCCTCCTCCTCCAGCCTCCCTCAGTTTTCCAAGTGATCGTAGGAGTCGAACACCGCCACAATGAACTGCACTGCGGGAGAGAGAGGGAGAGAAAAGGGGTGAAATGGGGAGAGAGAGAGAGAGAGAGACCAAAAGAGCCAGAGAAGGCATGAACACACACTCTCCCCACTCTTTTCAGCCACGGCAAGAAAATGAGTTTTTGACTCGATACAAAAGAGGCCTTTTATATGCCCCATCTCTCCTCTATCTTTCTCCCGTCTGCCTTTCTCTGCTCTGCTTTCTCGTTTTTCTCCCTCACCAGCCTCTTTCCCTCTTTCTCCCCTTATAATTTTCCTTCTTTCTTTCCCTTTCTCAGAAAGCGAGATATTTTCCTGCTAATGACTTAATAAGAGGAGCCATCTGAAATTCAATTACAGTAGATTTCATAGCGACGACTGCCATTTGGATGGAGGCAGAGGAGTGTGAACTCGATACAAGTCGATTTTCTTTGACCTCTCACTGGTTTTTATTTTTTTTTAATAATAATAATTTTGTTTGTATAACACCGCCTATGCAGAGATGCTAACTGAAAGCTCCAGAACAGCTGCCAAAAAATGTTTTGTCCTCCAAAGTCAAAAATGACTTTTCCAACCTCAACTTAATTTTTTTTTTTTTTTAAGTTTAACGAGCACAATGTAACCTTAAAATAGAAAAAAAAATAACCATACAAACAAACAAAGAGACAGAAGGAATATTTGCAAATATTTACAATAACTACTCAAAAGACAGATTCCCTTGACTTGATCATTGTTTTGAATAATATTGACTGACCTCAGCATTGTTATGAGCTTCTTTTGATGGCCACATACGATGTACTTTCAGATTAAGTGATGTGGGATGAAATCCATCAATCCTGTTCAGTACAAAAATGTACTCAAAGAATCTAATGTTATTTTAAGACTTGAGCAGTTGAATCCAGGGGTTACTCTTCCAAGTTTTGTGGTTTAGTGTGAACATTTCTCCATTTCCACACAGTGTCTTTTTTTTCTGATGAGCTGCACCAGACGGATATGAACAAAAAGGAGGAATTTAGTACGGAAAAGCCTGTAACTCTGGCAGATAATCCACTTCGTTTATCTAACTAAAACTTCTGAAGCCTTAAAATAACTTCTGCTAAACTTTTAAACCAGAAATGTAGATTTTTATCATCCATCACTTGCATTAAAACACATATTGATCTTTTAATATCCTGTCTCAGCATGAGTGACCACAGTAAGTATAGTGTACATAGTAAAGCAAAATCTTAATAAAGCTTTTACAAGGGCTTAATACATGGAATAACCCAACATATAACCCAACATATGTTTGCTGCAGGTTATATGAAAGTCCTTTATTAAATATTTTAGCAGTCTTAAAATGGTAACACTGCCCGTAAATGTCTTACAATAAAAGAAAAAGTGTTAATGGTGCCATTATTAACACTTATGCTATCTTATGAAAGCATAATATAGCTAGTAAGTAGCTTAGAAACACTTGTAAGGGCCTGATTACTGATTATCATTAATAAAAGAGGCTGATATAGAGAGCTGAAGCCACTTTAGGTGTTGCTCCATGGGATCATATTTTGGAAAAACAGTTGCGTTCCAGTCAATGCAAAAAGAAAAGTTATTTTTCTATCCCGTTTGAATTAATCCATTTGTTCCACGTGTTGTTTGCCAGTTTAAATTATTATTATTATTTTATGAGTCAAGAGAGTTGCAATTTATGGTAAAAATGTTGAACTGTCAGACAGCGAAAATACGTAAAAACGAAGTGTAGAAATGCTACACATCAGAGGTGATGTCATTATAACTTCCTCTCTCTTTGATCTGTTCAGAGTCATTGGAAATATCTGTAGCTTCATCATGACAAGACTTAGTGATTTTTGCCTCTTATAGTGCTTTTTAACATCGCTGTCGAAGAATGAGGTAAAGTGTGCCAAGGAAGTGGCTGTTTTGGTGTTGGAAATGCAGTCCATGTAGCAGTTTAGCAAGAAGTAGATGCTCTTTCACTATCTTTGCCACAAACTGCAACTTTCTTGGCTTATAAATGTGTCTTTTACATGAACAAGCATCTTATTTGTAAATGATTGCACAATTGAAACAGTTACAAAAAATTATTTGTCTGTCTTGTTCTTTTCTGAAGGTAGGTCCCATTGGGCACACCAGAAAGGGCAGGAGTTCACCTCTCTGTTGGAATTGATATATTTACAGTCAAAATTAAAAGCTTGCTCTATACTTTTAAGGAACAAATAACTTTGTGTCAACTCTTTTAAATAAAAAAAAAAAAAAAAAACGGAGCAAAAATGTATTGACACCATTCACAATGAAGTAGAATTATTATAAATATATGGACCGTGAAAGACTGTGACCTGATTGAGATGGTCAGATCAATCTGTTTATTTCATTGGTTGGATTAAAAATAAATGCAGATATGGATAATTGTAGAAATACTTCAAATCCTGTTTCTGCTTATTAACACTTGTGGGCTTTAGCCCATTTATCTCACTCCATTAAAAGATAAAAAGTGTTGGTAATTTGTTTAGATGCTGTTGAATCACATCTCTGTTGCTCCTATACTGTAAAAGTTTTATATCAGATTACATATGTTTGTGTTTGTGACACGGTGACTCAAGGCCACAGGCGGAAACCCATGCTGGGAGGAAAAACGAAGGTAGAGGGAAGAAAAGTACAGTGATGCTCCTGTCATTTATCCCAGCAGTGTTACCATGTCTGTATTTATTTCCCTTCAGACGTCGCTCTGTCCTGCTGGTGTTCTCCTGACCTTTTCACCCTGCCTTCAAAATCCTGCAAACTGCATCACCTTTGCTATGATGAGAAAGGTGTGTTCAAGAGTGTATAATAGTTGGTTTTCCTAATTGCGACACGAGCACTCATCGCTGTCTCAAACACGTTCAGTTGTCAAGAGGGAAAGTGCGATGCAGGGGAGCACGATGCAGGAAAAGGCTCACAGTGTGAGAGACAGCAGCTCTGCGTGGCTGCTGTTCTTCTCTCAGCTCTCTCTAGGGGACACACACACAACACATTGTGGCGTTACTTAAATATCCTCCACCCTCGTCTCCCCCTCCATCTTCCTCCACAGGATTCTCACCCTCCTCCCCTCCTCTTCGTCACCATTTCCCCTTTTTGTTTTACAAGTCGTGCTTTTTCTTCCTCCCTTAGCATCTTGCTGTCTTTGCACCTTCCAGCCTCCAAATCCTCCCTGTGTCCCACCTTCATCCCCTCTCTGGCTCCTTCCTCCTTATTTCCTTCCTATGTCAGCATGATTTGCTGGAATGATCGAAACAATAATTGCTATTTTTAGTTGTAGTGTTTCAGTAAAAACGTCATCTGTCCGAAGTTTCTGAAGTTTTTTCCTTTGTGCTTTGCCAGCTTTCCCCTCCCCATCCCCCTTTTTTTCCTTCTTCCTTACTCCTTTTTTCTGCCAGCGCAGTCTGTCCCCCCCCACTTTAAAGGAGCCATATTGTTGTTATTATCATTGTCTCTAACTGGATCAGTTACCATTAGACCTGAATCTTTCTCCTTCTGAGACCCATAGACCAGCTCTCTAACCCAATAGAAAACCCATGGGCGCTATTACAGATGGCCGACCCATTCACAACACACGCACACACTGTGGCACAAACACACAGATTTCATTCTGAAGATTCATTGGACTAATCCCATCAAACAGGGACACATGCACTTACATACACACCATAATGCCTTTTCACAACCATTTCTGGGTTCCTTCCTTATCAAATACAGATACATACACATGCACACTGTGCTCTCATTGAAAATCCTCTGTTATTGCAGCTCAATGAGCAAATGGTTGTACGATTAGGAGCTGATGGGGCCTGAGTTATATGTGTTTGTGCATTGAGGAGACTGTAACAGCTGCACATGGCTGTCATTATGACTGGATGTATGGCTAGGACTGAGGAAAAGAGGGTAAATGTCATTCTATCAATGAGGTTATCTCTAATAGATGGACAGTTGAAGTCCTGGTTTCCATTTACTCCACTCTCAGCTCAATTCCTGCACAATTCTTTATAATGTCATTAATAAAGGCTCCAATAGCAAGTGGTAGAAAGGCTTCCCTAAACTGATTTATGCACTTATTTTTAAGATGGAATGATCCCATAGAGTGTTGAAGAAATGAGCATTTTGTTCTTCCGGTTCCCTTCCTTCTCAGAATCAGTTGTTTTCAATGGCTTTGTCATTAGATGGTTAAAACATTATCTGTGGTTATCAACTGATTCAATGAAACTACAGATGCGTCAATGATATTAAACATCTCTGTAAAATTATTGTGCTGACTAGCTACATCTTGTCAGGGTTTTCATAGAAGAACTAAAAGTGTGAAACCCAGTTTAGTGGTGGTGACATTGCAACGATGCAATTAGAAGACAGAGTTTTACTTGTACCAGTCACATTTATCCATCAAAAATCAAAACTGAACAAAATGTGTGTCATAAAGTTTTGTTGGTCAAGGATCATGTTTTGTGAAATGATCCAAAAGCCACTGGAGCTGAGACGATCATAACTTCTGGTTTGGCTTACAGCGATAATTATCGTCCTTGAGGTACTCTGTTTCCTACTGGGGTTTTTTTTGGCTTTATGTATCCATTTGTATTGTTCACAGTTTGTCATCTCTTTGATTTTGTAGTTTTTTCTCTGCACATGAATCTTTCTATTCCCTTTTCAGGAGTTTTTTTTTATTCAATTCCTCCTACATTTCCTGTTTTGCCGATGAATATTTTGGCATCATTAATCGCATCATCTTCTACCGTCATTATTGATTAGCACACCTCAGTTGTTTCAAGCATGTATAATGGTTTGACCTTAACCTTTGACCTCAGTTATGAGGAACGAGCCCGTTACCTTGAAACCATCGTGCAGCACCACCAGGAGCCAACCACGTTTGAGGATTACGCAGCTCGCGTCTACAGTCCTGCTCCCTGCACTCACCTTCCCTCTGACTCAGGTAAGACTTTGATTCTGTGAAACGTCCACTAAGAAAATAAAAGTCAGCATTTGTTTACTGAGTTAACCGTATGGTTTTAGCTATTGAAAAGAAAACACAGCTGTTTTGATGGTTGGTGAAATCCTTTTTTTAACCAAAAATGTTTAATACCAGATCCTTAAACGTTATAATTTGCTGGTTTTGGCCATCATTTCATGTCCATTTTGAGTTTTCTTATATTTTTTAAGCTGCGAGTGTATTGATTGATAGAATAAATAGGAAGTTAATTTGTAAAATGGTAGTCACAGAAAATGACACAGATTTTTATCTAACAAGTCCAGTTAGGTGGCATTTCAGTATGTGTCTTCGCCTTGTTTTAATAACAGTGATTCTGCCTGCTGCATTATAAATCAGCCACACTCCAGCGCCTCTGTCTGCCTTTTTAACGACGGTGTGTCCAAGCGCTCTGGCAGCTCCCGGTCTGATTCACAGTCGTGTATCCGATGGGTTCTGTTTTCTATCCAAAGCTCTGCTCAGCCTTCTTCTGTCTCCAGACTATCTCTGAGGAATTAGCTGACATCTGATCAGCCGTGGCGATGCCAGGCGCACACATGGGAGTTATATCCTAATGTGTGACACTCATATGTATCCTGTTAAGTTTATTAGACGGTAACTGATTGTTTTGGTCTGTAATGTGCCCGCTTAATTGTCATTTAAAATAGTGAACAGGCCTTTGACTCACTTAATGTAATTATTCAACACGGCAGTTATTTACAATAATTTGATTCTGCAGCAAAGCCGCACATTTTGTTCTTAAAGAGGTTACACATTCAGCACAAAAGGACAAGATGTTACTGAGGTGTGATTTTGTGCAATACCGTGTGTAATTGATACATGTTACTGTTCCTGTTGCTCATTTCTTCAGCTTACATGTCAGAAGTAATAATGATAATAACTATCAAGTAATAATCAACCTGTTTTGAGGCTGAACAACATCCAGCACAACTGAAAAACCTCTTCGTGGTGTCTCAAATTGCCTTGTTGGAGTGTTGCTCAGCCCCAAAAACCATTTCAGAGCATAGGATCAACATGTGTCACATAAATAATGCAGCCTAAATGAGTCCACACCCTGAGCTCCTTTTAATACCTAAATTAACAATAGCCGCAATTTTGAGGAGCTAAATATTGACACATTTCACAAATTCTGTACAACATGATGATCGTATGCTCTGAAATAAACCCTACTCAAATGACTGAACCCCCTCCCCTTCTCTCTCTCTCTCTATCTCTTTGTTGCCAACTACCACCAATAAAAGTAGCTTATCGTACTATTACATTATTCATGTGCATTTATATGTTTGAAACTATATTTTACCAAAAAAATGGGAGTTTAAAGATGACATGCAATATAAATTATATCTAAACAAATGTACATGTTACTTTATTACCAATGTGTGACGTTAAAAAATCTACATCTTCTCAAACTTGATATGTTTAATATCACTGAGCACTAATTATGTGTACATGCATACTATTATTCCTTTTATTATTTACAATAGTGTGAATTTGACAGGTATCAATTAAGCAACATATTCAGTTTGAATATTCTGAATTAGATCTTTTTGTGTATGGAGCATTTTCCATCTAATATTTGTGGAATGTGCTGATATTATTCTGTTTTATCAGGACACTGTCTACAAATATGCAGTGCCTTTGAAAAATGTATTATATAATTTTTTTTATATATATTTATATATTTTTTTTATAAAGTTTTGCTGTGGTTTGTGACCCACAGCCCCTGTTTACAGCAAAGATCCTCTATGGTAGAGATGGATGCTCCAAAGAAAAACCACATTTCTTCTCAGAAGGAGAAATACACCTACTGTTAAAAATGACAACAGAGGATATCAACAGGTTTATGGATAGGAGCAAATATTGAGAACTGACCTTTTTTCAGAAAGCGTTCAGAAGAACAGAAGAGGAAAGTTGAGTGTACTCTGTGAAACATCCGCCACCAGTGGAACGACTGCATAAACTGGAAGATTAGTAGAATTTTCCTTTCCATTAGTCATGTACACCACTAATCAGAATTTTTCATCTTAAGGCCAAAATCATAACAGTTTATGTATGATTCTTATAAAAAGGACACAGACCGTAGTTTCCCTAAAGATTAGTTTGGTGACGCTGATGCTCACTCCCTCACTGTCACTCCTTTCTCTACTGCACTACACTGTACATATCTACAGTTGAGTCCACATCAACAAACATGCACACAAATCTTCCATTCTACCCCTTTATATTGTCATTTAAAATACATGCAAAGGAGTTGGAGTTTCCCACCAAAAAAGGGGCTCAATGTTTGATTGTCAGGTGCATCCATTCACACCTTAGGTCCACCTGACTGCTGATTGGTCAGCTAAATATCTCACTTCTCTTCCCCCAATCACAATATGCAGTAGGTGCACACAATCCTAATTTCCACGTTTTATTTTTTTCACCAGGAAACATCCCACTGAGATTAAGAACCTCCTTTACAAGGGTTTGTTGTGTTATAGTGTTGTGAAACCCCAAAACATTGAAATATGGCAAGCCTATATCCATGGAAGTATTTAAAATGAAACATAGGGAATGGAAGTATCTACTGTACTACACACTTTATTTAGTTTCTTTAAATATTTGTTCAATTATGATTTTTTATAGTTTCCTCTGCTCCATTTAAACTTAAAGTGCTATGCCTGTGAATGAAAAATTATTATTATTATTATTGATAATTAAAACAATATTAATTCAATTAAAAAGTCCCACACCGACAGTAATTACTGTTATGGTACTGCAAAAGTGGAGTGTTGTGATTTTTCTTAGTCCTCATTAAACCATCTGGGGCCATCGCTGCCTCTCATCCATTTACTCATCAGGTGACATCGGTCTGTTCAGTCTGTGAAGGTTTAGTGATCAGGTCTTAAGGTGGACAATTGGACTGGTCCATTAGCAGAACATGTGGTCCTCTCTTTAAGGGAGAGGTGTGGACATCCTCCCAAAAAGTCATGTTCGGTTTTTGTAGAGGACACTAAAAGGGTCTTAGAAGTCAACAAATCTAGAAGAACATCAGTAAGTTGGCAACACTTCTGTCTGTCTCTATCTGCCCCTGTATTAACGCAAAGGTCCTTCCCCTTAACAGCACAACGATCAAACATTCTTTTGTTTTAATTTCACCAAATTATTTAATTTTTTACAATTCATTTTGTTTCTATTTTTTTTTTTTTTCTCTCCTTTTTTGTTTTATTTTTGTTTATAGTTCTTTGTTGTTTTTCCCTTTTGTCCCCCTTCCTTTAGATCGTAATGTCTCACTTGCCTATAGCTAAAAGGTAAGCCTGGTCACATGATTGACATGCCCCGTTCTGATTGGGTCTTCCAACTGACATTTCAGCCTAACCTTTGCCTTCCTCTGATATTTCCCCCATAATGTTTTTATCTCTTTACTTGCCTCATGTTCTTTTTCTTCCTTTGTGGTTTACACAGTCTAAGCAGGTCTGCAGCACTCTGTTCTACTACTGAAAAAGAAGTGTCGCTTACAGTCTGTGGGTGCATTTTGGTTTAATAGTTTTTACCTCCGATCATATGATAGAAAATACAATATGCACACAGCTCATGTAATTTCTGTTTTTCTTATGTTGTACCAGACTGCACTCATGTGATAACAGTGACACTTTCTTTTTAGAACAATTTGAGCTTTTCTGTCCCTTCACTCACTCATTCTCCTGTTTGTTCTGTTAACCTGCAACGTCACCTCACACACTGACCTGGTGAAACTAACCTTTGACCTTTTGTATGCTCCTCTCCTCCTGATTTTGATATGTAGCTCTGTAGTATCACACACACACACACACTCAGAAACTGTACTTGTGTATTGTAAACAGGTAAGGTAAGCAGACATTAACGTAGAGCTCCACACTATCTGAATGTGTAACTAACACTGAAGCTTTGTTTGTTTTGGCTGTGGAGTTACATGTGTAAAGTAAATAAGTGACAAGAAGAAACATGATTATAATTATTACAATGAAGTACTGTTATCATTACAGTGTATGTGTGTACATATGTGTTTATGTGTTTGTGTGTAATGTCTCTTGTGTTGCTTTGTCTTTGGGAACTTCTGTTTTTATTCAGTTTTCTCTGTTTTTACTTTTTTCTGTCCTTTTCTGTCCTTTCATTTAATTTCCCTCTCCTCTGCTCTCCTCACCTTCTCTCATTTTCTCTCCTCTCCTTCCCCCTCCTCTCCTCTCCTCTCCCTCTCTTCTCCTCTTCCTCTCTTCTCCTCTCCCTCTCTTCTCTTCTTCCTCTCTGCTCTCCCCTCCTCTCCTCCCCTCTCCTCTCCTCTCCTCTCTTCTCCTCTCCCTCTCTCCTCCTCTCCTCTTCCTCTCTCCTCTCCTCTCCTCCCCTCTCCTCTCCTCTCCTCTCTTCTCCTCTCCCTCTCTCCTCCTCTCCTCTTCCTCTCTCCTCTCCTCTCCTCTCCTCCCCTCTCCTCTCCTAGAGGAGCATAGTGTTATGTATCTCATGGTCCCTAAACCACTAGATAGTTTTAACCTTCTCAGAGTGAAGGGGAAGGGTCTCAAGCAGAAGGTCCTTCATGCTAGCTGTGAATGGTATGCTTCATAAACATATAACATAGAGTAGATCCCTTTGCTGCTCAAATACACATCTAGTCGAGTTATCTAACATTTGTGCAATAGAAATGTGTCTGTTTTACTTATTTAAGTTACAAAATTAAGCAAGTCTTGACTAAATTGTATTTGTCCGCATCACATCAACTCATTTAGCCCTTCCAGTTTCTCCCTCCTAGCTAAATTTCATCATTAGTTTTTAGTTTCACAACGTCACCAATTTGGGCTGAATTGGGTCAAAATTTCCACTGAACATTGAAGGATAAAAACAAAACTAGATGCTGAATTTTATCTAATCTCAAAGTTATAAATAATTTCACACCTGGGACAATCAATACACTAAACAGTTTCATGATAGCTTTTTTTAAAACTAGTGCAGTTGTTAATTTTTGATAATGAAATCATTTTCATTTGAGTAACACATGATGTATTTGTAGTAATTTAATTTCATTAATAACTATTGACATGAATGAGCACTGGTTTAAAGCTGTAGGATTTTAGTTCCATGAACAAATATTGGTGAAGGTTATTACTCATAAATAAACCAAAACCTGCAAAATAGTCAGCTGACAACTAAAAGTGTCATTTAATGCATCACCCAACATTTTTATACAAATTAAGTTGTAAACTATTCTAATTAATTTGAGTTTATTTGTGTAGCTATTAAAGACCTCACAAGGGGAAAACAAGAACTGTGGACTTGTTTTTCACAGTTTGCATGTCATGAATTTTATATTTATTTCACAGTCCAGCTCTTAAAGGATAAGACGCATCAGTTACACAGCATCACCATAAAAAGCTGTTAAAGTTTTTGTATAGTGTATAGTGGGTCTAGTGGCATTTGGGGACGAGAATCAACTTAGCAAACCTATAACTTGAGCTGTTAGAGCTTGCACATCTTTTGTTTATCCAGTTGTCCTGTGTTTGTGTGCGTGTGTGTGTCCATCTGTTGCTGTAGTTTTGGCTCAGTAGGACATTGTTGAACATGATGTAACGTTGTTGTTGTCCCTTCATCTCCTCTCATATACCTCTTCCTTCATCTCCTTCATCCCTCTCTCCCATGCTTCCTCCTCCTCTTCTTCAGGCTCCTGCCTCGAGATTCTTCGGGGAGAAAGTCCGGCTCTTGGGGAGGCCGGGAGCGACTCGGCGTCCCCCATGTCTCCTCGGACTAGCAAGAGCCGCATGTCCATGAAGCTGCGTCGCTCCTCTGGGTCAGCCAATAAGACTTGAGCTCTGTCGATCACAGAGACCCCAACGAAAGTAAACGCTTCATATCACAACAGGCAAACAAAAGGTGGTTTCTCCTCTGACATCAGCCAATCAGACATGAATTACCCCAGTTATAGCCGTACATTAGAGTATGAGAAATTAAACTTTGCACAAATTAAAACTTCCATCAATGTTAATTATCATCAGGTGATGAGGAGATGAATGTTGCATCACAGATGTCGTTTTCCTGTTAAGTCTGTTGGTTAATCAGCCAATAATGCTTCTATTGCAGTCATGCTCTTCTCAGATGATGTACAGAACACTTTGTTGTGCTGCTGTTTTCTTTAAAACATCTATTCAACCGTTCTATTCTGTGAACAATAATATACTGTAATTTTATTGGAACCTTCACACATCTGCTGCATTAATCCTCAGCTTTGCTCACAGAAATACAGTTAAATCCGTGCTGCAGCTTGTTGATCCACACCATGTTCAGCCTGATCAGCGCAGTATTAGATCACGTTCACGCCCGTGCCATGTTAGAAACCTGTACAAACTCCAGTGTAAGATTTCGTGCCACGTTCTGCTTTGAATTCCTCTGCCTACAGTCATTACAGCACATTCAGTCAGACCAGACAAGAGACACAAACTCTCTGTGCGTTGTGTCGTCGCCTTGAGCAATCTGTATATTTGTACTATAGTCACAAAGCTGAGTTTTGATATTAAAAGAAAGGAGAATGTTGTGAGAGTGAAGGCACCTGACAAGTGCTGCACGGAGAAAGCAATATAAAAGTCTATTTTTGTTCTCGACGTACAGATAAGGGCAGTGGTCTGACTCCAATCAGTTCTCAAATGTACATAGAAATGTATTGGTTTGCTAACAATAAGACAAGCAGCCACTGTAGATGTGTCCTCAAACCAAAAATGTTTCCTGTTTGCAATCAGAAGGAAATCCCCCGCCTGAACCTGAACCTGAAGCTGATGTGAGATCAGTGTTAAAGTGAGGAAGGAGGGGAAAGCGCTTTTTAGGAAATAAACCAGACAAACTGATCCGAGCAAGCACTTGTTACATAAAGTTTAGATATGACTCTTTTTTTTTTTTTTTTTTTTTTTTTTTTGCCAATGCTGTAAAATGTGGAGAAGCACTGATGTCACTGCATTTATTTTTTCTTTTATTTTTAATGGACTGTAAAATGTGTTTTGACCCAAATGAAAATGTTGCTGTCATTTTAGTTCAGTGTCTCGCTGTCATCTGACGCAATGGAACCACACCTTTTCTTTGTTCCCATGAGTATATATATATATATATATATATATATATATTCTGTACATCTATATATGTATGAGTATAAATATATATATAAAGTAGATATATGAATATCTATAAGAATGTGTACAGTGTGAGACGGCTTGTTGTGTATATACTGTCTTATGAGCATAGCTGCCAAAACCAAACTGTGGTTTTAACCTCAGACCACATCTGCTAAAAATGGACTGACACTACACGACTTTTTGCTTCAACGGTTCCTCATTGATAACCAGTTTGCACTTCATTATTTAGGAATCGAAAGCTCAAGCTATTTTATCTCACATGCTCTTCTATTCAGTCAATATTTGCTTTCTTGGTAACACCAACTGATTCTCCAAATTCAAATCCAAGGAGGAATTAGGATTTAGGATCGTCCGTGACATCCACAGTGTTTGCAAAATGACACTTCATTTTTGCTCAATGTGTGGATTATTGCAAAAGCAAACGTTGGCTGGTGTTGGTGCACTTAGAATGACTCAGCAGCACTAAAACGTGAGGTTGTCAGGACATCCACCTTTACAAATTGAAGGAGGAAAAATGATCTGCGTTAAAGTGACGTTAGTAAAACCAAGGAGGAGAGAGATGGCCTCACATTATACATAGATATTTTAATATAATATGGTTTCTTTTCTTTTCTTTTTTAAACCTGTTCTTATATTTAGACTCATCCCCAGTTCCTTTTTATTTAAGGAGGGGAGCCGTGTGTAATCACAAAACACAACGTCACGCTACTGTTGAGGATTTTCATGTGTTTCATATTTTCGTTCTGACACTCCATCATTCGGACTCAACTCACAGAAAAACAAAATGTTTGCATGATTTCTTACAAACTGGCCTCAGAACAAAACCATTAAGTTTGTCGTGTGGATGTGCTGTGGATTTCCATTGAATTTGTTCTACATTAACACCTCATTTTTTCACATTTCTACACAAACCGATCACTCCTAAAGAAAACATGCCTCCAGTATCAAATAGACATGTCTTTACATATCACTTCACTGTGTCACACAGCTGAATTTTTTTTTGTAAATGTTAAATTTTGGCTGTTTTTCAGCCATGTATTCTCTACAAAGAGGAAAGGGATTTTTTTTTTCTTCTTATTTGACCCCTCTGTTGGGTACATTTTTAGAGACTTAAGATGAGGGCTATTTTCTGTGTTTTTTGACAGTGAAATCGGCTGATATTTACGTCGTCCCTTTAAATTATTGTCCTTTCATCATATTAATGACCAAGTGAGGGAACTCTGAGGTTGAAGCACCGTTGATTCGTTGGTCAAGACATGTGGTCTAGTAGCCCCAGTGCACCCTGGGACTGATCTGTACATGCTGTATATAGACTACAGTCACCATCCGCGTCCCATAGTGTCTGCCGAAACGTTATTCACTCTGACACGTCCCAAACTCCAAAAACAAAAAAACAGCCGTGACATATTGACACTCCTTTAAGCTAAACTGCTCCTCTGCTTAAATATCTACAAGGAATGATGGGTAATTTTCTACTTCAATGAGTTTTTTTCAGTTAAATGTATCTGCTTCTTATAAGTCGCCTGGATAGGATGTGTTTCCCAGTGAATGCATGTCCATTTAAGAAAAACGAGCTGCAACAAAATGTATATTAATCAGGATATTAAGGAATTTATTAAAAGGAAAACAAAAACAATCATGGTTGCTTGGGTGAAAGTATTTGGTAATGCTTTAGATTACAGCCTGCAAACTACAATGCAGTTAAGACCGAATTTACAGCATGTGCAGGTAGAAAAGAGTAAAACGTAAAGTTTAGAGAATATGGTGGAAGCTACTGTATGGTGCCTCTGAAATTTTTCACAATAAAACATTATTTCCAACATCCATCACCCTCTACATATTAATACTTTGCAGTAATTAAGTAGAGTTTTCAGGTTTTTGTACTTTACTTTTTATTTTTCTAGCAACTTTTTACCTTTGCTCCCTAAAAGTCATATCAGTATCTTGTTTCCACCCCTTACATTTGTCTTTTTTTTTGTTTATATTTAATGCATTTGAGGAGATTTTGGAATGTTGAAAGAGTGAAGACATTGAAAAGTGATTGGCACATCAGTTAAATTTCATTTTATTTGAAGTTACAATATTATGAACCATTAATTTGAGGTTCAGTCAGTTTTACACAGAAACAGCAGGTAGAAATGTCGTCAAAGTGCTCCTTTTTTGCTTTTGTTATGCAAGTACATTTCAGTTTTCACTTTTAATACACAAGTTTATGTTCTGTGTTGCCTAAACTGCATTTTTCACTCTTTTACTTACACATTACACACTGTACAGATACACCACTGGCACAAAAAACTGTGTAAATTCAGTCCTGATTCTGATTTAACTTGTGAGCTGTAATCTGAAATATTGCCAGATAGACTCTTCCTTCTTTATTCTACTTGAGCAGCCACAAATCAGACAGTAGAAACTGGATTAACATAAAAATGGTGAACCTCTGTACTTTCAGCGGATAGACGCAGGTTCAGTTTGTATTATTCTGATTTGAGTTTGGGACGATGCCGACGTATGTAACTACTGACTATAAATACTGCATGACACCAGTTCAGTACTAACTGCATGTGTTGACCTTGTAACAGCTGCACCACAACACGCATGCACACACACTCCACAAGCTATGTTACTGTCAAAGCTGTAGTATGTAAACATGTAAAGTCTGGGTCAGAGACACAGTGTGGATGTGCAATGACGGAATTTGACAATAAATGATTCATACCACTGATTCAGTGGATCTGTGTATGTGTGTGTGTGACCTTTTAAAAACCTCAAGTCCAACACTGATTATAGTGTAGTGAACATTTATTGACATTGTAGGATAGATTTCACATTAAACTTCCAACATATCAAAATAGTACTGTGTAGGCTTCATAGAACCACAATTACATTTTAGCGTCATGAAAGCATTTTAGCAAATATTTCAACATTTCATTTATATTCAATAAAGACTAAGGACAATTTTGTTACTAGCAGTACTAACATTAAATGCTCAATATTTGTATGAAAATATTTTATAATTGACAAGTTAACTGGCACATTTACTTAAAAAAGGCATATTATGGTCTTTGTGATTTTTTTTTTTCTTCTGTACATGAAATTGTCCTTTAAGTGGAGTCAGGGCATTGATTTTGTTTCCAGTTGTCAGGGTAAGGAAGGTCACTTTCTAAATGTAATTACAGGTAACTGATGATGATGGTCTGGTTCCTCTTCACATTTCAGTTGTAACGTAACCCATAACTGGGCTGCTCCTGAGCATCAGTGTAATCTGATTACTTCACCACAAAAAGACCTTGAACATGAGTCTAAACATCCCCCACACGGTGAACATACATCAGTGTGTATTTTTCCTTTTAAGTCATAAAATCATCAAAATGCCCAATGTTACATGTCTTCAGTCCTCTCTGGTTTTAGTTCACTTACAAAGTGCTGAGAAAAAAAAAAAAAAAAAGATGTAGCAGGAGATGCACTATATCAATCACGTTCTTTGAAGAGTAGAAATGTAAAAGTTGTGTCTTTGCAAAGTGTCCCATGTCACACAAAAAACTAATTCAGGTTTAATTGTTTCATCCTAATACGGTAAAGTTTATTAAATCAATAATAAATGTATTAGTCCTATCAGGATAGTTTACCTCAATATTTTCAACTAAAGAGCAATATTTTAGCTGAAATAGAAAATGATTATGGGCACGTGATGGGAAATGGATAAAAGGATGAGACCTGGTGGTAAAAAACAAAGTGAAACAAACTGAGAACAAAATCATGGTCTTGTGTACAGAGGACCAGGTGAGGTTGTGTTCACGGACATGGTGTCAGTGCAACTACTAGAGCAGGTGTTTTATGAAGTTTCAGTAAATATATAAACAGTCCAGTGTATCTAAGAGCTTTATTTTTGACTGGTTTTACTGACGGCAAAGTTTGTTTTTATGTTAGTTTAAGCAGTAATTTAATCTCTTCAGGACCGTGAAAACGGTGTGTATTTATTATGTGAAAACCAGGATGACTGGCGCTTGAAACAAAAGGCACAGTGGACGCACCACGGTCCTCACCTGTGAAATATTTGACCGTAGGTCACCTTGAATAGATCAACATAAGTACATGAATGTAGCCTAAATAAATAATAAGCAGACCGGTGACCGGTACGGTGTGTTCAGGGTCTTACGGTCATCTGCAGCAGCATCACCTGCCGGTTCTCGGTGGGGTGAGACTTGTTGATGTGTCTCGTGAGCCCCGGGGAGCTAAAGAACGTGGACGGACAATGTTTGCACGTGAATATCTGCTGCTGCGGCGGCTGTTGCTGCGCCTCGCGCTGCTCGCTGTCTCCGGTGCCGTTCTCATCTCTGTGCGCGTGGAATACATCTGGTCTGAGCCCTCCTCCCAGGGTCCCCGCGAGTAGCTCGTCCCTCATCGCGTGCCACAGTCGGTGTTTGTCTCTAATTTCAACCGACGGGAAGCGCGCGCCGCACAGGTGACACAGAAACACCTGGCCGCTGCTCTCTCGCGCTTGACCGTAATTTGACAGTGGCGGGGAAGCTCGTGCTGTTAGCTCGTGCGCGGCCAGGTGTTTCTTCAGGTAAGCCTGCCGGCGGAACTTCTTCCCGCAGTACCGGCACTCGTACACCTCCTCCTCCGGTAACGCCTGGACAAACGGCAGCGGAGGGAGCGACGGGGGCCGCTGCGCCACGTCCGCGCGCTCTCCAGGGTTTCCGTTCAGAAGCAGCAGGCTGGAGGGGGGGCTGTCCGCCGCTCTCACCTGCTGCTGCAGGTCCAGACAGCCTTCCACCGGGTTCCGGTAGTGAGGTGAGGAGTCGTAGAGTGGAGGGGCCAGGCTGTCGCTGTCCGGACTGTCCCGGGACCGGCCGTGGAGCAGCAGCAGGGACGGCTCGCGCCTTATGCGGGAGCTGTCCAGCGCGCCGTGGTGCTGATTAGTGTTGATGCGCAGCAGCTCGTTCTCTTTGCCCTCCATCTCCACCGGCTGCCTCTCGTGCGCAAGGAGCCCGCGTGCCTCTTTTAACGGCTGGCTTTTGTTGGTCATCTCTCCTCCCTGGTTGTTCACCGGACGAGGTTTGTGCCAGCGGCGGTGGGAGGCCAGATTGGCGGGACAGCTGAAGACCTTGTCGCACTCGGGACACCGATACTCCACGCGCACTATGCGGGAACACTTGTGCTGCGCGAGAGAGAAGGGGTCGGGATACTCCTCTTTACAGAGCTGACAGATGAACTCTCCCAGGGGTTGGTTACCGGATGGACCGGAGGACTTCTCCCGGTGTCTCCTCAGCTCGGGAGTCTCTTTCTTGATGCGAAGACCCAAAACCGGTGAGGTCGTGACCTCGTCCTCGAAGTTCAGTTTCCGGTTCACTTTAGGCTTCTTGGAGACGTTTCCTGTTTGAGGTTTGCTGTGCCTGGTGCCGTTTATGCGCTGATCCGGTTCTAAGAAGGAACGTTTCCTGGCCGCGTTCTGATCCTGGTTCAACAGAGTCAGTGGAGGGAAAAGATGCACGTGAGACATACCGGGGTCATATTTGTCACCGTGAATGTAGGAGTGCGCGTGGTGACCGGCGCTGCTCGAGAGAAGCCTTTCGATAGACGCGGACACCGGGGTCGAAGCGGAGTTCAGTAGAAACGGGAGTTCCGGTATCTCCGACACCGGGGGTGACATGCACCTCCCGGGGAATAACGGCGGCTTGTCTTCCTCCTCGCGCGGCTCCAACAGTCTCGTGCCAACCGGTTTAACGGGGCTGCAGGACTCCGTCAGAACCAGCTCCCGAGGAGGCGGAGGAGGACGCGGGAAGAAGCAAGAGGAGTCGTCATCGTCAGGAGTCAAAACATCCACCTCAGTCACCTGCTCCTCGGTCTCCGGTAACTGCGCGCGCCGGTCCTCCTCAGCCTCCAGCGCTGACTCCACGTGGGGGCTCCACACCTCTCTGACACCGTCCGCGCGCAGCACCGGGAACAGTCCCTCTGACCGGTCAAACAAATCGCTCTCCTCCGGTTTGTCACAGCCGCTTTTGTCTCCGTCAAACGTCAAAGCTGCGCCGTTACTGCTGTTGTTTCGTGACCGGTACGACGCCGAGCACCGCCGGTTCCTCTTCACCAAGAATCCTCGAGGCATGGTGATGATGATGATGATGCTCTGCGCGTGGCACCACCAGCCGGAGAGACAGAAAGACCAACTCTTGTCTCAAACCCACTTTCAAGTAGAGCTTTGAAGAAGAGAGAGAGACGAGGAGGGAGGGGGCAGGTGCGGGAAGAGCGCGAGGAGGAGAGGGATCACTGTCCGATGCGCGTGTCTGGTTCAGTTTCTCATGTCCTGTTTCTCAACTGCCTGAACAGCATCACACGTATTCATCAAACATATAGCAGAGCAAAACTGTCGTTTTGGAGCCATCGAGAACAACTGGGGATGTATAACTTTCTTATCTGTAGTTAATCTGATTTTGTTGTTAATTAAACATGTTCGACATTATAAAGTTTTCTTATTCTTTATTCCCTGTAGTTGTCTTTTGGACTTGTTTAATGCAGAACATGTGTTCCACGAAAACAGGATCTGACTTGACTTTTAATCTGCGTTTACCTTTATTTTTGTTTTTTTCCCTAATCTCCCTAATCTGGATCAAAATCATGTGTAAATAGACAATACCATTTTTTCCATTGTCCCACTGTATGTTGTTTTCTTTGTATGTATGTGTCTATGTATTCCCAGTGTAATAGTTGATTTTTTTCTTTTTCTGATTCTCATGATGGCGTGTCAGTCAAACTTTTCCTTTACATATAGACTAAAATCGTTAACCATATTTGTCTAAGAATCATCTGTGTAGCTCATGGTGCTATTGGTGCTAACAGCACCCATGGGAGCTATAGATACAGATCATATCTAATATTTATAATGACAGTCTCTGTTGAAGTGTCTCATTATTAGTGTCCTTGTTGGTGGGAACACCAGGGACTCCAGTTTCCCTCTGTTTAATGTGCGTGAATCATCCACGTTTTTGTGTGTGTGTGTGTGTGTGTGTGTGTGTGTGTGTGTGTGTGTGTGTGTGTGTGTGTGTGTGTGTGTGTGTCTAAGTGGGATCCATTCACACCCGTCCACCCCCCACCAGAAGCTGCTCTGGCTGATAAGAGATCGGAGGCAGATTCATCCATCCATCCGTCCTCTCCCCCGGGCTGGGCCGGCCCCTCCATGCGAGCCAGGCGCTCTATAGCTCGGCCAGTGGGGTCGCAGCCAGCCGGCGTGGCGTGGCTCCCTGGAAATCAATCAAGGTGAATGAGCGTGAGAACGAGCTGTAGGGTCGGGATGCTGGCTTGATGAGGGCCGCCTGGGGAATCGAAATGAGTATGGACGTGAAATGAGTGGAGGAGAGTTCCGCACTAAAAACTAATTAAGCACCAGGCTCACTGGGCCTATAGGTTATGATTCACTGGAATTGTCAGCAGCTCAGGGCCCACGGAGACGAACCCTTGACCCGGCTCAGGCCTTATTGACCCCACTCACTGCAACACACCGAGGTATGAGGTCACTGAGCTTTTGTTTCTCCATATTTAACGAATTCCACATTTTATTAAAATGTAAAGTATTAATGAGTAAAACAAATACTGCTGAACAGTACTTTCTCTCTGTCCTTGTCAAATAAAACATTATTTTATAACAACATTATAATAACATAACATTTTAATAACGTGTTATTGCTTAAAAATGCAAATCAGCCAATTTTCTTATGTGTATATATATATATTTATGTGTGTGTGTATATATATATATATATATATATATGAACAGCTTCCTTCTTGAGTGAAAATCACCTGTTGATAAGATGAGCAGCTACCCTTACACTGGGTTCTTCAGATGCCTCCATGATGGTGTTATTTTTACTTTAATCCTTAAAAGCCATTAGTAACCAAAAGCATCTACTGATCTAAAATGTGGGATAACTTCTGAACCATTAATCCTATTAATAGATGCAAGTAATTCAGGTAAAATGCAGTTACTGAGCTTTTTATTGTCATCAGATCTACCCATTTGGATGTTCAGAGACTCCATGGTGGATGTGGAAACACTATCATGTTCAGTGACACTGATTCACCAGAAAAACCCATGTAGTGAAAAATGACAGTGGATGTAGACACTTGTTTTATGTTCAGTTGATAATATGTTTTTTTGAAAAAGTCACTTTTGCTACAGTTTTCTTAGTTTTGATATAATAACCTTTGTTTGTCCTCTGAGTTTTTATGAGCATGATTAGTTAATTAAATATAGGAAAATACCTGAGTTTTACTGAAAAAGCTAAATGCAGTTGATAATATAATAATAAAGAGTGATGAATCATTTAGGAATGATTGCACATGGAGGAAAAATTGATTCAGAAGTTGCCACAAAGACAGTTCTAGGTCTTTAAGGGTTAAAAAGCAAAAAGAAGCATATTTTGTAAATTGTAATTGGCAATTTACACACAGAAAAATAGGCTGACATCAGCTCTGCACACTGCAAATTATTTGATTCTTACCAAGATTAAAAAACAAAAAAAAACAAAACTTAGAATAAGAAGTGTTAGATAATTCATCTTGTTTTAAGACTTAGTTTCTCATTTTAAGTGTTCAGTTCAGTTCAGTTTTATTCTTTGTCTCAAACGGGCAGTTTGTTTGCAGCAGGACCACAGATACTACATAACAATCGGCACAACACAGTACAGACAGACAGGCAGATCTGCACAAGAAGCATAATAAATAGTTCAGATGTTTTAAATATACATATTGGCAGTATATTAAAAACTGAGTAATCTAAAATCAAGGTACAGTTTTAATAAATTTAAGATAGTTATTTTAAAAAAAGAGGTAGAGGGATGGATTCATAAATCTTTAGACATGCTTATTTCTAAATTTAACAATCTTAATTAAAGCAATCTTGTCAAGTGAAATTATCTTGCTGCATGGACAGATATTTCACTTGTTTTGAATACCTTTTTCCTCATATTTAGTGTTTTTATCTTGCTTTGAGACACTCTTTTTTTGCAGTGAAATGTTTCAAATATGTGAAGTTGAGGAGGGCTCTTTGTCAGTAAAACAGGGTAAAATGTGCTCAGTCAATCTCCTGTAAAAATATGGATTCACAGTCGGTCTAAAGAGGCTTTGGGCCGGGGGACTTTATGACTTGTGCGTATGTCTTTAGTTTGCATCACATCAGAGGGCAGTCAGGTGGATAATCCTCCAGACTGCTGAAAATGACTCTATTGATCCGTGCCTCTCACTCATAAGACTGTGTTTTACTGCAGGCGAGACATTTGTGTGTTTACATGGACTTTACATCTTTAATATGAGAGCTAAGGAGCACACACAATGACATGGGTGTATAAACACACTGAGCAAAAGGCAATAAAATACAAAAACATTTAAAAAAAAGAAAAATACAGGCAATCATTTTGGAATATTTGACTGATTCTTACACTCAGTAGTTGTTGGACTCGTATATATGTCTCTCACACACAATGCTCAATAGTTGTTGCAGGGATTGTTATAGAAACAGAACAGATTAAGTTCTATTCTATGTCTATCGTAGGGTTATCTAATGTTTTCTTAAAAACAAAAACTGCACATATATAATTTATTAACTTTATTTGTGAAGGAACTAAATAATCCACAACTACCAGAGGACTATGACAAACAAATATTCAGTCCTTGTGACACATACATTAGCAGAACGTTCTTACACATGAATATTCTTTAAACAATTATGCATTTTTAACATATCTTTATTAAATCCTAACATTAATTGCATTGTTTTCCCTGAACGTCACTTTATTCTATGAGTGAAATAATTGCAGCTCTGCCTCAGAATGTACACTGTTACATGAATATTTATTAATTGAGTACTTGTTAATAGAGTATCTGCTCTCATGTCCCACTGCAGTAAAAGTCTCGTGTCGCCATCTAGTGGTTTAATTCACAGGATTCTACAAACAATCTAATTTAAAATACAGTATCACAATTGCAAGATTAATGTATGCAATAATGAGTTGATAGATAAATAAATACTACAGTAAGTTATATAAATATAAAGTCGAATTAATCAAAGCATTAATTGATTAAAATTTCAACCATTCCATTAGAAAAAAAAGTACATTATAATAGTGAGTAGTAACAAAAAAGTAATAGAATTAGTGTATTTTATCAGTCCCTTCAAATTTCCTCTTGATTTTGTTGTTTTTGCAAAAAGTCGGTATAGTTTGATGTTACATTGCCTTCATTTAATATGATTTTTTTTTTACTCTTTATGAAAATCTTGTGAACAATAAGAGATGTTCATTTAATAGAGTGGAGAAATTATTTATATGTACTAAAATTACAGAGTAAAATCTAAGAAAACATAACTTTTGTCTAATATTTATCTATGGACACATTTTAAACAAATTTCACTTTACATTCCTGTGAGATAAAATTAGTAGATTTAAAGGTTTAGGCGGCATTAAGTACATTGGATCATACATTTTTTTTTAAATTTATACTTTACTACTTGAATTCCACATTAATCTTTAATTCCATATGAGCCGTATCTTGGATTGACATTAGCCCTCTGGCGCCCCCTTCTGACAGAGTTTATGTCCACACAGAGAGCTGCTACTGCTGAGTAATGCTGACTAATCCTTCCACAGTGTGTTTATGACCCATCTGAGATCCTCATATGCACCTCTGTTTTTAATTGTTCTTTATGGTGTGTGTGTGTGTGTGTGTGTGTGTGTGTGTGTGTGTGTGTGTGTGTGTGTGTGTGTGTGTGTGTGTGGACAGATTCAGATTCAAGTTTATTTGTCATTTCAGCAAATAAAAATATACAGAAACGAAATATTGTACTCAGGTCCCCGACTGTCAGCACCATTTAGTAAAAATAGATAAAATAATAAAAATAATAAAATACTGATTAAAAAAAAAAAAATAGCAATAACAATAACACCCCCCTAAAAATTACTTATAAATAACTAAAAAAAAAGTTTTATTTATAAAGTGAACAGCAGTAAAGTGCCAATTTAAAAGTGCATTCTGGGCTCAAAGTTCAGCAGGAGTTCATCATTCAGACTGGGTGTGGACTGGGTGTGTGTCTGTGCAGTTAATGAAAGGCCCAGTATTTAGTGGATCAAACAACACCAGCTTTTCATCAAATCATGGCACTCATGGTTTAGGTAGATCTGTACTGGTTACGAATAGAGGGCAAATCATCACTATCTGCACATTATCAACTAACTCAACAAAAGAAAAACAGGAGCTTTAACAAAGGGGAAGTCTGTCCTGCTGACTGAATCATTCAAAAAAGCAGATTCAGCAAAACCCTTAAAAAGCACATTAACGCTGCTGCAAAATAAGAGTGGAATAAAGCAGTCTGCAGTCAATAGTGCTGACTGCGTGTAACAGGTAGAAAAACAAATGTATCATATCATTTATATCTATCTACAAGTAACAACTATAAAGCCATAAAATCACACCTAAGTTGAATCATCAAAAATATATCTGTACTATCTTTACTGCTGTTTTAGAGATATGACATGTGCTTATTTCCGACTGTAATGATTAATATACGAGATGATTTTGTTTTGTATAGATTGCATGTTTCGAATTATGAGCCGTAAGTGATCGTAAAATTCTCCAGTAAATAGAGTAGAAAAACAAAACTGAGTTCATAGTCTGGTTAAGGAAACAGGAAATGGAAAAGATTAAAGGAAGCAGGTAAAAAAGAAACAGGTTGAAACGCTGACACCCCATAGTGTTATAAGAGTTCGGGGGGGTTTTATTTTTCCTTCATGCTTTCATTGTCTGTGTACAGTCAGAAGTTCAGCATGTGCCGCAATGAGTCATCGCTTGATTTGACCCTTTACCTTGATGTATTTGACTGTGCCTGATCAGTGATTCACATAATGAGTCATTATGTCTTATACATGTTGGATCGTGTTCAGAATGCCCAGGGATTCCCACTAACACCCCACACACACACACACACACACACACAAATAACTCACACACACGTGCCAACGCTTCTTCACACTGAGTAACAAGGCAACAATTTATGTAATATTTAGAATGTCTAAAGCAGGAGTGTCAAATTCATTTGAGTTCAGGTGCCACATTCAGCGCAAACCAGTAAAATAATAGCATAATAACCTATAAATAATGACAAAAAAAGGTTTGTCTTTGTTTTAGTACAAAAAACCCCATGAAATTATGGAAATATTTACTTCTATAAACTACCTTTTCACAAAAAAGAGCTAAATAAGTGCAATTTTAACAATATTATGCCTAATCTTATCATTTATACATGTACATTACATATACAAACATTTAGTAACATAATAGGTATAATCAGGCTAAATTTTGGAGTTTGGAATTTGGAACTAAAATAAAGACAGTTTCTATAATTTTACCTCTCAGCTTGTTATTAACACAACTTATAGATCACACTGGATCTACAAATGCACAAAACATTTAATAACAGGGAGAATATTGTTAAAATTGTGCAAAGACATTTTAGGATCTTCACATTTTTCATGTTATTCACATCTTATTGTTAAAGGATAGTTTGTAAATACAAATATTTTCATGATGTTATTCTATTTTTTTTCTAATTGAACCAACAAGAAAATTTGGAGTCATTATTATTTGTAGGTTATTATGCTATTGTTTTACTTGAAATCACAATTGGATTATGTGTGGTTCTGAGACTAAAATGAGTTCGTCTTTGATTGTTAACATCTTCAGTGGTATTTTTTGCATTTCTCAAATTCATTCCGTGGGCTGGGTTGGACTGTTTGGTGGGCCGGTTTTGGCCTGTGGGCCACGTGTTTGACACCCCTGGTCTACAGAGATAAAACAGAGTGACTAAAAAATGGATGCTGTGAGCTATATGTTGAGATTAAATGGTGTATTACTTTAACTCAAAGCACAAATTTAAGTGCAAATAAGGAGGATGTTGTCATTTTTATTTCACTTCATTACACTTTTTCATCCTCTTCCTATCCACTGAAACCCTACATGTTGATTCTGAATATTTGTACTAAAGTGAATTATTGTCTTTTCAGTTGTGTGGGTCAAGATAGATCATAGTTAACTCAAACTTTTCAATTTACACCAGTAAAATGTCATATAGAATAGTAAAACACTGACAGGTACAATGACTTTGACTTTTCATGATTATAACACATTCAGCTCATAACATTTCTATATTTAACTTTAATTTTAATGCTTTTACATGTAGTGGAGTATTAGTAGTAGTGTGTGTTATGGAAGTTTTTCTCTGCTAGTGGTGAATAATGAAATAGAGACATCTGCCGGCCGACAATATTTTATTTCTTTGTCAAGAAAGGTCAGTTCTGCACATGAGCGGCGATTATGAAGAAAAGACCAAGAGCTTCTCACAAGGTCCACCTTTTAAAGAGTGAATCACATTTGCAAGTGACACCTCCAGTCTCCTCAAAGGGCCTTTTGATTGAATGATGAACTCATGGCTTTGACAATCAGTCACCTTTTGTTACCTTGCAAGAAAATTTACACATACAGTAGGGGCATTTGGGTAAGAATATGGGAAAATTAGCATGCAGTGGGGGATATTCAGGAAAGTTAGTATGTAGTGGGGAAGGGTAGTCAGGAATGAATATGGAAACAAAGAATGGAATCAGAAAATTCCATTACATGTGGTAATAGCAGTTTTTCATAAAATACCCAAATACTTCCTCAACTACTGCTGAGAATCTCATTAGTTCATCTCAGTCTAGATTTTTTGTTCCAGATGTCAGTAAGAGTACATGTAATGAATGAATAAATTCCTTAAAATACATAAATCTTATATTAAGAGTTGATAACTAATCATGTAATAAATATAATAATATGAAGTCAGAAACAAAATGATTTAGCTATAAGTATCTGGCATTAAAGTATAGATATGTTTAGACTAGGAGGCTTATTATTGTTATTGATTATTTAGGGAGAACGGGTGGGAGTTTAGAAATTATACTTCTCACTCATTTTCAAATATATATTTTATGTGTTATGTTTAAATATTTTGTCTGTTTATTTCTTTTTCTTTTTTGGACACTCATATTCAAAATAAATACATCAATCAATCAATCAATCAATCAATCAAAACTAAGCCACTGAACATTTAGTTTATTAATTTCTTTGTTGAAAAAATCCTACTGAAATACATAGTATAAAGTGAAATAAGTGTGTTTTATTATTCAGTGACATACAGTCCCTCTCTGAAAGACCCTTTGTCCAAACAGAGCTGGTCACATTCATCAGTTTCCTTTCCCCTAAGTTTCCATTTGAGCCTCAGTTGGTTAATCTTCACAAGTGAGGATGACTCAGGTGACATTTTAGAAATCCCAGAACATTCAGCCTAGAGACGCCCCTAAAAAGTACTGGTAGCTCTGAAAAATCCAGACTCATTCCTTACTTTAACACATGTACTAGCTTCTGTCTTCATGCATTAGTATTTTTTTTTTCTTTTTTGTCATTGCTGCTTGTTTCAGAATTTCGTGTCAGGTTGTATAGAACTTATTATGCCCCTGACTTCCAGTTAGCAGCTCTGCACCTGCTCCATCTGACTGATTTCTGGTCAGAATGAGTTGTTCCACTAATTCCAATCATATCTGTTCTGTTTCATCAGAAAAAAAAATGAGCCGACGTTTCCTGCTCTGGTTGGAACTGTACTCCTCACGAACATAAAACATCGATCAGATGATATTTAACAGAAAAATAAATGACAAACACCAGATCAGTGAAGTTGATTAAATTCCCAAATCTGAATGCACTGCATATGAATCTCTGTGCCTGTGTTTAATTTCATTGTTTTGTGTTCTCTGAGCTGTATGGAGCCTAGTTTTCCTCCATCCTGCTGCATGCATTCCTTTCCTCCATTCATCTGCCTTATTATGGTTCAACAGAGGCCTTGTTTTCACTGTGCGTTAAAGCCGATTGTCATCAGTCTGGATATATAATCGAAACTGTGGGGGTGTAAATGTGGTTTGGCATTCTCTCAATCTACTTTCTTACTAGTGCATAACATGGACTTTAAAGCCACATTGTAGTAATATGGGAGTAATGGGTTACAGTAAACTCATGTAAAATCATGGTGTAACTTCACTAATTTTATTCATAGAAGGGTCCGATCAAGCGAAAGTGAACATCAACATGAAAAAGTAAATTTGCATACATTATTTATCAAGTGGGCTCACTTCTTAGCTGAAGATCTCTATTTTATGGAACTGTTATCCTTTTTAAAATACCATTTACACAGTACACTGGTCACATTTAAAAAGACTATCTGTGAACTGTTACTGAGAAATCGCTCTTTATTTGTAATCTACCCATATCAGTATGGACCACCACAAGTTGTAAATAACACTGTGTTAGTATTAAATACATTAAATAAATCATTGTGATTATATCTGGCTTGTTTTAAAAAATAAGTCAACATTTTGGGTGATGCATACAATGGTAAAGAGTCGTCCATGTGTTAGTATGGCAGCCTGTCCACATGTTACCACATTCTCATGTCAATAAAACAGAAACTTTTCAATATTTTACTCCAAAACTTATTTTCAGCATAGTGGAACATTATATTTAAAAGGTTTTGTCCTACTTGATAGCAATTTCTGTCAAGAACCACATGTTTTGAATGTTTGCATAAAGCTTAAAAAATTAATGTTCATTTCAAGTCCACATGTTACCGAGCAGTAATTTGACATTTTTCACCAAAAAATTTTATCTCCCTAAATTTTGTTATACATGATGTTAAAATGCTTATAAATACCTACTCAAATATGTATAACACATGCATATAAGTTACTTTGCTTACATGACAGAGACTGTTGAACACGAAATGTGTCCACATGTTACCGTTGGATCAGACCCAAAAGCATATTATTCTGCACAGCACAAGCAGGAATCCCGTGTTTGCATACTATATGTGTGAATCCTCCTGACTTTTATCTTAATAAGTTGCTCAACATTTCCAGACGTGACACTAAAAATGTACTGAGAGAAAAGAGTGGAACTGGTCACACAGACTGAACAATGGGAGGTAAAACTAGTCTGGAGTTTCCCCCAGGCCTCCAGAACATCACGTTCAACTTGATGTTTGTTTTTAAAGGGAAAGATCACGGCCTTGTGAAGCCTCGCGGCCTTACAGAGAATTTGGAGTCCGTCCAGTTTATCTGCAAAAGGCGCTGAATGAAGGATGTGATTCTTGGTTATTAGAGGCACTTTGTTAGAAGAAGTGTAACTCGACACACTGATCTATAGCAGCACAGTAGTAAAGTCTGTTCATGGAAATACAAACCAGTCTGTTTAGAGCAGTTAATAATAGCTTGCAACCTGTGATCTCTACGCCTGCATGAAACCATTTTGTATCAACATCTACAGCTCTGATAGTTGCAACACTTTGAATATATTCCAGTTGTATTTTCCTTTAAATCTGCTTTGCATTTGTCATGAAGCTACTTTACAGCAAACACTGACAGCTCTCCCACAACAGATGCTGTATTAATTAATAGAGACATGTCCTAAGATGTACTTTAAGAACAAGAATTTAATCTGCCAGTGTCAAAACAAAGTGAAATGTGTCTTTAAGAACATGAACTTGACCATGTGGCCCTGTGGGTCTTAGGGAAACTCCACTGCAGTGCTGTTGGTTTGTTCTTGTGTTTATCATGTTCCAGTCTGATAAACAAAATTAAATCACATTGAGGTTCTAAGTGAACTTTTAGCAAAAACTCCTGTGCATTCTGAAGACCACTACTGTGGGTTTATGCTATCACTGACAGGCTATAATGCAACACTTCCTTTTGTTCAAGTGATTCATCACAACTTAGACTATCATGTACAGTTTAAGGACTTTCCATGCAACCGTTCCTCATTTATGTCAAAACACAAAACCCTTCAGTGGCGTCTTGGAGCCTACTTAAGTACATATTTAAGTTACTTGTATTTTGAGTAAACCCTTCCAAAGCCCTTTTGGATCAGATGGAAAATGTGCACTGTCATGAAACTGAAAACGGGCCTGTTTATCTGAGCTCATGGAAACTTGACTTTTTAGATATGCGTAGTTCTCATAGTTTGGAAACAGATTATGGTGCATTGCTGTAGATTAAAAATAACCTGGTGTATGAAGTTAAAAGGACCATCTACAGCAGTAAAATGCAACATAAACATTAGCGGAATGAGTAAAAGAAACACTGACTTTTCATACATTATATTCAGCTGATGTTTATTTACTTAACTTTTACTAGTTGAGGAGTATTTTCACAGTGCAGTAAAGGATCTGGATCAGAATAGAAACCCAAACAGGCTTTAACCTTCAAAGACCTATGCAGTTGCCACTAACCAAAACCATCTACTGATCTAAAATGTTTTTAATAACTGCTGAACCACTAATTCTATCAATACATGTAAATAATTGAGGTAAAATACAGATTCTCAGCTTTTCAAGGTCATGAGACATTCAGAGAGTCTATGGTGAACGTGGAAACACCATTATCTTGTAGTATGACATATGACAGTGGTTGGAGACATGTTTTTATGCTCAGTTAATGCCATATTTTGCTTAAAAAAAAAAGAAAAAAAAAAGTCTAGTTTCTCTCTAGTTTCCTGTTTTGATATAACCTTTGAATTTACTTCAATCTACATGCTCAGTAAATCACACAGAGTAAAATATACTTGATTTACTATGAAAAAAATGCAAAATGAAGAGGATAATATTATAATAAATCACTTATGAAAAGTTAATTTCTAAGAGCAGAGGAAAAACTCATTGGGAAGTTACTACAAAAATAGCTTTGGTCTTGAAAGAGTTAGAGTTGACTACTGGCTGCAAGAGTGACAGAATAGAGAAAAGATGCATATTGGTTTTGGCATTTTGCAGATGCTTACAGGGTGGGGAAGCAAAATTTACAGTATTTTGAGGCAGGGATTGAAAGACAGTGTATGACCAATTAGTTTATTGAAAGTCATGAGAATTTAAATCTTCAAATCATATTTTACTGCATTTCTAACGGCCTTGTTGTCTACCTCAAGTTCAATTGCCATTTTTCTCATGGATTTGGTTGGATCCTTTAGGATTTTGGATTTGAGAGCTTTAATAAAAGCTTTGGTACGTTTTTTTGTTGCTTCCTCCACTTCCAGACTTTCTGGTAATAGTTTTGCTCATAGTCATTCTCTTCTTTACATTATAAACAGTCTTTATGGACACTCCAACTATTTTTGAAATCTCCTTTGGTGTGACGAGTGCATTCAGCAAATCACACACTCTTTGACGTTTGCTTTCCTGATTACTCATATGGGCAAAAGTTTCTGAAAAGGTATGGATAATAGTGTTAGGTACGATTATGACATCAATATATGTTTGGTTTCAAAACAATTGACGTAGTGCCTGCTGAGAAAAAAAACAACTAAATGTTCATTGTAAATTTTGCTTCCCCACCCTGTATATATGTTGCAGTAGATGAAGCCTGAAAATGTTGTTTTCCTGGTGACAGTCTAAGTGCATATATATATATATATATATGTGTGCGTGTGTGCCTCAATAGAAATCCCCTCTTGGAGCCAGCAATCTATGCAGTGTTATTCTAAGTGACAGTTTTCTGGAAATCCCCCACCTAGTTGCAGGCTCCGCCCCGCTGCAGCCACACAGAGGGCATTTACAGACGGCTGCACAACTCCGACACAGTACATCCAAACCTCGTCCACGACAAACAAGGACCACTATGGACCTGCACCGGACCAGTATATACAACCAAATGGATTATAACCGGGAATCTAAGGAAGAGAAGCCAGCTGTTTCGACAGAGGATCGTCTCGACAGCGGTTTAGACTCCCTGAAAGAGGAGGAGTATCAGGCTGTGGCCGCCGAGATCCGTCGGCTCCAGCTGGAATGTGAGCCCAAAACACCCGATGTAACCGGAGAGCAGCACAAATGGACAACACAGATCACAGAGGACGGAGACACGTAAGTCAGATAAGAAATGACGTTATGCGACATAGCGTGGATATATTTACGCGAGCTCGGTTTGCAGTTTTACCCGACTAGGCCTAGCTCGGTTCTTGGAGGTAATCCGATCCCTTTCCTGTGGGGAATGTCTTCTTCTAGCCTGTCATTACAATGTACAGGCCCAGGCCTAAAACTTTCACCCGAGCTCGACTTTTATGAATTAGGACTTGGGAACCGATGCTGTTTTAGTGTTAACAATGCACAGAGGTGGCGTCCGGTTTAATAACGGGTTTCGCTGCGGTCAAAGCCGGCGGTACTGGACGTAAACAAAAGGCTATTATCAGGAGGGAATCTACTATGGCCGCGGGTCAGGCTGGGAAAGTCCCGGGCGCGCCGCCAAGGAATCCGACCGACGCGCGCCCCCGAGAAACAAGAAGGGGGAAAAAAGAGAGGAAAAAACACCTGAAATCACCACTACGGTAGTTAGTGGAGCCTCTTAACAGAAACCCTGCTGTTAAGTATATGTCTGCCGCTTATTAAACCCGGAGATTGCCGATGAGAGAAACCCCTAATAGTGTTTTGTTCCGATTCAGTTAACGTTAGTCAGTTCCGAGAAGTAATTTGATTGGACGAGACGAGGCATTCCAAGGACTTTTAACTATATATGTATTACTCCGCCCTACAGGTGTTCTAGAACTTTACAAAGACGAACTATTTTACGATCTTTATGAATTTAAAACTAAGAGCATAATTAGTTTTTCTATTCAATAATGCAAAATACACTTTAAATCAAGCATGGAAATATGTTATATTTATTTTAGAAAGGGATATAAAACCCCAGAGCAGCTCCTAAATTCCACTATTTTCCCTTTATTTACTCCTTTCTTGCAGTTTGTGATCATTTGTTGTCCCACCACCATCCTATAGATGTAGTCAGTTGTGTGTGTGTGTACTAAATCATCTACCTTTCTGTCCATAGGTTGCTCCACCTGGCCATCATCCACGAAGCCAAGGACTACATAAAGAAAATGATTGAACTTTCCAAGAACACACATTTCCTGGACACACAAAATGACCAAAGACAGGTATATAAGCATTTAGGAATATATAATAGATGTCCACACAGTGTCATGTTTATAGTCTGTTACTTGTATTTTGGTTTATTACATCCAGAGATTCTCTTCAGGCACTTCTCATACATTTTGCATTTCATCAGCATTATTAAATCTTTCAAGGTCCACCTGTTTGCTGTACTCACCTGCCTTCTCTTGATTTATTCCACCTTAGACTCCTCTACACTTAGCTGTAATAACAAATCAGGCAGATGTGTGTGAGCGCCTTCTGGTAGCCGGATGTGATCCCACGTTGGTGGACCGCAATGGTGACACGCCGCTTCACATTGCATGTCGCCACGGTAACCTGCCCTGCTTCAGCGTCATCACACAGAACTGTCTGCCCGACCATCTAAGCATCGTGATGGCCACCTGCAACTATCATGGTAAGATAGAAAAAAAATTGTATTTGTTGCAGTAGAGAACAGTGATAGGGCTTTGGATAAAACAAAGCCAAAATTGTCCACAATTTTAGGTGGCAGTGGTCAGTTACAAATTATAATAATACTAGCATGTGGTAGCTTAATGTGTATGATGGCCCAGCTACACCACAATGTTAACAGACCACACACTGTCCAGTCCACATGTATTCCTAACTACTATTTAAAAGCAAAAATTGTGGGCATAAATAGTCATTTTGCTGCCCATTATCCCCAAGCACTATGGTTAGGAGGAAGAAGTAAACATTTCCTAGTACTGTATCCTGACTAAAACCCATCTATTACATGGTACATCTACTTCAATGCTAAGTAGAATGATCCAGTTTTAGGCCTAAGTACAACATAGGTGGCTGGTTATATGTGAATATTCCAAATCTTGAGCACAATTTAAAGCTATTAACATGCCAAAAGAAACTGGTGATCTGAAATGGCCGTTCTTTTTCTGTTTTTGTTGTTTTGTGCAGGTCAGAACTGCCTTCATTTGGCCTCAGTTCATGGTTTCCTTTCACTTGTGGAAAGCCTGGTGGATATAGGAGCTGACATTAATGCAAAGGTACATAATGCTCATGTTATGTCTGTGTTGAACAGTCCATTTGTAGAGGTACTTGCACAGAGATGATAATGTTCATGGTCGTACTCTAGATAAATGGATGGCTGATGACATTCTCTTCCTGTTCTGAAGGAACAGCGTAGCGGTCGTGGTGCACTGCATCTGGCTGTGGATCAGCAAAACCTCTCATTGGTCCAACTGCTGCTGAGAAAAGGAGCAGACCCCAACCTCCTGACCTCTGGAGGCCACACCCCCTTTCACCTCACCTATGGTCGTGACAATTACGAAATCAGGAAGGAACTGTTCTCGCTGACCAAGCCAGGCCTGAGGGAACTGCCCGACAGTGAACCAGATGACAGCGAGGAAGAGGAGGATGATGAGGTTTGTGTTGACAATGCAGAAATGCCAGGAACACACCTGGAAAGGCTTTGATGACTTATACAAAATATTTTTCTTGTTTGACTCATCTTTCCCTCATGTGTCTGCAGGTGGGTTATGATGACATCCAGTGGAACGGACATTAGCAGGAAATGTGAGAGGAAGACTAAGAGGCAGGAGGCTTTGATGATGACGGTGAAGGACGACAGAAGAGGCTTGGTGCGTCTACCGCTTCCTCCAGTGGCTTCAGAGAGGCCCAGTGATGTGAACGACACAGAGCGGGCGTGACAGGACAGACGGGCAGCTGCAGAGGCAAATCAGAGACTGGCCCACGTATAAACCAATGAGAGCGGCCACGGCTGTGGGAGAGGAAGTGGACGATCAGATGTGAAGATACGACACATTACTATGGGATGGGATCTTGCATCGCTGTATGATTAGTGGTTCAGTTATTCTGTGGACACTGTAAAATGTCATCACTGAAACATCCATCCACACAGATGTACCTGCAACAGCTCTGTTGTATGATATTGTAAATGCTGTGTATACAAAGATGTATTTTTTATGTAAGCTGTGAATGTGTACAGTTGAGCAGGTTGTATATGTCTGACAGCAAACAGTCCAGCACACTCCAGTTAAATTAAAACGCTCATATTTAACAGTACTAATGTGTGGATATATTTGTACACAATGGCAAGGAATTGGGAAATCACATCTGGTTGAAAACTAAGGGGTTCAATTTTAAATGTTTGTACACATACACACCATTATTCTTTTGGTAATATGACAGTATAAATATTAGAACAAAACATGTAATGTTGGGCATCTGAAAGTTCTAGCGTGTGAAGTCATCAGTTCATCTGTGTGTAAGCATGATGGCTGAAGTTCAGAACCACTGCCTGTATTTTCATATAATGCATGTCACGCAGGAAATGGCTGATAACTCGACAACTCTTACACTAAATAAGGAACTGGTGGCCAATTGAGCCTGCGACGCAGTTCCTCCAGCCTGCCGGGTATGTGTGTGAATTGTAAAACAGATAAGGGCTCGGGGAAATTTTGTGTGTGGAATGAGGCCCATCGCTCACTCATCTAAAGCAGGAAGTTTTTGAGGAGGGTGGGGTTAAGAGGGAAGTGACAGGAAATTCCCAGGAACAGAACACTCAGCTGTTCACGACATTCCTGCTTCTGGTCTCAAGAAGGGAATCTCCGCTGAACAACAGGATGCCTCTGTCAAGCTCAGGGTGAAGGGAAGGAAGGGAGTTTTACTTAAATGAGTGAAATAAACATAAATCATCCTTAATGCAGTTATGCAAGTCAGTGAACATATTCCAAATTTGTGCACTAAATTTTGGGATTAGGTTAGGTAAAATAGCTCAGTGTATCTACTTTACAAACTGCCAGTTGTAAGCACATTGGAAGTAATTTTCACCTTTTAATGATTTTAGACATGAATCTGATCACCTAATAGATAAGTTATAATACTCCTGCTGAAGCATTTGTGAATCTTATAGCATTTAATTCATACTTGTGTTTAGTTACAAATGTTATGAAACTGTAACTTTGACTTAATTTGAAATTGTACTAAAGATTAAAACTAAAACCAAATGTGGAAACTTTGTAGTCTAAAACAAAATCAGTTTTCAAATACCGATATAAAATCTGAAACTGGCAGCTATAATCCGCTTCACTTTCTTTCCCAGTGCACAAGAATAAAATGGTTTTGCATATTACAAGACCTTCAATAAACAACAGGTGCTGGAGCCTATCCCAGCCCTTCTATCATTTAATACAAATAAACTAAAACCAGCCAATACATCAAAATAAAACTGAAACTAAAATTACTTAAGCACTCGTAAAACCAAAGTGTTCGACAAAAAAAAAAAGAAACACTAATAAAACTTTAAATAATTAGGCTGCAGCTACACAAGGTTGCAAATGCACTGAGAAGGAGACAGATCGGGAAAGGTCAGTGTTTAATAAAAACACATTTAATGGAAGTGCAGTGATGGCAGCAGAGAGGATGAGAAGGAACATGGAGGGAGAGGAGGTCCATAATGAAAAAGTAATGAGCGACTTCCCATTGATGTTGACCTGAGCAGACTTAAAACAGGGGTGTGACATGACGATTGTTCCCACAGCTATTCCCTGGGTTATCTAACAGAGCACAAACAGAAACACAATGAAAGAGATACAAGTGGTGTCAGCCCTGAGTAAAGATGGTTAAAAAGCACTGTTTAAAGACAGTGACTCAAGACACTGCTGGACCAGAGTCCATGTTAAAGAGGTATTGAGTTCTATTGTAGTGTATCCACACCTCCATCCTCTAATCTGCTCATGTCACGTTCATCAACTGAAGTTAATTAAAACCCTGTAGCCGATAAAACTGCAAGTGAGCACGACCATGTTAGAGCGTCGTGTCATCGGGGATTGATGGGAAAGTCCGGTATCTTTCCAGCCTGTGTGATTTTTGGCGTCTGGCTGCAGGGAGGATGTCTCAATGCGGCTACAAAGGAAATTGCAGAGGAGTACGATATGTGGATACTGAGTCCGATAAAGTCCAGGGTATGACCAAGGGGGATGAAAAGGGTATATGGTATGTTTATAGCACACAGACAGAGCCCACCTGGTATTAAATCACCATATTGTTCTTCATTGTTTACACTTTTTGATACCAACTTGTCCTTTATTTTCCTTCTAGACGAGGCCTTTGTGCAAAGGAGGCGGGCCGATCCAGTGATACCATGCATCTTCAATTTAGGGATAATGCTGACGGCAGTAATATGGCTGCCAATTTCCCTCAGTCTTTCTCAGACAAAGCCACCAGGTGAGCATCAATCTCTGACTCTGACAGAATCCTGGAACACAAACAAACACATAGTGTCCTTTCTGGCAGTCTGCAGGCAGATATTATGGTTATAAACACGCACTGACATGTGGGGAACACACTTGGCCATGTAAGCTCTTTCTTTGATCTTACCACTGGTCTTGGTTAGATTTCCATTGTTTTCCTCACTTTACTGAAGCACTCTTAAAACTTACAGATTGCTATTGAACTTATTCCAGTCTCAGCACAAACATGGTAAAGCAGGCTAACACTTCAAAGCTCTGTGTCTTTGTTGAACAGCAAAGATCAATTTGCTTTTTGTTTGTGCAAATTTGTCGAGGAATTTAAACAAAGCCCTTGTCTTTTTCCTTTAGTACTCCAAATCACTTTCATTCTGTCAACCCCACACACATGATTATCAATATATTTCCTCTATATCTTTGAATATACTCACTTGAATCTTGGTTCTTGTGTAGTGATGACTCCCACCTCCACCTCCGAGGGTTTAAAGTCAATGGAAAGAACGGTGGACAGACATGAGATTGCCATCTGTTTTGAGATATTGGAGGGAACAATGCAGACATTAAACATTTTAAAAAAGACTTAGAATACTATGTTGATGTGCATGTGTCTAACTTACCTCTATGGCGTGATGGCAGTCCCAGTCCAGTTTCTTCTTGACTTTCTTCTCAAGGAAGCTGGTGGCTTCAGTCTGTTTGACTCCAGCTGCTGTGGCCTTAAATCCACAATAGTAGCCGGCTGGATCACACTTAAACAGCTGTGGGCCCAACTCCTCATCCACTCCAATCACTATCATACCTGAAGGAGGGAAGCAAGAGAAAGGAGAATAACAAAAGTATCAGTATTGAAACATCAGGTTAATACTCATAACATGTGAAGTCATAAAGATTGAGAAAAATCTGACATGTAGATCCCACACAATATAAACGAGTGTATTAAACATAATGCAGAACATGGCTGGTATACTCACAGCATCCTAGTGGCCTCATCTCTGCATTCTGTGTGTACACTTGGGAAATGTCTGCCATGCGTTTGCACAGCATGTCCACTGGGATGTCATAGCCATATTTATACCTCCAGTTAGCTGCCTCATAGCGTGCCCTCTGCACCTGAGATCTGCCATCAGCTGGAGGGGAAAAAAGATGAAAAATATTCAACGCAATGATGCTGCTTTAACATATGTACAGTAAAAAAATATGATAAACTGACAATGTGATGCACGGGATGGCGGTATCGTTAGGTATGCTATGTAGGGGTAGTAGAGTAGTAGATAATTATTATACTATACATTTTGCTTTTGACTTTGTTTTGATTTATTTTTTGGCTACAGTTCAATGTTTTGATTTACTTAATATTACCCATGCATATTTTGAACAATGCTGATCACTCTAGCTGTTTTGAATGTTCTACTTCTATATTTGTGAAATGATCTTCTGTTTTAATGTCTGTCAGTCATGTTCTCACCATAAAAATAGTTTTAAAACACAAATTACCATGCAAGGCTCCAAACCAAAATATATAATGACTGACTGACATTTATTGTGAAAATTATAATTATTGATGTTTAAATTTTTGGACCTTTTGCCTGGCCCTAGTCCTACAGATGGTCAAAGATTATTTATTGTCAAAATCTCTTTTCACCCACAATAAGAAGAGGAGGAAACAGTTCATGGGAAATAAAGTGTGTGGTATTCATGGTCAGCTACAAAAGACATTACCTACCAGTCATGCCGGTCATCACACAACCTATGTTCTCTGTGATTGTGAAGAGATGTGTGACTGTCATGGAATCCAGCAGCTTGTCCTGAGGAAGACAGAGGAGAAAGGCACTGCTCATAGAGCACTGTATAGTACATACTCCTATAGCAACCAGAATACAGGCTGGAAAAACGAATCACATGTTATGTAAAGACAGACAAACTTGTGTATGTTTATCATGTGTTTAACTGTACTGACTGGGACTTTCTTCTGTGTGACGACCACAGCACAGTCCTTTCCCCTGACGGCTACAGACGTCAGTCCTCCTTGGTTGATGGCTTTGAAAGCATATTCTGAGGACAGATGCAGACCATGTTCAACTTAAGTCTTCAAAACAGCAAATGTCTTCTATAGCAAAATAACCTTCATTGTCCAGCTGATGCAGGAAAATTATCTTTTGTCTCATCCAGAAAAATATAAACAAAACATGTCCACATCACAAAAAAGTAAAATTACCAGAAAAATCTCTCTTTGTAAAACAGTCACTGCATTCATAACTATGGTGTGAAGCCTACACTCTTATATTTATATTCATTGTTGTTTATTGACCATGTTAATTACATTTGTGATAATATAAAAGTTGTAGATCTCTTTTTTTGCACATTTAGTCAAGCCAAATAATTTTGATATTAAACAAGGGAGTTCCCTATGTGGCAATTCTTCTCTCAAAGTCTCTGACTAGGTATCTTTCTTACAAACTCAGTACTGTCTGTGTTTGTCATCTATTGTCCCAAATACTTAAAACAATTAACAATTAGCCCAACACAGTTTGGTCAAACAAATCAATGACAGAATTAGGTCTCCTTGATTGAGAAGTGGGTTTCTTGGTTTTCCAACATTGATAAACGACCAGACGCATTATCAATTTATGGGAAAGTTCTACTAAAGCAATGTTTTCAACTCATTAAAATAAATACAAATTTTTTTAAATGTATAATTCATTTTTGATAAGGTTAGCTTGTTGCTTCCTAGTTTAACATTGTGGACACATGTTACAGTATGCACACATTGGTTTATAAGAAGAAAAAGAATCCTTTATTGTTCCAGATGACATTGTAGAGACAATATTTCCAAATTTGTTTCTTCATGACAAGAAATTGCACACAGTTCAAACAGTATTATAAACATGATGTACAAATAAACAGTACTGAGTAGGAAAATATTTAAAGCAGTAAGAAAAAATTAGTGGCAGCAAATTTACATTCATAAAACTATTTAAATTCGTGTCAAAGAAATATCATGAGCGCAATGAGCGTATGTTAAGAATAAATTATTTTTAAGGCTAGTGATCGTTAATGTTCATATTATCTTTGTATATTTGACAAAGAGATGGATCGATACAGCTATAGTTATGTCAGTTATAATGTTGAAAGCACGACAATGATTCTTTTTATGCTTTATATTGATATTCCCATCGCTGGCAGATGTCACTTTTATTCGACTGTATTTATTCTATGTGATCTGCACATGATGTTAAAAGTTGCTATCAGCAAGAATGCCTAGCTAGCAAGCTAAACTAGCTAAGTTTTAATCAAAGACGATAAAATGACAGTCAGTATTTTTTTAATTAAGTTATGCTGATTCGTTCACTCAACACATTAGCAATGTGTTGCTGATTTCTTGTTTTCCTCTATAACCCAGTGAACGAGCGGAATGGGCTGGTGGCTAATGTTAGCCTGTTAGCCAGTGGTGATGACAGAGCAGGTTGAGTTCTGTTCAGTTCTTTCAGTACTGACCCACTTGGTAGAGTCTTCCCTCCGGAGAAAATATAGTTATGTGGCGGTCAAACCCAGCACTGGATCCCCGAGACATGTTGCCGAAAAATAACTGAGGTAAACCTTTATAGACTGAAGTCGAAACTAAACTGATCAGCAATAGAACCAAAACATGACAAACATTTGACCCGGAAGTACAGCCTGGGCTTTCATATCCGGGTCAAAGCCGCATTATGTTGATTTCATGTTTAAATAAAAAAAAAAAAAAAAAAAAAAAAAATCTGCTTGTACTGCTTTTGGTAAAAGTTTTATTTTCAATATCAAATTTACAATAACATTTCGGAGCAAATACAGTCTTTGAGTAACACTTGAGACCATGTGTGAGTTCACTGCACTTTGGAGAGGCAGAGCCACTTCTGTGGTACTTCATAGGTGCTCCTGTCCTCTGAGTCGTCGTAGGGAATATGCCATAAATCCTCTGAAGTCTGAACAATGGTGTCGTAGCTGGGAATACTCTAAACACACACATGCACACCTAGTTAGTGATGGAGAGTAACAAAGTACTTTCAAAAAGTGGTGTACTTTTTAATTTGATACTACCTCATACTTCAACTCCTCGACTTCTAAGAAGCAAATATTGTATTTTTTCCTCCTTTTCTCTGACAACACTTATTACTTGTCACTGAACACTACATATCTCCACATGTATTGATTTCTACTGTTTGTGATAAACAGCATTCCTTAGTGGATTGTGAAATCTCTCTCTCTTCATAAAAATTAAAAATACATCTGGATTAGTTGGAAAATGCATTGTCACTGTGTTGAAAAAAGGCCAATAACCTGAGATCATAAAAAGTTAATTTTGAGAGTTGTGGTTTTCACAGGACAGTGACGCTACAAAAGTGCTGATTTTATAGAATGCCTCACAATAATATATAAAGTAGTTTAAACGGGGTTCACTTTAAATATGTACAGCAGTAAAATGCAACATACATGTTAATACAACAGTAAATTAAATTCGAGAACATCAAATATAGTCGTAAAACTGTGATTTTAAGTATATTTTGCTGATAATACTTGGATACATTTACTTAATTATAGCATTGAATGTATAACTTGTGGAAGATTTTCTTGTGCTGTATCGTTTCTTTGTGAATACTTCTTCCACCACTGCACATCTCTCTTAGTCCTCTACTCGAACACTACTTCTGATCCCTCTTTCTCTTCCTGCTCCTCATCCTCCTCACCTGAAATCGGACTCTCCGTCTTGCTGCAACGTGTCCGTCCACCACCAGCTGGTGGCCCCTCTGCCATTTGAAGAAGAGCCGTCTGCTGGCTCCATCTGGCAGGCAGGCCTTGTGGTCCCTCATTAGGTCCCTGCTCACAAATTTACAGTGGTTCCCAGAATGCAAAGTGGCATACAGCAAAAAGGGGTCATCCTCAGAGCTGAGAGACATATAGAAACAGGAATCAGGTAAAACAGAAAAAAAGGTGAAGATACAGGAGGATGACAAGGTACTGAGTTATTCTGCATATGTTAATGTCTGTTCTGGTTGATTCTATTATCAACCCACATGCTGCAGTATTTTCTGTGATTAAAACAACAAAAACCTTGTGATTTTAGAGCAGCTTTCAATAAATGTTTGATAAACGAATAGTAATAGGATGATTGAATTTGAATAGCTTGTGAGTCCCTCTAGTTAATCTGTGTTTCCAGGTGCTCACATGTTTTCAGTGAAGAAGAAATGGGCTTTCTGCTGGATAAGAGCCATGTCGTTTCTGTCCCAGGTTTTCGAGGGCCGTAGCATGTGTTTCCTTCCCAAAACCAGCACTGCCAAGCCTTGACGCGCAAACTCCGACACCACTGCCAACAACTGAAAAACACCACACACACTTTAATGCTTTTAGTTGTACCAAGAAAAAAATAATTCATGGATTTTAAGTGATGTGAATGTGGCGGGATGTCAGCTTGGCTTAGTCCCAGCGGCTCCTCTATGACTAACCCATTTTGAAACAGGTTTTAATCTCATTTGCATCTGCTGCTCTAACTGTTATACTGAGCATGTGATAGTCAGATCATAAAACATGTCTGAGTGTGTTAAGAAGATAAACATTTAAGATACAGTATGAAAGTGAGCAAGAAGTTGACATGTAAATACTTTAGCAAACATTTTTTATATTAAGTCTACAGAAAGATCTATAAATGTGTTTAGTTTGACTTTTTATTATGTTAATATGTTTGTTTTATACTTGTAAACTGTCTTATTTTATGTTCTTTGTTACTTAATTTATTCATATGTCCTCACAATGTTTTGCATGTCGAACAATAAAAACATAAAAAATATTCAGGTTTACTGCTAGTCCTCAATTTCATTTGAATAAAAGCCTACATAAAAGTGAATTCATAGTGTTGATGTAAATGCCTTCTGCATTCATTTTAATATTTTATTTAGAGCTCAAATAAACTACATTGATTTGATATCTAAATAGGATTTCCCATGTCTCTGTTCACACTTTTATCTTTCAGTTACATACAGTCTGAGAAAAATGTGACATGGTGAAGCCTAACACACACGCACATACACACACATCCTGTCAGACAGACTGATGTGGGCGGGCAGACAAGTGGGCCAGGTGTTGTTAAAATCAGGTACTGGCCGGTTAAAAAATCCTCCAACATGTTCACACGCAGCTGTTTAGTCATAGTGTGACCTACAGAAAAGCCCCTGGGTTGGACACACATATATGTATAATGAAACAGCTAAAAACCAAACTGTACAGCGATGTGTGTGTATGCATATGCAAATGATTCCGAAAAAGTACTGTATAGTCAAATCTTCAGCTTTTCATTTCACACAGTGTCACGTTTAGCATCCATGTGTATGTTCTCACCGTCTCCGACAGCTTGGTTTTATCTTTGTTGATATTAGCGACATTGAGTCCATCCATGACCACATCAAAAGATGGTTTCCTCTTCACAAACGCCTTGAATCTCTCCAGCTCCTGAAAACACCATAGTCCATAGGGAGAGACAGAAAAAAAGACAAAATGTAAGAGTGATACACGGAAAAACAAACCAAAAACAGAACAAAAAAAGGCATAGACATGACACAAAGCCCTGTGTTAGCTTCGGAACAATGAATAACTCATTCAAGAGGGTTTTTTTTTAAAGAGTTTGTTTAGTTTCAGAAAGAGGAGAAAACAAGATGTAATTTCTCATTTATCTTTTACCAACAACAAAAAGAAAATCGATTCATTTGGTGATAACTCACAGGACAGGAAAGAGATTCAAAATTGGAATCTGAAAAGTAGTAAAAAAGAAAAGCTGTCAGACAAAAATATATATTCAGATGCATCCACTACTCTGAAACAGAGAAGATAAGGTGAAGTACTGCTAGAAAGTGTCATATTTTCTACCTGGGTTATAATGCTGTCCTCTCAAATCTCACAAAATTACATGGACGTTTGACTAAATAAAATAAGTGTATCTAGAATAATTAATAACAAAACACAGGGGTTATTCCTTGTTCCAGAATATGTGAGATAACTGACCCTATGGATGGCTACTTTCTTCACTGACTGATCAAGGGTCTTCCAGTAATAAATCTACCTGGACCTACTTTCTTGGTACTGAGAACCAGCTGCTATCTTAACAGATAACAGCATACTGAGGTGTAACTTGTACGCCCTGGCAATAACAGAAATTATATTAAAGTAGTTGGTTAATGATTTTGTAAAAGTACATGAGTGTCAACTGACTTTAAACTGTATAGTCAGTACTATATTTAGTTATAACTCCCTAAGAAATGGATAAGAAATGACACTTAAAGTTACGTGTGGAAAGCCAATTGTAGGTACTCAGTATCTTTAGGTTTAATTTTAGGATATTAGTGCAGAATCCGAATAAGCAGCACATAGTCCAGGCTTCACTGACAGAGTTATCAATGAAAAACTCTGTAGAGCAGCTTTGTATCATAAGAGAAGAGTTGCTCACACAGACATTGTTGGTACTTTCACTTTTAGATAGCAGCAGTATGGAAATAGGCTTCTGTGAATTCCCCTGGACTTGAAACTTGGTTTGCATGTACATAAGCATAAACACAAAATCAAAATGTGGCGGTAAAAAATGTAAAAAAGCTTGTAATATTCCTCCTCTGATGAGGGTTTTCTAGATAAAATGCACGCCAAGGCCTTTTGACTCTACATTATGCATTTTCATCACTAGTAGTCACTTAACATACCCACAAAAATAGGATATACTCATTAATACTGCAAAAGCATATGTGTGTTGTTTACACCAGAGGTCTGAGAGATGTGTGTGCTGAGTGGGAGGCAAAGAGTTATAGGTGTGAAAGAGGTGAGAAAATAAAAAAAAAATGCAGCAATTCACAATGAATACAAACAGGAGAATGACAGCATGGGAGAGAGAGAAAGAAAAGGAGAGAGGGAAAGACAGATGGAGAGAAAATCCAGTATAATTATCCAGGGACTTTCCAGAGCTGATACGTGAAACCAGCTCATTGTGCTGCTGTGGATAATATGACTGCTTAAAACACACACACACACACACACACACACACACACACACACACACACACACACACACACACGCACACACACACAGAGCTGCACATGCATACATAAGCCGACAGTGCCATTTATGCCCCATTATACACAAAGAATGACAGTATTCTGAAAACATATCCGTGAGAGTTACTGCTGACCTCAACAGTGTATTCACTACTGCATTACATTTTCATCTAATTAGCATCATTTATCAGGACTTTATAAATACTGAGTTGTCTACAATATAAGTAGCATAAGTATTTTGTGATAAATATGAGCACTGTTAACATCACAGTGTTTAAAAGCCTAATCTAAGGATGAATAAGTTGTTTATTTAGTATGAATAAACTTTGTCATTGATGACACATTTAGCTAATTATTATCATTTAACTTACACTTTCAACAAGGTACTTTTAGCATTTAGCTTGTATTCTCAGCTGCCACACATTCTAATGCTAGTAATTAGGAAAAAGGTCTAACTGTGACATTATCATTAGCATATTATTTCAACTATTTATTATACATTAATCTAAAACCATTATGTCATTTATGTTAGCAGTAACTTACACTTAGTTCTAGCTTTAGCTATAGCTTTTAGCTGGTTTATATGAAACGTGTACATTACATTTGGTAACAAGTTACTTTTAGTAGTTGCTACACTTTTTAAACACATAAAAAACATGTTTACAGTTACAATATTTTTCATTTTTCACAAGTTTCATAAGTGGCAACTGTCACTTACAGACTGTTTCAACTGTTATTCATATATTTAGCTAACTATAATATCATTTATGCTAGCTTATACTTTGGTAAACTACATTTTAGCATTTAGTTAGCATGGCATTTTAGCTTAAACACATATATTACATTTAGCTAAATAACTAATTTTATTGTTTTCTGAGCTACTGAACTTATCACTTTTCCATAATTTTTTAGCTTACACCCTGAAGAAACTAATATTTAATGTACTCTCAGCTTCTAAATTTTGCATGAATGACAATAAACTAAATGCATTTTTAAAACACTAATAATTATGCTTTTTTTTTTTTTTTCCAAATCTCCTATCATCAGTACCATGTCATTTCATCTGTTATTCTTTGAATAAGAAACTCTGAATAAACTAGAAGCAGTTTGACTTGCATACTGTACATACCTACCTTTTATGGACTATCAATTCCAAAATATAGCTACAATATAAATCTCACATGTACTGTAATAATAGTAATTTAAGGGCTGTTTGATTGTTTCTATTTTTCTGGTCTTTCTGGATTTGTGAGAAAGTTGGTTTTCTCTGCTGAAACTCTTGGTGTTTGATTTTTATCTGTTTGCTTTGAGTCTTGCTATCATCATATGTGTCACCCGTTAATCAAACAGAAACACACTACCCCCTCATCGCCTTGTCCTCCATCTGTCGCTCCCTCTGTTTCTTTCCAACTGTTGCCCCTTTGTTGTCTGAAGCACTCTGTTTGCCCTTAAAATAAATTGCCTTAAATGGGGAATTAATAAAGTCAAATTAAAGTGCACTTCTGTCTGCCTTCCTGTGTCTGTCTGCTCGGCAGGAGGTCGCTGTGGTCCACATTCACATGCTGGAAATCCCCTTCATTTAACTAACTATTCCACCAACAGACTCCTCCTGACTACTGAAAAACACTAACAGAGAACATATACCCCCTTCTCCTACACCAAGATATATTTCTAAATAACAGTTTGATTTTTTTCACTATTTCAGGTAACTTTGAATCCAAGTTCATTGTAATGGGCATCATAAAAAATCCAGCCAGTACATTCCAATCCGGTGAAGAGCTAACGTACCTTGGCTCCCTTTCCACAAGCAGGCAGCTCATAAAGAGATGGCTGCAGACACACTTAAGCATTAATCCCTTATTTTATGTATGTAAGTGTCTGAGATTCTGGTTGAACACAAGGGCAAGGCCTACTGCACTGAAAGAATGCAACTGAACCTGCCCAGTCTTACTTTGAGCCTTTAAAATCCACTCTGCAGTGACAACACACAAAAACACCTCTGCCTCTTCAGTCTGTGTTAATGTATAGTACATACTTATTGTATCTTATTAAACACTGGAGCACAGAGCTGAAAAATAAAACCAAGTGTGTTCCAAAACTGAGGTTAAGATTCTTGTATGTATTTGTAATCAGTGGAAAAATAAAAATTGAAAACATTAGTACACTAGAAAATATAAAGAGGAAACTGTGGCCAATTTTCTAGATTTACTGAGTATATGAATAGTGTCTTTATTTAAAGTGGTTCTTGAACTTTTGTGAACCCTTGTAAATTTTCTCTGTCTCCTAAATATGACCTCAATAAGACTCAATCAGAAGTCCTAATACTCAGCAAAAGAAACCCAATTCAACAATAACATATTAACCTTATTTATTTACTGTGGAAAGTGATCTTATCTTAAATATTTGGGAGTGGAAAAAGTATGTGAAGGTCAAGGATAGGTTAGGAATTTTAACAAATAGGATGAAAAGGTTTAAGTCTATTCATAGAACAAAAATATATCTTCGCTGTCAAAGTTTGCCATTTTTACCTCGGCCAGGAGGTATTGTGATCACTTTGCTTTGTGTGCGTGCGTGCGTGCGTGTTTGTTTGTTTGTTTGTTAGCAAGATAACTCAAAAAGTTATGGATGGATTTTCATGAAATTTTCAGGAAATGCTGATACTGGCACAAGGAAGAAATTAATGAATTTTGGTGATGGGGGGGGGGGGCAGATCTATCTCGGCAGAGGTCTGTGCTCTCCGAGTGCTTTTCTTGTTCTTGATATGTGTTGTGACTCAAGCAAAGGAGCTTCATACAGACTTTACAAGAAAAATGTTTGATGTCCCTCAGTTGTAAAGAGTTACAGAATAATTTATAAAGAGTTCAAAATCTGAAAGTCGACTGTCAGGCAGATGTTGCACAAATTGAGAAGAATCAGTTCCACTGTTACCATCCATCCATCCATTCTCTTCCGCTTATCCAGGGCCGGGTCGCGGGGGTAACAGTCTAAGCAGGGATGCCCAGACTTCCCTCTCCCCAGACACCTCCTCCAGCTCTTCCGGGGGGATCCCGAGGCGTTCCCAGGCCAGCCAAGAGACATAGTCTCTCCAACGTGTCCTGGGTCTTCCCCGAGGTCTCCTCCCGGTGGGACATGCCCGGAACACCTCCCCAGGGAGGCGTCCAGGAGGCATCCGAAACAGATGCCCGAGCCACCTCAGCTGGCCCCTCTCGACGCGGAGGAGCAGCGGCTCTACTCCGAGCTCCTCCCTGGTGACTGAGCTCCTCACCCTATCCCTAAGGGTGCGCCCAGCCACCCGAAGGAGGAAACTCATTTCGACCGCTTGTATCCGGGATCTTGTCCTTTCGGTCATGACCCAAAGCTCATGACCATAGGTGAGGGTAGGAACGTAGATTGACCGGTAAATCGAGAGCTTCGCCTCTCGGCTCAGCTCCTTCTTTACCACAACCGACCGGTACAGCGACTGCATCACTGCAGACGCTGCACCAATCCGTCTGTCAATCTCACGCTCCATCCTTCCCTCACTCATGAACAAGACCCCGAGATACTTAAACTCCTCCACTGTTACCCTCAACAGTAAAACATGTAAAAGCCAAGGGTTCACTGTCAACCCCTGGCTAATTTTAAGGAAAATAAAAGTTCTCTTGGTTGACACGGTGGTGCAGTGGATAGCACTGTTGCCTCGCAACAGGAAGGTCCTGGGTTTGATTCCAACCAGGGACCTTTCTGTGTGGAGTTTGCGTGGGTTCTATCCACCCACTAATAGGTTAAATTGGTCAACCTAAAAATTGCCTCTATATATCAGATAAAGCAAGTTCAGAAGATGATTAAGTCCTCTTTTGTTGCAACTTATATCAATGTTCATGAGGAAAATATTGAACAACAACAGTGCACATGGCAGAGCTGCAAGGAGGAAGCCACTACTCTCCAAAAAGAACAATTTTGTCCATCTACAATTTGCTAAATGCCATGTGGATGAGCCACAAGGTTGTTGGAAGAGTTTTCCGTGGAGAGATGAGACCAAAGTATAACTTTTTGGCTTGAATGAGTTGCAGTATGTTCAACAATGTCCAAACACTGCATTCCTACATCAGAGCTTTGTCCCATCTGTGAAATATGGTGGTGGCAGTGTCACACTTTGGGCATAGTTTGATGCCTCCGAGCCAGGGAGGTTTGCCATGAGTAACTATGAATTCTGAATGGTACCAGCAAATTCAATGGAAAAATCAAGTCAAGGTATTGATCTTTGACATGTACTGGATCATGCAACTAGACAAGAACCTTGAACATGCAAATCTTTCTGTAAAGTGATCATTAAAGCAGAAATTTAAGATTTCCTGTAATGTTAGAGTCAAAGTCCTGACCTTAATTCTATAGGAATGTGGTGGAACGACCTGAGTTGAAACCATTACATAAGGAGGATAAAATTCCTCAAAACAAAAACGACAAAGACATGACTGTCACAGTCTCCAGTAGGACAGGTAATGGACCTAAAAAAAAAAAATCTAATAGGGTAAAAAGTAGAAGATATGAAGAACAATATGAGGAACAGCCTTGTGCTTTAAATTTTACCCGCCAGATAAAGTCCTTAAAAAAGAATTATCTGGTGTTTGGATCCATCCGTTTTATACTTTCTGGTCCCTCCATACCAGTGTGCAGAATGGATAAACAATTTTAGGAAACGCTTTGTTGAAGTTATTACTAAAAAAGGTGACACATACTGTTTTTTTGCCATACACAAATATTTTAAACTGGATCTGTTTCAGCTGCACATTTATGGAGAACATTATTTATCTAACTATATGGTACGAGCAGTTACACTATAGAAACTGCAACAATAGAAACCATTAACACTGGTGCAAACATCAGGCTGTGCCATCCTCTGTGTCTTGGACTAATTATCAAACATCATAAAAGTCACATCAGTCCCAAGAAATTACCCAGTCAAGTCTTTGAACCATACGGACAGAAAGCCGCCTCATAGTGCCGGAAGCCAAACTAAAATGCATCAAAGAGAGATCAGTTCAGAAGTGGTTTTCTTCTCATTCATCTTGATAGTGAACATCTGTCTGAAAAGTTGTGAGTTTGCTGAGCAGCTTCAACGGACTGTGACAGCCTGAAGGTGGATGTGTAACAATGCTGCCACCTAGCAGAAGTTACAGGAAGTGCACCACAAAACCATCACCACTTGATGAGAAATGAGACTAAAATTATATTTGATTGCAGGCCTGAGCATATTTTAGATGATTTTGCAACAAAATGTAAATATTATTATGTTTAAATAAGTAGAAACAAAACTAGCCCCTTTTCAACCGTAGGAACTTTACCAGAAACCTCAGCGGGTTTCTACTAAAATTACCCCGGTAAAAAACCTTCCCTCCACCCCAAACTTACCCTGAAAACAGTTTCATGTAGGGGGGGGTTTAAGATTCCCCAGAATTCTTGGGGGCAGGGCTATGTGCTGAAGAATGCTGATTGGTGGAACACATTTGCAGTGTTCCACACATATGCTCACCCACAATATTTAAGCCACTGTGCCGCTGCAAACTTGTTTATTCCATTTCTACAAGTTTCATTTTGTTTCTGTTTTGATTATTCGGAAAATGGTGGTAAAAGAAGAGAAGCTACGAAAAAGAGGGGGGATGATGACTAAACACACATCCTACTTGTTTTAAACTGACAAAACTTTGGTAGTACAACCAGAATATCTAATGTATTAAGCCTGATTTGCACACTATTAATCATGCTCTGTATTAATATAAAGCAGAGGTGTCAAACTCATTTAAGTTCAGGGGCCATGTACAACCTAATATGATGTCAAATAGACCAGACCAGTAAAATTATATTATATAAATAAAATAACTGTGAAAAAAGTAAAATAACATTGTGAAAGTGTTTACATCTACAGTTTCCTTAAAAATCTGAATAACATGAACAACCTGAAATGTCTTCAGAAAAATCAGTGCATTTTTAGCAATATTATCCCTCAGTTTATCATTTACACATGTGCATTACAACTTACAGATCACAGTGGATCTACAAATACACAACACATTTAGTAACAGGCAGATTACTGTTAAAACTGCAGTTACTTCTCTTAAGACATTTCAGTTTGTTCATATTGGTTCAAGTTATTCACATGTTTTGTGAATGGATAGCTTGTAAATGTAGACATTTTAATGTAATTTTACTTTTTTTACACTAAAACAAAGAAAAAAAATTGGGGTTTCCATTAGTTATAGGTTATTATGATAGTATTTTACTGGTCTGATCCACTTGAGATCAAATAGGTCTGTATTTGGAACTTGAACTAAAATGATTTTGACATCCTTGATTGTTAATATCTTCAGTGTAATTTTTGCATTTTACAAATTCATCTCAGGAGCCCAACTGGACCGTTTGGCAGACCGGTTTTGGCCCATGGGCCATATGTTTGACACCTGTGAAATACAGGATAAAGTACAAGTAGTTCAAACTTTATGGACTAACCTCTGGCGTAGACTTCTTAAAAACATCCTGTCCTTCGATGATATCTGCCATGACTCTGTCTTTCAGCTGTTGGTATTCCTGAGTTGTCAGTTGGATGGACTCTAGCTCAGACCCACAACACCTGCATAAACCCCTAAATACACACATACATTATTATAGAATACAAACTGTAATATATGCAGTAGTAGTAGTTTTATGAACAGGACACAGCTCACAACTGCTTAAGACGAAAAACCAACAGAATATCAGGGATGATCTACTTAAGGCCCAGGTCCAAATCATGCCCATAATATGGTGCCAGCTGCCCAATGAACATTTTCTAATTCTCTGAGTAAATTAAGATGCAATACGGTTAAGAAGAAAAGATGCACGCACTTAGGGTTGACACTTGTCCAACTTCCTGTCCAATTCTGTCCAGGGAGACTGAAGATAAAGAAAAAGAACAGTGAAAAAGAAACTGCACATGAGCAGCTTTTGAGGAATTCATATAGATTTAATAATCAATGAGTGAAAGTGACTTGATGAAATTTATTCTAGTTTTCAGTCTTACCATTACTATTAGTATAATAGATGCACATAAACTTATCTTCTTTATCTGATGCTTCTAAATTTATAAAATACTATCATGTGCACCTAACCTGAACCAACAATGTCTTTATGACTTTTTTTTTACCTCTCAAACCAGGTCTTGATGCAGTCAGCGAGGCTCTTCTTGGGGTAGATCTGATTATCTCTCATGTAAAACAGAATTCCCATCAGTTTCTTCTCATATTCAGACTGAGACATGACTTCTACTCCCTCCTGTGCAGTCTTTCTTGCTCCTCTAAACAGATCCTCCCAGGTTTCCTGGTGTGGGCTCAGTCCCTTGTCTATTAACTCATCATAAAGAGTACAAGCAGTTGTTGTGTCACCGTGAAGCACGGCTGCTGAGATGATGTCACCGTAGTTGCGAGGTGATGGGGTAAAAACCTGTTAGTGTGACAGCAGAACCAAATAATTGGATACTAACTAAGATAATCATGTCATGTGGCTGACTCAGAAGATGACTATTATTTGGAAAGCTGTTATCAATGATCTTTTTATAATACTGATTTATAATGAAGCTCTTATTTTTTTGAGATGTGATGAAAATATATCTATTTGATAATAATAACACTAATGTGTTGAACCTGTCTGTGTTTCACTGGGTAATATATTTTATATTACCCAAATGAATGTCCACAGTTAATCAAAATAACTTTGCCAATAACTCCTGAATGAGTCACAAGATTTTAGTCTGCTTAACAACAGCATATGCATCAGCGGACATAGTATTTTCTTGTTTCTCCAGGAGAAAACAACATCTATTTGCTTTTGTTTGTCAGTTGTAAAATAATCAGTTGATGCCATTTACCTCAAAATTATATTTAGACTTTCACTAGTTACGTCCTGTAGGTGCATTATGATGGATATTATAAAGGTATAAGGTTATTTTTACACTTTACCTTATCGAGCTCCTGCAGTATGTTGAGTCCTTCCCTCCACCTCTCTGTCCGGCTAAAAGACTTGATAAAGAGGCTCAAGGCTCCTGTCTCGAGACAAGGGAAATTTCCCCGCATGATGTCATACAAGTCAAACACCTCAGTGTCATGGCCACTGTTCACACACAGCGTCAGGTATCGCAGCAGTAGCTCATAGGACAGTGTTCCCGTTTCCATGGCTACAAAAGTCAGCAGAGACCTATGGCAGAAATGTTTTTCCAGATTTAACACACTGTCATGGCATCAAACGCTATAAAAACAGTAATTCAGGTCCTACAGCATTATAATCCCCAAATCCATCAAGTACACTATATTAAGTGTGTCTGTAAACACAAGGACACAGAAACATTCTCCTCTTACTTGGGAATATCCAGATTTGCTCTGGAGTTGAAGAGTGCAGACATCATCTGGACGTCAAAGCGCTGGGGATTACCCACAGACTCCTTCAGTGTCCTCCACTCAGTAGGAGACAGCGGACGGTCAGGAGGTGCCAGCTTCCCTGTCAAACACTGATGCTTTAGTGAAAATACCTACAAAAATGAACCCTTAATATCGCAGTACACTTTACGGCAGTGAGACAACATTTATTCCCTGATACTGTACCTGTTCCTTTCCTCCGTGAGGGCTCATCCACATGCTGGTCCTCATCCTCACAGGCCAGTGCTGTTTTTCTTTTAATTATCTCTGCGGTCCTCTTCGCCGTCCCAGCAGCAAACACAGACTTAGGGTAGGGTCGCTGCATAGAAGTGTAGTTCTTACTTCTTTCCTCCTTTGCACCATTCCATAAATCTTCCTCTCTATGCCGGATGGTCCTAACTTTACCTCTCCCATGTTCCTCAGTCTGCCCACTGTGTTTTCTATCTGTTGGCCTGACACTTGGATTAGTTTTTTTGGTGCACAGAAAGTGTGCAGCAGAACATAAGTTTGAACTGCATACAGTGAGGAAATTTGAACTCCCAAGGTTATAGACAGGCTTTAGGGGCATCAAGCACAGTCTGACTTTGCAAATTATGGTTGAGCTCATGTTAGCATATAGCAGCTATTTCCTGTTCTTATAATTATCCTTATCTTACACGAAAGTTTCTCATAAAATTAGTACAGAAACTTTGTTAGTTACTTGGATAACTAGCCTGTTATGGAGACTAGAAACTGACCATGCTATAACTAAAGGTCAGCAGTCATCAAAATATAACCATCCTTTTCCTGTTGGCTCTCTGGATCATAATACCCCTTTAATACAACTCAATCGTTAGCTTCCTAAACAGAAAATCACTTTTCCTGCCACAAAACCTCATAAATGCTCACAGCAGCGGTAGCAGCAGGCATGACTTCTGTCGCGTATCTGACGTCATCAACATTTGACAGCTACTTAACAAAATGACGTTTGATTTCAAAACAAAAATATAACTTAATAATGATGTTCTAATTATAACAGTTGATACGTTTTACGCAAAAAAAATAATATAGACAAGAGAATTTTGAGTTATTTTTTAATTTGTAGACAAATACTGAGGATAACATTGGGTTTTTTTCAGTACGCACGAGGTGTACAAATTCATGCTTTTATTTTGAAGAAGAGAAAAACCGGATGTAGCTTGCTACCTTGCCGTTGTTCCCGTTTTCTTAGTTTAAGCTAGCTGTTGTATGAAAGTCTATACTGTTTTGGGCAGTCAGTATTATAGGTTATTGCGATGAAATATTAAAATCACATTAAATCAAACATGGAAAAAGATGAACAGCTTCACTGGTCGGATATACTGAAAAGAAGGTTAGAAAACTCCAGAAAAGGTGAGGAATAACGTAAACTAGCTAACTAAACTAGTATTGGCTAACTTTTGGACAAGTCTTCATAAACATTACCATTAGACTTCTTAAACTCTCATATCTAATATATCTGATATGTAATCTGTAATATCCTTTTTATTTTGTTCGCCGTGTCATTGTTTCTTTATAGATGAAAGAAGCGAGGAGGAAAAGAAAGCTGAGGAAACGGAACTCTTCACCAAATATTACACTGAGTGGAAGGGAGGAGACGATAAAGACAAGTCCTACAAGAAAATCCCGCGATTTTACTACAGGGTAAAGTTACATTGTGTTTGATCAAGCAGTTAAAGTGTTTTTATTTATATAATGTCTGTAGAGGGGTTTAAATGACACGGAGGAGGTTTGGAGATCAAGCAGAAGTACTGTTACACTGTGAAAACCCTTCAATACTTGTACAAGTCACATTCAAAACCTCAATGAAGTAAAAATATAGAATGGCGTGATCTTCAAAATGCACTAAAAGCATGAAAGTAAAAGTACTCCTATCACTAAAAGATTGCATTGGAAAGAACAGTTTTATTATTTACATACAGTAGTTGGTATCGCTATGATTACATCCTGACAGTCTACATAGTAGCCTCTGTTTGAGAAATATAATATTTGTAACATGGTGTAGCTGCCAGCAGAGGATGAAGTACTGCTCCAGAAGCTGAGAGAGGAATCCAGAGCTGTGTTCCTCCAGAGGAAGAGTCGAGAACTGCTGGATAATGAAGAGCTGCAGGTGAAGCACACAAATTAGTTACTCATGCAAGATTTGTAATCTACTGGAAAGAACTCATGTACAATGTAATTGTTGTGGCTGATTTTCACCGCTTGGTATTATCTTGTGTGTGTGTCTGTCTGTAGAACCTGTGGTTTCTGCTTGATAAGCATCAAGTACCTCCGGTGACAGGAGAGGAAGCCATGATTAGTTATGAGGCCTACTTACAAGTAGGAGAGAAGGCTGGACCCAAGGGTAGGTAAGTAAAGGAAAATGCAGGTGGACATACACTAAACAAGAAAAGCACTCAGAGAGCGTAAACCTCTGCCAAGGCAGATCAGTGGGCTCCCGTGCCCCCCCACCCCTGATCACCACCAAAATTTAATCATTTCTTCCTTGTGCCAGTATCAACATTTCCTGAAAATTTCATGAAATCCGTCCTTAACTTTTTCAGTTATCTTGCTAACAAACAAACAAACACGCACGCAAACACACAAAGCAAAACTATCACAATACCTCCTGGTGGAGGTAATAACCAGCAACTCTGTAACTTATGTGTTCTGTTTACTTACATGGGTATAAATACTATACTAGCAAGTTTTTTAGAGTATATACTAACGTTAATGTCAATCTGGTTACTAACCTGCCTGTTTTGTTTTGTCTGCTTTATGTCTTGTGCTGTACACAAAGCTGCTGAATACTTGAATTTCCCTAAAGTATCTATCTATCTATCTATCTATCTATCTATCTATCTATCTATCTATCTATCTATCTATCTATCTATCTATCTATCTATCTATCTATCTATCTATCTATCTATCTATCCATACAGACATACATATATACATACATGCATATAAATATATAAACATACATACATAGAGGAAGTAAAGCATTATGGCTGTGGAAAAAACAGATTATTGTGTGGGCTGTGATCTTCCTCACTTTTGTCTTCTCTTCTGTCTGTTCCACAGAAAGTTTTTTACAGCCAGAGTGTATGCCAAGCTGCTCCACAATGACCCCTACGGCAGAATCTCCATCATGCAGTTCTTTAACTATGTCATGAGGAAAGGTCTGGACCTTCATTTTTAGTTTTGCTTCTACTTAAGTTGTCTACACATGTGAGTTGATGTGTATGTATGGTATTTTTAAATAGGCATGGTCAAGGTCAAGGTTACTTTATTTATACCCGTAGGTAGATTTGTTTTGCAGTCTAGGTGATTGCCTTGGCATTACAACAACACTTACATTGAACATGCAAGACAGGCACTTGATCACGCTTACAGACAGGACAAAAAAACAGGACAAAACAAAAAACAAAACAAAAAGTGCTCAGTGTTCCACCATTCATCGGTATAGCAGCATGGATAAGTAAATAAAATAGGTGAGATCAAATAAATAAAAACAAGATGCAATAAAACACAATAAAAACCATAAATTTAAAGGCATAAATTGAAAAAGATTCAGGTATTTGGGACAGCTCCACTGATATTCATCTGTTGTACTACAAAACAGATGTCATTCTCATCTCCAAAATGTAATATTTGATTGTCATTACCTCAAAGCCTTGTTAATATCCCTGATTAGATGAATTATGGTGAATATCTAGTCAGTGTGTCTCTCTGTTAATGTGTGCTTCTAGTCTGGCTGCATCAGACCCGGATCGGTCTGAGTCTGTATGATGTAGCAGGACAGGGCTACCTCAGAGAGTCGGTAAGCATTTCTCCCGTTTGTCATAATAATTGGCAGAATTGTTATATGCAATGATAATGTAATAGAAACTCATCATACTCTGCAGGATTTGGAGAACTACATCCTGGAGCTAATCCCCACCCTGCCTCAGCTGGATGGACTGGAGAAGTCATTTTATTCTTTCTATGTTTGCACTGCTGTTCGGAAGTTTTTTTTCTTCCTCGACCCACTCCGAACTGGTGAGGGTGAACCATGTGATCCAATATATCTCAAAAATTGCACTTAAAATATTACAACACATGATAAAATAGCTTTTCACCACCACTGTTAACCACTCACTATCTAGTACGACTCAGTATGTGTAGTATATGTTTTTATTTTTTGTGTTTTTTCAGGAAAGATTAAAATCCAGGATATCTTGGCCTGCAGTTTTCTGGATGACTTACTAGAGGTAAAATAAGGTCATGACTCAAACAAAACTAGAAAAAATAGAACAGGGTCACAGATATTTTTAAAGTGACAAATACAGGACTGTCATCATCTTCCTGTAATAGCTAAAACAGCCAAAATGACAAGACCCTGTGTGTGTCTCTCTCTCTTTTTCATTTGCTCTGTGTTGTTAGTTGAGAGATGAGGACTTGTCTAAAGAAAGTCAGGAGTCCAACTGGTTCTCAGCCCCCTCAGCGCTCCGGGTCTATGGTGAGAAAATATTGACTTTGGGACCATACAGTGCCGCTCCATTTTAGCATTGTGTGTTATTTTGGGTTTTTTATTATCAGTATAATATAATAGCATCGTCTTGTGGCAGTCTGTGATATTTGCTGATTTTGGTAAAAGTAATGTGTAATTTTTTAAAAATTAACTCTGTCTGAATGATAACTAAACTTGAGTATCATTAAGTAATCAGTATTTGCAGGTTTGAACTGTATCTGTGTGAGCATTCAGTCACTTGTATCATGTTGTGTCTACAGGTCAATACCTGAACCTGGATAAGGACCACAATGGCATGTTGAGCAAAGAGGAGCTTTCACGCTATGGCACAGCCACTCTCACCTCAGTCTTTTTGGACAGAGTGTTTCAGGAGTGTCTCACCTATGACGGAGAAATGGTACGGCAAACTTCACCATATTCTGGACCTTTATTACAGCAAAAAAGATACTTCCTTAGTTGTTTTACTTTGTCGTATTGAAATCTCCCATGTTTTCATTTGGGTTGAGGCTTTTCTTTTTTCAGTTTTTGCTTGTCTCCATGTTAATGTTCAACTTAAATTTCCCTCATAAAGTTAATCTTCAGCTGCACAGTGTGTTCTCTCTGGGTCACTAAAACAAACATTTGAATTTCTCAAAATACAGCATGTTTGTATTAATCAGCCAAAGTTTATTTTCTTCCTCTGTCTATCTTCCAGGACTATAAAACCTATTTAGACTTTGTATTGGCCTTGGAGAACAGGAAGGAGCCAGCGGCATTACAGTACATTTTTAAACTTTTGGACATGGAGAACCAAGGATACCTCAACGTCTTCTCTCTCAACTATTTCTTCAGGGTATCAGCTGTGCACTCCCTTATACAAACACATTAATGGGTTTAAATGAAATCACTAAATTTCTCATGATGTTGTTGTGTTCAGGCCATTCAGGAGCAAATGAAACTCCATGGTCAGGAGCCTGTCTCCTTCCAAGATGTCAAGGTAAATTTAAACACAGACACAACACTGCCAATAAGAAACATTAAACTTATTTAAGTGTAAAGCAGTGACCGTTATGTTCCATGTCTCCTCAGGATGAGATCTTTGACATGGTGAAGCCTAAAGACCCCTACAAGATCACATTGCAGGATTTGGTGAATAGTTGCCAGGGCGACACCGTTACAAGCATCCTGATAGACCTCAATGGATTCTGGACTTATGAGAATCGGGAAGTGCTGGTTGCCAACGACAGCACCAGCAGCAATACTGGTGACCTCGATGACACGTGAATGGAGTGTCAATGAGTTTTTTTTCCAGCTTCCTCATTGACGGGACTGAACTTTTTCTGGTGACTCAGGTTCTAAGTTAAAGATCTACATAGTGACAAACAGAAGGAAATGACTGAACACCAGATGATGTGGGTGGAAGAATCAAAGACGGCTACTGTGTTTTTGTATTGACAGACCTTTAATTTTGGTTCAGACCTATTTGTAAAAAAAATCATCCCTTTTCATTTTCTCTTGGTCATTGGCTCTTTTTCCACTTGTAATTTAAATCACTTTTACAGAGAAATGAAAAAAACACTAAAGCCAGCCATTTCAATGTTTCAAGGTTTTACTAACACATAAAATAAGTATGTACAGATTCCTGTGAATTTAAGAGGTCAGTTAAATTAAAAGATCTGCTCATGTTGTCCTGTGTTTTCTTCACTCTGGAAAAATATGATTAATATCCTTCATAAACCAATACAGTGACTTAATGAGAAATGTACATTTAAACATCTGATATGTTGATACATATATTTCAAATACAATTATCTCGTATTTGAATAGTGTTATCTGAAATGGATTATTTGGAGAAGACGTGCATGTAATTTTTGGCAAATCAGAAGGCTTGTACTCTGCACTTGCTGCGATGGCGCCTGTTCCACATCATCATATCAGTGGATAATTATTAAGAAGCTTATGACAGCTCAGTCTCAGCCCACGCAGCAAGCATTCCCACAAGGACACTTAAAGGTTGAACCCTAAACCTACACAGCAAGGATACAATTCTTATATAATGTAAGGGCCACTATCTTCACCAGTATAGACACTGATAAACTGGAGTGCTACATTGAGTTTATTACTTACTCTACAACAGCTAAGAAAAAATTTTGAGGTTATGTACACAAGTCGAGTTAATAAATCTCACTACAATACGCAACTGCACAGGAAATCATCAACTGCTCATCTTTATAGATTATTGTTTTAAGGCTTCACTTGGTAAAACTTGTATGGTTTGTATTGCATAAATTCAGTAGGAGGACCAGCATTTACAGATATGGTGCTGCTAAACCCAAGGATGTGGACATCTTGTATTTGCCCCAGATTTTGTAACCATTGATATTTAAATTCTATAAAGATGCTGACATTTTTCTTACTTTTTCAGCTGATCAATTGAAAATTAATCGAGTCCAGTTGTAATGATTAGTCTACAGTTAACTGATACTTCCCAGTTTCACATAAGAATACATGTACACACAAACATGTACGTTCACAGATGTGGCTGATTCAGCCACTCCTCAGCCCTTTTTAAAATTTAAACTTACTACTCTTACAAAAAGTAGAAAAATAACAATATTATTAAACTATACAACTAAATAAATGAAGCTTTCCCCCACTGACAGAGAAGTCTGACTTGTTGCACATGTTAACGTTTTATGAGGGTAGAGGTGAAGGGACTCTGTCTGGAACGTTCAGAGTAGATTCAGGCTCAACCTCGAAGCTAACATTTACAAACGTCGCTTCTGGCTGCTCCACAGTAGCAGAGTAAGGATCTGAGGGATCACTCTGTGCACCTCGCTGCTGCTCTGCAAACCGACGCTCTGCCTCCTCAGCCAGTCTGTTCTCCTCCTCTTCCTCCTCCTCCTGCAAGAACACCGGTTTATATAACATTTAATAATGTGTGTTTGCAGGCTAATGTTAATTTTTTTGCGCTGGCGTGTGCATAAATATTCGTAAGGTGAGCTTGTGCTTATATTTACATAAGACACTGTATCTGTGTATGTGCCCTACCTCTTTCTTGATGCGATAGTACTCATCGATAGCATACTGGTATTTGGGAGTAGTGATGCCAAATAGAGAGGCCAGTCTCTCTCCCATGTAGTCACACACTGCAGAAAGGGGACACAAAATGTGCATAACTCCAAATATTTCAGCAAGGAATGATATCACAGTATGTCCAAGGTTTACTATAAAATAATACCTGTGATTGTGTTAGTGGCCATCCTCCACATGTGAAACCAGAAATAAGGACCCCATGTCAGTTTGGACTGAAAAATATAAGCAAGAGAAGAAAACATGCAAGACAATTAAAGACAAGAATGAAAATTTAATATACTGTTACAGTGGCATTCATAGTACTTGATCATGTGCACAGAATAATCTATATCTATGCTTTTTAATTAGTCGACATATTATAGGGGCTTTGATGTCTTTCATTAATATTATGTAACCATTATATAACAAATGGAAGGTGACAATTAGAAATAAGTACCTGTACTCTAGTATTGTACTTCAGTACAGATATCTTGTGTGTTGCTTTTCAAGTTTCCATTCCACTGAAAAATGACAGATCCCCTGTTTGAGTGTTTAGAATATTCTCCTCCTTCTTAAGTTAAATAAACTCTTTGAAAACCCCCTTGGATTAAACAGACTTGCATTCTTACTTAACCGAAAACAGGGATGTTTTACAGAGCTTCCCAGAAGTTGACTTTTTAGAAATATGTTGTTTGTACATGACAGCAATTCTATAAACATATGATGGTCTGAAAGAATATGACATATTACTATACATTTATCTACTCCACAGAATATAATGCAGTTCAACATTTAGCATCCACAGCAGTAAAATACATTATGCAATTAATTCTGCAGTGAAAAACCGACATGGACCACTTCACTGCACATTGATTGTTTCTTTATACTTTGAACATATTTTACTCAATGTTTAAATACTTGTGGTATTGAGTGTGGTACTAGTAGCTTTCTCTGAGTAAAGGATCTGAATACTTCTCACAAGAGGCATTGTTTCAGTATCTATGACATCCTGATTAAGTTTTTATGTTTTACCGGATCCACAGTCTTCACTTCCTTCTGTAAAGGCTCCTCTTCCTCCTCTTCATCAGTGCTATACTCCTCCATGGTCTCACCACTGGCAAAGAAGATGGTCCTGCGGGGTACCTTCACCCTCCCCTGACTCCCAGTGTCTCCCATTTCCAGGTCAGTGGACGCTCCAGGACTCTGGGGACAGTTCAAAATACATGATACTTGAACATGATATCACTATATTAACTAGTAACGTCGCTTAAAGTGTGTTGGGGCTTGTGTTAACTTGAAGTGCCACTCTATCAATGTGACAAAACTTATTTTTTTCAATGTAGTTTAACTTGTATTACCTTATCAACAGTGGAATTAAACATAATAAAAGCAAGTTTCTGTCCCTCTGTTGACAGTTTTAGTTATCTAAGACAGTATAAACAAATGAGCTACTTTGTGGTTGTTGACTACTAGCCATTTGGCTAAGGAAGTATTTTGCTTATAATCTACAAGTTTTGTGTTATCATGTCTACAAATGATAATCAAAACGAAAGTCGTGACTAACCTTTTCCACCTCCATAGTTGGTCCCAACGACACGTTTACAGTGGTCAAAAACAACGACAAATCTGCCATCTCCTCACTTCTTCCATATAACTACGGTCATCAATGGTTCCAGGTATGACTTCCGCTAAAACAACTCATCATTTCCTGTTTAGTTATTCAAAATAAAAGCTTTGACCTGTCCGAAAACGTGCTAACTGAAGTGTTGTGTTTAGTCAGTTGTCACTGAAGTCAGACAACAGGATAACTAGTGTAAGCAGAGGTGGGTAATCCCAGCTCCTTAGAGTAAAAGTCCTGCCATGTATTGGTTCTATCTGTTCACTTAACACAGGTGATTCCACTAATTATCCCGCTTACCTGGATGAGGAGTTGTACTCATCAAAATGGGCTGGTTCAGTGAGAGGCTGGAACCAATACATGGCAGGAATTTTTACTATGGAGCTGGGATTACCCACCTCTGAGAGTAAGTTACACATTTTTCTTTTTACTATTAGAGTCATATGTTTCATTTCGGTGTGAGTGGGTTACAATTTGTTTTGCTTTTTTTTTTTTAAATCCAGATGACTCAAAAAAACAAGGAAAAACTCTTTGGTATATTATTAATATTATTAATAAGTAGGTGCAGTGAACTGTCCCGATCACTAATAGTCCACCAGTCATTAAAATCTGCTCCAAATATTTTGTTGAATTCTATTTTAGTTCAAATGTTGATGTAACTTAAACATGATTTATATATATATATATATATATATATATATATATATATATATATATATATATATATATATATATATATATATATATATAAATTATTATTATTATTATTATTATTATTGCTGCAAACAGTCCAGTTCTGGTGTGTGGGGGGGGGTGGTGGTAACAGAGGTTCGTTAAAGTGTATTTTGCCAGGTTTGTGGTACATAATACAGCCCTGATTTTTTTCTCTTTTTTTTTTTTTTTTTTTTTTTTACAAATCACTTTTACTCCACATGGTGACTTTTTAGTCGTTTGTCCCACTAACTACAGGGTGTCCCATAAGTCTCCATACATAGGAAAAATAAACGTTTCTTGACATAAACCATTTTTATTTATATAATATGCTCTATATGACTGCCATTTTGTCGGGAACACATTTCAATGCGTGTCCTCCACTGCTGAAGAACTATAAAGAAGAAATATAAAGAAATACATGTTAGAACCATATGTATTATGTCTCCTATGTATGGAGGCTTATGGGACACCCTGTACTTCAAAAGCACACTCACTGCTATTGCGTTTATTTTGAAAGTCCTCCGCGGAAGTTGCCTTTGGTGTAGTCGGTGAGTTCCTCTGTCGTTGAGGGATCCTCTGCTGTTTTGGTCCATCCGACCCCAGAGTCGAAAATGACAGCAAGGAAGTCTGGCTCACGACTGGAGACAGAGATAGAGCGGTGCCGTTCAGAGGCCCAATGGGACAAAATACCGGAGTTAGTAAGGCAGCTCTCGGCCAAGCTCATCTCAAACGGTAGGAAATGTGCGGGTTTCCCTGCTGTTCGTTCATTCACTGTACTAGGCCTTCTTCTGCTCTCAGTCCTCGGTACTTCCTGGCAGCGGCTGCCGTTGATGGGAGTTTTTCCAGTACTGTACTCCACCTACAGCAGCTAGCCACTAAAGGTCAACAGACAGGGACGTTATTTAACAGCACTAACGTCCTTTTTTGGGAACACTTTTTGTGTGTAGCTTAATTTCTCAGACATGCATAAGTCAATAGTTCCTGTCTGACAGATGTACCACGGTTCACTCCACTTGGTGTTTCTGAACTTGACTCAGAAAATCTTCCCTCAGGTGTTTTATTTGCTTGGTTGGAATAACTACCCTCCACGTTTCACTAATGGACCATCATTCACCATCACAGTAACTTCATAAATTAGATTTTCCTGTGACCTCTTGCTCCCCCTGACCCCCTCTAAGCTACATGGACCATTGTCACACTCAAATGGTGGGAGTTTTACTGGTATTCTTGGGTTTTAAATAACGCCGAATTTATCTCAGGAATCTACTTAATTGTTTTGTATTTTGTTATACTTTCTATCAGGCTGAAGTTCATAGCACAACCACCAGAACACTAAAACTTAGCAGGTTTTTAAATGAAAATTGACATGGTTGCTAACTTTACTTAGCTGCATGCTAGGTGTCAAACTGTATGATATTCATAGTTATTATACATGCAATGTACTGTACTGTGAAGTGTGTGATATTCATTTGTCAATTTTAACGGAATCAAAAATAATTAATTCAAACACTTGAATGATATTAATTTCATTATTTTACTTGGTATACCATACCACTTGTGATTTAAAAGGAACTTTATTTACTGTCATGCAGTTGTAATTAACATTGGAATAGTCCCTTTCCATCAAATTCCCTTACATCTGTAGTATTGCTCCATCATGACAGTTGTATAATAAATGATTAGTCCATAACAATGAACCATTGCAAATCCAAAAGTATAACCTAGATAAAAAATTCTCAGATGTTTAGATACTGTGATACAATATAGGTCATATTCAGATAACCATATATGCCACAATTCAGTACATTTCCTGTAAATACTCTAAAATGTAGGTGAATGTAGGTACAGTTTTTATTTTTTTTCTTCATAGTGTCAATAAGAAATCAAATCAGATCAGAGGTCATCAGAGACAAATTCTGCTGCTGGTGATAGTTTCTAAAGACTCTTATCGGCACAATATAATTGGCCTAGTTGTGTCACATTTATGTTTGTTGGTGTTTTATCACGTTGTTTGTGTTTCGTGGAGGTTTACTGTCATGCTGTTAGGGTTTTTTTCATGTCTCAAATTGAGGCAAAAATGGCATATCATGCCTTTAACTAGCTCATGCATTTTACAACCAGTGTATGTTAGTTGTTTATGGTTGAGGGAAATGACAGTTATCACTGTAAACATAATGGAAATGAGTGTAACTGTTACAAACACTTCTTTGAAAGGAGGAAGTATAGGCCAGAGCTACTGTGATTTCTCCACTCTACGGTTTTAAAAGTCAGCATGATTTGTTGGAAGTCTTGAAAAATGATCTGTGTAGTGTTTGGCGCCTAAAAGAAAGCTTACAAACCTCCTTTTTAAAACAGTAAATTAATATTTACATTTTGCAAATGTTGTTTAATATTACAGCACCACCATATTGGCTGCAAATGTAATTAAAAATGAATTTTCCATGCAGGAAAAATGTGCATGTGGTGTGATTTTTGATACCATGAAATAAATGACATAATAATCTAAACTCGACATTGTGCTCTGACTATAACTATCAAAACAATTAAGACATTCATGGAGAACAGGGCATAGTATTCCACTTCTGATGATGATAAAATGCTACCATTATGGACTGCAGGTTTGATTGTATTTAGCACATGACGCTTTGAGCTCTGGTTGCCAACTGAACCAGTTTGAGTAACAGGATTATTGGTCATTCCACCTTTTGTACGCCTGAACACTGGTTTTAGGAGATTGTCATGGCTGTTCATAATGCTGCTTGGTATGTCAATGTGCGTATACAACATTTTTTTGCATGTAGATTTACTCTTTTTCTCATAATCCCAGTAGAGCTGACCAGCAGGGACACCTTCAGACTGTTAGATTTCACATAGATTTAATGAAGATTGACCAGATATTTAATGCAGTTTGTCTTTGAAATGTTGCCATAAATTGAATTCACATTGGCTTAAACTGATCTTTACTTTAGATTATTATTAGGTTAACCTTTGATTACATGTAAATGAATTTTAAATTGATCTTAAAATGACTGTAAATCGAATCCTGCTGCTGCGCATAGTGTTGATTTACTTGTGAATGTTGATGTTAAATTGATTATATTAGTGCAACAAAGTGACCATAGATTACAGACACAACTCTTTGCCTAAAAGCCTGTTAAAGTCTTGTAGGACCAGTCGTCTCATGACAGTTCTGTAAATACTTGTTTTTTCTTTGTATGTGTAGATGACCTCGGGGAGCTGTTACTGGGAGAATGTAAGCTCCAGACATACCTGAAGGAGAATCCCATCAAACAGGGTGCCAGTCCCAGGGGCCCACGACCCAAACTGGTGGAGGTCAGGAAACACCTCACTGCTGCTCTGGACAGAGGAAACCTGAAGGTAACTGTGGGTGAAGTGATGTCAGACAGACTGCGGTCACTTTCTAAATGAGTCACTGTGTGCTTTATTTATTTACCCTCTTTAGCCAGACAGATTTAGTTAGTTTACATACATTTATTTAGTCTGTGGGTTTTTTTCTTGTCTTAATTTAGGAAGTAAGCATTTCATTTTTTAAAATTGACTTTATTCGTTTAATTTAATCTTATATTTTGTGGTCATTTTTTAATTTAAGTGTTCTTTTCCTCAGGCTGACTACCTCCAGGAAGCCAGCCTGCTGATGGCTAAACTCTGTTATGTAGAGGGAGAATATAAAGATGCTTTAGGTAACACAAATGTAACAACTCAACAACAACTAAATTTTACAGTTGGTTTCACATTTTGTTTTCTTAAATTTGTTGGAATGATTTTCATCATTTTAGGTAACTATAGCAGGGTGAACCTGGATGAGCTGCAGCTGGTTGGGGCTCCTGTCTACAGGCTGTCCATGATAGCAGAGGCCTATGCTACTAAAGGTATGCACTCACAAATGTGCTGATATAAGAGACAATTATTTGGTGACAGTTTTGCAATCGTCAGTAGCAAATACAACACACTAGGGCATGGCCAAGCAAGTAACGGAATGAGAAAGCACTGTGCAGCAGTACTAATCATTCCATATCTGTTTTTAGAAATTAATTTAGCAGCAACCATAATAGCTCAAATTGTAGGTTTAAGCAAGTACTTTAACCTGCCATTAAGGAATATTAACCAAATATTTAATAAAAACATGAATTTAACATCATTGACAAAGTAACAGAGCGAGGAAAAATATACAGCAGTTATTCAAGGTTTAGAAAAAATACCAAAAAGTGCTGTTCCTCAAGGAAAGTGCAAATATTTAGCATACCACACTTTACTTAATATATGAGAGTAGATTTTATCCAAAAATGAAACTGATGCCATTCTTATTTCAATTTTAGAAGACATTAATTCATGGTAATGGAGTGAGAATCCAAAAAAGTAACAGAGTGAGGTGTTTGTTCAGCGTGATGCACCATAATAATTATCAAAGATTTTATTAAGATACTGATAAAATTGTCAGTCTTTGGTGACATATTGTCAGTCTTTGGCAACATATATTTCATTACTATATTTACATCTTTCTGTTGTTTTTTTTCATAATAAATAACATTCAAAATCATTATAGTATTTGATTATTATGAAATATAACATTATACACAGGCATATATTTTGAACATTTTTATTTACACATTGCTATTTACATTCTGAACTTATGCTGTATACATTCATTCACAACCTTTACTGTTCCTCGTTTACACTGAATTCTCATATATTTTCTTATATATCCAGTTGTAATTCAGGTACAAATTAAATAAACACAGTTTTAGAAACTAGAGATATACGTCTTTCATGCTGAGTAATCAAAAATATTGTTTTAGAGAAAAACAGAAATTGACCATGATGTTCACTTTCGCTTGGCCAGGTCCACTATCAAACTTATCAAAGTTTTGTCATCAGGTTGTACCGTCTTCACATATATCCACTGACGCCATTCCATTGTGTCATGTCAGTTTTACCTTTCAGTCATCCCAGTATCATCTCAGTGTTTTTTCACAACTCTTTCCGCCATCTGACAATCAATTAATGCACAAATTATTGTCATACAATGAGTGAAAATGTGTCCAACTACATCACACATTGGTGACCAAGACCCGTTCATATCAACTATTAACCTCATTCCAAAACATTCCTTCAAACAGGAAAAGCCATGGGACATTCCCATATTGTTTGTATATGTAGTATATACTGCATTCTGTTCATTTCTAACTGAAACCATTTTTAATCAAGCCTGTCTTGTTGAGTCTTACAGTTACAGGGGAAGAACTGTGCGGAAAATTTGGTGTTTGATTAAAAAATCCTTTGTACATTCATTTCAGCAGTAATTTTGGGTGTTTTGTGGTGAAGAAAATCGTACAATTCTCAATTAAAAAATTGTATAGCCCAACATCATTATAGACATGTTTTATGTTATTTCTGTGAAAACTGAAGAAGAGATATTGCAAATAATAGACGCTCAGAAGAAAAACCAGTTCAACCACCATTATGTTTAGGAAACGTCATGATCTCTACATTGATTTTATTTATCAGCAGTGATGCTGTATTTCTGTGTCTTATATAGAATAAATTTTCCTCTGACTTCTCTGATATATTATCCATTTTTTTCTCACATTCCTTCGTCAGATGTACAACCTAAGTCTTTTTTTTTAGACAGTCCTGAGGCTGTTACAGTTCTGGTTTATGCAACAACTATTTTATGAAACATTACTGTAATAGACCGTCAGGTTAAGCATTCACAGGTATTTGTTTTAGCATAATAACTATCACAAACACTGCTGACAGCATGTCGTCTGTATAAGATATTAACACAATATTGTTATTGCGATATTTATTTATTTTACAAAGTTATAAAAAAATCCAAAGCTTATTTGTAGACGTCAGATAAGGGAGACAAGCTCATATGCATTTTTAAACAAAACAATACTAATGTTCACGCTTCAGATTTAGGTGAAATAACCTTAATTTTCTGAGATGTTGTGCCTCCTTCACACTGCTGCTATTTCCTTTATGTCACTGGTGCATACAGACCTAGAGATTTTCAGTGGGGTTCAGGTTATGGAAATACTGGGTCGTCTTTTAAATTAAGCTGTATGTTTATATATAGAATCAGCTGATTAATGTCTTACATCCTTCTAATCCTCGCCTCCTGTAACTATCAGTCCATAATCCATACTGTGTTTCTCCACATGGTGGCAGTGCAGAGCCACGGCTCATCAACAGCTGAGCATTATTAGCCACATAAATACATAACACAGAGGCCTCTCAGTTTGCACTTTAAGAATGTATACTTTAATAACAGTATTTCTTTCAGTCTCTCTGGAGAATCCATTTGTTTTTACTTTGTGTGCGTGTAACACAATCTGTTCTGCTGTTTTGTTCACTAGTCACAATAGCCTTTCATCTATGATTTATAAGTTATGAACTCAAGTAATTGATTGTGTTTTAAGGTCTGTTTTCTTGCCTCTCTCCTCCAGGCCTGTGTCTGGAGAAGGTGCCAGCTGCCTCTCCATCTCTGACCAATAAAAACACGGGGTCTCCGTCATCCAATAGGGGCTCAACAGAACGGGAGCAGGAAATCATCACCTGCTATGAAAAGTCAGGAGACATTGCTCTGCTTTATCTGCAGGAGGCCGAGAAGGTGTGATTTGAGTTTTGATGTGTGATTTTTAAGTGTTATTTTCAATTAGGCCTCTAGTTTAATGGTGTGAAATAGGCGCTCTGGTCTGATAAGTACCTAGTGCCACATTATCTCATGAACACTCACCAAATATCCTGTTAGTGCTTGGACTCCCAAGTGCTATGCCGTCTTTGTGGGTGTGTGATGAATATTATGCGGTTAGTGCAGTCTGGCTAAAGCAATACCGCTCGTGACAGCCAACTGGCAAACAGTCCTCATTTCAGGCATTAACTCACTCTGCCTTTTTACTGCTGTGTGTTTTGCTGTAGGCTCTGTCTGCAGGGATTCAGAACCGCAGCCCAAAGCCTGGCCCTGCAGCCCAAGACCAGGAACTGGGGTACTTCCTGGAGACAGGCCTACAGAGAGCCCACGTCATCCACTTTAAAAACGGGTGAGAGAAGACAGGCTGTGATGGTGTAGAGGGGAGATGAGGCAAAAGTTGTTTGGCAATCACGTCAGAGCCACAAAACACAAGACAGAAATTGACAAAACCTGATCCAAAAAGTTTTATACACGAGGCTTTGTGTGCCCAGACAGTAACCAAGAACAAGGCTCTCCCTCGCTTCTTTTTTCTCTTTCTCTCAAAAGACGACACTTCACACCCACTTCACAGTTCCAATGTTACAAAGCTGCTGACAGGTGGATAGAAGCAGAAAAGTGTGAATACAGTTAAGCAACATGCACAGTGCAGCTGATATTTGCAAGGTGTTGTTGTTTTGAGAATGACAGAGGTGGTTGCAGTTGCCAAAACTATGCACTAGAATCACAGTGAACTGGATAAAAGTATACTACTCATTGTTTTTGTAACAATGACATTCCGTGTAGGACACAGTACCTAAAATGTAATCAGTGATAGTATGCATTTTGTTTTCCAAAATGTATTTCTGGCCTCATCTGTGCACATTACATTATAAAAAATAATGACTGTTTACTGACATCACCTTACATCATTTCTGGGATTAAGATTCTCCTCTCATTTGCAGAGACCAGCATGTAAAACTGCCTAGTGCAGCATGAAATGTCTGAGAATATAAACAAACATCAAAGACATGTAAATGTTTATGCTTGGGATGTAGTTTTTCTAGGTTTAAAGCTTTACCTCAAGGCAGTTGTTTGCTGTGTCATCGTTAAAACTGGAGAATGCATAGAAAAATCTGCAACTTGACATGTTTCAAATAATATCAAAGTTTGTGCTTGTGTGTTTTGTGTTATAATGGATCTGTTACCTCATTTCTGTTCTACACTCTCTGACAAATGTTATTATTCTGTTGTTTCCATAGCAATTTGACACATGGTGTAGGTCGATTTCGGGAGATTCTTCGGGCTGTTGAGACCAGAACAACTCAGAACCTTCGCATGGTGAGTGATGCTGATATCTTACTCACCTCCAGCATTGCTGCATACTTAAACAGATTTTCTGAAAGGATAATAAACAAACCAATTAAACAAACAAAGAAAATAAATTAATTAAATGTGATTTTGGTACATTGTTATTACCTGACTTACAGACAGCTTCAGTCTCGCCACTGTAACCTCTAGCCAGTGGGATTAATAGCTGATTTTTGGTTGTTAAATAGCAAGTGCACCTTCATGTAAACAGATTGCTATTTTAGTGCCAGAGTATCTCCGCCAAATGTGCATGTATTTTTCTGTGTATCTTTGTGTATGTATGTAGACCATAGCGAGACAGCTTGCAGAGATCTTGCTCCGAGGAATGTGCGAACAGAGTTACTGGTCTCCTCTTGAAGACCCGCCCACTGCGTCGCCATTGGACGATCCCACTCGGCAAGGACACACTCACAGCAAGAACTACAGCTTAAGCCGACGCCCACGGGTGTACTCAGGAGAGAAGTAAGTGATAATGTGTGTTTACTGGTGCTAAACTAGGAAAGGAAAACAGCCAACATGGCTCCAGAACTGACTGTGGTAGTGTGCTGTTACTTTTCTCTCTTTTCCCCTTTTCTGTTCTCTTATATTTGACTTTCTCTCCTCTCAGTCTGTTTTGCCCTCAGGAAAACACAGAAGAAGCTTTGCTGCTGCTGCTCATCAGTGAATCAATGGTAAGACACAAACACCAAGTGACAAACATGTCAATTCCACCATTTAATCTCAAACCTTGGCCCGAGAACTTCAAGTGTAGAGAGATTCATATAAAGCACTAGACATGTTCACGAGTGCATTTTCACACCTACATCATTTGGAGACTTTCAGACTTTTATATATTGATCTGAGTCAGATTTGCAGGCACAAAAACCTCCAAACGGGGTGTGTGTTTGTTTCCATCAGGAGCAGTGGTCTTAGTCTGGATCACTTTGGTTCTATGTTAGAGACAAATTACAGGAGGTTATGAAAAGCTATCGTCACCAAAAAGCAGAACAGAGGAAGTTAATGATCAACCAAATTAACAACATGCTGACATCACAGGCACACCTGTCCATAAATCAATCAACACCAAATACACATACAGTAGATGCACCACACATAAAAGATAATGATTTGTTTAATCAGCTCCCACAAGTGCAGCATGAAAGTAACACTAACTGGGATACATGTAAAACAATGTAATACATGGTTATTGGCTGAGATCATAGTTCGGACTTTCAGGTATGAAAAGACCTTAAGACAGTGTTTTGAGCTCTATAGTACTATGGTTAGTTCAGCATCGAATAAAAGGTTCTGCTGGTAATCCCTGATCAGCGCACTGAATCAAATTTCCAAAGAAACATTAAGTCAGTGTATTAAAGTTGAAATGAGACCTGTGGTTTAGGCTGTAGATGAAGTTTATATATTCATTTGTTTATTCTATTTGAGTTTATGACATAAAAAGTATACACAAAAAAAAAAATATCAAAAAAAGTTCTTTATATATTCTGTTTGTGTTCTAGGCAAACCGTGACGCTGTGCTGAGCAGGATTCCTGAACACAATAATGATCGTATCATCAGCCTCCAGTCTGCCTCCGTGGTGTACGACCTGCTGACTATCGCTCTGGGCAGGAGAGGGCAGTATGAGATGCTGTCAGAGGTGAGCAGTCGCTCTGTGGGATGCATTACAGATACTAACACTCTTATTAGTTTGATTAAAGCATAAACAGCTATGTAAATTTAGATTGCTTCATTAAAATGCTGAAACTGGATAGAAAAAATCATTTTAAAACTGCACCAGCAAGGATGAATTTATGTTTAAAATGAGTCAGTTCATATTTAAAGAAAATCTCATTAATGCAAACCAACATTAAATAGAGTTTAATTAATATGAAGATGCTTGCTTAACCAAAGTAAAGGAAAATGAATAAATAAAAAGTAGAATTGCCTGCTGCTATTGAGTATTAAACTGATGAAACTATCAGCTGCGCACTGTTCCTAAACAAAGTGTTGCATGGTTAGTTAGCTAAAAAGTTAGTTTGTTTACTCATGATGGTTCGGCAAAGAAGTTCTCATTTCTTTTCCTATGAGGAAAAGCTTGCTGGCCAGGAAAGTAAAAAAAGAGACCTGGCAGCAACTGGCAGACTGTTTTGGCATGTTTGGCAGGACAGCTTCGTTTCTTTCACTGCCATGTTTGACAGTTGGTCCAATCTTCCTGTTCGACTCCAGAATAGTTTCCTTGCTGAACCGATATCTTGACAGAAATTCAGCAACAACACAAATTGTCAGTTGGGTTGAGTCTCTTCCTTAAGTCTCTTTGAAGAACTTGATTATTTTTGCCCAGTCCATCTTGAAAAGGCAACCGTTTTAGAAGTTAAATCTCCCCAAGTGTAAGTAAATGGTGGTTCACACTTTAGACTGGAAAATATAGGTTGGCACAACAGAAATAAACCCTGATTTAACCAAATTTAAGAAATATTTGTTGCTGGTGTGACCCCGCTCTACTTTTACCTCGATTAAGCAGATAGAAGACCTCTGATCACTTTAGTAAAAACGTGTCCTGTCTATGATGTCCCAGTGTTTGGAGAGAGCCATGAAGTTTGCCTTTGAGGAGTTCCATCTCTGGTACCAGCTCGCTCTGTCGCTAATGGCTGCAGGGAAATCCGCTCGGGCTGTTAAAGTTATCAAGGAGTGTATTCGTCTGAAGCCTGATGAGCCCACCATACCTCTACTGGCTGTCAAACTGTGTATCGGACCCCTGCACTGGGTATCCACCATTCCTCAAATTTTTATTATCCATCTTCATATGTTGTCCTTGTCCCTTCATATGTTCTCACTCTGCTGATCACTGCACTCACTTTTCTGCCTTTTTCTTCTGATTTATGTGTCTTCCCTAATCCAGTTGGAAGAGGGGGAGTCCTTTGCAAAGATGGTGATTGACATGGGGGAGAAAGCAGCTGAGTTTAGAGCTAAAGGCTACTTGGCCATCGGCCTGGTTTACAGCCTCAAAGCCACTGATGGTAAGTATGAGAATGTCATCAAATGAGTCGATTAGATGAAAACACTGAAAATAGGGCTGTGCAATATATTGAATTAATTCAGTTAATTAAGGTTTTGTTCTCTGAAAATTTTGAAAAAAAAAAAAAAAGCAAAATCGTGATTATTCCTCTGAAGACCTTTCTTGCTGAATTGAAAATGCAACCTGTATGCTCTGTCTAATATATCAGTTGTGGATGTGTCTCTCTAGGTGTATTTATATGTTTTTCTTTATGCCGTATAGATTTATTAAAAAGAGTATCCATCAATCATGTTTTTTCCTCACTTCTTATACCCAGAAAATAATGAATTAAAATATTTAATTGACCATAATGTTGAGGAAAAGAAATGAGATGCAAATTTTGGCCATGTTGACAAGCTCTAATTGAAAGCAGTTTCTTATGTAATTTTTAAGCACTTGTTTTTCTCTCCGTGCTGTTTCAGCGTCATTACGAAGCACACAGGAGGAGTACCAGAGGAAAGCTTTGGGAGCCTTCCAAAGGTTGGGTCTGAGCCACTGCCTTCTTTTACACCAACATTTTAATTTCCCTCCAGTAGTTTTTCACACCACTAGCTGTTTTTTTTTTTTTTTTTCAGTGGTTTGGAGTAACTTTGTTGTATCTCAGCAAATGATCTGACCCAAAGATCATCACCTTGATCCTTTCCTGCCAGTGAATGTTCTGTGAGCGGGGCCGTGACAATAAATAGTTGTGATTAGTCATTTAAAGTCTTTCTGTTAGCTTTTATGACTCAGCTGAACTGTAAATCTAATAATAGCTTAATTATACACATACATGTAATAAAGGGGAGAATATTTTTGGCATAGACTTTTGGAACATATATGATGAATTACATTTGTGTTTGCCTTCTGTTAATAAATATCAAACATGGCAGATATGACATGACTCACTGCAGTTCTAGTTCTCCATTGAGCTCATAGATGAAGAATGAGCTGCAATGACATGATGTGATTTAAAGAACGCCAGTCAAACAGTGGGAAACATTGTGGAAATAGTGATTAAATAAGTTTCACCCAACATGGGGGTGAATGAAAACTATAATGACAGTTATCTTAATTAATCACTTCACATTTCTAATATTGCAATGTGATGATTATGGACTGTGACAGGCCTGTTTGGAAGTGATGGTATATTAGCATAAGTATGTAATCCACTTATGCATTTTAAAAAATGAAAGCTCACTTTTTCCACTTTCTGGCTTTATTAGTTTATGTCCTTGCAGCCTTTTTCCCTGCTTTCTTAGTATCTATGTGACGTAATTGTCTTTAAATGTAAAACACCCTCTGGTTGTTTCTGTTGCAAGTTCTCCATTGTTTTCTTTACCACGTTTTTACTATTTGGCTACTGCAGTGACCCACTTTCCCCACAGGGATCTTTAAAGTTTCATCTAATCTTATTAAATTTTTTATTCAGCTTGCCTGAACACACAAATTGTTTTTCCCCTCTCTTCCTCTGCAGAGCTCAGAGTCTGTCTCCCACTGACCATCTAGCAGCTTTCTACCTGGCGTTGCAGCTGGCGGTGTCCCGACAGGTAACATGGAGTTAATAGGATCACATCACTACGAACATTTCTGAGATGAATGCAGAGTCTCACGTTAATATTTTCAATCTCAACTGTAGCGAAAACATGAGGCTGATACTTTGTGTGTCTGTTTGTCTGTGTGTGTGTGTGTGTGTGTGTGTGTGTGTGTGTGTGTGTGTGTGCGTGTGCGCGTGTAGATCCCTGAGGCACTGGGCTACGTTCGACAGGCGCTGCAGCTACAAGGGGATGACGTCCATTCCCTTCATCTACTGGCACTGCTGCTTTCTGCCCAGAAACACTACCACGATGCTCTCAATATTATCGAGATGGCCTTGTCTGAATACCCCGAGAACTTCAAGTAAGACAGACTCAACACTGAATTAGTCTATTTATCAGTCGTATCTATGTGGGAACATTACATTCAGGAAAACAGATTTTAATTTTTGTTCTACACGCACTCTGAAGGTTTTGCAAAATGCATTAAAACTTCAGTTCAGTTCTATTTATTTGCTCATTTTAGTATCTAAATTCCAGAGGAAGCACCACAAACAAGAAAAGGGGGACTTTAGTGTAGTTTTCAAGTGTCTGTACTTTACTCCATACATTTCAACACAAATATATATATACCTTCTACTCCTTACATTTTCACAACAAGCCTCTTAATTTTTTTGGAATGGGTTTGAGAGGAAGTATCACTTATTTCTATTTTGCATCATCGTGTACAATCCCAATATCAAAACTGATCTCAATATGAAAGAATGGAATAATGAAGACAAATATAACAGAATACAAAAAAGACATAACGTGGTGAAAATGGCAGAAAACCACATAAAATTGTAAGATAAGGTGGAAAAAATGTAAAAGTCATACAAGACACAACAAGACAAGAATTCCATGAAAGACAAAACAAGGATAAAGCTGTGGAAACATTTTAACAAGATGTAAACACACCTGCAGCATCTCATTTTGTGAGTTAGTGCAATGAGTGTAATCTTACACTTGGCTCCTTTTTACTTGTATAGGCGATGCTGAGCCTATGGTTTTAGGTTGTTTGGTTTTTTTTTTTACTTTTTGAAGAGTAAAGAGTACTTATTTTTTCTGCCTCAAATTGTATTGTTTTGCCACCTCTGATTGCAACCCAAACTACTCATACACATACCATGACTGAAGAAAGACCAGGAAGAACACAAAAATCTTCATTATTTGCTCTTTTCATAAACATAATTACAGAGACACATGTGGTCACTGTTTCCTTTTGGTTCTGCTTATTGTCACAGATAATTAAAAAAAACAATTGTCCTTATAAGTCAGTTTAAAACAAGGATTAGAAACTATTCCACTCTTAAGAGGTATTTTGTTGTTGTTTGTTTACTTTCTTTCAATCATTTTATCTATATTTATACTGTTTTAAGTGAACTTTCAACATCACATGGTGCACACTGTTTGTGCCTGTGTTTCACTGTGGTGGTTGTCACATTCCATTGTGTTAATGTGTTTGTTGTCTTTTGTAGTCTACTGTATACGAAGGTGAAGTTGGAGTCGATGTGTCGAGGACCCGAGGAAGCTCTGCTCACCTGTAAACACATGCTGCAGATCTGGAAGAGTTTTTACAACCTCACCAACCCCAGGTATGAGCAAAGGCCATTCCAATACTAGTAGAAACTGGTACATCTCTCTTCATTTGGCTATGTTCCAGCGTCATTTCAAAATGCTCCCAAATCTGTAGAAAAAGTCAAGTAAATCAAACTAAGTCATAGGCAATAAAGAAAAGACAACTAATGAATCATACTATTATTTTGGGTCGTACATATTTGCTTTGCAACCCAGGTTGTGTAACAATGCTCACCCTGAGGTGGTGTTTTGTGTGTCAATGTGAATCTCTGCCTGTATAAACATACAATATGTTGTAGTGATTCGGGGCGTGGCAGCAGTCTGTTGGATAGAGCCATAGCAGACAGACGACAGCTCAACGCCATGACTCTGCCCGACTTCAGCGACCCTGAGACTGGTAGGCACACACACACATGCAGGGTCACTGCTCAGAGACATCGCAGCAAATCCCTCAAGTCAAACATAATGGCTGTCTCTCACTATTTTTCTGCTGCTTATTCATACCTTAATTTTGAATTTTATTCTTTTGTGTAATGAAGGTCACACTAGTGGGTTTTTTTTCATTACACATACTTTATTTATAGGTGTAGAAAATTGTTACATAGAATTTTTTTAGTTTGCTTTTATTGATGATGAACAGCACATGATGTTACTAAAAGCTTTTGTTTGGATAAATGTTTCTTTTCTTTTTTTCTTTCTTTATTTAATTCCACTCATTTCTGTTTCCCTCTCTCTTTTTTGAGTCTCAGGTTCTTCTTCTTCTCACTCTGATTCTGAACCGGTTTCCCCCACCTCTCCATCCACACTATCCTCTCTCTCCTCCCCACTGTCCTCACCTTCCTCCCCTGTCTTCATCCTTCAGTCACCTCCTCTGCCTCCATCCAAAAACCAAACCTTCACCCCTCTTCCTCCTCCTCCTCCTCTCCCTCCTCCTGGGCCCACCAAGACCAGGAGTCACCCCTTTTGCAACCACGTCACTCTCCGCCGGTTCTCGTCCACCTGTAATCCACCTCCGTGTGCAGTGGGCCTGATGCATGGTGTTGAGAATGACCTTAAAGAACCCACCAAGTTTTGGGGGAGATTTGTTAATTGGTTCATTTGAACATTTGCCGTGCTGTAGAAAACTGCCAGACCAAGTCAGCTACCTTAAATTTAAAGAGCTGCCACTTCTCATTTTCTGTCTCAGTGACAGCAGTAGTGGCCTGCTGTCATGGAAAATTGTGTATGCTACGGTGCAGTGCACTGACATGAAGATGATTTGAGAAATTTTCAGAGCCCCACAGTGACCATGGAGAGAAAAATCCTTGAGTGGTTGAACAGAATTTGATGGTACTACTTAACTAAGTGAAGTTCTAGAATATTTTTCCAAATAAAAATTCCTCCAAATGATGCAAACAGTACTAATTTAGGCATTGCAGACAGTCGAGATCATCTCCTGTTGGTGATCTGCAATCATTAAGATAGTTGGTAGTGATTAAATTACAACTATAATAAATTAATAAACAACTATTTTGATAATTGATTCATCAGATTAGCACTTGAAGAAAAAAGGGAAAAAGATGTTAACTTTCTGAATATATCTCAATACTTTCTGTTCTGTTTCCTCCATTCTAACAGTAGTCTATCTTTGGGTTGTGGACTAAACATTGACTTAGCCAAAACATTCGAGGATGTCATCTTGAGCCTTGAGACACAATTTTTCACCATTTTCTGTCATTTTATGGACCATACAACTGATTGAGAAAATAATCAACGAATTAATCACTACTGAAAATAAGCCTTAGTGAAGGCTGTAAATAGTTTTGTTGTATTTCATTGTGTTATTTGTACAGCTCAAAGAATGGGTCATTTTGATGAAATTTAAATTGCAGCTCATTGTCTACTGGTTGGAAATAGGCAATGTTTGTGTTGTCACATTTCAGTTCAGTTCAAAGTTATTGATCCAGGAAAATCTTCCCTGAGGAAATATCAAAAAGCAGGTTCAATGCTCTTCATGCTTTTTGGAGAAGTGCCTGCTGTGCTGATGGCACTTCATATGCACTTACCTTGTAATGAATTAAAACGTGGGAACAACTTAATAAAATTTCGGAACAAATTAAGTTTAACTAATTGGGTTTTTAAAGGCTGATATACTTATAATAATAGCTTGGAGCAGTAGGTAGTAGGAAATTAATTCATCATGAGTCAAAAATTAATTTTCCTTGACTTTATTAGTAATTAGAAAATTGTTGAGCTGAACAGCTATGTCAAAGTATAAGTAACCAAACGAGTAAATGTGGATCATCGAGCATTAAGATCAAGTAATAAATCATTAAATATGGAAGTGATTATCAAATTAATCTTTAAAACTTTAGGTCAATTATATTTTTATTTCTAATTACTGTATTATTTTCCCCAAAAGCCAAATATTCCAGTTGAGAAGCCACGAATGAAGTTTTGCTGATACCAGTTGCTTGTAAAATATCTAATCTGCATTGGTCTACTTCAAAAACAAATTCATCAAACATGGGAACAACTGAATCAAAATGCGGCCTCGATTTATCTTACTTTCTGTCCATGGCTGCTGTAAGGCTGGAGCAAAAATCCCTTAGTAAAATGACTTAAGAGCTGGTGTCAGAAAAATGTGATGCTCTCCTATATTAACCAGTCACAGAGATATACATTTCACCTCTACATCACTAGAACCGTAGACAGTGAGACTATTTAAGCTGACTGGTTTCTACTTTAACTAACTTTTAGAATGTGTTTTTGGTACTAAACTTGCTGTGGCTCAGAATGAGGGTGTGTCTGTATGGACTTAAAGCATGTGATTGGCATTATTTTAATTTATCACTCAGTCACATATAGCTGATGGAGCATTTCTCTCTTCTCATCTCTTATATATCTTCTATATGTCAGTAAGACATAGAATAATAGTGTATAGTGAGAGTATGTATCTACTTTTTCCAGCCCTTTGTCTTCTGTGTTCCTCCCTGTTTCCATATCCTCCTCCTTTCTTCCTGTGTGTTAGTGGGATTTCTTCATTCTAGCCATCATTTGTCTCATTTCCCATCTCCAGCATTATGTCATCTTTCCTCATTATCATCTCTTCTACTAATGACAGTTGAACTGGTCGATAATGACAGTTGCAATTTTGTTTAACAAAAAGCTTTAGGGGAAAAAAAGCACAGAACTTAATATTTCTTGTGCAGTTGGAGGACAGCTTTTACTGTAAATTACAGAGCGCATTGATTTTTTGCTGTTTCTTTGTTTCTTAGATTAATAATTACATAGTGTGTGTGTATATTGTAGTTCATAAAAGAAAGCCTATGAGATATGTGCAGTGTCACATAATATAAGTAGTTAAGCTGGATGATTTGTTTATTACTTCGAATCTACAAACATTTTATCACCATAAAGCTCTGCGTCGTCCAATAAATACTTCTTGCTGGTAATTCAACCCTCTCTTGATACTATTGACACTATTTCATGTATTGGTGACAATTATCAGCATCTTCTTTCTTACATCAGGTTCTGAAAAACCACTGTGTGAGGTGATCCTCCTTTAAAGAATCCATTCCTTTTCTGTCATAATGGTTTATCTTTTTTCTGTCTCTCCCTGTCTTTTAATCATTAACAGTCGTCTTTTCTGTTTCCCCCCCCCCCATCCTTCGGTTTTTTCAAGGCGGCCTTCAGGACGCTAACACTCTTGGTTTTTCCTCCATGTTTTCTGTTTGTAAGTAGCCATGTAACCTCCATCTGACTTTTCCTTTTCCATCCATTGTTCTGTCTGCCCTCCTGCCCCTTCCTATCCCAGATGAGGTTCTGATATATGTACTGTTTGACAGCTGTATTGAGACCAGATGTACATATATCCTCTCCTTTAACTTGATGTCTGCAGCCAGGTTTCCAGAAGAATTACACTGACTTGAGTTAAAGGAATACAGCGAGCATAAAACAGATGAAAATATGTTTTCGCAGAAGAACACAAATCAAAGTGGTACCAGGCAAAAGTGACAATGGAAGGTTCCTTCTAGTGACACATTTGTTTTATTTACAAATACTTAATGTGGTTATCAGAAATTTAAAGAAAACATACCTATATCCTCTAATTTTATAATTTTGTGCTTATTTTACTCATCATTTAATGATTTGTGAGTCTTTAAAAAATCCAAATAGATAAGATTAGTGCGGTCTTAGTTGTTATAGAACATGGGTCATCAACCCTGGTCCTGGAGAGCCACTATCCTACATGTTTTAGATGTATCCCTCTTCCAACACACCTGATTCAAATGATAAGCCTATCATCAAGCTCTGCAGAAGCCTGATGATGACCGTCAGGTGTGCTGGAAGATGGATGCATCTAAAACATGCAGGATAGTGGCTCCCCAGAACCAGGGTTGACCATCCCTGTTATAGAACAATGAAAACACTTTTTTTTCCCTCCTTTTTTAAAATACTTTTTTTACTATTTAATACTATTTAAATGACAGACAGTAGTAGTTATGCATTGTTTTGTTTATAGTCCAGCCATTTTCTCCAGGGTTTTATGAAGATATGTTCCTTGAGCCGTAGGTAGTAAGTAAATCTTTCTATAGAGTAGAATTCCTCTATTAAACTTAGCCACTGATCCTCACGGGGTGCATCAGTTTTGAGCCACTTCCTTGTAATGGCCTTTTTGGAAGCAATTATAAGAATTTTAAAGAGCTATTTGTCTTTTTTCTCTAATACATCACCAGGTAGCAGTCCCAGAAAAAAAACTTGGGGTCCTTAGGAACTGTGAAAGTCATAATGCCCTCAATTATTTAAAAAAGCCTTTCCCAGAAAGACTTCAATTTTGTACATGTCCAGAAAGTATGAGAGTGATTAGCACTTGTGTGCCCACACTGTCTCCAACAATATTGTTTATGTCCCTTTACTTTAGTAGTGATATGTGGAAAACACATTTTTAAGTGTTTTAGTTCATCTAATCAGACTAAACCCTCAAAACAAAGGAAAAAAAATATGACAATAAATATGATGATATGATGTGTATCATAAAACAGGGGTTATGATTGAGTAAATTGCATTGGCAACATATTGCATTTTTTTTTTTTATCTAATTTTAAGAAAACACCTGGAACATATCACTATATGCATTTATTAAGAGATTACTTTTTGTTCCCTGAATCGAAAATTCATGTCTTAAAAGTTACTTACTTCAGTGTAAATAATGACTAGATAGTATCCTTCTCAGGCAGTTCCTTAAATCCAGTTTATATAATAATATTTCCACTGAAAATGTGATCATGATTAATACTTAAAATGTAAAATATGACTTCATCCCTAGCTGATCGTGTAGTGTAAAGTTTGTCTTGAGATGCTGAGGCGTAAGGTTCCTCCGATCGTCTTTTTGTGTTGTTTTCATCTCTGTGCATCTGTTTTAACAATTTTCTTTATTTGCTGTCAGGGTATCACGGCACTTAAACAAATGTCTACTGTGTGAGCTGTCCCTAACTTTTCTGTTGTAATAATGTGCACAGAGGTGAATCGCACACCAACCAGCAAACAGGGTAGTATATAGTTGCTTTTTTTTTTGGCTTCTGAATCGATGTATTCCTTTAATTCAGCAGCTTTAGTGCATGTGTTGCTGTGTGATTTGGCCACATTTTAGGCACAAGTCACTGCAGGAAACATCCTCAGTGTTCTCTCATATCATTGGTAAATGTCACTGAGCGAGACTGTTTCTATCTGTTTCCCGGTACAAACATGTAAGACTGACTGTATGTGCAAGACACAAAATGGCTTAAATCAAAGCATGTGAAAACATACAGAACCTCTTCTCACTTGTTTTTTAACTGTTCGACTGTGGAGTTACGCTTATGTGCATCACTGTCTAGTGGATTCTGCTTATATTTGTAGTAAAGCAAATATAAATAGATAGTCTAAAGTTAGCAGTGAGGTACTAGTGTAGGGTTAAATTTATGATAAAAACATAGTGTGCTTTATGGACACAGCATCTTTAAAAATGATGTAAAAGAGAGAGAGAGAGACGTCATCCTTTTGTCATGTTGCTAAATCATCTTATCAGAAATATGCTCTTCCTCACTCTTACACATGCAAAGCTTAAACATTCAGATCTTCTTTTTACCTTTATCTCACTCATCGTGTTACATCCGTTGACCAGCACGCACACACACACACACAGACACACACAGACACACACAGACACACACAGACACAGACACACACACACACACACACACACACACACACTGCAGCTGCTTACCAATGTATTGAAAGGAAGAAGTGTTTGGGTTTTCACCAAACACCACGGGAGAGCAGAGTACTGGGACAAAAGAACTGTAATCTTTCTTTCATCTGAGTAAAGCTTTTATTGGAACTACTTGCAAAACTCCAGAGAGTGTAAATTCAGTCTGTTCTAGAGTTTTAAAAGACTCCATATCTTTGTGGTGTCTGATGCCTTTAGGTGTTATTGAGAAAACAGTTGAATTAATCAACACCTGCCAGATATCTACAAAATATTAAGTGCAACTCATAGAAGACAGGAAATTGCTTTGTAAAGCACATTTCAGATATTAAACAGCACTTATAAAATCCTTGGATGGGTATTACCAGGAGAGCAACAAAGAGAGGATATGGAGGCAGTAGAAGGTAAGGGTGGATTTAGAACTACTCAGATATGTGTAATATTAAACATTACACATACGTAAATACTTTATGGGACACCAACCACGTGTTATGCTTTGCTTTCACAGATCTGCAGTGTGCATCTGCTGCCCTGCGCAGTGGCCATTTTGCATCCCTGTATTTGTCTAATGTAGCTTAAATAGACGAAACCTGACACACCCTTTCTGTGTACTAATGAGCAGTGTTTATGCATGGTGTTGCAGAGGTCTCAGCCTGGTTAATCCTGAGTCTTTGTGTTGCAAAGTGTGGAATGATGTGGACTGATGAGAAGCTTGAGGGTAGAAACAGGAAACCGTGTGCCAGTTTGAGCTCATGAGCTTTTTTATTATGCCCAAACACACACAGATTTCACTTTAAAGTCCCTCCTGAACTTGTGGTATTGAGTAAAATCAGTTGCTGGTGTGTTCGGTCAGAGTTCAGCATGGCACACGGCTGCCTAATGCTGTTAGGGTAATACATTTGGATCATCAGATGACGGCGCATATAACACGTGTTCTGTCCCTCTAGGTTCGGTCCACGCCACGTCTATAGCAGCCAGTCGTGTGGAGCAGGCTCTGTCGGAGGTAGCGTCCTCTCTGCAGAGCAGTGCCCCCAAACAGGGACCCCTGCACCCCTGGATGACTCTGGCTCAGATCTGGCTGCATGCAGGTATGAGTCTAGTGTGCTTTATTTTGAAAATGTGACTTTAGTAGTTTTTGTGACCTTTTAACAAGATAGAAAGCAATAGGGATCAGCAATATGGACAAAAAAGTCTTCCTGATTTCTGTTTTTAGCATCGACATGAGTCAAAAATTGTTTGCTTTATTAAAAGTATATGCTGGATATGTGTAATATCAACAAATAATGATGAAAAGCAGCACTTACAAAGGCATCGGTTAAAAAAAACACAAATAGGGTTGACCCAAATACAACACCACTTGTAAGCAATGACAGGAGGAACATATGAATGAATATATTACAAGTTTTAGATGCATCTACACATCTCTGGAAGAATGTCTGTCCATTGTTTCATCCACAATGTTTAGCTCTCAACAATGGCTTGATAGAATGTCATAATTTGTGACAAATATTCATAAGTCAAATGTCAAGGATTTCACAAAAAATATTTTGAGCCACAACTCGGGATTTCAGATCGTAATCATTTCCTGATAATGATACAAGGACAATAAACATCTGAAATAGGCTGTGGTTCTTACTGTTGAGCAGAACATGTGTCGGGAGGAAACCATCTTTTATGATTTAGACATGTTTTACACATCATTCATAAACAAAAACTTAATTAAGTGAATTAATTCTATATATTACCTGTCCCTATTATACAGTATTTATTACTATATTTGGCTCAAGAAACACCCACCTGTTACAGAGGTATTAAAGGTTTCTTTAAAAGGATTAAAAATTCTAAAATTGAATGACATCAGTTTTATGCCTTAATCTGATTTTGAAAGGATTAAAAATGCATTGGTTGAAGCCGGTTGGAAATAGCAAATTTCTCTCAAAGTCTGCTGCACCTTGTATGAGAAAATGTTCAAACTAGAGCGCCTTATGAAGCCAAGAAAAACAAAATCACCAGCAAAAACACCTACCATCACCCGAAATGATTCTATATTCACTTCAAGGGCATCATTAAAACACTGTCTTAACACTGTCTTAAATTACATTCACTTTTAAAGGTCATAAAAAGCCTTCAATTTAACTTTATGAAACCTGCAAAATTCCTGTCATTTTCAGAGAGTGAGAGTTTCTGTTTCCCAAAAGCCACATGTTTATCTACCAGTAATAAAAAGATGCCATTCCCTCAGCTATTTTATTCAGGTTTCATCATTTTACCATCATGTCTACTCCCATTCTGAGTAATGCGATCCTCTCTCTCTCGGAATAGACATCATCAAACAAGCAAACCTCAAATTGCAGAGAGTGTACCGGGATTTACTCTAAGGCCTGTATTTAACAGCAGATTGACGGCCTTTGTAAACTAACCAGATCTGATTTCCATCAGAGTACACCGGAGCCCACATTCTCATTTCTGCATCGGCAGCAGACACTTAACAGACATGAACACAAGCAGAGTCAAAGAGTATACATAAACAAATGCAGACAGCGCGCACACACACACGCACACACTCACACACACACACACACACACACACATACACATACATACACACACACACACACACACACACACACACACGTAGAGACAGAGGTTTGTTTGTGCTCTTGTTTATCTGTCCAGCTGCTTCCTGTCAGAGGTGGTCATTTCCAGCTTGGCGACACAGCTAATATAATCATCCAATCACAGGGCAGACAGGCAGACAGTTGAAACTCATTTCCCCTCTGTGTCTCATTCAGTTTGTATTATTATGTCTTCATCACAGCCATACACAGAAGTAGAACTGGGTAATCAAACAATAACGACATTTATTGGAATGTAATTTAACTGTATATCACATTCAATGTCATTATTGAGATATATTTTTTTTTGTTTGTTTTTAGGGTTTAATTTGCAGTTACAGTGTCTGTTAAAACTCATACAAAATGTTTGAGTGTTGTTTTATAGGAACTCAGATTGAGATGGATTGTTTTTTAGGTCCTTTTTTTTTGCCTCGTAAATAGTTTTTGTCTTTGACGTCATTTTGTCTTGTTACGATTATTGGATCACGTTATCTTGTTGTATAATTTAAGACAAGAAGTCATTCATTAATCCCTAACCATAAAAGGAATAATGGCATGACATTTATCATGAAAATTACTGATATCAACTGATATGAACATTTTGATTATTATGATATTGAGGCCATATCCAGAACAGAGTGTTTTGGGGTTATTAACTGATTTGACAATGATATGATGATGCTAAAAGCAGGACATTTTTGCCCTGTGTGTGCGTCTCCAACAGCTGAGGTGTACATTGGCATGTCGAAGCCTGCCGAAGCCTCAGCCTGCACACAGGAGGCTGCCAATCTCTTCCCCACATCCCATAACGTACTGTACATGAAGGGCCAGATCGCCGAGCTGAGGGGCAACATTGATGAGGCCAAACGCTGGTATGAAGAGGCGCTGTCCATCAACCCAACGCATGTCAAGACGATGCAGAGGCTGGTAAGACAAAACACACTGCTCTGTGCTCATCTGCTTCTGCTGTGTCCTTGTGTTTGGTCTCATGAGGACAGAATAAATCTTCTATCTGCCTGCAGTGTCCATGGAACCACAGGGTTTGTCTGTTTTGCATAATTACCCATAGTCCTCTGGGATACCCCTATTAGACCTTCTGTGAAGAGACAGGGCAGTACATCCCTCTTCTGTTCTCCTTGTTCTCTTTGTGCCTTAATGGCTTAATCTCATTCCTGCCACTGAACAGTCTCTTTCTACGCTGTGTGTTTGTGGAGCTTTGCCCTTATTAAAGACATCCCAAAGCACTTAGTAGGTAGCAGTCGACTGCAAAACCCCAGAGAAGCTGTCTGCTGCTGACTCACCACAGTCCATCTCTAAATCAAAAGTCCACATTTTGGAGACCTGCTTTTTTACCAGCTGCATCTGACTTTATACGAGTGACCTTTGTTTTCCCTCCTCCTCTCTCTCCGGTCACCTTCACTGAGTGGATCCAAAATCAATGTTTTTTCTCTCACATCATCCCCACAAAGTAGGGGAGGACACAGAGAAACGTCTGTTCTGCTACCTCATTAAAAATGAACACCTGCTGCAGATGATGAGGTTCTCTCATAAAGAGACATGGAAAGCTAATAACACAGTTCATGTGAGGTAAACTGGTTGTTTCAGCAATTTACCTCCAACAGTAAAATAGAAATGCACAAAAAAGGCTAATAATGGATTTAGGATGTCTGTCTCTGAATTCAAATAGAGACTACATAAGTACAACTCATGTAAATTGTCCCTTTTTCTCTCCACAGGGTCTGATCCTCCACCAGCTGCAGCGCTACAGTTTGTCAGAAAAGGTTCTTCGGGACGCTGTTCAGGTCAACAGGTGTGTGTGTTTACCAGTGCATGAGTGTTTTCAGACCTATGCTTTATTCACGCTGGTATGAATAACTTGATTGAGTTTGTAACTATTCTCCCTTTGGTTTGTCATTGTCACACGATAATAAAGGCTATTGTATTCTATTCTATTCTATTCTATTCCTGTTCTAGATTCTTTTCAATCAGAGTAAAATCCAATCGACGAAAATGCATCATTAGAGAATTACTTGAGAAATCAGTATGTTTTTTGGGTTCAGAGGAACGTAAATACTACAAGAAGAGTCCTGTTCTGCTGTACTAGTGTAGATGTCTATGAGAGGGGCATTGTGCAGCTAGCTGTTAGTATTACTACACAAGCTGCTACAGTTTATGTACTCTGCCACATCCCAGAATGCAAAGCACACTTATGCACCTGATAGGTGGATCACATTTCCACCGCTAATGAACTGCTCCTGAATTCCTGAGGAGCACCGAACTAGAACACCTCTTCTAAAAGGTCTCATTGCAGTAGTTTTTGTCGACACACTATTTTGATTACTGCCCAAACAAAATGTCCAGACGAGGGAAAACAAAACATTAATTGATTCACATGGACTAAAGATTGCGAGTGTGAAAACGCTGTAATTTTCTTCCTTTTGTGGCATTCATGATAGTATTTGTTCTTCTGTCCTCAGTACGGCTCACGATGTGTGGAACAGTCTGGGTGAGGTGTTGCAAGCTCAGGGCAACGCCGCCGCTGCCACCGAGTGTTTTCTCACCGCCTTGGAGCTGGAGGCTAGCAGCCCCATTCTGCCATTCACCATCATACCCAGAGCACTATGAAACACAAACACACACACACACACACACACACACACACTCTCTCTCTCTCACACAGTTCTTGTACTGTAGCACAGCGGCACAAAACATAAACACTTCTCATACACACACGGCATGCCTGCATGCTGCTTCCACACCTGCACAAAGTTTGACTGCCGAGCCCTCAAACACACACAATATACAGATGCTTTTTTTTTTTTTTGCCATCCCATAACTGCTTCCCCTTTCTCTCCCCACAATGCCTTGCTGTGGCTGTGTGACCCTTCGCATCATAAGAGTCCTGCTGCTGAAAACCTGTTGGTTGCCATAGAGACGCACCCTCAGCTTGTCTGTTGCCACATCATGTGTGTCTACGCGTGAGAGATCCTGAGTCTGTGCGCTGATAAGTTGCTTGTGTGTATCAATATGCACTTTTTGTGTGTGCCTGTTTGTGTCTGTGCATGTACACCACATCTGTATGTGTGTGCCAACATGTTGCCTGTGCATATTTGTGTGCATTTGTATGTGATTTGTAGTATGCTGTGTGTGCTTGTTTTGTCCTGTTTAAAGATGTAAATAAGAATGACTCTTGAGTTACTTCTCTGGTGTTGTTAGCATTAAGAGTTTACATTTTGTTTACATGGTATCTTGCCATTTTTCTTTCACACACTGAGGGTTGATTAGCAGATACGGATGGATTGTGGGCAGTTTTGTTTATATCTTTTTCTAAGCCAAATATTACACACACTACACACTGAAGTGACCACTGCGCACACATGCATTCTCATTTACATAAATACAATTTGCCACAAACACACACATGTTCACTCGTTGCTGTTTAAATGGAGAGAATCATAGTTACTGTAAGGCTGTCCGTGGACAGTCAGATTTATGAGAGTCTACTGGAGCACCGACAGACAGGATCAACAGATCGCTGAGGAATCAAACCATTAAATTCTAAATGCCAAAACCCAGGCTCCATTTACACACACAGGAAATCTTTTTTAAACTGCTCCTCTGTAAGAAAGTGTCAGCTCCCAGTCTTAAATTAAAGCACATTGCGTCTTGTGTTTACAGCCTTCATCTGTCCAATTTTGTCATATTTTACAGACTTACTGAGATATACAGTATTTATATTATCAGCCTGGCTTTCTGTCAGTTTACACCAAATGAAAGATACATAAATACCTTAATAAATGTGCATTTTCAGTTCTTCCTGCTTAATTAGAACACTTGACTTTAAAAATAGTTATGACTCGTAAACCTTTTAAAAAAAAAAAAAAAAAAACAGATTTCCTGTTGTGTCTAAATGCAGTCACAGTGATTGTGTTGTCTTCATGTCCTGTCACAGTCATGTCAAATACAACTAGATGAATATAATCTTTCTCTTTTTCCTATTTGATTTTTAAATATAAATACAAAGAGTTATTGTTGTATATATGATTGTTTCATGTGAATCATTGTTATTATTTTAGAAAGTAAATTATAAATATATTTTCTGGAGAATGATGTTACTGAGATGCTGTTGGAGGAATAAGAGGACGGCCTGATTCTTTTCAGGGAGTCCTCTGTGCTGTAAATGAATGACTGAAAGGAGGATGATAATAATAAAATAGTTAAAACAATATCTCCTGGTCTCTTATCATAATTTATGTAAAGAGTAATGTACAGAGTTGGTAATTATTGTGGAATAAACCACAGGGAGTCTTGATCACCTGCATATGATATGGCTGTTTACTTCAGAAATAAATCATTTTCCAAAGAAATGTTTAGAAATTTGCATCATTTAAAAATAATTGTATTTCTCCTGCTAAATAATATGTCTGACTCGTAGCAATAGTTAAATAGTTTTATTAGTATAGAACATATTATATACTATAACTAATAGTATAAAACATTTCTGTTAATTAGAATCAGGACTTCAACAAAGCTGTGTATAAATACATGAAATCCCCACACTGATTTTTGGAATGCTCTTTCCAAATTGTTAAGTTTCTGAGGTCACATTATAGCAGCCACCATCTTGGCTCCTTGGACCAGGAAGTGACCATATATAGACACAAAGAGGAGCATGAGAGGTGAGCTAATGCTAAATGCTAGCATTCTGACACGCTGAAACTATAACAAACAGTTGTTACAAAAGAATTTGAGAGTCTTGTTAATGTAACTTACTATACAAAACTGCATTTGGGCCATCTGTCAGGAAAAATATGATTTATTAAAAAAAAAAAAAACTCAGATTTTGATGAGCAAGCTATCGATGACACTTGCTAATCAAAGCTTTACACATATAATCCTAAAATCTTATCACTGGAGGAATAACATGAAGATAAACCATCAGAATACTTATAACATCCAAGTAAAATAATGACTTAAAAGTTTTTTGGGGTTTTTATACAGAAGTTCAGTATAGGTTTATGGGCCTTTTTGGAGCCTGCCCCCAGTGGCTGTCAGTGGTATTACACTTGGCTCTACTTCCTCCCCCTTTGGTTAATTCAGAGGTGTGTGTTTGTGTGTGGTATTCCAGCTGGCTGTGACCTCAGGCCCAGCAGTGTGTGTTACTGTCTCAGGTGTTTGACTGTCAGTGGATAGGCGTGTTGTCGTTTGTGTGTTTTTTATGAGGGGATTAAAGCACTGACAGCCTTTGTCCCGAAGTGTCAGGAAGCCACAGTTCAGTTTCACACACACCACTGGCCTCCCACGGCTGAGATCCCGGGTGGATTCTCAGTTATCAGTAACAGAGTCTCCCCGAAAGGTCATGGCCTCTGCCAGACGGCCAATTAGTCTTTCTTCACAAGAAGTATTGTACAGCGAACTGCTTGTACACTGAGGCTGAATTTGTATGTTTTTTTGATAAGAGAAATGAAAATAGCTGAATCCCAGACAAGTGTGCACAGATGGAGATGTGCTGTAGGTTTGCATCTCCATCTGTTATTTGAGCTGACTCATTCAAATGAAAAGCTATGTCATGTCTTTTTTTTCTGGAAAATTAAACTAATCATAAGCTCATGGCATTCATTCAGAGATGCACAGAGACAGCTGCTCTCCTTTAGTCAGACATTTCCTAGGTGGGATGTAGACTAATATATTTGAAGTGAATATATTTAAAGATGCAACATGTAACAAACTGCATACTGGTATCAAATATTTTCATTTTTAGAGTCAGTTTGTTGTTTTTCATTAGTAGCTAAATATATATATCATATGTGAGAGTGAAATACATTTCTTTTTTATCTGGTGGCATATAAACCTTAAACACTGACTAAAGTAAAAGTCTATATACTCACCCATTGCCCTGTTTAAACCTGTGAAAAATCATTGTCTTGTACAACACTGGGTATCTTGAAGTTGACCATACACTGCACAGTTAATGCTAAATATCCTCCACCTATACAATGTAAAAAAATTACCCAAATAATTGCAAATCACTAAAGTTATGGCAAACTGATAGCAACAAATATACGCCATATGTATACCTATTCAACTGCTCATTAACGTAAATATCTAATAACCTCTTTTAATTCACAATTTATAGGTTAATTTTTATGTGATTTTAGCAGTCCTATTTCTTTTTAACCTTTGTGTTTTTTTTATTTTGCTTTAGCACTTTGTATTGTTATTATTTTATTTACTTATCATATTTGTCATATCATTTCTTTATTACCCCACCCCCCAAAGGGCAGGCAAGGGGTATTGTTTTAGGTTTGGTTTGTTTCTTGTTTGTATGTTTGTTAACACTTTAGCAGCAAAACTATTGGTTGAATTCATACCAAATTGGGTTTATAGATTGCCAGTGACCCAGAATAGATGTGATTACATTTTGGGAAAAGTAGGTCAAAGTTCAAAATTTTTTTTATACATTTTTGAAATCTTTAAAAAAAATTTTTTTTTTTCTTCACATTTACTTATAATGGCTGAAATTTGTCAATGCTGACATCATTACATGCATAGACACGATGACATCAGCTGAATCTATAACAAAATAAGCTACAATACGTGCGAGGGGCGGGGTTTGTTGTGCCTGACACCACTTGTTTTAGTTACTTCAGTCTTACTCTTTGTGTCTTCAATCGGTTTTATGGCTTTGAGCTCCTGTGATTGCTTTTATTGCTGTTGCTGGATAACAACTTTTACTGTTTTTACAATGTGATGTCATCTTTCTTACTATTTTTCTTACTGTCGTCTTACTACTACTATTATTATTAAATTATTATTATTATTATTATTATTATTATTATTATTATTATTATTATTATTATTGCATTAGTGCATTTGGACGTGTAGACATGGTTAAGAGGATCTTCAAACCAAACCAAGTTCAAACCAAGCATGAAAAGGAAAGCTCAAACTGTTTTACTTCACAGTCAACACATCTCAACCAAACAGATCACCGTCAAGATGTGGTACATTTGCATCATGGCTTTGCAGTGGACAAATCTGCAGCAACTGTGTGATGCTGTCAGTCAATATCAACCAGTATCTCAGAGGAATGTTTCCATTACCTTGTTGAAGCTAGTTCCTGCAGAATTAAGGTGGTTCTGAAGCTAAAAGGGGTCCAATCTAGTATTTGCAAGGTGTACCTAATAAAATGGCCTATGAGTGTGCAACAAAGTGACATAGTTTTTATTTAGCCTTTATTCAAATAAAATAATAGGATACAGGAAATATATGCTTAGTATTAAAAACACATGAAAATCTTTACTGAATTACTTCTAATGGCAAAAAATTTGCATTTATTGCAATCTCTGTTGTCACAACAAAAAGTAACCCAAACAAACATATTAAATGAAACCTGGTGTAAATTAATGCACCAGAAGGTTAATGCCATAAATATCTGCTCAAGAGTTGAAGACGTTACATGTAAAGGGACGTCACACTAAGAAGTTGTTATACTTTTAATGAGGTTTATATATCTCCTGTGTTTGGATTCAGATATGTATGTGTGGTCATTATGACTTGATAAAACAACAAACCTGGCCAAGTACAGTAAGTATATCAAATATCTACACCTAATATAATAAAATTTGTAAATCTCAATAAAAAACTGCTTTGATTTTTCTGCTTTTGATGCTTTTTCACATATAAACACAGGTCACAATGTCTTAATTTTAGATTAAATTCCATGTCAGAGGGGTTAGTAATAAAGACTAACTGTTTTTTTTTTTTTTCTTTGTCATTTCATGTTCCTAGGAACACTGTCCAGTGTCAACTGTTAGTGATTAGTAGCATCTTGAATTCAGTTTTTAAAAAATGGAGCAATACTTTATCTACCATCCGCAAAGAAACCTCCACAATATTTGACAAGTTCATAGTTTTTCACCAGAGGGGAAATGTCCTGTTGAGGCCAGTGACAGTGATAATTACATCACATACAGAAGTCTGTGCTACTCCAACACACACACACACACACACACACACATACACACACACATACACACACACACACACACACACATACACACACACACACACACACACACACACACACACACACACACACACACACACACACACACACACACACTATTCCTCTGGCTGTCAAGTGAAAAACTTAAATATTTATATGGGTGAAAGCTGGAGCCAGGAGTGGGGGGTGGTGTGTCAGTGTCTGTCTATGCATATTTTGTGTGCTACTTTAAACTGGTTTAGTGCATTTGTCGTCATCACTGGATGAAGGCTACACTGTCAATAAGTGTGTGTGAGATGAGTTTCAGGGAGCTAAAAGGAATCCTCTGGATTGGAAACCCTGTTAATATCGCTGGAGTGGCAGCTCGCTAATGGCAAGCAGCAAGCAGCAGCAAGATATATTAATACACTTCAGACAGTTACATAACTGGAGCTACTAAATGTGTGTGTGCGCAAGGGAGATACATGGATAAATCTAACACCTCCTACACTTCCTCATCACTCTCTTTCCTCTCATCTTCATCTGTGTGTGTCTAGTTCTCCATCTCTGCCACATTTTTTCAATAATACATGGTAGAATGGTGTTTAATGCTGCTGTGGGGGGTGCATTTAAAGGGACATGGCAGAGTTGTGGAAACTCAGCAGCAGTTTGGACAGACGGGTCCAGCTTCATCAGAAGGCACGTCCTCACTACATTATATGCAGCAGAATTCAGCTGCCGAGTAAACAGGGTTGTGTTTGTGTTCAGAGTTTTAAGACGCACTGTGAATCTGTTTTTATTTTCTCTATTCATCCCTCTCTTTTCCTCAAGTCTTGGGTTTCTATTATTGTCTTTCAACCTCTTCATCTCTCCCCCTTCGTCTCCTTTCTCCATCTACTGAAACTCCCACGGTTTTCTGCTCCCTCTTTCCCTTCCACCCATCCCATCGCCTTGCTGCGTTGCCTAGCAACACCTCCTCATCTGCAGACAGACGATCTTGATGATCGAGAACTTGTGACACCACTCCATATACACACATCATTGTACTACTGGATGGCTGAGGACATGTTGGTGTCAATAACTGTCAGGGTGGGGTTCATGATGGGAGTCAGTTGAATCACATCAGTGTTTGAATCCTTTCTCCTGTTTTCAGTGCATACTTGGATTTCCACTTGAGTGTTTTTCTTTGTGTTATTCTGCCACTATCACAGCTGTTACGAGCAGATGCAATCTTTAGATTTTCATCAGTTTTAGCTTCGTTTGTCTGACTTCACAGTCTGATTCATTAAAGTGTTGACATTATTAGTTCTTATTTAGTCTTTCAGTTTTGGTTTCAGATTACAGCTTAGTGTCTCGTTTTCTCTCTATTTTGATGAATTTGCTAGTTTCTTTCCCAGGTATTATGAAGCCTTGATCTAGACAAGCTGAAAATGTGATTAAATGAACACTGAACCATAAACATAGAAACTGGTTTCACCTTAAGTTTTGTAATTTTAGTTTATTGTAATTTTTGTCTTATAAACCATTTTCCATAGCCTTAGTTTCCATGAACAGCTTGTCTAACATGTTCAGTGACTGTACTTTGAATCTAAGAGCCAAGTTTCATCACAACAGGTTTTCTTTAGGTGGGCTTTAGTGTCTGTGCTCACACTTTACATCATATGTATTTAGTACCATGATGAGTCATTTGAAAGCAGCACTTCCCCTACAGACTCATCCCCAAGTACGAAATAAACACCAAGACCTGACACAATGTCTTAGTTCATGATATTTTATTGGAAAAACAAAATGCAAAGACTAGCATGTACAACTTGGAATGCAGATCAACTGAACTGAACAGAACAGTTGGACTGGGCCGGGCCTCGCCGCACCCACCCACCCACACATACACACACACACACACACTCGCACACAAACACAAGATAGAAAGGCCGCAAAGCACCGACCCTGTCCCCACTAAACTGAAATTTAACACCCAAGTAGAATGACAGAAGCAACATTCGAGGCAATATACTACATCTTACTTATCTTCCACTGTGGAGTTACCGTGTCCGCAGCTTTGTTTAGACCTGTTTTAATCATTTGTGCATCTTTAACCATTCAGAATCTCATAATGCTCATATTGCCTCCAAAATTGCTCTTGTACATCTTCATCTTTTCAGCCCACCCAACCCCTCCAAATAGACTAGGACACACCCATTGTCCAAAGGGCCTTAAAATCTATACCCCGCCCAGGCTTCACCCTCAAAAAAGGTAAACACACAAAAGATAAAGCAGTTATCCTGACATGCCAGAAACACAGAATCTAAAATGAGTTGTTTATTCCATTTTAATATTTTTCTTAAAAATATCTCTGTCATCACTGACTTCATTTAGGTAAGCAACCTGCAGGGTTTGCGGTTCACTCACTCCCATCCATCTGTCAACTAACCCTCCCTCCTCACTGTGGGTCCCAGGCTAATGTGAAGCTCAACAGCCTTCTGCCATTGGGCTCTCAACAGTAACCCATCTAAAGCTGCATGCATGAAGAACAGAAAAAAAAAACTAAATAGGAAGTAAGAGAAGAAAGGCGATTGGCCAACCCAAATAATCATCATGACATCAGGCAGATGGAACCAGGAAGCAGAGGAGCAGTGGCAAAACGAGCCAGCTGCAGAGAGGCTGCTCAGCTAACAGGTCGAGATCTGATTGGGCAGCTCAGCGCTTGGGGGGAGGGGCAGGGAATACAAGCCAGTACATGCAGATTCATTTTGGTTTTGTCTTTTACCTTTTTTGAGCTTGTTTAAATGGACAGATTTTCAGTTTTCACATTCAGTTTAAGTTGTCTATACAGTATGAATAAATGTAGATTTTTGCAATAAGAGGTAAGTGAAACATTTGACTGATTCTTTGTTATGTGAGCTTCGTTCATTTGGCAGTCATCATCTGAACAAATTCTGTGGAGGGAAACAAAAGGAGAATCATCAGGGTGTGTTTAACACATGCACAAAAACACACTTACGGTATATAAAGCCAGTTATTCTGAGTAAAGTCAAATTAAACAAAGAATTCAGTTTGTCTTCATTGTCGATGGTGTACTTGTTTTAAACTTTACTCGCTTGTACCTTCATAGTTGACCTGTCCATCTCCGTCAATATCAGCTTCTCTGATCATCTCATCTACTTCCTCATCTGTCAGCTTCTCTCCCAGGTTGGTCATCACATGGCGCAGCTCTGCCGCACTAATGTAACCGTTGCCATCCTGCAGGGACAGAAGTGCTCAGTTAAACACAAGCAACACAATTAGTAAAACACTGCAACACTTAACTCCACAATGGAAAGAAACTTTTGATACATAGCACCAAAAGCTTTGCAATTCCTCTTGAAGAACTTTGAGAATTAGTGGACAATCTGTTTACAAGAATCTACAACTTTCAACTTCCACTGTTCTTTACATCAATCATTGTACATATGGACAAATGCCAGTACCTTATCAAAAACCCTGAATGCCTCCCTGATCTCCTCCTCACTATCAGTGTCCTTCATCTTCCTTGCCATCATTGTCAGGAACTCAGGAAAGTCGATGGTCCCATTACCTACAGTGAAAATCACAACTTCTCAGTATTTTACAGTAAAAAGGATGCAAGGCGGGTTTGACCAAATAGAAGTTCACCAGGTTAAAGGGAAATCAGCGTACCATCTGCATCAACCTCATTGATCATGTCCTGGAGTTCGGCTTCAGTTGGGTTTTGACCCAGTGACCTCATGACAGTTCCCAGCTCCTTAGTGGTGATGGTCCCATCTCCATCCTTATCAAACAAGGAGAAGGCCTCCTTGAACTCTAGACAGACAAAAGACAGTGGTGGAGGGAGAAAACAAGAAAACTTCAGAAACTGCAATGATGATTTCAGAACTGCAGAAACAGAACTTGATTCTATAGACATTAAAGTTGTGTTTCATTGTGTTGTCTTACCTGCAATCTGCTCTTCTGTTAGTTGGTCAGCCTAAAAAGGAAGGAAATTAAGTCTATTAATCTACACTGAGACTGAAAGAGAATGATATACATGAAGAAACAAGTGCACATCTTGTGTTAAACCCTTGGAATTAAAACACAAAATTTAAGTGTTTAAAATGTATTGCATAAACCACAACACATATAAATCTCATATAACTGATAAGAAATTTAAACAGAGCATTGTGAAACCGAAAGCTCTAGAGTAACCCTTTCATTTCCATTTTCAGTGACATACAACCTTTATCCCCTCAAAGTGGATGTCAGTGAGGTCTGCCACAAGCTTTACTGCTTTTGGTTCTGGTTTTTTCTCTCCTCTACGTCCTCCTCTTCCATCCAGCCTTAACCCACCACCTCCACTCCGATGTTTTGGATCCAAACCTCTTGCTCCAGCACCTCCCATAGCCATTCCTGTTTTGATGCTTAGGCCATCCAGTGCTCCACGGACCATAACCAAGCCTTCAGCCAAGCACTCTGTGCGCTTTCTGTTCTGGACTCCTTCCTTTTTAACCTCTGCAAGTTCAGTCTTTGTTCTCTGTAGGCAGTTCCGAAGGTCCTGCATCTCCCTGACCAGGCTATCCATACGGCCGGACGCCGAGTCCATCAGCATCTGAAGAAAAGCTCTATAGTTCCTCTCCTGTTGCTGAACAAGCTCCTTGTAAAAGTGTTGTTGTTCATCCAGAAGGTCATAGACTGTGGAGAGGCTCACAAGATCATCTTCTGGTGGGTACAGAGCAACCTTCTTAGGCATCATATTGAGGGGGTGATGGCAAGAAGGACAGTAATCAAGTCTGAGATTGGGAGGAATAGGTGGTTGAAAAAAATAATGGCCAGACATCTATCAGATCATGCTAACCAAACATAGAGAAATGGATGGACAGCAGACTGACATCTCTCAAAAGAGTTAAATATTAATATGGATTTGAACAAACTTCAATATTGACCTTTGATTTTAATAGCTACAATAACTCAAAGGTCTTTCCTATTCCTTCTGGAAAGTTACATTGATAGCTGCATGAAGGGGAATCCGATGACTGGATGTTTGCAGAACTTGTCTTTCAGACTTTCCAGAGTGAGTGGTTAGCTGATGGATGACAGACGTTGTCACAATCCCTCTAGTGTACCAAAGGTCAGTGGACTGGCACTGACCTGACAAGTGATGTCTCTCTTCGATGTGGCTGGATAACAAAAGTTGCTTCTCTTGTTGACGTTCGCCTGGATACTTGTCCTTCCATCTGTCTCTCTCTCCCAATAAATCTGTCTGCTGTCCTGCCTAAATGTTGGCCTTGCGTCTTTCTACCAGTTCTGAGTGTATGTGCCCAGCTGCTGTCTGTCCATGACAGCATCCAACTCGGACTGGTCAGGAATCTACAGTAACCCGTTCCCTGTTACACCACATGCGTGAGCCAATGGTTAAGGTTTAGCTTTCTGCCCATGTCTCCAACAGATGTACAGTAAAGATGGACGCACAGATGAAGTGTCCACCTCCTGCAGCAGTTAAACAGACAAGAAGCCTTCAACAGTTTGACAGTGAAAGAGAATGAATGTGTGTGTCAAGGCCAGGAGGCCAGGTCAGAGGTGGTCACCCAAATGTGTCAGGAAAATTGATTTAGGGTGTGTGTTTGTAACAGAGTCCAGACTGGGGGGGTCACACAGGTTTTGTGTGTGTCCATATGCACGTGTTGATCCATGGCCTGTCGTCTCACTACTCCAATTGCAACTCCTAGGGAGGATCAGTTCACTGGTCACCTGACCTTCTAGACAGCATCATGGGTCACACCAAGTAGCCGACTGGCACACAGTTTCATTGAGTCCATCCACCATCTTGAGAACATCAGTGTTAATTATAAGCAGGCTTGACTGATCAAGTAATCTATGAATCAGTCTACCACAACACCATATCAATCAGTCTACCACAACACCATATCAATCAGTCTACCACAACACCATATCAATGCCTACCAACAACACCATCTCTGCAGTTCACCATGTGCTGAGCTGCAAATCCAACCCTTCTCCATCAAACCACAGATACCTAGTATCACACTATTTTTGATAGTTACACTCAACCATTCTTCTATACACCAATTAATCCTAAAATGAAATACAGAACTTGTGATGTTATATTGTTGTATCCCATCTATTTTTTTGTCTTTTCTGTGATACTGCAAGCTAAGCTGCTGTGATGCAAGAAAAAAAAAAAAAATCCAAATTTGATTTAACAAAATGCTATGAAGAAGACAATTTAATGTATATGTTCTTAATAAACTCAGTGTAGACTGACAGTAATGTAGGAAAAAGTGCATGAATTCAAACCCAATAGTGACATGCACTATACTGTGTCCTACAAGACGGTGCAACTGCCAACAGTACTGGGCACAGAGTCTACATTAACAAAAAGAACATGTCACATTAATACGGAGGGAATAAAGTCCTCTATATATTAGAAGAACAATCTAGACTGCATGGCCTTGAGTACAACATATGAGAGGAAGACTTGGGAGAATACAGTCAAAGCTGAAATATTTAAATCGACATGGCATTAGTGCCGTTAAGCAACACTAACAAAGCTTTTAGAATATGGCTGATGATAATGATAGTAATGATGTGTTGTGTGTATGTGTCCATGCATGTATGTGCACGCTCTAGCTTTGGTTAACAAGCTGCTAACCCTCTAATATCCAGGTCAAATTCCTCTCAAGGCGCAGCAATGCCAGGCACTACAAACCACATTACTGTGAGTGTAGCATGTTGGCCCTATAACTTACTTGTGGAGAACCCACCGACAGAAGTTTGACATAAAATCCAATACAACTGACAGTTTTTCTTTTTCTTCAGCATATCATAACTGCGAAGGCTTGTTTCAATTTAGCCAGTTTTCAGAAGTTTTACTTTTTAAAATCAATGAGCATATAATGAAAATTCTGATTTTACAAACAAACCAATTCCTCTTTGATTTCAGTATCTCATTCGAGGCCTCCATGAGCATGGCCACAAGTGGACAAATCAAAATTTCCAGCATTTAACAAATCCTGCCAGTGGAAAAGGCCTGAGATGACTGTAACAAGTGAGGCTTTATTTCCACTGGCTACTTCCTTCTTCCTGTACCCAACCTAGTGAACTAGGTAGCTATGGCAACCAATAAACCTACACGCATCTGTGGAAGCTCATCCAGGGGTTTCCCTCAGTTTCCATGTAAAATTAATATCTTACATTTTCAAAACACAATTGTTCCTCCATGCATAAAAGGCACTGTCTCATGTTGAGGTTAATGGAAAATATGCTTTTCTCTAGAGAAGCACTGATCCCACGGTATAGTATAGTCTATTTTTTCATTTTAGACATGGTCCTTAAATGTTGCATAATTATAAGGCACCAGGTAGGTAGGTATGAAAGTAAGCTCTACAGCTGCCTGAAGAGGTGCCACAATGACCATTAAATTATTTTATAGTCTGCAGACAAGTCTGCCCAGTTATTTAACAAACTGCCCTACCCAAGTAATTACATACAACCAATAACAACTGACGACAAGAATTCCAAATATTTGGATTTAGTTACTATGGAAACTTGGGATAGTGGTATGAAGAAAACACATGGTAGAAACAAATAATAAAGTTTTCAGCTAAAATCCTGTTTAACATAGCAGACAGGTCAATGCTGTTTTTGTTACAGTGATCCTGTCAGGAAATACTTTATATGAATTACAACACTTTACAGCAGTTAATGTGTTACCAGGAAAACAAACTAAAAATTCCTCTGGGTAAAACAATTTTGTTTTTCAAGACAAACATGACAGAAAATACTCAAAATAAATATGACCCCAAAAAAACAAAAACTGCCTTTTTGGAGACTTCACAACAATAGAATATGATTCATCACATTCTGAGAAATGAATCAGACAATCAGACATGAATTTTATTGCCATGCTTCAGTGCATCTTCTAGGAAAGGTATTTACATAACTGATGAGGTTTATAGTAGAAGACTGCCTGCGCAATACGAGGCCGAGGCTTTTAATGTGATCAGTAAATTCTATTCATCAAACCAACTTTATCTCTATTCAATCCCTGAGGTTCAAGAAAATGTCCATGCTATGTACCACATAATCAACCACTCCCTGGGCATTTTTCCAGGTTTAGAAACTGAAAAAGAAAACAAACATTCTGCAATTATGAACAACAAACCAAATTCCACAGAGGTGCTAACGAATCTGCCTGCTTTTTCACCATTTCACAATACAAGAATGGAGAAAAAAAAGCCCCCCTCCCCTGCTTAGAATATTCAGATAAGACAGGACACACCAGACTTGGGGACTGTCTCTTTCAGACATGTATCATCTAAATTAAATTAATATTTAAAGATATGCTGTGGTCAAATCAAATTCAAGTGTTACTTTACGAAATGAATACAATTTACAGTTACCATTGTAATTAGTCTCGACAGTAGTTACGTTGCATCTTAATAGCTGTTAACATACATTGTAATGGCAGGTATTAAAACATGCATCAGCCTCTATAGATCAGTAATACAAGCCACCAAATGTGATCTCCGTGGTGCAGAATACTGTGGTAAGAACAGTACACATCTGCCAAGCAACACCTCAACCAGCAGATTTCATCGGTACACCGGCTTCAAAGATGACCTGTAGATTTACACTCTAGAAACTAACGCGCCTCTATTTGCATCGGAAATACATATACAACTGTTGTTATAGCAGTGTGATGCCAGAAAAACAATTTATAAGAATATGACTAGCAAAACTGCTAGCTGTGATGCTAACATGAGCTGCAAGCCGATCTATCACTACAGTCAATTATGCGGCCACTTGTAACAAGCAGCCTGATGCGAGGATTATCATTATCATGAGCAGTCACTATAAATTCATCTGTAGCAAAGACTAACAGTGATATGATATGTGTGTCGTAACAATAAGGTGTTAAGTCTAATGTGGCTAAGCCGACAGTGTTCACCGCTAGTTCGTTAGCCAACTTAACGGTACAAATGAGTCCATTCCACTCGCGCGCTCTGCAATAAAGGCGTCGGGATATTTCAACAAAACCAGCTCAAGACACTAATAAACGTATCATGTCGGAACACAGTGAGCTGGAGACAATTTCATTCGTACATAAGGCGAACCACAGGTTAAAAGATACTTACCATGTCTGTTTGAGTTGGGAAGGTTGGTCTGCTACCGCTACAGGGAGAGAGGAAATGGACGGCTGCCACTGATCAAGGCTGTTTGGAGGCGGGCAAGCAAGACGAAGCACCGCCGCACTGTATTCCTCCGCACTGAGGGGAAAACACGCTCTGGCGCTGAGGTCCAGGCGCGGCGGTCTGTGCGCGTCCGTGCCTGCGCGCACACAGACATGCATGACAGGACAGATACATACAAATCTGAACTGGACACAGGTGTCTCAGACCTTATCATAGTATCGTAATTAAATAACAATTTAGCTGGTGGTCTTTGGAGAGCAATAATCTCAATTCAGTGCAACCGGAATTGAATCAGTGATGAACCAGCAGCAGCAAACTTTACAAACAGAGGAATAAAACTCATAAACTTGTCCATTCTTTTATCTTATTTCAGGTAGGAATTTATCATATCTTAAGATTGCAATACATCTTAAGTTAATTTTGTTTTAAGTGTAATGCTCTGACTGTTCCCAGCAAGAATAACCCTTCAAACTGCACAGGGATCTGAGAATTAAACTCATTGGAGAGGCAAGTTATCACTAGGGGCCTTCAGACAAATCTAGGATTAACTATCCTATGAATCTGAAAACTGCAAAACCAAATCAAAATATATCAGCACTGTGAAGCAAAACACTGCAAACCACAGTCAATGTGTTTTTTCATCATAATATGCACATATTCTATCTCTGCACCTTTCTAAAATAAAACAGTGAAATACATTGCTTACATTGACTTGTTCAATATTGTTACAAATCAGATCCTGTACTACGGCCCGTTCTTTGTCAAAGTGACATTCATGTAACTGCCACCGGCACTGTCTGCTTATTACATTTATTGCATTATCCTCTGAGGCCACATGTCACACCCAGTTGACACCCATCATTAGACTGCTGTTGTTTGAAGGCTGAAGGCCATAAGTAACACAAAAAGCATCCTAATGCACTAATAAGACTTGAATTAACTCTGTCAGGTGTCAAAACTTGAATTTTGTGGATATGCAAACAGTAGAGTCCCAATTCCATTGTGAATGCAGGATTTGTGGCTGCATTTATGCACTTGCATCGCTGTTTAAGTAATGTGCTCTTTTAATATCACATCTTGCATTGTTTGTGCATGTTCATTATGATTATTGCACATCAGGGTGAACTAACCCTAACATTATTCACTTGCACCTCTTCATAGTCGTGATAAAATATACTCTGTTTATCAACGTTCTCCTACCTGCCAGACGACCACACAGAGTGACGGACTATTTTATCTTACACAGATTTTTATAAAGGCGGAAGGATACCGTTTAAACATTACGGCTGACGGCATTGGGGAAGTTGAGGTTTTGGTTTTGAAAGGCGGGCTCTGATTGGGCAGCGCAGAGCCGCAATATTCTGCACATTGTACCGAGGCCGCTGATTGGTCAAGTCGGATCTGCAATGCGTCAAACCACGGCGCGGCAACGGAAGAGGAGGGAGCGATTTCAACGAGCTGTGTGTGTGTGTGTGTGTGTGTGTGTGTGTGTGTGTGTGTGTGTGTGTGTGTGTGTGTGTGTGTGTGTGTGTGTGTGTGATGTTAACAACAGGGCGGGTTGGAGCACCAGGTAATTCACAGGTGTGCAAAAATAGGCGACGTAAGGCGAGGTGCAAATGTCGTGCACCTTAAGGTCTACGTGCACAAAAGGTGACTCTATATTATATGTTAATGTACATATAGTACTGTATATATACTCATTTAAAGATAGAAAGTTAATATTAGTACTTTCCAAATATTACACTGTGCAAGTGATCTAATATCAAAGACATATCTAGTATGGCGAAGTATGAATTCGTATACATGAAAACACTAGGTTTTTAAATACTAAGGCATTGTTAACTTTAACCCATAAAGACTCAGTGCTGCTTTTGTCAGTTCCCAAATGAATTTTTCTCTGTTTTTAAGTTATTTATAAACATTTACTCAAATATTATTCTCTGTATTTTGCATTAAGTGAAAATGTGGTATTTTCTTACATTTAATGTACTAGTTATGTAGATGTTCATTAAAGCTCAGATTAAAGTTGAGGGTTATATCCAAAAAAAGAGAAAACTCAAAAGATTTTTTTTTTTTCTGTAAAATATATCAATAACTGAACATAAACCCAGTGTCTCTCTCCATCCACTGTCATTGATCCAACTCCATGTTTTTTTTGGTGATCAATGTTGTAGAAGATAACAGTGTTTCCACGTTCACTACAGAGCCTCTGAACGCACAAATGGGTCATATCTGATAACCATGAAAAGATGACAATTAGCATTTTACACCAATTATTTACATGTATTCACAGAATTATTGGGTCAACAGCTATTTCACTTTTTATAACAGTAAGTGATATTGGTTGCCAGTGGATGTTTGGGTCTTTATGGGTTAAAATAATTTGCTGTACCTCTTCTTATGTCTCCTGTTTGTCTTCCGTTTTCATTTGAATTTCCTGATCAAATCAAAAGACAAATATCTATGTATTCAGGTTGCATACTATAATGTTCAACTTGTTTCAAAATACACAAGCACACAACACCTAAATGATAGTTGTTTTATTGACAATGTCAAGTACTAAAATACAATCTTGGTAGTTTGCTGTGTATACAAAGCATTTTAGACATAATATACAAGGGGCATCTTATAGCTCATCTTGAGATAAGATCACTGCAACTTCATTCTTACATGCTGCAACTCTGTGGTATTTTATCTATGTCTGTGTGTTTGTCTGCTCTTGCAATCATCTCAAATGTGCCATTAAGTGGATGCGAACTCTTCAATGAGGTACGTGTGCATTTTCAGTCCTCCAGTAGTATATCCAGTTCTTCCAAAGGCAATCTGACACGAAGTTCTTTCTCTGTCATCAGGTCGACAAATTCCTGCAGATGTTCGGGAAACAGCTGCACCGCATCCATATACAAACCCTGCTCGAAGACATTGCACATGCCAGACAAAAACAACCATCCACAAGTTTGAATAAATGCAAATTTGCATGCATAGCCACACAACAATTGGGGGTCAGTTTATTTCCTTAAAAGTGTAAAAGTAAAGAAGGCAAAGAGCAGGTGTTGTTAAGAAAGCTTAGTGTTTTGTCTCACCTTTGCCCAGGGAATATTTTGTAAGGCCTTGTAGAAGATCCCAGTGGCTTTATCCACCTTCCCATCTGATACCTAAAACACACACACACACCACATACATGTAGCACAGATATAAGCCTTTAATGTCAGTCAATATTTGTGTTGTGTATCCAGTTAAACAAGGGAAATCCGTGCAAGTCATTATCACTGTGTGCGTAGGGTCTTACCAGTCAATATTTGAAAATGACAAAAACACAAGTAACTTACTACCTCCTCTGACCTCAAATAGAGTAAAAATATAAGTTTGTGTGTTATTTTCTGTCTCACCAGGAAATGCATGTAGACCCTCCAAAGTAAAGGACAGTGAGCTCCTATTTTTGTTACTATGGCACTTTCGAACAGTCCACGGATTCGGTTACTGAGGCCATTCTCTGGCAAGATGGGCAGGGCACTGCCATGGCAACAAGACCTAGGGAGAATATTAAAAATTGTGTGGTTAAAACTTAAATAAAACTGACTTTGTATCAAGTATTTAATAAAAAATATTTCTGAAAATGATGAGCTCTTGTTTCCCTGAGGGGAAGATATCCAAATAAGACAACCATTTTGGCATGAGAGCAGGGTAACACTGCATGTACCCATCATCCTCTGTGCTCCTACCTCTGAGCAGCATCCACCATCTGCTTCCTTTGTTGTTCAGCAACAATGGCAAAGAGGCGTGGCACCACACTGCTGTTATTCCTCACCACAGAATGAAAAAAGCGGCGTGCCCGGCCAGCACTATGGTAATGATTCTCCATCTGGAACACAGGTAACATTAGGGTCACAATGCCAAGTAAAACTAGTGGAGATGTATATTAGTTTATCTTTCTGTTTGGAGGGAAGGCAGCCACAAAAGGAGAATGAATTTAATAATCAGGTGAATTTTTAAAAGATATTTCCTAAGTAAACTACAACATACCTGTACATAGATGCTCCAGAGGGGGGCGCTGCTGGGCCAGGTGGACAGGGCAGCTGTCAGTGCCTCTCTCAGTGATGCCAGTGGACAAACATTTGTATTGTTGTGATACCTATGCAATGCTACCTGTTGTATTGCTAATGCCTCACACTCAGAAGCGAGCCTGTTGACATAGTACCTAAAGGTATGGCTGGAATCAGCTGCAGCTTCTCTGCTAGAAAGATTAGTTTCCTTTTCACATTTGCTGTCAAGTGTTAGCTTGCTGTGTAGCCCCTCCATCCTGTCTCTTGCCTGGCTATACACAGTGTTAGCTGCATGGATGTCCATTGTGAGGTATTGGAACAGAGCGTAGCAGCCCACCAGACCTCTGAACTGCTGGACTTGCAGATCCTCGTGACCTGCTGAAGAGAAAATGTAATTAAAACATAATCTGTGTAACGTGAATTAAAAAACACAGGGCTTTTCAGAACTGATTCAGTTAATCTTATGATGTGTTATCTGGAAAAAATTAAAAGACCACTCCAAATGGTCAGACTGAGATTAAGAAGAACACTCATGATCACGTCATCAAACAAAGCCCTTTACATTTTAGTAACAAGAGTAGCATTAAGTAGCCGACAATGTGAACAACAGGACAAATTAAAGCTCTTATTCTAAATCACCAAATAATTCCCAATACTGGTCTCAGAACTCTTCCAAAGTTAAAACAATAGTATTTGTGTTTAAAAATTAATATGAACCTGTTGAATTTGTATTAAATGGGGTCTGAAATGCTATTTTTATCTGTAAATTAAGGGATTTATTGTAAGAAGGATTGAAAGTAAACAAAATATTAATTTTACTCAAATACCTATGAATAAAAGTAGAAGCTAGGGTCTCTTTAATTCCATTCTGAGCTGCATGAACAACTACCTGGTGTCTTAACTTTTGGTGCTTCTATCTGCATTCCAACATCCTGAATGATTATCTAAAGTTGTGTTCTGTTACAGGAATTCATCAGATTACATAATCAGCAATGTAGGCTTCCAATCAGATATCATAAAACAATCAGTTTTTGTAGTAAATGTATATGTTCGAAGCTCATATAATCTCATAGGATACAGCTAAAGCAAACCTTTTCTAGTGGCCTGTGGGTTGTGGGGGTTTTGATCCAGGGTCAACAGGTTCGCAGTCACAGCCTGCTCATATGACTTCCTTGCTTTCAATATGGAAACTGGAGAGATGGACTGGGAGGAAGAAGGAAAAACTAAGGAGGTTCCTTCTGCTAGTCTGGTTAGCACAGAGACTGCAGATGAAGCGGTTACATCCCTCAGTCCCCCTCCGTGCACATTCGGTCCGTCCTCCACCTCCAGCTGGGCCCACAACAGACACAGCTCACAGAGGTGTGAACAGCTCAGGCCTTTGGATCCTCCTAATGCTGCAGCTGTGGAGAAAACTTTGCGAGCTTCATCAAGATTGCCCAGAAGCCACTCCAGGTGGGCGTACTCCCTCCACAGGACCAAAGATGAGCGGTTATCAGGCTCTTTGAGCAGCCGCTTCATGATGCGTTTGCTACGTTTGCCCTGCAAGCGGAGACGCTTTTTGTTGCCACTGTGGACAGACTGTAGGACCTGCAAATATCAATAATAAAGTTAGTAGAGAAGACAGATTGAACTCTGCAGCAAACTCAGCGGTGTTGTAATTTAATCTTATTAAAGATCAGACATATCAGCACCTACCTTGAGTTTCTCGTACTGGACCAAACTGAGTGACAGAGCAGCTCGGTGGTGAGCAGGAAGTACAGGCTGGACCATGTTTAAAACATTAGTGACAAACCTCTCACCCTGCTTTCCAAGCCCAACCAACTTCCTTATTCCTTGAAGAGTGGTCATGTGACCTATGGAGTTAACCCCAAGATCAGGTAGGTCATGGGATGTGAGAGGCCGTTGAAGGTCATTTCCTAAAAGATTCAAGATTCATCAGTGCTTTCATCTGTAACTCAACATTATCTTATGATCAAGTAGCTCTACATCTGATCTGATCTGGAGCTCAATTAAATGATATGTAATTTTCACATGATAACCTTTAGTTTCTTTAGAGATTGGGGGCAAAATGTTCTTCGAGTATAAAGAACAACACTAAATATGGAACTTACTGTCTGATAAAGTATAGCTACAGTACTGAACCCTATATGAGCCTTAGCATTAGCCACAGACAGATTTAATGACACTTCATAGGAAGACAGACTTTGCTGAATGAGCTCACACTGAGGTTCACTTTTGTTTTGTTTTACTGTCCTGTCTATGAAGGACCTCAAAAATTGGACTCTTTGTCATTCTTCTGAATAACTGTCATATTTATACCCTGAGTAAGAAAGGAGAGGTTTTCCAGCATCAGGCCAGGCTGAGAGGGTTCACCAGAGAGCACAGAGTCCACAGGCAGCCCCAGGAAAGACAAGAAATGGAGAAGAAGACGGAGTTGGAGATCCGGTGAAGACAGACATATCAGAGACGGACCAATGTCGTCAAACAGCACCTAGAGATGAACAAGGAGAGACATGAGGTTCAAACAAAATTAACACTCTTTTTTACTGGCAAAGTGTAAATATTGTTATTGAAATGTCCATATACCTGTCTCTCAGGGTCCTCACAGTCCTCCTCTGACTGGCCCTTAGATTTGTCAGGTCTCCAGGGCAGCCAATGACTTGCTTCACGAGATGACTCCACATCCAACCAGACTGCCCATCTGGGTTGGCTCCGATCCTTCACCTCCTCCTCATCCTCCTCTTCCTCCTCGTCTTCATCCTCTGAGGACATACACACAAACATAAAACACACTTTTTCAGTACAGAGATTTTAACTTTTTTGTGTCTTTATTTACATGTCAGTATGTTTGTATTTTACCTGCATTGGGCTGTAGCCAGCCTCCGCGTTCCTGTTGCAGCATCCAAGCTTTCCAGCCTCTGGCCCCCAGCTCCCCGACCCTCGCCTCCCCACTGTCCCAGAAGGGTTCAAAGAACTCCACCTGCACACACAAAACAAAACAAGCTGTGACGGATCAACAAATAACAGGGAGATTAAATTTTTAACATGTAGAAATACACTTCCTCAACTGTACTGTATCTCAATAAGTGAACAAATGACTGTATTGTTTGACTGCACTTGTTAAAATGAAATTAGGATTAGGTGTGTACCTGCTGCTTGGTGGACAATTTTTGTACACTGTCAGGTTTGAAGAAAGTAAAGTCAAGCATGGCTTGAAACAGGGAAATCGCCTTCTCTGAGTGACCAGCCTGACGTAGGAAATGACACTGCTGGGTGAAGATATCTGCAAGGAAAAATGGCATCAACAATTAATGACAAACACGCATAGAAGGGGATCTTTGAAAAACAGTAACAATACGGTGTTTCAACTGTTAGTATGTTATGCATAAGCTGAATGGGAGACTAGATATGAGATTCAGACATTTCTGAACATCTCTCAGAAAAAAACTAGACGAGTAAAGTTACCCAGCATATCCTCCTCCACCCCTGGCAGGGCTGGATGTGAGACCATGCTGCCGTCACGAACAGCACTGAGCGTGCTGAGACACTTCCCGTAGGCAGAGTTGACCTTTGACACGGTGAAAGTACTGAAATAGCTCTGGGTGAACAACAGATACTCCCTCCACAGGGGGGCACTGTTTGGGTGGAGAAACACCTGAGGGACAATGGAGAACATGAGGGAACGTAGGCAGGTGTTTGTTGTTTTTTTTTTTTTTATAAACACTTTTGCAGTATCTCTATGTGAGAGGTCAGTATGAAAAAATAAGTGTATTTCTATACTGTTTTGGTCTTCTAAGACTTTCTCCCCTCTTGTATCTTGTATGGTACCTAGTAGGCACATGAAAACAGTGGACTGACCAGTTTCTTCCACTCTTTAGCCAAAGCTGAAGACTCCCAGAGCTCCTGGCAGATCTTGAGCCTTTCCAGCTGTAGAGCTATGCAGCCGGGATTGGTCGCCACAGCACGCTCTGCAATACTCAGCTTTTTCTCCAGAACTGCTCGGTAGGAAGATTTATGATGCTCAGCTGGATTGTTGGCCTTGTGCTCCTCCTCACCTCCAAACGCTGTTGCACTCAGCTCATCCTAGAGAAGAGTACAAAACATGATAACAATCTATGAATTCATAAGCTGTCCCATAGGGTTACTGGAAGATCATAAAAAATACACTGTGCATTTCATCATCTCATAAGTAAAGTAGAAAGCAGCAGACAGTGGCATGTGCATTGGTCAGGGTTATAATGATTTTAATATTTAAATTTGTATTTGTTAAATCATGGGTTAACTTCAATAGTTCCAAATTCCTTGTTTAATTTTGGTTTTCATCAGCGTCACTGTACACTTTTATAAATAGAATTAAGAGTATTTGACAGGGACACTTCAAATGGTAATTTTTAGTGTGTTACAAGGTTTATGTTTGAAATAAATTGATAAAAAACTAAAAGCATTTCATAGAATTTCATGTAATTTTTTTATTTTTGTCAAAAATATTTCTCACACATAGTTGTCATTATTTTAATAATTTTCTTTAACTATAATAATCTTGGTAAAAATAAAGGCAAAGAAGCACATTCGTACCTGGTATTTTATGAATTCTATCCATAGCTGTATGTTGTCTGGCTGCTCTCTGAGCCGCCTGTTAAACTCTTCAGTCCTCCCAGCCAGCACAACTGTGTTCTGGTCTGTCTGAACATCCTGCGTTTGGTGCTCTTTTTCATCTTGTTTTCCCTTCCCCTGCAGCCAGAGGGCCGTAGAGGAGTCATAGACACCGAGGGGATTCACTAATGACATCTGGGATCTGTCACCTGGATTGACAAACCATAAAGTTGTAATGTCCAACAATGTAATGTGGTTCTCAGTGTGGAAAGTTGTGTGGTTCCTCACATCCTGTAGTGGTTAAATCTCTTACCCGTCTGTCCTTTGGCCTCCTCCTCATTGCCACACAGAGTGAGGAAGGAGCTGGTGCTGATGACATTCCTACAGTCAGGATTTGCTGATAATGTGGGAAGAGGGGGCACAGACCTCAAAAGCTGGCGACTGACTGTAGAAAAGTATCTGTCTGCTCCTTTCTTCTTGTCCCCGCCTCTCTGTTTCTTAGTCAAATCCTCCCAGCTGATTTCCTGTCTGCAAGCATCTAGGCCTAATGACGAGCGGCCTTTCCTCTTGTACCTGGAACATAGAAACATTTCATTTATTCTTTACCCCACTCAGTGATTATATTGCATTTATGTGTTTGACCTGTTCAAGTCAAAGTGGGGAAGTATGAGTTGTGGTGATCATAAAAACAGACAGTCAAACTTTATTCAATGCAAATAAAATCAAGGAAGAAAGACATCACAATATTGCATTTGTAATGACTGCCTGTTAACTTGTAGGAATACTACCTTGCTACATCCCCTTTGTACAAGGACTTGTAAGTCCAGTTGGCTCGGTCTGGTTTACGGTCAACACAGAAAGACTGCCGAGTGGGTGACTGTAGGTCATCCAGCCAACAAAAACGACTGTCTAATGGAGCAGCCTCAGTCCTGCACAGACCAACACACAAGCATAAACACAGTATAGTATAACAAAAAATTAAGACACAAAATACAGAATGCGACACAAACATTGAAACATACCGATCTGCCTCTTGTTCCTTTTTGAGGTCACTGGGGTAGATAGTTTCCGAGTCAGACCCACTGCTATTTGAGTACTTCCCACTTCTTTTCTTGTGTTTTTTCTTCTTCTTTCTCTTCTTTTCACTTTTCTTTTTCTTTTTTTTGGGTGGTACTTGGCCATCCTCATCCTCTGCAGAGCTCACCTCTCTGACAGCACAGAAAATTCATGAGAATAAACTAGACATTTGTGGTTGCAAAAGACATGAAAATGCACAATTACATTGTCTTTGCAAGCAACAAGCATCAGCCCATTTTGTTTATTTAGTGGTACCTTGAGTCCTTTTCATCCTGTCTCTCGATGCCTTTGTTTATAAAACGATTGTGAAGAGAAAGCGCATCCCCAGTCTGAAAACTCTTATTGTTCAGCCAATCTAATTCCACTAGGAGAGAGATAAGAAAAAGAAGAGTTACTCATAAAACATGAAGGACTTTATTTTCCCTTTAAACACAATACAGAATAGAATAGAATAGAATAGAATAGAATAGAATAGAATAGAATAGAATAGAATAGAAATAGAGCCTTATTGTCATTGTCACAATACAATGAAAAACAAATTAGCAGCATCTTTCTCAGCAGTCACAAATACTCTTAGAATGCCTCAAATATAACTGGACACTGCAATAATCTCTATCACAAAACAAAACTACTAATACCATCTTGTAAATAGTGAATTGCAAATAAAAATTACGTATTCAACACCTCGAGTATATTTCAACTGGTTTTTATAGAGTTGTTCAATCTACAGAAATGCATCGTATTTTATTAGATCATCATATGTGTGTATTTTTTATGAACTCAAAAATTCAAGCTTCATTTCAGCACTGTGTTAATACAATTAGAGGTTAAATCATTTGAGCTTTTAAATTTGAGAAGGGGGAGAGTTTTCTTGACTCAAAAAAGCACCTTACCCATCAGTCTATCAGAAACACTGAAAATCAGAAATAAAGATACACATAAAGATTGTCACTGGACAGGAAGGGGATGATTTTTTTTTTATCTGAAAAGTTAACAAAAGCTACCGAACAAGGTCAGTAGCAAGTACAATATTTGTCACGGAGGTGTAATGGAGTAGGCGCAGGATGCTGCATACAATGAAAATACGTAAATGAAACACAAATACCTCAAATTTGTATCTACGTAACGACAGTAATTGAGTAAAGTATTTCCACAAATTCCACCAATGCAAAGATCTACGTTATTGTTAACCGCAGCCCCTTAGTTTTAAGCAGACTCGTGCTTAGGTGACTATACTAGCATTTATATATATATATATATATATATATATATATATATATATATATATATATATATATATATATATATATATATATCACAAATCGAAGAGACAATACTCTGTCTTTTAAAAAAGATGTTAATCGGGACATGAACTCCTAAATGAAATGAAGATTACCCATGAGCTTCAACGACGCTCTGACGTTGGGGCAGCTAATACAAGTTAGCTTAAAGTAAATTCCGTTATCTTACCAGACAAACATAAAAGGATTAAAGAGCAAGTTAAGATGAAGCCTAGATATTCATCTAACAATGATTACCTTTAGGCGAATCTTCAACTTCGTTTGTGGCTACTTCGGCAAAAGCTGGAAACAGAGCCATAATCGTTTGTCGCATGTAAACAGTCGCATGGATATGACGTCATTTGACAGCTGCAAAACGCCGGTTTACCATCCTAAGAATGTATAACACAGAAAGTAAGAAAAAAAAAACTATAACCTACAGAACAATTAAATTTATATTCTATAAATGTTTGGCTTTTTACGCAAAGCAAGTTTTGAGGAATTGCAAGAATCTGGGTTTATTAATATAGTAGGTGATTTGACAATTTTATCAAGTTATGAGTGTCTTTGTTCGCAGAATACGTTCACAGAGACGACCATATTTCCTTAAGACTTCATGTGCTTCCTAGACTAATGAGGAACGTTGAACCAAATACACCTTATAGTAATATTTTATAACCTTTTTTCCCAAACCTCTGCTTTGAGTTATATTATCTTGGTTTGATGTCTTATGGATACATTTTTCATATACATTCATATTAAAACTGAATCAAAACCCACTGTACTATAACTTATGAATTGCTTGGCGGCTGCGGTTCATACGCTTGAGGCCCATCCACAAACCGGGCGGTTGGTGATTCGATTCCTGGCTCCTGTCCACATGTCAAAGTGTCCTTGAGCAAGACACCGAACCAGAAGTTGGTCCAATCGGCTGTAGAGTGACTGACAGATTGTAAAGCGCTTTTGGTACCGTCGAGATAGAAAAGCACTTCTACAGTCAATTTTAATTTGAAGCAAGTTAATGAAAATTTAAAGCTAATATAAGCTAAATTATTGTGAGAGAAAACAGTTTGTCACAGATGATCGGCCGATTTTAAGATGCTCATATTTGGGGAGTAAACGACAATAAAAGTATAAAAATATTTATTAGTTCTTTCCTGTTTTCTCGTCACAGACACATCGGAGTGCACACCCACAAGAACAAAAGCAGTTTGTAGATTGAACGTCTCTAGAGAAAACTTGTTGTGTTACATTCTGTTTTGTGTTACCAAGGAAACTTACTCCCAGTGCACTAGCCAATCATTACTCAGAACCGCGTTTTTCCAACCAACGAAATATCGAGTGTATTTTGACTGACATTTAGCTGGTCCAATCAGCTTCAGGGAGCATATGTAGTTGGCAGTGCTCCTACCTTCTCAGGTTAGTCCTTTGCTGGAGTTCTACACCGGTGACAACTTTGCCTCCTTTATTCGTTGTTAACAAGTCTTTTTTATTCGACCAAAATGAGGGAAATCGTCCACCTTCAGGCTGGCCAGTGTGGTAACCAAATTGGAGCCAAGGTTAGAATAAACTTTTAATGAAGTTACCTCAGTTTTAAAGTATGTAAATGTTAAATTTAGTTTGGGCGGGCTGCTGAAGTGGCTTAGTAGCCCAAAGCTAATGATAGCTCTGGCGTTCATCAACCGTTCAGCTTGCGTCACTACGGTAAGTCGTGCTACTCAGCCCGCTAATTGAAACACTGTCGTCTTTTATTTTATAGTTCTGGGAGGTGATAAGTGACGAACATGGCATCGACCCGTCCGGGACATACCATGGGGACAGTGACCTCCAGTTGGAGAGAATCAACGTCTATTACAACGAGGCAACAGGTGAACTTTTCTTTGCTAAAGCTTCCTAGCTCCAGTGCTACATTATCTTATTTCTGAGGGCGCGCAGGTAATTCAATACCAAAGGGACGGCTGGTTAGTACCCAAACCATCCTGCAGGGGGTCCTTGCTCCAATAGAAGTAACTAGAAGTCATTCTTGAGGGTAATGGGCTCTTCCTAGTTACAGTCGCCTTGTCTCTATGATACAAGAAATCAACAAAAACTATAGCTGTCGACCTCTGAAGGCGTTAACTTTAAGATTTACAACTTAATAGAAATGAATAAAAATGGTTGATTGTGTTTTCAACCCCAAAATTAAAGTGTTTCCTGTTTTCAGCACCGAAATATAAAAACAATCTTAACTTGGAATTTGATTTAAATAAAAAAAAAGAAGTAGGCGATGAAAATCACTTGATCTAATAAAGTTGCATTATTTTATAAATTATATTTTATTAATAAAGTACTCTGATTAATCAACAATTGTTTAATGTATATTTATTAAAGATCAAGAGAACAAAGTAGTTTATTTCTTAAAAGTTTGATATGCCTGGTTTTACACCTTAAAATAATTCCTGTACCTGTGTTTGCATCATTAGGTGGCAAGTATGTCCCTCGTGCAGTGCTGGTGGACTTGGAGCCAGGTACCATGGATTCAGTGAGATCTGGTCCCTTTGGTCAGGTCTTCAGACCAGACAACTTTGTCTTTGGTGAGAATAAAATCAATCATGTATATTACCTAGTGCAGTTAAAGATAAAACAATGGGATTAAGATTCAATTAACTGCTCATTTGTTTATTTGCATGTTACAGGCCAGAGTGGAGCTGGCAATAACTGGGCCAAAGGCCACTACACTGAGGGAGCTGAGCTGGTTGACTCAGTCCTGGATGTGGTGCGGAAGGAGGCAGAGAGCTGTGACTGCTTGCAGGGCTTCCAGCTCACACACTCTCTGGGTGGAGGCACAGGCTCTGGCATGGGCACACTGCTTATCAGCAAAATCCGAGAGGAGTATCCAGACCGCATCATGAACACTTTTAGTGTGGTGCCTTCACCCAAGGTTCACACAATATCTTAGTTTATTATAAACCAGTCAGAATATAGTGGGTCATTTCCCAAAATACTTAAAATAATGAAGTAATGTTTCTATTTGTTATATCCTCAGTTTTGTTGCTTATCATGTATTCCATTAATGTTGTTCCATCTTTCTTCTTTTGTCTCCTGTTTCTCTTAATTTGCCAACTCCAGGTGTCAGACACAGTGGTGGAGCCTTACAATGCCACCCTCTCTGTTCACCAGCTGGTTGAGAACACAGATGAGACCTACTGCATTGATAATGAGGCTCTGTATGACATCTGTTTCCGTACACTGAAACTCACCACCCCCACGTACGGAGACCTCAACCACCTTGTCTCAGCCACCATGAGTGGTGTAACTACCTGTCTGCGCTTCCCTGGCCAGCTCAATGCTGATTTGAGGAAATTGGCAGTGAACATGGTGCCATTTCCCAGGCTGCACTTCTTCATGCCTGGCTTTGCCCCCTTGACTAGCCGAGGCAGCCAGCAGTACAGGTAGAGCAGCAGGAAAATATATTTTTAGAGTCGTAGTAGAAATCATAATCACACCAAATCCACTCATGAGGCCAGTGAATATTCACACTTCTGTTTAGAAGTTATGGTTGTCTGAAGCAACTTTCTGTGTAAAGGGATTTCAGGTTTATATTAACTGATTGATTAAAAAGTGACCATGGTATGTCTTTTAGGATATTACTCTTATTTAAATAATTCCTTATTATACTGTCTTTGTTTTTTGAAGGGCATTGACAGTTCCAGAACTTACCCAGCAGATGTTTGATGCTAAGAATATGATGGCAGCTTGTGACCCACGTCATGGACGCTACCTCACAGTAGCAGCCATCTTCAGAGGCCGCATGTCCATGAAAGAGGTGGACGAGCAGATGCTGAACGTGCAGAACAAGAACAGCAGCTACTTCGTTGAATGGATTCCCAACAACGTCAAGACAGCTGTCTGTGACATCCCTCCCCGTGGCCTCAAGATGGCTGCCACCTTTATTGGCAACAGTACAGCTATTCAGGAGCTGTTCAAACGCATCTCAGAGCAGTTTACCGCTATGTTCCGCCGCAAGGCCTTCTTGCATTGGTAAGTGAAGAAAAAGGCGCGCTTGTTCCTCCTGTAGGGAGAAATCCTTTACGTGTGCAAACCTGCTCTTACCCAGGATTGATGCATGAATAACTTTCATTGTTGCAGGTACACTGGTGAGGGCATGGATGAGATGGAGTTTACAGAGGCTGAGAGTAACATGAATGACCTGGTGTCTGAGTACCAACAGTACCAGGACGCCACTGCTGAGGAGGAGGGCGAGTTTGAGGAGGAGGCTGAAGAGGACATGTGATCTTTTTTCTCGTACTATGCAACAGTTAAGGCTGGTTGAGGTGATTCAAACTGTTTCGTCAATATTTGGCTTGTATTGAGAAAGAGGAGTTACCACCCAGCCTTAACTGGATTGTAGACGATTTCACCAGCCTTGATTTTCAACGTTGTCTGTCCCGTTTTACTTGTCTTCGTCATTCTATGTTCTCTTCTTCACTTTTGAATATTAATGTTGTAATGTCTGTATTCTCCATACTGAGGGTATTACCCGACTTACCCCTTCTGAGTTACAAACATGTTACATTGAGCACTGTAAACATTCACATCAAAACGAAAACTTGGCACTTGAAACTTAATAAGAACTGTTGGTAACTGTACAAGTATTTAACAAAGGTTGCCCAGTTTGGAGTTCTGTACTGTATACATACTAGAGTTCAGAGACTAATTGGCTGATCAGTGGTGAGATGTTTATGTTTGGGGAAAAAACAGCATTAGGTGTTACCCTCTGTTCAGTCATGTTTTCTTCAAACTGCAGATTTCTAAAAACATTTTTAGTAAAGACAGTGTAAAACTGACCAGTTCAAGGCACACTTTGCTGAATTTGATACGGAATATTATTTTTTAAGACCTGAATGTATGTCACTTTTTCACTAAAGAACAAATTCTATGAAGTCTGAAAAACACAGAGGCTGTTATCATGAATGGTTTGCCACTGTGTTGTGCCAGTGTGCTTGTTCTGTCATGTTACTGAAATCAAACTGGATGCATTTTAATAAAGCTATCCTGAATTGGTGCTATACTGTGTGATTTAATGGCCTCGAGTCTGTCAAACCCAGTTTAATTATACCCTCTAATTTATTTAGGGAAATGCTCTTTACTTGACTTTATTTTCTGTATAATGTAATTCTCAAGCTCACTGACTTGTGTGGTAGCAAAGTATTCAGTAAACACAAATCTAACTCCAGTGTTAACTAAGGTCAAATGCAAACACTGCAGGGTGCGTTCTGTTTTCATGTCTGGAAAATCTACTTGATAAGCTCTGTGTCAGACCTTTTCATGCAAAATGAGAGAAGGAAGCTGCCAGTGAAGCTTCAATCCACTGGATCCACAGGACAGGCAACAATAAGATAAGACCAGCATCTTCCTCCATTGTATCAGCATGGACATATTTAACAGGATAAGTCATTTGACATCTAAACAACAGCCCATTCTGAGTGGCAAACAATGACTTTAATTATGCTCACATTTATTCACCGGTAACCATATAATACAATTTTAAGACACAGAAACATTTTCTGTAGTGTTATCTGTCAGCTGCAGTCTGAGGATAAAGATTTAGTCTGATATAACACTTCCTGTTCCTATTTCCTTTTTTCATATGGTTGTGGAAACAATAACAGTATTGTGTCATCTTTCCAAACGTGATAATCCATAACCCTTATCTGAAGTGCTAAAAGATAAAAGGGGAAAATGTGGTGCATGTCATGACCGAACTATAACATTACATCAAAAAAGACAACATCAGTTCAGAAAAGAATACAGCTAAAGACAAAAAAAAAAAACAAGAATATAGATGGAAGTAAATAAAAGAAAGCTTTAGATAATCTGGTGGCTTTAGTTATAAAATACTTACAGGCTCTAAAAACAACCAAGTCTTTGTATATAGATCTCTAAATATACACATAATTTAACACTTAATCTTGTTACCCTCCGCCAAGGAGGTTATGTTTTTGCTGGCGTTGGTTTGTCTGTCTGTCTGTCTGTCTGTCTGTCTGTCTGTCTGTCTGTCTGTCTGTCTGTCTGTCTGTGTGCATGATAACTCAAAAAGTTATGGACGGATTTGGATGAAAATTTCAGGAAATGTTGAAACTAGCACAAGGAACAAATGATTAAATGGTGATGGGGGGGGCACTGATCTGCCTTGGCGGAGGTCTGCACTCTCTGAGTGCTTTTGTAGTTATTTTTTGTTTTCTCTGTAAAAAGTTCATTTAGGGGTTTTTGAGGATTGCAAGCTATTTTACCAGGCACTGACACAGTACCAGAGTTTAGTGCATCTGTTTATTCTAAGATGTACAGTTCCATGACCATAGAAAGTCTGAAATGTGAATAGTTAATATACAAGCAACTAGAATCATGCAAAGGTAGTTAATGTTTTCCACAGTTTCAAACTGACTCTGTTTTCACATTCTGATCAGTCCTTTTGTCTTGGCTTAACTGATTTATTTGAAGATCATTGATATGGCCCAAATTATAAGCATCACCACTGTTTCTATAGAAGAATAATCAATGCAACAAATGCAATATGATCATCATCATTGTTTAAAAAATTGTGAAACCTTTATTCTACATCTGAAAATGCAAAAACGAGTATTTCATTACTTTTTCTCCTATGTAAACCACATTAGACCAAGTTCAGGCCAAAACTTGTTATACAGTACTTACACTGGTCAAATCTGGATTAGAATATCCCATAAAAGTTTCTGTATCACTGTTTTTGATATGTGAGGAGACATATCACTGCTTTACTCAAATGTAGACCACACCAGAGCAGGTCTAGATTGGTCTGTGTTGTTCGGTGGGACTCTTCCAGTTTTTATTCTGACTGGTTCAGTTCCAAAGCCTTCAGTAACTTTCCTTCCTTCCTGTAATTACCACTGGGTGGAGCTGTTTCCAAAGAGTGACATTGTCCCTGGTTCTCATTTTTGTATTCATTTAATTTCTTTTCGGTGCATGAGGATACAACTATCACATAAAACTAACTTCACTTTTTGTCTGTTTCTGTGACAGTGTACTTCAGTTTTGTGGTCTATCCTATATTATAAAAAGGAAGTGGACTCTGTCTGTGTGTCTCAAGCATCTCAAAAAATCCAGACAGAGCTGACAGCTGCAGTTTGGCATACTTATGTATTTTTGGTCAAGGAAGAGACTTGTGAAAACGGCAAGTTGATAGGACCAATACTCTGGGAGATATTAGTAATTTTGGAATACAATGGCCTCCCAAGTGAACAGCAACGTGAAAAAGTAAATTTGCACACATAATTTATCAAGTGGGCTCATTTTTTAGCTAAAGATCTATATTTTATGGTGCTGTTATTCTTTTTTAACTACTACTTGTAGAAAGTAAGTTACAACTGATTTTATCGTTTGTACTTTTTACACCATAGCCATAGCTCAAATCTGATGCTCAAATTATTTGTAAACAATATGAAAATTTATTCATTCTGTTGATTATATAGATGATTGTTAAGTTTCAAGTACTAGATTTTCATTATTTTGTGAATATTATTGATATTTATGAGTTTGAACATTTGTGAGTTGCTTCAAAGGCCTTGTCCATGTGTTACCACAAAAATACCAATTTTTAATTTTCAAGTTACTTTTAATTCAGGTATTTGAGTGAAACTTTCCAAAAGTAATGATCTTTTGATGCATTTTGGGTGATGCATACCCAAAGGGTCATCCACATGTTACCACACTCCCATGTCAATAAAATAGAGACTTTTCAGTATTTTACTCCAAAATTTATTTTCAGCATAGTCGAACATAATATCTAAAAGGTTTTGTCCTACTTCATATCAATTTGTCGAGAACTGCATGTTTTGAATGTTTGCGTAAAGCTTAAAAAATTGATGTCCGTTTCAAGTCCACGTGTTACCGAGCAGTAATTTGACATTTTTCACCTAAACTTTTATCTCCCCAAATTTTGTTATACATAATGTTAAAGTGCTTATAAATACCTACTCAAATATGTATAATACATCCATATAAGTTACTCTGCTTACATGACAGAGACTGTTGAACACCAAATGTGTCCACGTTACCGCTTAATCAGACCCATAAGAACTGTTAAAGTTGAAGCCTGCTGTATGCCTACTTTTTTGTCCAGCAATTTATTAAAACCTTATCTTCAAATGATCCTAGTAGTGTCATTAGTTTAAGACTTTAGAAAACTATTGCAGTGTTACAGAAGACATTATACAAAACTATACTTACATCACAGGAGAAATAGCCCTTATTAGAAGTAATCGACATAAAATCTATTCAAATTAAATGGGCATCCTCTTATAACTCATCAAAAATGAAACAGAGAAGCACTGATTTTAAAACCAAGTCTTTATAATTTGATGTTTCCAAACAGCACAAACTTCAGGTCCACTCTCAGTTGCATGTTTCATTTTGTCAATGATCTCTTTATAAATCCTTTAACTCACAACTGAGGAAAGAAAGGAATAAGATGAATTATTAATACTCAACATCAGTATAGCATTTTGTGCATGGAGATCAAAAAACACCTGACTGTCTTTGGGCCTTATGTTCCTAACCTTTACTTTGTCACTAAACAGGAACGTCAGACAGCAGTAAAACAGTTCATTGGCTGCAGTGTGTGACTGTGTGGAGTAAAGATAGCCGCCAACATTTATAAAACACTTCATGAAAATGACTTCCTGTGCATACTTTACTTTTACTGTGGACCACAGGAGAGATGATTGTGATTTCATTTTGCAGAGCTTGGACCAGACTAACTCATATATAGACTCTAACAGAGATGTAATTAAAAAAATAAACATGAACCAAAAGTAAAGTTGGCCTCAGTAACAAAATGTAACAGCAGAAACAACAAATAAAAGGAATTTTCCATGAACATATTTAAGTATGACTAAATGCACCAACCCCCTGACTCCCCACGCTAATATTTCCATTAAATATGTCTTAAAATACCAGAAATCTTAAAAGTTATTGCAGCAACTGATGTTTTACCTATGGAGATACAATCCACAACTGAGCCACCGTTGAGCTGTATCACTGCAGCTCTATGGGCTAAATATGTAGTGAATCACCAGAAAAATCAACATTAAGGTTGTTCTACTGCAGCTTACACTGTCATATACATCTTAGGCACAATATTATAAAACTATTTTTTTTTTGCAAGGGTGTATGGCCAGTGTAAGCCATATTGAGAATTATAATACAGGAAAATCTCAAAGAAAGTACGGTGCTAGAGGTGCTTTACTGAGGAACAATGTTTATAATGTGTCCATCTGGAAAATGGGGCTCAGTGTTAATGTTATTGTACAGCAGCATATATGTTTTGTACACTGTGTCTTTGACCTTCCGTCTGGATGGAACACTGGAGGGATTAAGAGTAAACCTTAAGTCATACAGAACGAAAAAGGATGAGAACATGTTTTTTTTTTAAGAATTAAGGCCAGACATATCACAATGATAAAAGAAAACAACAAAAATACATATGAAAGACACAAAATCAGCTACAGTAACTTAATAAAAATGAAACAAAAAAAGAGGACAGTCACTATGAGGCCATTGGTGGTACAGTCTACAGTCTAATACATGTGACTGTAGATTGTAATTCTTAAAAACTGCAAAGGGTTCGATGTTGAGTGTCACAGACGGGGGAACAGATGTTAAATACAGTCAAATAAATTCATGGAGGTGAAAAAAAAAAAATGTAAATGAAGGATGTCTTGTAGGTGCAGTCTGAAAGTAGTACCAGTATTGGCCTTGACATGTCAATACTAGTCACAGTTTAATGTAAAAGTGCTGATGTGAAAACCACAGAACGTCTGTACTGGTCCACAGATCTGACAGTGGCGAATCAACGTCAGCTAATTTACATCGGAACTGACTGTTGGATTCTTTGAGTCAGAATGAAGAGTTCACCCGACAGTCATGGTAGTGAATAAACCCCCCCACATGTGAAGAATGAACATGGGTGTGACGCCCACAAGCAAAACAAGCCTCCCTTTTCCATAAATGACAGTATCGCATGTTTGTAAACTCATTGTGAGTCTGATCGGTCATTGGCATCTGAGGTAACTAAACACAATCATCCCACGTTTTTTTAAACTGATCTCTTTGAGACAGTTTTGTTTCACCCTGTCTCTGTTACATCAGCTCCTACTGTCACAGCCACAGTCTCACATCACCAGTATGTTTAGTCACAGTCTTTAATTCACTGTGAACTCTTTAGTAGCGCAGAAGTTTTCTGTTGAGGAGATTGCCCAGAGGAGCTCCATGTTGTGGAGAAGTGCAGATCTGGATCGCTAAGCCACAGACGTCCTAGTTCCTTTAGGCTGAGGATGTTTTTTGCCCTGTTTCCTGTTTTTGATGAGCCTCTCTGACTGCCAGGATGCGAGTGAGCATGTTCTGCAAAGTGGTTCTCTCTAATGGTTCAGGCGTATACCAGTAAGGACTGTTGAGGAAAAGTAAACAGAGGCAAAAAATGTCACTGTTCTCATTATTAAAATGAAGACAGAACTTTATAGGTTGGCATTTTTCTATGTCTTGATTGTATTGATATTCCAAACTCTTGACAGCAGAAGGAAGTCGCGTACCAGAACACACTTAAAACTAACAAAAACCACATATGAATCAACACTATGTATCCAGTCTATGTCACACACTGAAAAAGTATAAAGTTCATTGTTTACACACATCTGCATTATGGTATAAACTGTTCTTCTTCTAACTAAACCTCATAGCTAGTTATTCTGACAGTCAATCAAAATAACACTGTCTTATATTCTTCATATGCTGTGTAAGCTAATAGTTTACATTATAGCTCTGTTAGCTTAGCTCTGTTGGTTTTTAGACAGAAAACAGCTTGTGTTGTCAAAAGTTGCACTAAAGACCTGTTTGGAATCATCCAGTCATCCAAGGTCAGAACTGTTGTAGTTTAGTCTGAACTGTAGATCAATAAATATGGAACTTTGCAAAGTTAATTACATCACATAATAACTTTATACCATCATAAGATTCATAATTAAAATATGTATAGAAGAAACACTGTGATTTCAGCATCATTTTAATTTACAGCTGTGTCTACTGGTTCCAGCTTTTATCACTTTGTCCCTTTCTTTGACTCTAAACGTTGTTTCTTAGCAGTTTTCAACTCATCCTGTCACTTTCTGATGCTTTGGTCAAAGGCCCCATAGTGTTATTTTTCCTCACCATGGGACAGCAGCAGAATGACTCACTACTCCCTCTAGTGGTCACATAAATCTTCAGAAGAATTGGTATGAATACTGTATATTCAGTGTATATCTCCACAACCCAATACATTGGCACCCTAGGCATTTTAGGACTCTATTCCAAACAATCTAATGATAATTTCGGGTCATTTTTTAAATATTTCAAAGTAGAAATACTACAAATAGCACCTTTAAGAAGTATAGAGGATGTATGTGGACTGACTCTTACCTCTGTGTGTTGACATTCTGTTCAGGCTGGAGGTAAAACATATCTGTTCTCTTCTTCACCGTCTCTGGACTGTTGGAGAACAACACAGAATATGAATTAAAATTTAAGTACACATTGGGGCTGTGCAATATGACAACATATATCATGTACATATATAAATAAAATGAAATGTCACTGAATGCTCTACTGTTAATGTCATGTCACAAATCACACATGTAGGATACTAAACAGAATTAACACATCAATGCTAGTGATAATACACATAAAAATAAATACATATGCAGTTATCCTACAGTCAGATTCTGTAAACCTCATTCATTTTCCAACGTGTCAAACGGAAGCCGTTACATGGCTCTGATCCACTGCGGTCACCTGAAGGTAGTGATTTTGCCTTGTTAAACTACTGTCTGAACTGGTTAGTTTGTTTGATTCCAAATTAACATGTTAAAACACCACAGTGACAGAGAAACACATGCTACACAATTGCTCATTTTTTCAGTTGTGGTTTAAGAGGTTCAGTCCCCCGTGGGAAAGACTGTATGACATCAAGAAAAAGTGGCGATAATATTTAAATATAGTGGAAATTTAAATGAATAATGACGTTTCAGGCTGACCTTCCTCTTGATTTCATTTAGATATGTATTACTTTGACGTTCAGTTCCACAGCTTTCTTTTAATGGCAGTGATGTTGGTAAGTTAACTGGCTATCAGCTTTACCCTGGTAGTGGTTAGCGCTTCCATTTCAGAAGAAGACTCCACGTTCACTTCTCTGTCGTTAGTTTAACTGTTCTATTTATTTTCAGTATTGTTGTGTTGCACTGATATTGTTTATTATTATTATTATTATTATTATTATTATTATTATTACTACATAAAGTTTATATATAGTGAGAGTTTTTCTTATTTTACTTTCCTTGCATTTTTTTCTTCTATTTCATCTTCTTATCTTATCTTTCTTTTATTTTGCGTTTATCTTATACTAGAGAGACAACAACTGCCGGAAAAGAATGCTTTGTATGTGTTTACGTACTTGGTGAATAAAGGTGATTCTGAAACTATGGTTCTTATATGAGCCTTTAAAAATCCACCGTCGACCTCTAATTTCTTTGACCATTATCACATTTTTAAAATTGTTTTCAAAAGTGTTTTCGATTCATCTTGGCTTTTTTATTTTAGACATTAACCTTTTATGTTGTGATGGTACATTTTCCACAGAAAATTTGTCCAAAGATTATAAATAAACAAAACAATCAAATATGAGGAAGAACTTTTGATTTGTCAAATATAGAATTCAAAATGTATAAAACGTGTTCATTTATGTAAACTATTCATTGTATTTACAGAAAATGTGTTGTAGTGTGATGTGTACCATTATTTGGTTTTGAGGATTTGCTCATGAATGTACCTGTAGTGTTCAAATGAAAATGTGCTGCTCTCACCATCTGGAGAGGTAGAACTCATACAGTCTGACCGGACAGTGCAGAGGGTTGATGTTATTTTCAAGCATCTCCAGGACTTCCTCTTCCTCTCTTTGCCTTTTCCTCGATCGCTCTAGAAGAAACAGCATGAACCACAAGATAAGTAATTCCCTTTCTCCTGACGTCTACGTTTTACCCTTCGACACCCACCTGTGTCCTCGAGGTTGGCCGTGCTGCTTCTCTGGAAGTGGAGGTAGTGGACTTTTCCAGCTCGGCTACAGGGTTTGGAGGACAGAGTGAAGTTGGAAAATGACAGGGTCTGGTGCTGCTGCAAAGTGGTGAAGTGAAAGTTCTTGGTGCAGAAGAAGAGCAGTGTGTTCAGCAGCACTATGGGTGAGTAGGCTCCCAACTGCTTACACTCCCACAGGTAGGACTCCTCCACACGAGAAGAAATGAGGGAACCTGGAGGAGGAGGGAAAACAGCTGAATGCTATTCAGTTCTTCTTATTTTCTGAATGAGCTCAGTAAATGTCAGTGATCATACCACTGGGCAGTGGTTTAGGTTTCCAGAGCTGCAGCATCCCAGTGATCTCAGAGGCGAAGTGACTGTAGAGCTGGTCAGTGAAGATGTTCTCAATCCGGCCTTTCATGAACAGATACTGTCAAAGGAGGGGATAGAGAAGAAAAAAACAGATGCAATACAAGGCAAAAAGAGGAAAGCAATAGAAGAAACAGAACTCTGAGGTATGCTGTTATAATGTACACTATATGGACAAAAGTATTTGAATTCAGTTTTTTTTTTTTCCTAACGGGTCTGGGATACAAAACAGTAATGAGAAGTGTCATAATATTGTTTTATATTGTGATAAATACCAGTGCATTGGTTAGTTTTGTTTAAGTTGTTATCTTTGCTCATAGGAAAATATAATAAACAGAAGGAAATACTGATGTTTATAAACTATATGAACAAAAATATAGGAACACATCATGACTACAGCTGTAAGACATCCTGTTGATGCTGATTTGAGATATAAACATCAATATTTCCTTCAAGTTTAATGGGAAAATTTTCTTTTTAAGTGAGATGTGAAGAAAGTAGATGGTTAGTTGTGGTAAAAAAAAAAAAAATTATGATTTACTGTCAGAGCACGAAAAATATTTTAGAAATTTATAGGTAGAACATTTAAAATCATAGTCATGGATCCAAAAAAAATGTTGAGAAATTAAGTAAAAACCACCTCTGCAGCATTTTGGAAGCAAAGATAACAATTTAAACAAAACTAACCAATGCAATGCAATGATATTTATCACAACATAAAACTATATTATGATATTTGTCTTTATTGTTTTTTTAGCCCAGACCCCTGTTAGAAAAGAAACACCTGAATTCAACATGTCCAAATACTTTTGTCCATATAGTGTACATGTGCATTTATCCATCCTAAGCATTTGTTAATGAAACCGCAGTTCTATCTGTAATTACACTTCTGTTGCCCAATAGCAGCACATCTACTCAAAAGTGGATTCCTACTAGTTAGATTGGCAATTCAAGAGAGTGAAAATAGAACTTTTACTAGTACAAACTGAAATTAAAGTTTCCTTCAGCTTTATAATAATCTAATCTTAACTTTAAGCATGTAAAATGAATAAAAAGGTAACATTATTGATGTTACACTTAAAATTACATTTGTATTACACTTGTAATATTGAACTTCTGCAGAAAAAAACAGCTATTATTTGGACATTAAAAATTATTTCCAAAGCTACATAATATCATTCTTCCTGGGAAAAGTTATGTCACTTGTGTTATTCTTGAGTACTGGAATTTTTAATTTCAGATATTCACAACTGCATATTTCATATTTATATTTAATATTGCGGATTTTTGTAATACAAAATAATTCTCATGTCTACGATTAAAATGTTGATACTCATTTAAAAGTGGGTAAAAATTAAACCCATTTCAGATATCGCTGTGATTCTGAACATCCCAATACACTGACTGACAAAAACAGATACTCAACTGACAATATAACTAGTAGATATATTAAGCTGTGTGGGTATTTCTGCACATCAAGATGCTGATGTGGACATTTTTACATTACATTAGTGAGAACTGAAATAAAAAATATACATTTGTTCTAGGAATCTGTCCATATTTACCTGCTGTATCCCCAAGCAGAGGTAGAAGATACTGTCTGGGCTGTAGGTCTCACCGCTGGGCCGTCGCACTTCTGTGATGAAGCGACACAAAGCAAAACTGAGCTCAGCAGAGTCACACTGAAGGATGTCCTCTTTAACGTCCAGTGGATTTGCTACAGAGGGAGGGAATATAAAACACAACTGTGAGAAAAAGAGGACAGAACAAACAGCAGAAAACTTGGAGCGCTGTACATGAGGCTCACCTTCTGGTGGCTGTTTGTTGAGCTGTTGCACCCAGTTTCTCCAGGCTTTGACCCCGTACAGATGATTCAGTTTGGAGGTGGGCGGGGTCACTGCTGCACTGCGCCCCACTGAACCGGTTCGCCTTCGACCCTGGTAAGACAGAAATGAGGAACTGTGGATACTGTCTGAATCTGTTTTTATAAATACATAGCACACAGAGGACAGGTGTAACATCCAGGTTATGGTTTGATAAAGTCTGTGGAACAGTGACTTCCACTTTGAGCAGCTGAAATCACCTACAGTACACGAATGCAGCATATTATAACAGTAAATATCAGTTGGAGGTCCACGTCAGTATGAGAATGTCAGTGACTCCTGATCAATCAGAGAGTGGGCTCAGACCTTTTTCCTGAGGGGGTAGCTCTCTCGGGGTCTCTTCACTCCTTGCTGTGGAGCAGATGGCGTCTGATCCAACGATTCTACAAACAAAACACCAGCAATCGAGAGACTGTTTGTTCTGCAAAGTAGGTTTTACAGTTCAGTCTTTGGAAAACAGTGAAGATGAATCTGAGGATATCTCACCAGATGGAAAATCACTCTCCAAGTCCATCATTGGAGAGGACGGAGGTTGAAGTTCAGCACTAGATGAAGGATCATCACTTGTCGTGGTGTTTTTCTCTGGCTGGGTGTTAAGCTCAGGTGACTCAGTCTCATCAGTTTTGTTGACTAAGTTACTGACTGTCTGTGAGTCCACTGTGCTTTGGTCTGTAGGAGACATCAGTCCAAACGAATCAGACTTTTTAAGAATTCTTTAAAAAGGAAACTTATGTTAATGCAGCACATTAGAGTCTGAGATGAAATAAAAGTTGTGGTGTTTTAAAAATGAAATTATCTAAGACTTAGAATATGATTAAAATAAATAAAAACCTGTACTGGAGACAGGCTGGTCTGTTAGTTTTTCCTCCTGTGGAGGTAATATATCTGACTGGACAGCAGCATCTTTCACTTCCTTCTTCTGTGGTGGAATGACGACAGGAACTGGAAGCTGGAGAAACGATGAACAGTGAATTGTAAATATTTCACCTGATGCAAAGGGAAGTTTGCCTTTTACTGTTTGAAATGTGAAGCAACAGAACGTACAGGAATGGGCATCGGCATGGGGGTGGGTGTGTGCTGGGTGTACATGTTCATAGGCACTGGAATGAAGACTGGAACCGGGACTGGTACCATTAAGAGCTTTACATTCTCCTCCTGTGTGGAACCAGGAAGCGAGGGCAGAGACAGACCTGGGCCATGAGGAAATGAGAAGAGATTATGGAGGAGGCCCTGGAAAAGGATAGGCATCACTACAAATTAACATAAGCACAAAGTATTTAAAAATTATAATGACACTGAGCTGAGGAACACAATTATAAAATATCTGTTTTTTCACTTTATATAATTTTTTTAAAAATGTATTTCTACTTGGAGTCCCTTCTGCAAACCTCAACAAACTACAGCTTTTGTCATACTGGTACAGTTTAAGATCTAAATAAATTACTAATATATTATTATTCATCTCAAAAAATTAAAACTAAGTGCATAATGATATGGATTCTCATTAACTCACCTCCATTTGTCATGAATGATTTAAGCCACAAAAAATAAAATGTTACATGTAAGCATCAAATGCTTTTCTAAATCCATAATGTATATTGCACCAAGAAAGATTTTAAGATTTAACTTCATAGTTGTATCTTCATCCTTCAACTCTTGTTGACTTATCCTGTATTTTTAAACTTTAACCTCAAACTGATGAGACTGTTTTCTGTTGAATTTCTACACAACCTTTAAAACATCATTTGCTGTTTAATATGTAAGCATATACAGGATGAAGAGCAAAAAGTCAAATGACCCACACACATATGCTTAACTGGCTTAAATTGGATATATTTCTTATTTTCCAAAGGTTACACTGTCACTATCTGTTGATCAACACATTTATTATAAAGTAAACACTTGTAAACTTCCTTCCTTTGCATCTTTACAAAATTATTACCATCTGTTGCATCTATTTCCACATTTATCAGTAATAAAATCAATCATTTATTACTGGACTAATGGCAAACCTGGCTGCGACACAGCTAATAAAATCATAGGAAAAAAATCTCCAGCAAATAAAGGTTTTCTCTCAAAGTAAGTTTATTGACATATTTGTTTTGCATTGAACAAAACCTCTTTTGAAATAGACAGTACTTTCAAAGAACTGGGACATTAAAATATCAATTCACAATCTGACCAAAGTCAGCTTCATCATAACAAAAACAAAAAACACACACTTGCAATAAGTAAGGATGACATACAGTACACAGAATAGATGTTAAAATAAGTAAACTTCAGAAACCACACAAGGCTCAGCTGACCTGCACATGGACAAACAGGAGTCCGCCTCGGTTCACCAATGAACTGCATCACTAGCAATGTTCAGGTAGTAATTTTTGCTTCATTTTAACATGACATATTAAACAGAACATGAAAATGTCGCATAATGTACAAATAAATTAGGTGAACAAAGTTACAGTGGACTTCAAGTGACTGCAGATTGTAGTGTGGTTTATTCATTTCTGTTCATGACAGACTGGAAGCCTCTTTACCATACAAATCTGTAAATGAGTTTTTTCAGCCACTGGTCCTTATGCCAGTTACATTCTGAATGAAACCTCCTATTACAACTCTCTTCAAGTCCTCCACTCTTTGTGTAGTAGTCTGTTTCACCAGGTTTCTGTCTTTCACTAAAACATTACTTTGATGTGATTTGCTCCTGATAAACTACCTTCGTCATTTTTTTCTCTTACTCCCTTTTGGATTACAAACCAATACAGTCCAACAGATCCCCCCTAAATCCAACTGGATATTAATAAATCTTCCACCATGGTGCTCTACCTAAATAGTTACAGCTTTGCCTCTCTAAACTGAATAAAAATAGTATAGGAGCCACTGTTAACAAAAGAATCGAATGAAAGGAAGAACCAGATAATACTTTCTCAGTCCTCGCTCAAAATCCAGCCCTTAAAATGTGCATTTTTCATTTGCATTTTGGCAATAAACACCTTTATTTTGGAGTGTGGGTTTCCCTGCATCTTGCAAGCAGCTAGGCACAAGTGTCCTTAATATATGCAAGTATCAGGTTGCAGACTGAATGACAGCTGTTACATCTAATAAGAAATTCCACCCTCATATGGAATCACGCGATGGAATTAGAAGACAATGAAGCAAATGTAACAGATTCTATGCACTGAAGAAAAGATACATTACTGGGTTTTATGACATATTACAACCATGATTAGAACCTGTTTTAATGAAATGAGGTAAATCATGTTACAGTACTGTGCAGGTTTTGATCCACTTATTTATTCCAGCCTAGTTAACACTGTTTACTTAAAATACAAACACAAAGGAAAGGCCAATCCTGGGTGGATAATAAATACTGCAACCTATAGTGTGTAATAAAAATGTCATACACCCTCATAAATGCTTTATTTCACTGTACTGCCATTCAGGTTGACACATTCGTGAAACTGATATTGGTCCATTCCTCAGTTTCCATTATGAGACAAACATAAATAACAACAACTGAGGTCTCTAGTAGTGTATGTCTGAACACAACCAGCTGGGCCTGTTGTGTTTACTCTGTCCAGGGAGAGGCCGGAAGATACTTCTCATGTCAGCAGCTCAGGAGGCTGTGGAGAGAAAAACTCGGGTGACAAACTCGACCCTCTTAAGACGTCAGTAGAAATGTCTTCCAAAAAAAACCAAAACAAAAACATTTTCAGAAATCATGTGATATTCAAGTACTCCACATTTCACACACACACACTGTATCTGTGAGCAGGTTTATTGGTTTAACTCAGAAGGCTCACCTGGCATTTCCAGTTCAGGAGCGGTTTTGTAGATCAGTCTTGTGTGGTAGAGTTCGAAGCAGGGCACAGGGCAGAGGCTGGGCTCTCCTGAACACGTTTTACAGTAATACGACGTCTTTCCTCTCGATGCCCCGCAGTCCGCCACCTCAGAGTGCTCCGCCTCCTCTCCCTCCCTGATTTTCTCTTCATGTGATTTTACACCCTCCACCTCGTCTGTTTTCTTGTCTTCCTCCTCCTCCCCTGTCTTCTGCTTCTTCCTCTCCGCCTCCTTCTCCTCCTCCTCCTCCTTCTCCTCCTCCGTCTTCTGCTTCTTCCTCTCCTCCATTTTTTCCTCTGCCCTTTTCCGCTTATATTGTGAACACACTTTGCAGTCAGAGTCAGTGTCCCTCTTGCCCAGAAAATGGCGTCCACTTAGGCGTGCGGGCACACCTTTGCACGGCTGAGTATCTTCCTGAGGTTTTGGCGATGCCGCTGGAGAAGTGGATGCTTCAGCAGATGACCGGGGGGGTTGCAGTGGATTATCGAGCAGAGCTGGTGCAATTGTTGAAACAGCTAGTTGTGAGCAACGTATCAGCAATTGAATGTATGAGTGAGTAAATAAATACAGATATGGTGTGGAAGGCTGTGACAATTTAGAACAAAACAGACTAAATCTAACCTGCAATAGCCTGCTTAAACTAAAGAAGATGACCAAATCTTTTTTTAGAGAGTTGGTCTTTGGCTATAGATCAGGACCAAAGATCAGGTTGATTACTAAAATAACAATAATCCCACCTTTTAAAGATTTTTGTCTGTATTTTGTTTTTAAAAACATCTCAATACTGAACCCATCTATCAGTTTATTCCTATTAAGGATTAAGAAAATACAAAATTATGCAAAGCAAAAATATGCATTCAGTGAAATGTTGTTTTGCTGTGATGTGAAATCTCATTTTTCAGTTCTAAATTATCTACCTGATTACCTTTTCCATGAGGTGTGTACTGTGCAGTGTCTGAAGAACACAAAGTCTTTCTATACACTATTTTAATAAAGCATTAGTACTGTAAAAGACAAAGCAAAATCCATGGGGGTTCAAAATCTACTTAACATCCACTAGCTATTTGTTGGATAATTTATCTACTCCACTGTGCTACTGGTAATAATACATATCAATATATCAACTATTTATGGTGGAAATCCCTGAATGCTAAAAAGCTGTGCTAATGTCTAGGATTAAATATCTTTTTTCTTTTCAACACATTCCAGGAAGGACTGGAGTCTGAATGACTTCAGTGTGTTTTAAAATAATCAATAAGAGTACTCTACGCAAAGTATACAAAGAGGACCATAGAAAAATAATCTCCACTAGGACAAGATCAATATACTGTAATGCTGACAGTGAACGTGTGAACAGAAAAGTAACCTGTATTCAGACACTTGATATATGAAGATTATGTGACCCATTTTGCTGGTAGAATGTCAGGGTTTCTCCAAGTTTCAGCCAGTTTATTTGAAAACCTTTGAAAGACCTTTATGAAAGTAATCTACAACAACTTCCTTTCTACACTTTGGTGATGTCTCTGTTGTCAATGTAACTCTTTATACCCATGTTCCTATTGTTAAATCATATTCTGGAGTTTTTAAGAACTTAAATTCCAATTAGGATTAGAATTTTATGGACCTGTAGAAACCCTGAGTGTGAGCCCTGTTCTGTTGCTGTTGTAGTTACCTGCTGAGTCCGTGGAAGGTACAGGCAGCTGGCACATGATTTCTTGGTCCATGTTGAAGGGCCGACATAGGACTGACTTGTTCTTCATTTGACGTCGGCGCGATGCAGGCACACGCATGGCATCGGTTTGGGTGCTGGCCTGGACACATCAAAACATTAGAGAAAAAAGTTGATCTAATTCTCAAAACAAGAACAAACATATTCAATTCATAGTACAAACTCTGAATTGTAGCATTCTATTCAGTGGTCGTGCACACAGTACTGAATATACATACATGGTCGAGGTTCTTGCCGTCTGCATTGGATGTTGGAAGTGCTCCTACACAACAGGAAACAAAATGTAGCATCATTTAGTCCCGCTCTTAAAACACTGAACAAGCAACATGACAAGCACACAGTGAGACCACCTGGAAACATTTTGTGGTTCAACAGCAAAGTACTGCATAAAGGTATCATAGATTTAAAATGCGAGATTTTCTGACTTTTGCAGACGACCTTACATTAGGTTGTAAGTATTTTTAAATCAGACACTAGTTCCTTAATTTACAAATGCATATTTAAGGACTAGAATTAATAAAAAATCAAAATTTTACAGACAAAGTAAATAATCAAGTCGTCCGTCTGAGGTGTTGTGGGCATGACCTATTTTGGAGAGATATGGGAGACACTGGGCTAATAATGTTGGGCTTTTCCAAGGAGATAAAAGGAGGTAAATGGGAACAGAAGCATGTGCTCTGTTTACTTCTGCTGGTGCACCAAGATATGTGACTCTTAAATGCAGAAATAGATGTTGAAAAGAACCTCCTTAGGCTTTAACTATGAACTAACCAGTCAGAGCAGTATGTGCTGAGACATTGGGCTGAGTGGCCGAGCCATTAGCCAACGAGACTACATCAGCTATGATGGGATTCATCTTTGAGGGTTGGTGGGGCTGGGAAGGAGCTGAAAGAAAAAAGAAAGAGTGTCTCACACGTTTTAACAAATCTTTTTCACTATTTTTTTCTTTCACAGTCAACTGACATGACAGCACAACATCATTTACCATACGGTGTTGGCGGTTCCGAACAAGTGCCGTTGCTGGTGGAGTGTTGGCTCGCCTCGAAATGCATGTAGCAGTACTGCAGGAGGCAGGGCAGGTTGCAGAAGTTACGGACGGAGCCCAAACACTGCAACTTTTCAGTCATGTAGCCCTGTTTCCTGCAACTGTCACAACGACCCATCTGAACAGGGGAAAAAAAAAGATTTACTGATCAAGGAGCTGATTTCAGGACAACACAATATGCAGTTCAACAGGACAACTGTCTTCTTACCCCATAGTAGAGAACTGTATACTGGGACATGCAGTGGGGTTTACAGAACTCCTCCATCTTGCCTCCATAGTGGCTGTGCAGCATCTTGGTGCAGATGCTGGAGCAGTAGCTGCACGGACGCCACGTGCACTCCTTACTCTGAGAGGTTGCATCGTGTTTGAAGAGTTGTTTACAGTCTGAAACACACAGTGGGTGGGTGTTATTCAGATTAAGTCAGGAAAAGTACAGTATGACAGATTCAAACAAGTGTTGCAGCAGTAGAAAAACATTTCACAGTATGATATGTTACATAACAAGTACTGTCACTCCCCAAGTAAAAGAACACATGAAAATAAAAAGATGGCCTGCTCAAAGTTTTTCATACCAAGTGAGTTGGGGATAAACAGCCATACTGTCAAACTGGACAGAGTCCTGTAAATGGCAAAACCTGCTCATGAACAGACAAAGCTTCTGGTTGAGCATGGAGCACCTTTGTGAATGTGACCTGGAAACAAATCCTTCCAAAGGTTACCTTGGTTTGAAAAATCTATCAAACTAGATTTTGGGACAGTAATTCGTAAGGAATTAGACCATAATATCCTCATTTGAGGGCAAAGAACATAAGACATAACACTGACAGTGGAAAAAATGCCAAATCATATTTAAAGATATTTTAAGGGTTAAAAGTATTCATTAGTAGACTTCCTTCCAGACTTCTAAGGCTTTTGAATGAGATTTTCAAAAAATAAAATAAATAAAATGAAATAAACAACTGACCAACGAAATAATGTCTTTCTCTGCATCATTTTGAGATTTTAATCCATGCTTTTATCTAGCCTGGCCAGCCATCTGGTTTTCTCAATGTATTCAATACTGAGAAAACAGTCTGGAATTGGGCCAGCTGCTGTGAAATATGCACAACCTATTCTATACCGAACCAATCACAAGACTGGGGGGGCGGGTGTTTCGCAATGCTTCATATGCACCGACTTCTTTATGTCGTGAGTCAAAGTCAGTTCCAAGTCTGCAAATTTCTTTACCACTGTTGTCGGTTGTTTACTTGATTCAAAAATAAGGACTGAATCACAGATTACACCCTGTATTCTTAAGTTTCTCTGACAAAAGCGTCACGTCCATCTTATCTGTGATTGGTTTACTTGGCACCTGTTAGTCCCACCTTCATATGTGGATTCAAGCCCTGCAATTCCACACGTATTTCTCATTGAGAAAGACAGATGACTGGCCAGGCTAGCTTTTATCACAACTCGCTTAGACTACTGCAATGCACTTTATGTTGGGCTTAGTCAGATGTCACTTGCTCGACTGCAACTGGTTCAAAATGCTGCTACTCGACATTTAACTGGAGCCAAAAAACAAGATCCTATTACCCCCAATTTTAGCAGCAATTCATTGGTTCCCGGTTTGTTTCCAATTTGATTTTCAATTTTTTAAATTTGTTTTTAAATGCCTCAATGGCCTTGCCCCGCAGTATCTGTCCAACCTGCTCCAGCCGCACACACCTTCCCGCTATCTCAGATCGACAGATCAGTTACGATTAATCCTTCCCAAAGACAAAGAGGAAGCCAAGAGGCAACAGGGCTTTCAGTTGCTGCCTCCAAACTGTGGAATGCACTACCTCTGCACATCAGGCAGGCTGACTCAATTTCTGTTTTTAAATCCTCTCTTGAAACATGCTTTTTCTCTTTGGCTTTTAACTCAGTTTGAAAGGTTGGCTTTTATTGTTTTAATGTATAATTACTTTTATTGTTTTTCTTAACTATTTCATGTGTTTTGTCGATATGTCAGTGTACAGCACTTTGGCCAACTGTGTTGTTTTGAAACTGCTTTATGAATAAAGTTGAGATGAGTTGAGGACTCTCAGGCTGCACGTCCTTACTTTAACACTCACAGTTTTATAAAGCTCCAGTTTTCCTCCTTATTATCAGTGTTTTAGCTTGTTCCAAAAATTTGCAAATAAAAAAAAAAAAATGTCATTAAGCATGCATTAACAAGTTTCAACCATAAAATATGATGTTTTGTACATCCTCCATTTGTATTTTGGACACCCAAAAAAACCCACAAGGGTTTGACGCCATCTTGTTTTTATACTGATTAGTATATTGTGCTTTTTGCTGCCACTAGATGGCACAAAAAATGTATCTCACAGAGGACAGCAGGTCTGAGGAAAATTGAATGAAAAAAAATACAGAAATAAAAGCTTTCTCTTTATAAAATCACAGGGTCTCAGAACTCACTCTCACTGCAGAAGGACAGGTCTCGCTGATTGTAGCTGATGATCTCAAAGAGCACTTTCTCCTGTTTGCAGGACTCACATGTTGCCAGGATATTCTTCTGAGTTTTGTAGTGCTCACCACATGTATTGCTGCAGAACATAGAGATACGACCCTGCAGACAGGAGAAGAATTATTTTATCATTAGGACTGTGAAACTTTGTTTACAGAGGTAGGTTGATAGACATCAGCTCAAAGGCAATACATGTTTCAACATAATACCAATGATCCAATACATGAAGTATTCACCAGCAAAAAGCGATACATTTCATCCATATTACAGTGAAGTGTAAGTCAGCAAAATATGATTCAACAGAAATCCAAGGTGATACAGTTTGATAGTTTTCAGCTTAGTGAAGCAGAGACAGAAGTTTGATTGGATTTCAACCAAACTGTAAATGAACGAACTTTGCATGTGTTTTTTCAGCACATGGAGCAAGCGTCTCAATTATGTATTTTCTTTTTGACTTCTAAAAACCAAACTGTCTTTTCCCAAGCTTTTTGTAGTACAATAGGTTAAGTCAAACCAGTGCTGATACTCCTCACCTGGTGACTCAACAGCTGTGGCTTGCTGCTGAACTGTCTGCAGCACTGATGGCAGGTCACTTTGGAGGCATCACCGGACCTTAGGTCGACTGGATACGGGTGCTGACTGGTGGGTGTTCTGGCCTGACCCTGCCCTGGTGCAGAGGGCGAGGATATGGCTGAGTAAGGAGGAGCCAGCGGCGGCACTGAGGTATGACTGGGATGATGGCCACGGTAAGGGACAGAAGACGTGTAGTCCTGAGGGACTGAGCTGCCTCCAGCAGAGGGTCCCGGTCTGGAGGCATCTCTAACAGAGGGGTCTCTTTGAGAGGAAGTGCCATTTGTCAGGTCTGGCTGCGAGGCATGACCAGACTTCTGTAACAACAAGAAGGAAAATAATAATATGGTTAAAATTACAAGACCCACTCACATCAAGATCCATGATCAAGCTTTATTCAATGTTAAAAATGGTTGTACCCTATAAATAGAAACACAGTCGAAAGAGCAGAAATTCCGGATGGTGCCATCCACCATTGCCAGGTGATATTGAGGAACAGCTGTTGTCTTGCACAAGCTGCAAGGGAAAGGAGTGTCTACAAGAAAAAGATTTTTAAAAAAAGGTCAACATGGGAAATTTTTAAAAAACCTTACACTAAACTGGACAATGCTTATAATCCTTTACAGTAACCCTACAAAAGATTTTACATAAATAAAAAAATATCCAAAGGAAATTTTGGTAAGGACAGCTCTTGATTAAAGTCAAGCTTTTTGACATTTTGATAATCACCAGAGTCAAACCTCAGATGTTGGAAAATGATGTAGAAATAACAATGAAATGACATTTGTGTTAGTTTCATTCAGTCGATTTATACAAATAAATGGACACCATTAACAAAATTACGTAGCCTGGGAAGGGAAAAATGAAGAAAAAAATAAGAAGTGCATAAAAACACATAAGTTTTTGCATTATGACGCAATCATATTTGCTCTGTCTTGCTTGAGGTCCATACATAGTACGTTGGGATCCAGTTCAGATCTGTCTCCATCAGTCGCTTCTTCAGTTACAAATCCATCCGTAAACCTCGAGGGTGGTCTTGTAACTTGGGATGACTAGATTTTCCAACACAAGATCTAGTCCATTATCTGATCCATTACGCGCTCTGTTTCTCCACTCCCTCAGTCTGCTGTCTGCGTCCCCAGTCACAGAAAGGCTTATTTTCCGGCTTCTAGGATGGGTGGCCTGAAATTTTTTGCAATGAATTGACAATGCTCATAAAGCACAATGTCTCAGGTTTCAGAAACTGTTGGAATTTTTTCTGATCGGACAAATAATGGAAGAGTTACAGTCATCTGAACTACACATGCATAGGGCACAGGGCAGGGAGGTGTCAGACCTGACGTGGTTGGATCCAGACTGAATCCCAAAGCAAAAACTATTGTGTTATAATGCAATAGTTTTTATTTTTCTATTCATGTCCCTTCCCAGGCTCCGTAAAAAATAAATACTGTTAGCTAACATAATTATGTGTATTACACGTGGTTGGCATACACAAATTCAATTAAACTCTTAATTCATTTGATTATGTATTAGGATTAAGTGGCCAAAATAATACCTATAGTTAAATGAATCACCGTGGCAGGTATACATTCAGCAAAGATTATCTATACACAAATCTACTGAGGACTTGGTAGATTTATCACCCTCTCATATCGTGTATTTGTTAGGTATGAAGATGTTGAGGGACAGTGGCTGGTAACGTTTCAAGTATTTTATTCATTGTGTACATTTCACTAATGCTCCCTGATGGGACTCATACAATACAGCTGATAGATATTTAAAAAACATGGGAATAAAGCCCTAAAACAGAAACCTTGGCGTGTGTATTTGTGTGTTGTGTTACCGCTGAGTGTGTGTCGGGGCGGTCGGCTCTGCTCCACACAAACAGGTGAACAGTAAAGCTGAATTTTTCCCTTCTGGTCTCGTTCCAGGATAGTGGAGGACACTACAGCCACTTTGTGACAGAAGGCGCACTCCGCTGTTTTCCTGCAGGACTGTGTGATTTATAGAGGTTTACATTCAGTAACGTACTGCTCATTAGTGGCTTAAAAAACATTACAGTGCTGAAGTTCATGATGCTGTAAGAATGAGATTAAAATGTCTAATATAACTACTTGCAATACTAAAGGTTATGAGTCATCTACCTGTTTGTACGTGCTGATACAGGTGGGGCCACAGAAGTTCAGCTCAGATCTTTCAATTGTCAGCGTCTGACAGGAGCCTGAGCTACTATTGCAGTAGAGTCCACAGCCTTCGCAGCAGTTCATTGCTAACTGTCTCATCTTGCGCCATGTTACAAAACAAGCGTCACTACAGAGCCTGTGCAGACGGCCTTGATGGCTGACCTCATGTTCAATCTATTGGAGAGAAATTCAAAATCAAATACAAAGACAAGAGAAGAAATCTGAAACAATTTAACACTCATCATCATCGGCTCATCTCACCCTGCTGGTAATTCTGCAGACACTGCAGAAAGGTTTTTCAATCTGCCGCTCGACTGGTTTTTCGGGAGGCCTCTCCACTTTCCTCTCAGACCGTTTTTCGACCCACTTTTCAGGAATGTTCTCTCCGGTTTTCTTCTTATGTCTGTACACTGACAGACAGAACTGGCCACAAAAGTTCATGAAGGTTCCCGTTTCTGTTGGAATCGTGATCATGTCCTTCGGCTGAACAATCTCCCTGTGTACAGAACAGCAATATTAAATATGAGTGTCGAAAGAGGGGCTAAGAGGTAGCAAAAAAAACAACACACTTGTAAAACAAATTCAGTTCTTGTTAAAACTGTCTTCGCCAATGTGATTTTCACCTGTTAATTTCAATTTCCTTTTTAAGGATTATCAAACTTTAATTTACAGCATAGACAAGCATAATAATATGTTACTAAAACTGATTAAATAACTTTTACATGCTGGAGAGGTTACAGGACTTTTTCTCACTCTCAAATATCACAATTAAGTGCTCCAGATGGCAAGACATAACTTCCAAGTAAAAATAAAATTTAACTGAAAATAAATGCCAGTATTTCCACACTCTCTCACAGTTTTCTGCCTGTCAGTTTTGGCAGGATTACATCTAAACTACTGTGCTGATTTTTATGAAACATAGTTGAAGGGTAAAACATCAGCAAGGATGAACCCAACATATTGTGAAGCAGATGTTCATTTCACTTCCAAATGACAACATGATAGTGTGTGTGTCTGGGACGTTACAATCTGACCGTTGGATATAAAGAAGTGGCCAATGGTCAGGGCCAATTCAACTGAAAACTATACCCAGTCACCAAGAAATCAATCAGTGCTTCTCCAAATGCAGCCAAAGTTGACTAAGATGCTGGAATCAGTTTAGAGTGAAGTGAGCAGAAAGCTGTACGCACTTGTTGCACTGGAAACAGGATCGCGTCTTATTGGCTGGAGGCAAGTGTCCAGTCAAGCAGACGGTGGAGCAGAAGAGCTGCGTTGACCCTTTCCTTTGGAATGCTGTTTGACCTTTCAGCAGGACCTGGAACCAGTCACACAACCAATAAACTGATTAATTTACTGACATTTAGAACATCAACTTTGTCCTTTATCATGTTTTTCCACACTCTGTTACACAGTTCCAACGGTACCTTGGAGCAACCACTGCAGCGCACACTACCAGGAATGGGAGGCTGAGGTGGGCGCGGGGGTATCGGTGCCAGAGCTGGTATTGAACTTGGGACTGGAACAGGTGGTCTAATTGGGAGGGGAGCCATAGCTTGTAGTACAGCACCTCGACCTGGGATGAAAATGGCCGCTGGGGGCGGTGGTGGGACAGGTACTGGCGCTTGAGTGAAAGAGAAAAGATATGGGTGAAGCTAAGAAATGTTTACCCAGGGTACAAAAACAAACCTCATTAAAGACGACCCCCCCCCCCCCCCAACTAGTAAAAGAATAGAAAACTCACCTGGGGGAGTTGCAAATGTGTTCCCTCCACCTACAGAGTACACAGAGCTGATCCGCAGCTCTTCCTAAAATAAACAAATAAAATAAACACATAGATGAAGTCAGATCTTGGCAATTTAAAGAAAACCCTTAGCTGCTTTCAGTACATATTTCTCACATCTGCGACCTACACTTACCTCCTGATCCAGCTCCTCTTTGATTTGTCTGATGGAGCTCTGAGGCAGTAAAGCAGCATCGTACCCCTCATCAATGGGCTCTTCTTTAATGTTGACATTAGGAGACATAGGGGGATCACTCTCTGTTTGAACGGGCTCAGGCTGCTGAAAGAGTAAGAGGATTCAGGGTCATTCTTTCAATGTACACAATTAATTTTACAGCACTTCTAAAGGTTTTTAAGGCATTTTAAAAACATTATGATTGTAACTTCAGACCATTTCCACATTTCTACCAACAAAAAATAAAAGGCATATAGAAGAAAATGGCAGCACCACCATTACTTGCAAAAGTGATAATTGGTTGCATGCTGGGTAGTGCAGTCTGATCAATGTGATAACCTCAATACTCAAAATAATGAGGAAACAGTGATGAAAATATACAATTGTGTGATTTGAAGATTATGAATTAACTGTGAGAGGTGTAGGTGAGATTCAAGTTAATGCAACTTTATAAAAGTAAATATAGCAAAGGGTAATTCCGTGCCAAACCACCAGATTTTAGAGAAAGTTCCCGACTCACCATCTCAGATTTGCTTCATAATTTTTTATTTTGATGCCCTTGTAACAAATAACAACTGTGCAAAATTTTAGGCCAATATCTCCACTAGCTTTGGAGATATTAAGCCTACAAAAAAGGGGCGTGGCCCCATAGTCTAAGTGATACAATCAAACATCCATAGTTAGAGGGCTAATAACTTTTGAACTATTCATACTAAATGGTTCAAATTTTCACACCTAATTCCTGGATATAATAAGGCTAAGTACACATATGGAGAGCTTTGTATGTGACATATTTGCAGATTTATGGCATGCCAAACATGGCTTCCTGGAATGCGCATTTGTCCATGGTAGCACTTTTGGCTCTCTATATCTCCAGATTTAATGACACCAGATGTCTGATTCTTTTTAATATCTGAGACAAGTTATAGTACTGCCAGAAAAACATGTTATATCTGTGACAAAAATTATATTCTCTCATATACATGCCCCTAAAATGGAAAAAAACATGTTGAGTCTGTATTTTGACTGCTTATAGCAAATGTCTGACAAGGTCTACCAGAAAACAAATTATCTCAGTGAAAAGAACTAGGTCTAATTGATATATGTACCCATTACGAAGTTGGTGCTGTGAAGAAAACTATTTTATTCAAGCTGTTGAATACAGGTTTTAAGACATGCGGAAATGTCATTCACAATGTTACATTACATACTATGCGTATTGTTAATTCAAATTCTCTTGATTCTTGACTACATAAATGTAGTATATTTGTAGATATGATAAATGATTCAAAAATGAATCTCCCAAAAGTCAATTACACAAATTTATTTATGTAGACTTAGTACATCTATCTGAAGCTTTTCAATAACTGGTCAATTTCTTTTGCCGCATCAGATGGAACTATATATCATCTACCAGTTGATGTGATTGGCGCATCTCTGATCTTTATTATGTGTATTAGTGGCACCCAACAGATATCTTCTCTTCTGGGCCAACTGCAAGACTTTGAAGGACCATGAGGGTGCATAAATTGTACTTGCACATCCTGTTCCTCCCCAGATATTGCACAGATATTACCAATCCACCATTGCCGATCATAAATGCATGCAACATATTTTCCTGGTATCATATCTGACAGGGTGTAGCCTTCTTTCTCAACATCATCTACAACCTGGGGATGAGTGCCATTCATGTCCACAATGAAGCTTGGTCCACCAGACACTCTGCTGATCTGCAACTGGCTCTCTGAGATGGGAACAAATGAGTGGTTGTCCCTTGTTCCTGGTATTGTTGAGGACTTTGAGTCTCTCCTGAAGAACTTGCTCATTGCTTGTAACTTCTCCCTTTTCAATCCAAATTAAATGGATGTTTTTTAATGTTTTTTTCTGCCAATACAAAGAGATCTCGTGGTGCAGTATGTGTTGTGAAGTAACTGCCTGTAAGCTGGCTCTGGCTGCAGAGCGCTTCAGTGCCACCTATCCCGTTACAAGGTGATTTTCCATGGGACGTAGCAAAAAAGTTCCATTCAGCTGTCATTCCAAAGTCTTCCTGGTGATGCAACAGATTTGTGAAGTTTTTGTACTGGACAGCTGATCCATCACTAAAGTATGTAAGTTTTGAAATTTGGGTATTGAACTGCTGAATATATGGAATCACTGCTTTTAAGAATGTGTGAACAGCTACAGTATCATGCTTCAGGCAGTCACTTATGACACATATAGATATGCATATTGTTTCGTAAGTCCCATCATCTTTGCTCTTCTTCATGTAAATAGCAAATGGATGAAGGGTGCACTGGCCGTTGTCCCAGTGGTACCCCTGCACTGCATCCTGTACCAAGAAAGAGTAGTTCTCTGCGAAATCCAAAAGTACTATGCATGAATCAATTGCCAGGTTTTCCTTCATGTCCTTCAAATATTTGCTTTGGTGCTTTGCTATAAAATGATGAGCTGTCAATTTGTCTGTTTTTTCAGTCAGTGTTTGTGGAGTTGTCAAGTGTTCAGTTAAAGTGGTTCTGTCAGTTGACACCCACTGTTTATAGGTGAGATGATCCAATTCATCACTAACTTTACTTTCCAGGAATTCTTCAAGTTTTTCAATACCAGGGCAGTTTTCACACCTGTGTAACATGCAAATACTGTTGTCTGTACCACAAACCAAATGTTCATATAAATCAGGAAGAGTTACCTCAACATCATTTGTGGGGAATGATACATGTAGAAGTTTAACATTTTGATGGCGGGGGCACACACAAACTGAGTGTGTTCCTTTGGCTCCAACAGTAACACATTCTTTAGGTCTAAGTTCACAGAATTTTGAGATACCAATACGTAATTCAGGATTTTTAGTCTTGAATACTGGGTAAGCTTCATTCAAGTTCATCAACAATAATCTCTTCTGTTTCTGAACCCGTACTCCACCTTCTCTCATACTTTTGTAGTCCTTTGCACCTGGCATCATTCTAGAAATATCCTCCTCATAGAAGAAAGCCTCAACTTGTTTCACTGTTTCTAGGCTGAGAGGTCGACCTTTCTTTGTGGGAACCTCTAGTAATATACCTTGTTCATGCTGAAGCTGTCTAGCTCTTCCTACCATGTATTCACTTATTTGAAATTCTTCCATAATTTTTGGAACAGTCCTGCTTTACGGAGCCAAGCTTAAAAGGGAAATTGTTTTACTTTTGGTTGATATCTGTATTTTTTCCTTCAAGGCATTCACAAGGTAATCCATATCGCTAATATTACTGGATCCTTGCTGAACTTTCACTGGACTGTCTAATTCATGAACAGATATTTCAGCACAGCTAGATATGATTTCTTTTGATCTGTCTTTCAGCTGTTTCACTTTTCTTTTGGCATAGGCAACTTTGTCCCGTGAACTAACCTTCCTAATCTTGCATGGTGATACGCCTAGTCCAGTGAGGCTCTGGTTAAGCTGCTCTTCTTTGTCTTCCTGTTGTATGAATTCATCTTGACTACTTTCAGTTGCAGCGGTTTCTGTTCTAGTTGATTCCTTATTAGATGGATCTTCTTGAGGAATGACAGTTTCTGTTTTCTTCTTACGACATTGAGGACAGAGCTTCATGCCTGCTTTCACTCCTTGACTTCCCGTAATTTGATTTATTTCCTGGGCTTGCACCAGTGTCACAGTTCTCAAACTTTTCCTTCTGTTGTCATCATGGAAATTGAATGGATTACAGCATTTCTTCTGTAGGTTAGGATACAAGTCCAAGTATGCATACTTATGATGCAAACATATCACAGCATCTTCTGGCAAGGAATGCAATTCACATCTATGCATGAGCAATTCTTGGTCAGTAGTGGACAAGGTTTCAATCTTAATCAGCTTCTGAGGTCTGAAAAAAATTAACGTAGATGTGTTACATATAAAGAAATTTTGAATAAAAATAATAAAAAAGACTGATGTATATTATAATCAGAGATGCCAACATGTACATTTTGGGTGTAGTTTACACGTTTTAGAGCTATAAACTACTCCCAAGGGTTTGCCATAAAAAACTACTCTTTGTGAGGATTCTGTAGAATTTTTAATTTTTAAGATCGGTTAAGAATTGACAAAGTTAGGTATCCTGAAATCCTGAACATAATTTTTTGATTTGTACATGCATTTAATGTTTTGGCATGATATTGTATAGATTATACCACATGTACATGATGTATAGAACACTTAGAGACAAATGCCACACATACATGATGTATAGAAAGAACACTTAAGAGATTGACTTGTGTCAGCTGAACATATAACTTTCTTACATGCTTTATCATAAGATATTATGGAAACAGCTACATATGTCTACATATGTCCTAGCATGAACTACTCTTTCACTCATCCAAAACTACTCTTTCTGCTTGTCCAAAGTTGGCATAGATCTCTGTATAATAGACACTACACTGAAACATTTACAATACTATTCACAAAACAAATTTTTAAAAAAAAATTGTGTTTTCTTTCTATATTGAAATGCTTCTAAATTATTACTCGAACACCTTCTGCATAATAAATACTGTACTAGTGTATATACCTTGTATTTATAAAGGTTGAAATAAAATCTTAAATGTGACAGTTATTGATAATTCCAATCATTTCTAAATTAAAAGCCTTACCTTTTGAGGTTTTTCACATAATCCACTTTGTGACAGTCGTCACTACATTGAAGCTTCTCTCCAATGAAACATGGTAACATTGATGAAGCCATATTAATGTTACAAGCCTGAAATTCAGCATGGAACAATATGATCAGTACACCCCACAATAGGCTACTTCAACTGAATCTTTTTAGCAAGTCAGCATGCTTTCTGTTCTGGGAAGCAGGCCAATACGATTTCACAAGGTGATGATATCAGACCCAAAAGTGCTTCAGTAGCAGACTGCCAAGGCTGATGATGACATCAGATACCAGTTTTGCTACAGCAGCAGACATCCAAAAAGTTATAACCCAGAATTGTAATCTCACTGGTCAAATATTTTATTTTCAAGTTTTGGCTTCTGTGAGATTTACAAATATACAACATGTTATGTATATGCAAAAGAATTTGAATTAATAATGACATAGTATGTGATGTAGCCTTGAGAGTGACATTCTCGCATGTCATAAAGCTTCTATATTCAACAGCTTGAATAAAATAGTTTTCTTTACAGCACCAACTTCATAATTGGTACACATATCCATTAGACCTAGTTCTTTTCACTGATATAATTTATTTTCTGGTAGACCTTGTCAGACATTTGCTATAAGCAGTCAAAATACAGACTCAACACTTTTTTTTTTCTCCATTTTTAGGGGTATGTACAGGGTGGGGAAGCAAAATTTACAATGAACATTTAGTTGTTTTTTCTCAGCAGGCACTACGTCAATTGTTTTGAAACCAAACATATATTGATGTCATAATCATACCTAACACTATTATCCATGCCTTGTCAGAAACTTTTGCCCATATGAGTAATCAGGAAAGCAAACGTCAAAGAGTGTGTGATTTGCTGAATGCACTCGTCACACCAAAGGAGATTTCAAAAATAGTTAGAGTGTCCATAAAGACTGTTTATAATGTAAAGAAGAGAATGACTATGAGCTATTAAAGAAGAATGGGAGAAGTTGTCACCCGAATATTTGAGGAACACTTGCGCAAGTTTCAGGAAGCATGTGAAGGCAGTTATTGAGAAGAAGGAGGACACATAGAATAAAAACATTTTCTATTATGTACATTTTCTTGTGGCAAATAAATTCTCATGACTTTCAATAAACTAATTGGTCATACACTGTCTTTCAATCCCTGCCTCAAAATATTGTAAATTTTGCTTCCCCACCCTGTATATGAGAAAATATAATTTTTAATCACAGATATAACATGTTTTTCTGGCAGTACTATAACTTGTCTCATATATTAAAAAGAAACAGACATCTGGTGCCATTAAATCTGGAGATATAGAGAGCCAAAAGTGCTACCATGGACAAATGCGCATTCTAGGAAGCCATGTTTGGCATGCCATAAATCTGCAAATATGTCACATACAAAGCTCTCCATTATGTGTACCTAGCCTTATTATATCCAGGAATTAGGTGTGAAAATTTGAACCATTTAGTATGAATAGTTCAAAAGTTATTAGCCCTCTAACTATGGATGTTTGATTGTAACACTTAATATATGGGGCAACACCCCTTTTTTGTAGGCTTAATATCTCCAAAACTAGTGGAGATATTGGCCTAAAATTTTGTACAGTTGTTATTAGTTACAAGGGCATACAAATAAAAAATTATGAAGCAAATCTGAGATGGTGAGTTGGGAGCCTTCCGGTGATTTGCCACAGAATTACCCATAAATCAAAATAAGAGGTACTCTGGCTTCCTTCCACAGTCCAAAGGAAGACAACTTAGTAGGATAAATAGTTTTTCTAAACTGCCTGTAGGCATGAATATGAAAGTTGTCCATATGTCAGCCCAATAATGAACAGGTATCCTGTCCAGGGTGTAGTCTCTCTCTGACCACTAACCCAGAGCCTGGGTCTGTCTGAGGTTTTACCCCCTTACCATCATATGAGGCCTGCACTTGAAGGATTTGTTGGGTTTGCTCTCTGTATAGAATTTTTAAAAGCCTGGACTTGAATTTATAAAGTGCCCTGGGATAATCAATTATGATTGGCATTATATGAATAAAACTGAACTGGACTGAAAACTGAATTGAAACAAAATGCTTCTACATTTTTTGGTTATTGTCATGCAAAAAATAAACAGGGTTCAAACATGCTCTGGTCTAAACATTTCAGATAATTTCAAAACAATTAAAAAAAACACCAGAACCACACGATAGTAAAACCTACAAAGAGCTAAAATGAGCGAATAAAGTAAAGGAGAAAAGGGGAAAATTCTATGAAAACTAATGCCATAGTCCTTGCATTAAATTTTTAACATTTACCAAGCAGCTGAGTTGCTTTCCCTCTGCGGTGGCTGACCTCCAACAGGTGTTGGTAGTAATTTCCCAGCATGCAACACTACATTTCTCGGCAATGCAATAGTGCTGCTTTTATTTGATTCAGAAACAAGGTATAAATGCATCTTAAGTTTCAGACGCTCACCTCCTCTCCCTGTTGGCTGTCTTCTGTCTCTTCTCTCTGATTCAGAGCACCTCCATCTGAAAAAAGGAAATAAGGAACACTAACTTCAACTACGAATTCCCTTAAATGTACACACTACAAACACCCTCTATGTTTAGTGAATTATTTCAAGATTTAAAGAATATAAGTGTATTAATTTGAATGGACTGTAATGACTAATGAGTTTGACTGCATTATTGTGAATGTCTGAGATATGTTTGATTTGCTTTGAATAACGCTTAACACATGCATGTATTTAAAGATGGGCCAGAGGAAGAGTAGCTTCTTCCAGTGACAGCTAATGGAGATCCTAATAAACAATAAGCCACAAGTAAATTCGGTTCGTATGCACATTCACAGAAATGGGTGATAGCATTTCTATTTTGCAATATTAGAATCACATCCCCTCCTATGTATGTTTATTTAATTTGTCCAGCAAGTTATTTGACAAATGTCATTATTAATTCACAGTGATCCTTAAATCTGTCACAAATAAATGCAATCACAGGTTTGCGATGCTGACCACAATGTCTGACAATTCAGTCACTGATAACCAATAGCTTTTGATCTTATCTTGGGCGAAAAAAAGGATTACAGGTGAAAAATATATTTTAACTGATCAGTGAATACCATTAAAAAGCAATACCTTGGCTATTCTCAGGTGTTTGGTCCTGGGATGAGTGAGAGGTGTTGGCACTGCTTTCTTCCCTCTCTCGTTCCTCCTCCTCCTCCTCTTCCTCTCTGGCCTCACTAGGAAAAGGGTTGCTTTGAGTTTCACTGTTGCCCTCACATGGCTGGCTGCGTTTTCTCTTTGTCTTGCCAACGTCACCATCCTCCATAGAGCCCACAGGGAGGGCAAAGTGCCAATCTTCTTCTTCTTCTTCTGTCCCATAAGAAGGAACTGCATCCATTGCATTATCATTCGCTGCCCCGCCACTTCCTCCACCTCCTCCTCCTCCTTCACTGGCTTTCATAGTAAACGAAGATTGAGGTTCTGAGGAAGGGGAGGAAATGCGAGGAAATGACGACTCCCCTGCCCCTTCATCTATCTTTTCTTCTTGTCTGCTGCCGTTGCTGTCCTGTTCTTCCACTGGCCGGAGCTCCTCTTGTCCTGAAGTTTCATCTCCACCCTTCGTCTCCTCTGGACCACTCCTAGAGGAGGTGGCCGAGCCTCTGGAGGAGTCAGCAAAGTCTCCAAGCCCCATTACTTCGTCAAACACTCTGGACAGGCGCTCCTCGTGCTCCTTATAACAAAAGGGTTAGATTAACAGAGTACTTTGACATAAAAAGTCACCCCAAAGATGACCTGTGACTTTCTCTTTTGACCGATCAACAGGCCTTATAAACTGGAGAAACTATAGTGCTGTCTCTGTCAACTGTTGATGTGAATACTGCCCTAATTGTTCATGTCACTCTGCACCTTCATCATACCGAACATTACAGTTTATTTTTGCACCTTACCGTTTATTTATCCATCTTTTTCTAATATCCAGGTCTGTTTTTATACTTATAATTTAAAATGTATACTATTTTTGCTCTTGTGTTCTGTTTTTCTGTGTGCCATACTGCTGCTCCGTAATTTCCCAGTTTGGGATCAATAAAGTGCATCTGCCCCCCCCCCCCCCGAACTGTACTGTGCAAAACTTTTGCAGGGTTGCAGTGAGGGTACATATTTATTATTCAATACACTTATTAAAGCAAAACAAAAAAAAAATATAGGAAATATGTGCATAGTAATAAAAAACTCAAAACAAAAAATCAATTTAAAAGCTTCTACATACCTTCCCATACCAACTTTATTTATAGAGCACTTTAAAAACTTAACAGTTGGCCAAAGTGCCATACACGAATCATAAAAGAAGAAAAAATCTACAAACAAAACTTTGTATGTAGTGAGACATCCATTGGTATTTAGTACATCTTGAATCCTCTTGGGTAGACACTTTTTTTTTAATTCTGTTTATACATTTACTGTATTGTGTCTTGATATTGAGACCAATAGATGCTTATGTGTGGTCAATGACCTTACAAGTCAATATAATGTTATAATCAGGAACACAACACTTTTGCACATTAAGGTAATTAAAGATGTTAAACATATGATTTGGGTTGTGAGGTTTACCTTAAGATTATATGTTGTACCCCTCCACACTGTCATCAACTAACACCAATCTAGCCTGAGTTAAAGTGACATATGTAAAACACAACATGGCTTTAATGGCCCCAGTATGTGTCTCTTTTGGTTCTCAGTGTCCTGTTGTGTATTATTTTAATCAATGCAGGCCTCATGTTCTCTGATCAAGTAGAGACAGCCTCCCACCAAACTCCAACTAATATGCTGCAATATAATCGCATTTTGCATATTTATGGTTCTACAGATGACTAGAAGACGATCATTTTAGACATCCTAGTATTTTTAAGAGTCTCACATTAAACGGCATTTGTAATAGCCTAGCTTTGCGACACTTAAGCGTAGTAACATCACTTTCTATTGTTCGCAATGGCTCACGGTGATGCAGAGGCTTCATGGGAGCCACCGAGTGCAATACAAAGTTACAATGTTAGCTCATGGGATTCACAAAAGTCCCCCAGTCATACTGTATTAAGTACATTTGTTGGCTGATTATCAAATCGACTTGCTATAAAACGGAGCTTGGCGTAGCTGCATGCATCAAAGCTAAACGCTGGTAAGCTAGTTAGCGTTAGCTTACATATGCACATCTGGACCTCGGAGCTAAAGCATAATAGCTGGATGTCCCTCTATGTGTCTCTATCAGTTAAACATCTGGTCGCAGTGTTTGCCTGCTTGTTGTAAACACGTAGCGGGTGGATATTTCGTACCTTTATTCGTTTAAGTCTAAATTCCTCCGAGTCCGCCATGTTTTAATTATGCTGCAGACGCCGCGCTTCCAAACATCCACCCACCTATGAGGATTGTGGGTTTTGTATGCAAGAAGCTAGCACAAATAGTCATGAATGAGCTAACCAGCTAGCGATGATTAGTTCATTACGAAATGGCTGGATGAAAAGGATAACTAACCTGATTGACTTTTAAAGCAAATAATTTAATCAAATATGAATCGGACAGTCAATAAAAAAAGAGTTGGTGCTTTACCGTGCAGGAAAGGCGGGTTTAATGCAGTCGTGGGAGGGGTTTCTTCAACCTTTTAGTTTGTATTCACTGCAACCAATATGATGGTTGGATACATATATTTATTTATTTTTATGCTGATACAACAAAAGCAGCAGGGAAAATGACATCTTGTACAACCAGCACCAGATCTCCTCCCCAGCAGGGGGCGAGCTTTACAAGTACATAGTCGTACCGTAAAACTCAGAGAGTTTGCACAAACGCTCTGTCGGGCATGCGCAATACGGGGCTCTGCCATAACACTAAATACGTTGGACACGATGCATTAACATCATCTGAACCACTTTTCCAACCGATACAAGTAAATAATTCAGGTAGAATACAGTGTCTCAACTTTTCATCATTATTCAGTCAAACTCATATAAATGCACAAAAGACAATGATTGTAGACCCTTGTTTTTATGTTCAGTAATTGATATAACTGACAAAGTCGCTTTTCAGTTTTGTGACATAATTATATTTACTGAGATTTTATGAACAGCTACCTGATTAATTAATTAATTTTCCAAAATTACTTATTGGAAAATGCCTGCCCGTCACTGAAAAATGCAGAGAAAAAATATTACAATAAATGGAGATAAATTGCTTATGAAAGGTTACATTTAGTAAGTAAGTAAAAGTTGCCATAAAAGTAGTTCTAGGTCTTAACGGATTAAATATTTTAGATCAGTAGACTGGTCACCTGTAGCTATTTATATCTTTGAGGGTTACATTACGTTGAGTTTAATACTTAGCATCGACGCTAATGAACAAACAATAACCGTTTCTCCAAAAACGGGTCGCATTTATTTGAACCATTTCGGTAGTTAACGAGCGCTCTACGTATAGATATACGTCAGATAGAACAGAACGCAGCCTGTCCGTCAGCGGAAGTCGGATCTATAAAGCGCATTTCTAGGCGCTGTGACCTCCGCTTTTCGTCGGGGTCAAACAGCCATCAAAGCCCTTTCAGGAAGCAGGAGCAGGGGGAGTTAAGTCGACGTTTGTTGTTTGCACCTGCAGTGCCGTCCGGTCAGAGGACCAGCACCGTGTTTCCTCGGTGTGGGCAGTGGTGTCTTCACTGGCGAATGAATGGCAATGACGGCAGCGAGAGCGGTGGCAGCGGGGGGCCCGGCGTCTTTGTCCCGGTTCAGGGGTGCGCTGGTCGCGGGTGTCTTGGGTGACTGTGTCGGAGGGGAGTTTGAGGGTGCAGAGGAGGTACCCATGGAGAGGGTGTTGCAGCACCTGAACAGCCTGGACGATGAGACTAAGGGAAATGGTTAGTGAAAGGAGAATGACATGAAAAATGAAACACCTGGTTGCAGGGTTGTTTGTGTTTACGACTGTAAGCACAAACACTGCGCCTCACCGGATACGGAAAATATCCCTAGGCCAAAATAAAATGTACTCATGTAAACGACCTAACTGTGGTATATAAATAAAAGAGGATAGGTTTGGACTCCTATCATTTTTTTTCTTTTAGATGTCTAATTTTCTCATTTATCAAAACGAAAAAAAACCCCAAAACAGCTTTTTTTCTGAAAATAGACTGTTTCCCCAGTTTTCTGTGTTATAAAATCCTTTTCACCCACCCACTGAGCCTGAAAGCAATATTTAACCACAGCTCTGATTAATGAAACCTCTATTACTATAGCTCTGGTAAACTCTAGTAATAGAGCTTACATGTATATAGTTTTTTTTTTGTTTTTTTTTTTTTTTATTACACTGTTCTTACATTTTTTTTAATCATAACTTGTATTTAAAATTTACTAGAGACACCATTTACCAGCAAGGAATTACTTTGTAGGTGTTTCCATACTTGGCAAGTAAAGATGATTCTGACTCTTAGACAGAATATGTCTCCATGTCGCTACCTTTTACGACAATTAATAGGTCTTTAAGTGAACTGACCAGAAATGTCCCTGTAAGAAAATAAATACATCCTGTATGTAATGTCTTTTCCAGCCTGTGCTCCACTCTCAGATTATCCTGGTTCACTCTGAATGACTCCCATCAATCACATATTTTATATTAAATCCTGATAGTAATATGTCACTGTCAGTACAACTTTGTTAATGGGTTCCCCATCCAAAGCGATGTCCATAAATCTGAACAGATTACATGTTCAAATAACAAGATGATATATACAATTTAATTTATGTAGATGGTGCTTTTCTAAATGTACAACTAGTTCCTAGTGCAGTTTTGATCTGCTGAGTAAATGTTTAATTAGATGTTAATGTTTTAGAAGTTAATTTATATACTTGATTAAACTATAATATATAAACTAGTGGTCATTTAATTTCATTTTACAGACTTGGCCCCCTTAGGTCATGTTATTGATTTTCTTGGGGGAAAATAAGAAAGCAAACAAATATGAGAATCATTACTGTGCGTGGTCTAGAAATTCACGTATCACTAGATAGAGTTGAAATTTGTACTAAATGTAAAATAAATAAATAAATAAAAAAGTAAGATAGTTGTTAAAGAGGAATTCTTTTTCAAGTATCATTCCACAAGAAGATCCATGACATGACTGAAACCTGGTATGTGTTGTGTATGGGTTGTGTATAATGTTTTTTAATCCAGTGTTTGTGTGTGTTAGGTATCCTTGATTACAGTGATGACACTGCAATGGCACGCTGTGTGGTCCAGTCTCTGCTCACCAGGACAGGATATGATGAGCAGGACATGGCTCGCAGGTATATGAATGCACATTAAGTGACAGTACTAGTTTTATACAGTGACATAAGGATCTATTTTTAAGCATAATTTGCTGTAAATAACTGTTCCAAAGACCTACCGAATAAATTGGATGCAGTACTTTCATAAACACACTCACTCTCTCATTTGTGTAGGTTTGGTAAGGAGTTTAGTACATCCCCAGGTCGAGGATATGGTTCTGGTGTAGTCCAAGTGTTGAAGAAGCTCTCTGCCCCACAACTCAGTGACGTGTATCAACCAGCCAGGGCCCAGTTTAATGGTCGAGGCTCGTTCGGGAATGGGGGGGCCATGAGGGCTGCCCCATTTGCACTGGCTTTCCCAGACCTCGCTGATGTTAAGAGGGTGAGTGAAAGCCATCGTTGAAGAAAATCACTTCATTTCAATGACACATGATTAGCTGTAGGTGAATTGCATTATTTTTCCAGTTTGTCTATCACAGACATGTCCTCTTCTGCTCTTATACCTGTACACCTGTTTAGCGAAAATGTTAATTTGTTAAAGACTGAGGTTTTGTAGTGGTGTCACAAAGCCCTCGCCAAGCGCTCTGTTATATAACAACCACGTAAGAACATTACTTGAATCTTATCCAGTTACATGTTAACTCTCAGGTGTTTCATACCTCAAGTCAGATTTAAAGCTATAATATGTAACTTTTCTGTTGCAAAATACATATGAAAAAGACTTGGTGTATATTATATATTCTGCTGAGCTGTGTGCTTACATTATATGAAATGTTTACAACAGTGTAATATAACTGTAAATATTGTTATCTGTGGCATCATAGTCCCTTCATTTATTCCAGTTTTTTTTATTTAACATTTAGCAAAATTTCTTAAAATACAATTTTTTAAAAAATGTTATTTTATTTGACAAGATATTAAGAAGAGTTTCAGAAAACAGTTGTGAAGAAAAGATGGGAGAAAAAAGAAACACAAAAGAGAACAGGAGTAAAATATATGTCATTCAATATAATTATTAGCCGACCTGAAAACAAAGAATGAGATAAATTTATTGCTTTAGTCTTTTTCTTTTACCTGCAGACTAAAATGACATCAAAAGTGTACATCACAAAACATAATGATAATACATTTTTGACACTTAACCATGACTTAAACATTACTTGTATCTATATTATGTATATTTGAGATTATTCCATACCTCTTCATGTATTTCACTTCGACTACAACATTGTCTTTCCTTTTTGTTTTAGTTTAAAGACCTGCAGTAGAGTATTGACTCTCTGGACATTTAAGTTGTAGATGTTCCTTCGGATACACCAAGCTGCCAGTACAGACTCTGTGTGGTTTCTCCCCCTATTTCTCTCCAGTTTGCTGGCCTGGGTGCTATGCTGACCCACTCCTGCTCTCTGGGATACAACGGTGCAATTCTGCAGGCATTGGCTGTCCACCTCGCCCTGCAGGGGGCACTGGACCCACCTCAGCAGTTCATCAACAGGCTAATTGCAGAGATGGAGGAAGTGGAAGATAATGAAGTGACACGCAATGATGCAAGAATGTGAGTAGATCTCGAATTGACACTTGAACTCATGTAATGAAATTTTAAAGGCTTCATATATGTAATTCAAGGACTACTGGGAGATTTTTAATCAGTATTTTTTATTTCGTTTTTTTCTGTCCAGCCTTAAGGAAGCTGAGAAACCATTCTGTGAGCGCCTTCATAGAGTTCGAGACCTAATTGACAGGAGCAAGGTCAGCATAGAGGAAGTCATCTCAGAACTGGGTCAGTATGTGCCTCCTCACTGGTTGTCTGTACAAGTAGCTTTCATTCTTTCATCTTCTTCAATTTCATATTCCTCATTTGCCTCTCTGGAAGCCTTGTAAAATATAAAAGGATTGTAGTTCCAAGTATTGCAAATGGCTTTGTGATTTCAATATAATTTAATCGTGTATCTATGGTACTGAGTTTTAGTATTTTGGATTTTCAACAGCTGTTATTAGCAAGCTCAGACCAAAATGCCTCTGGATACAACACAACAGTCAAAGCCAAGGCAATGGACAAGATGAGCATTTGCAGGTGGCAGCCTTACATCGTATCAAACCACATATTACCGGCCTCTTATCAGATCAGTGGGCTTGGGCCTTAGCTCAAAAATGAAGCCATTGTGGAAGGACCTTAAAGTTGTTATATCAGTGACAGCTACTAGAGTTGACTCCAAAAAGCCCTGGCTCACGTAGACTTGCATTGAACCCCTCTTTCAAAAGACTAAAGCACTATTTGGACTGGATTAGTTTTACATGGGCAGGTGGGGTAATGCCACTTTACCACAGGACATCAGTAATATTAATGGGCAATTTGCAGGGGCTAAGAAATATTAGTAATACTACCACAAGTGGGAGGGGTAAATCCATTCACACACCGTCATCCCCTCCTGTCATCATGTGCATATGATGTTGCTTCCCAATTAGGCTTGAGTGTCCAAAATAAAGTCTGGCTCAGGCCCCATATTTGTGTTCGAACCCGACCCATGCCCGACACAGTTGCATCCGAACTCGACAGGCACTTCAGTGTTTGTGTTCAAACCCAATCAGTTAAATCCAGTATTGTCATTAAATTTACTTGTTTACACATTTGTGGTATGTGAACAGTACCTTTATTAAATGACTACATTGCAACAAATCCTTTGCGTTGCCACTACAGAAACAAAACCTAAGACTTGGGGTGACATGAGGTTTCACATGCACTTGTCCGACTGCCTACTGGAAAACTGAGTGCTTCTTCAAGAGCCTCCATTATTGAAAATCTGCAAAAAAACAAAACACTTGTAAACAGGATATGATAGAATATCTACACACATATTAACTACTGGTCTATTCGCACAGGATTGGTGTTACCAGGGTTCATTTTCCTGGACCTTTTTACAAAAGGTAAAAGTCGCGGTAATCTTTACTGACATTGTGCAGTAATGATTACTGATGTACTACATTCTGTCGGGACTAAAATCTCTGGCAATTATTACTTTACCCCACATCCCTATGCAAAACTAATCCAGTCCAAATAGTGCTTAAATCAATCATTTTTATACATGGATCTTACCGGTCACATCCATTTCCATCCGTGGTCCATCTTTAAACTTTTTATCTGCTAATTTGTAGCTGAAAATGTTATTTCGCTCAGGGGGATAGGGACTCTTTCTGACATTTTTCCCATACCCTCATTTCTATCTTTCAGTTTTTACAGTCTTAAACTCATTCATTCATTTCTACTTTCAGGTAACGGTGTTGCAGCACTCCACTCTGTCCCCACTGCCATCTTCTGTGTCCTACATTGTCTGCAACCCCGTGAATGCCTCCCCGAGAGCTACGGTGGCCTGGAGAGGACAATAGCTTACAGTCTGGCTCTAGGAGGAGACACAGACACAATAGCCTGCATGGCTGGGGCCATCGCCGGAGCCCACTATGGCATCGAGGCCATTCCTCAGTCCTGGATAAAGTGCTGCGAGGGAGCAGAAGATGCAGATGTGAATGCAGGGAGGCTTCATGCTCTGTACTATCAGTCAGCAAAGGGGGGTGGGAGTGGGAATGAGAATGAGAGGGGAGAGCAGAGCTGCGACGACAGATCTAAAAATGCTTCTAACGGCACAGAGAAGAAGACCAGAGCAGAATGATTATTCAGCTGGATTCAGACAAAAGGACTCACACACACCAAGCATATAAAAGCAACATGAGGACATTTCATCCAGCAGGTATGAAATCTTGAAGCTTGAGAAACCATATATTTATGAAATATTTGTGAGCCATGTGTCAGGTAACTGAACTCAGCTAAAAAATTGAAAATGTCAAACTCTTATTTTGAAACCATGACAACTGATACATGACAAATTGACTGCATTGATAATTATACAGACACTTGATCTGTATTATGTATACACAGTGTTACATAAATCCATCCCACCTGTCCCCCTTCCTTTTGGTTTTGTGTAGAACAATCTTTTGTCAGGTGAAAGGTGCACTATGAAGGCCATGTCTTGTTTTATCCTTTTGGTGGATAGCAATTATTTAATAAAGAGGTTTTGTAATTCAAAGATTTTCTTGAAGTTTTTTTTTTTTTTTTGCAATTTTTCACCTAAAGCACTATTTTGCACATGCAAATTGTCTCATCACTATCCTTACAGCACAACAGGGCTGCATTTGGAAGAAATTTAACACATTTTGCAGGAAATAATATGTGGTGTTGTGAAAAACAAGGTTTTCACAGGGTTTGTGTATAAAGAATGAAAAAAAAAGTTTTTACGTAATATTTGGCTATTTTTACAATATTTATTAAAACTCACAATTACAGATTTATGCAGCAAACTCAGACATTAGAAATACAAAATGCAAAATTGATTACGTCTTACTTTTTTCCCTTTTTGTTTGAGTGTCACAATGACAGGAAAAACCCTGGTGCTGATGTTTCATATTCATATATTACTTTCAAAGATGGAAGCTGTCACTTTAAATGAAAGTCAGGATAAGTGGGTCAACCAACACAAAGTAATTACAAATTTATTTCTAAATTGTTTACTTTTCAAGTTTGACGAAAAACAGTACAAAGTAGACACTGCATAAATAGGCATTAGTACATATCAGACTGTGACATTCAAGTATAGAAATGAAGTATAAAATCATTCAGGAATGTTAAGTTGAGATGGTGGATGTGATTCTTTTGTTATAATGAGAATGCTCAGTGCTGTACACATTTAATGTAAGCAGTGTATCAGGGAAAAGGATAAGCAAAAGTTCAGTTTTTGCTTCTACCTATTCCTTTTTTGTAGTTTATGTTTGCTGTAATTATGACTAAATGTAATGATTGATGTCCAAACCTAAATAAACAACTCATTCATGCATTCATTCAAATAAGGTACAAATGCTTCCTGGCGCACTTTTTCTACAGACAGAAAGAGAAAAGCACTCAGAGAGCGCAGATCTCCACCAAGACAGATCTGCCCCCCCGATCACCAAAATTTAACCAGATGTTCCTTGTGCCAGTATCAACATTTCCTGAAAATTTCATGAAAATCCTTGGATAACTTTTAGAGTTATCTTGCTAACAAACAAACACGCAAACACAAAAAGCAAAGTGATCACAATACCTCCTTGCGGGGGTAAAAATGGGAGGTAACATTGATTAGCTATTGGATGTAAACTGTAATGTCTAATAAAAAAGGAGCAAACTACACATACTTAAAACTGCAGATGTGAAAGGCTGGGTTTCTATTTAGTTTTTAGTTTACAAAATCACAGGTTTTTTTCTGCCGGGGCGACTTCGAGGAGCAGCTGCAGGAACACTGTCAGCTTGGTCAACAGGCCTGGGCACAGCTTGTAATGGATGAACGGCACATAGACTATAACTCCACTGAAGATAAATAAAGCCACATACAGATATTCAATCTGAGGACTGTCTATGATGGGGGCCAGCACAAGGAATATCGCAGCAATAAGGACCAGTATAGGGAGTATGATGGGAACCTGTGGAGAGAGAGGAAAACAAGCTGATTCTCAGTTGATGGTATAAATAAATGTTTGTAATGATTGTTTTTTGAGCATGTGTACTAACTCTGTATGACCTGGGGAGCTCTGGTTTCTTAATCCTGAGATACAGGAGTCCAGACAGAGTGATGGCATAGAAAAACCAAGTTGTGAAGCTGCCAATGGGAATGAAATGAAATGTTAAATGAACACAAGCACTTTGAGTGCAAGAAATGGATGACGTAGACCTAGTTTTCACCTGATGTAGTTGACAATGCTCTGGAAGTCCCCAGGGATCAGCACCACCAGGGAAATGATGGTGGTGAAGATCAGCGCTGGAGACGGCGTCAGTCTGTGCACGTGAGCCATAGCGAGAATTTCTGGCTATAAAACAAACAGGTGGAAGGATGAAACTTCAGCTTTGTATCAGTGTTCCATGTTTCAGAAGGTATTTTGATTCTCACCATGTGTCCCTCTCTGGCAGCAACAAAGCACATACGGCTGCCGCCAAAAAGAGACCCGTTCAGTGAACCAAAAGCAGACAGAGCTGCAGCCACAGACATGATCCAGCCCCAACTTCCTAACACCTTGTTCCTGTAAGAAAGTTCCCACAGAGACTGAACCAGAATCCTCCTCTGAGCTTACAGATCACTAATTTAAAGACACAAATTTAGAGAATATCTGTCTTATCTTGTGCACTTGTTAGTAGGGAGTCAAACTGCTTTCTTCCTGTTCAGTGACTCAGATTAATGCCCCTTAAATAACATCAATCTCTATGTAACATGTACTGTATGTGACATGGAGATGAGATAATGTCGGTCTTACCCCCATGTAATTGCTACTGCATTGGACGACATGAGCTCAGTGGGTGTCATTACTGTGAGGTAGCTCACATTCACCAGCAGATACAAACCAGTCACCAAGGATATGGCGATCACAACAGCTCTGGGAAGATTCACCTGAGGATAAAAAAAACATTTTACATTACAGCTCAGTAATGTCATGGTAATAGTGGAGTAATAGTTTTGGAACACATGGGTAATAATGTAGTAATACCAGATAATTACCAAAGAAATAACTATGTAATGACTCCTGTAAAAATAAATTCTTCAACATAAAAATGCTTGAAATATTTAGTTTAGTCAAATAGAAACAAGATGTTTTGCCTTTAACAGTCTGATTCATTGGTGTTACCTAGAAACTGCCAAACATGAAAAGGATTCACGTTGTGTACATCTATGATCTCATTACTAAATGAAAAAATCAGATCCTTCACCATAAAATAAAAGCATCAGCATTTTGTAAAATGGAATATACTTCCAACTAAAAGAAAATAAAATTGCGCAAAATTAAGATCAGATTATGTATTCATACACAAATGTTTATCACTGTATAAATCACTCATTATAATGCATGCATTATTATGTATCATCATCTCAGTTGGATTGAACTGCAAAGGCAGCAATGCAACCTTGATTTTCTTATTATCACACTTATATTGTCCCTGTTGGTCTTAACACTGACAGCCCTGAATGTTTATTTCATGGCCCGTGTAGCTTTACTAACAGTTTAACTGTTTTATCACTTATCTATCAAATTAAAATTCTGAACCAGCATTCAGTCTGCAGAGAGACAAGGAGCTTTTTCCATAGACAAAATGCAACACCAATATACAAGATATCTAATTTTATCATTGCTTATAGATTGCAGAAACTTTAACAAAACACTTTGTGTCATTATTTGATAAATACATAATATTGTTTGCAAAAGTGCAGGATTCATCTTTTTACAAACTCACCTCTGGTCTCTTCAACTCTTCAGTGACATAATTCAGGTTGTACCAGCCAGCATAAGACCAGAGTCCTTGATAAAAAGCCATCCCTATAGTGTTTAAAGAATACTGAGTGCCTTTAAATGCATTTTCAGCATTCAAATTTTCCACAATCACCCTGGTGCTCTGTGTGACCTCCACTATGCCTCCAATTACAATGGCTGCTAAAGCCAGAATCTTTGCCATCAAGAAGATCACTTGTATCCTGACAGCGATGCGGACATTCAGACTGTTGACTATGGCAACCACCAATATACTCACAGCTGCAACACACTTCACTATCAGCTGAGGAGGATGGCAGCCTGGGTAAAAGGGTGCCAAGACATACTCTGAAATGCTAATTGCCATTGCTGCAGCACTAAAAGGCTTCATAACCAGGATAAAAGTGATTGCTGCAAAAAAGGCAGGGCATGAACCATAGATCCTCAGTATGTAGATGAAGTCAGCACCAGATTCACAGATGATTGTCCCAAGCTCAGCATAAGACAACGCAGCAAACATAGCAACCACTCCTGTCACAGCCCAGACAAGCAGACTGGCTCCAGGACTTCCCGCATAGCCCATCACAAACTGTGGGGACATGAATATCCCAGATCCGATCATAGTTCCAGAAATTAGGGCAACACCACCAATCAGCCCTATTTCCCGTTTAATTTTCAAGGCCTGAGGTTGTTTGTCATCCATGGTCACAGAGATTAAGCTGCACAGGACGAAGACACTGCTCTATTCCTATACAGTGGACAAACATGAATAAAGTAACCACACACCTGAACAACAGGTAATAAAAACATCTAATGTAGGCAGGGCTGGAGTGGGACTCATTTTCAGCCCTGGAGTTTCATATCTCAGACCAGCCCACTTTAAATCATAACCTATATGTACTTATAACCTTATGTGTGAAATCTAAAATAGTGGACTGTTCTCAATAGCTTTGTAATTCAGTGTATTTTTCTAAAATATTTCCAATTCAGTGCAAGGGTTGCTTCACAATTTACATTTACTTCAATATGAGTGCACATCTCCAACATTATTCTTTACATCACAACATCCTTTTCAACAATATCAGAATCTATATTCTGTTCAAATAATTGTTTATAGATATCCAAACCTCAAATTAAATAAAAGAATAAATAGAATAAAATAGCACATTAGTGTTCACAGACATATAATCCTTATAAATAAAGAACAAAATAATTATTGCATTGTACTCTTTGTTCAAAGACCCACCAGCGGATACACTTTTATCGGAAGCTCCAAAGTTTTAATGTTGAATCTGTTTTTATGAAAATGTTTTATTCTTTATTTTTTGAGTCTGTTTTAACGTTTTCCTTTATCTGCTGGTTTGGATCACTTACTTTTAAAAATAAAAAACACCTGGAATACATTGTATGGGTGTACAGCAAGATTTTAGTCATAAACCTTCAGGAGCTTTCCTCCTCTACAGCAGTGGTTCCCAACCTTTTTTGGCCCTTGACCCCATTTTAACATCACAAGTTTCTGGCAACCCCAGACATTCAAAACAGAGAATTTTTTTTTCGCTAAAATTCATTTGTTTTTGATCATGTAATAGTTTGCTATACTACGTTGCAAATAAACGTTAATTTTAGATGACATTTAGGCTATATAATGTATATTATTAGGGACGGACGCAGAAAAGCCAGGTGTAGATTGCTGCACAAAGTGACAATTTTATTTTCCATGGTCAGGATGTGTACAGTCAGTCCAGCTTGTATTTACAAGGCTGCAAATTAATAGTCAACAAACAATAACTCAAACTATGAATTATGAAAGAGCTGCAGCATCTGAAACTGACCACAATGAACATTTGAAAGATAAACAGTACCATAGTTTTTTAGTTTCATCTTCACAGTTTGTCATGTCGTTTATGTATTGGGAATGTCTCTCAACTCACCATATATTTATTATTATTATTATTATTATTATTTTTTATTTTTTTTAATTTATTTATTTATTTTTTTTAATCTATTACTAGAAATTTCAGGCGACCCCATTTGAATTCCAGGCGACCCTGCATGGGGTCCCAACCCCAAGGTTGAAAAACACTGCTCTACAGAGTGAGGGTGGTGAAAAAGGCAGATCGGTCACTTCAGACAGCAGTCACCCTCTTTCTGCTGAATACAAAATATCTGCCATCAGGACGCAGATACAGTCTGACAAACAGACTGAAGAACTCATTTATACTTCTTTCCATTGGCCTTTTTTTAATAGTATTACATAACACTCTGTCCCTCTATGTATTTTTTTATTTTTATTTTTTTACATTTTTTACTAGTGTGTGTATGGATTGTTGTTTTTTATGATTGAATTACTGCTGGGTGTAAAATTAATTGCCCTTCGGGGATAATAAAGTACACCTCGAACCTTCTCTGTAAGTTTATTATTCACAGTAGAACATAAGCTTCTAATGATACCATTCTCTTTTCTTCCTCAGCATAAGCGTAGTTTCAAAGAGGCATGGCCAACCCTAAAAGGTTCATAAATGCCTGAGCATGGAGCTGTCTATAGACGGGTCATAGCAGTGGAAAATATAAAGTTCTAATTTGTCCCACAGTATGAACTTGGAAAGTGCAAAAATTATACTAAAGTTATAGTCAAATGTGTCATACTTGTTTTCGTTCAGGTTCCACATTGAGCCCAATTGTGATCCCAAGTAAAATAATAGCATAATAACCTATAAATAATGACTCCAAATTTAAATCAAAATTTCATTATAAAAAGTCCATATTGGATCGGTATTGGATCAGTATCAGCAAAACTAATCCCCAAAAAAAAAAAAAAAAAAATCGGATTGGATTGGAAGCAAAAAAATCCAGATCGAGACATCACTACCTGGAATGTGGATTAACATTAAATCCAGAAAAGTGCCAGTCCAACATGGACAGACTTTCATTCATGGGAATACTACTGACACAAAAAGGCATCGGACCAACAGTAGAAAGAGTGAGAGCTGTGATGGAAGCCAGAGAGCCGAAGAATGCTCCAGAGGTAAGAAGCCTCCTAGGACTGGTAGGTTTCATCCCACAGTTCGCTACACTCTCAGAACCAGTAAGGGCCGGATCTACTAAAGGTTTGCGTGTATTAAAACGTGTGCACACTCATTGCACAAGCGAAAATATGTACAAACTGATTTACTAACAGTGCACATTAAGGGTTGCGTCTTTCAAAGGTGCAAAATAGTGTGTCTGCATCCAGTTAGTACATTTGCCACAATGAATATGTATCATGGGCCATTTACACACAGTTGTGCAAGTGGTGGGAGGAGAAAATGTAAATATATTAATTTAGCAAACACAAAGTGATTCATCAAACCCGAAAGCAATTTACTCATAGAAACTGCGTCTATGTTTACCACATCTCAAAAGGAGGAGCAAACGGTTTGGATGTGTAATTGTGCACACATGGAAGTGGTTAGGAGACATCGAAATGATGAAACGAAATGCGGAGAACACATTTTTCACCCTTCACCCCCCCCCCCCCCCAACACACACATACACACACTTTACAGGACTCTTTTCCACTCCTGATGATTATGATTAAAAGTATGCACCGACATTTGGCTACAGTGTGACAAAATTAAGTGCACTTAACAGTCATTCAATCCAACTACCGACCCACCTTTAAAATTAAAAATGAATGAATGAATGAGTCATACAATACTTTCTATGACAAAACTCCCCCAACATCACATTTCCGTGCATCTGGATCATTCAGCGCACTGTTCCCATTCGTGCTGGTGTATCCCAGAGCAGTTTTTCCAGCGCATTGTCTCCAGTAGCGCATGCAAAACCCTCATTTAAATAGGGCAGTCTCCAAGACTTTGCACCTGTTGTAATTTGCGCAAGCAATCTTTGTAAATCACCTGCAAACTGCAGTTCCACCCCACACCCAAAATTCTAGATTGCGCAAGCAAATTAGTACACGCAAATTGGGATCTTAGTAGATCTGGCCCTAAGACGTTTAACCCAAAAAGTGACTACGTTTGTATTTGGACCAGAGCAAAAACAAGCATTTGAAATTTTAAAGACTGAGTTTGCCAGAGTAGGTACCCTAGCTTACTTTGACAAAAAAGCATCAACCAGAGTGACAGCAGATGCAAGCCCAGTAGGTTTGGGCGCAGTGCTAGTGCAAGAACAGAAATGGGAAGAGGTACCAGTGTGCTATGTAAGTCGTAGACTAACAGACGGTGAGTGCAGATATTCTTTAACTGTAAGAGAAGCCCTAGCACTGGTGTGGGCATGTGAAAGACTACATCCATATGTGTATGGTACAAAGTTTGACCTAATCACAGACCACAAGCCATTAGAGGTCATATACAGTCAGTGATCTAAACCATGTGCACAAATAGAAAGATGGGTTCTCAGACTACAACCACACAATTTTAGAGTAGTGCACATTGCAAGAAAACAAAACATTGCTGATTGACTGTCAAGACTGCTGTCAGACACTACACCAAAGGAGATACACAAACATGAATCAGATGAGTATGTGAGATTCATCGTGGTAAATGCTACTCCAAAAGCACTTACAAGAGAGGTTGAAGAAGCCTCTGCTACAGACTCAGAGTTAACAGACATGTGAAAAGCAATTGAAAATGGACATTTTGAAAAATGTCATAGCAACCACTCCTGTCACAGCCCAGATAAGCAGATTGGCTCCAGGACTTTCCGCGTAGCCCATCACAAACTGTGGGGACATGAATATCCCAGATCCGATCATAGTTCCAGAAATTAGGGCAACACCACCAATCAGCCCTATTTCCTGTTTAATTTTCAAGGCCTGAGGTTGTTTGTCATCCATGGTCACAGAGATTAAGCTGCACAGGACGAAGACACTGCTCTATTCCTATACAGTGGACAAACATGAATAAAGTAACCACACACTTGAACAACAGGTAATGCTGACATCTAATGTAGGCAGGGCTGGAGTGGGACTCATTTTCAGCCCTGGAGTTTCATACCTCAGACCAGCCCACTTTAGATCATAACCTATATGTACTTATAACCTTATGTGTGAAGTCTAAAATTGTGGACTGTTCTCAATAGCCTTATAATTCAGTGTATTTTTCTAAAATATTTCCAATTCAGTGCAAAGGTTGCTTCACAATGTACATTTACTTCAATATGAGTGCACGCCTCCAACATTATTCTTTACAGCACAACATCCTTTTCAACAATATCAGAATCTACAGGGTGGGGAAGCAAAATTTACAATATTTTGAGGCAGGGATTGAAAGACAGTGTATGACCAATTAGTTTATTGAAAGTCATGAGAATTTATTTGCCACAAGAAAATGTACATAATAGAAAATGTTTTTATTCTATGTGTCCTCCTTCTTTCTCAATAACTGCCTTCACACGCTTCCTGAAACTTGCGCAAGTGTTCCTCAAATATTCGGGTGACAACTTCTCCCATTCTTCTTTAATAGTATCTTCCAGACTTTGTCCTAATAGTTTTGCTCATAGTCATTCTCTTCTTTACATTATAAACAGTCTTTATGGACACTCCAACTATTTTTGAAATCTCCTTTGGTGTGACGAGTGCATTCAGCAAATCACACACTCTTTGACGTTTGCTTTCCTGATTACTCATATGGGCAAAAGTTTCTGAAAAGGTATGGATAATAGTGTTAGGTATGATTATGACATCAATATATGTTTGGTTTCAAAACAATTGACGTTGTGCCTGCTGAGAAAAAACAACTAAATGTTCATTGTAAATTTTGCTTCCCTACCCTGTATATTCTGTTCAAATAACTGTTTCAAATAAACATTAATTTTAGACAACATTTAGGCTATATAGAGGGAATGCACATATGTCACTTCCCTCCTAGGCCACGCTCCTCTAGGTCAGACTGAGTGGCAAAAACAAACCGGCTCAACATGGCGGAGTATAGCAGTAACTACAGCGAGGCCGGAAAAAATGTGGAATATAACATGAAATTAAAGACAATTGGACTGGACATGGATCCATACAACTACCAAACAACAAGTGGTTGACGAACATTGATATGTGGCCGGAAATCACGTATCTTGACATTTATATGAACCTGATTTCAACACCGGGAAAATCCACAATGCAAAGCCTGAAAGCATCCAAAAGACAAAGAGTTGTTGACATCCTCGTCATCGTTAATTAGAGGATTACAGCTGCTGAGTACTTTCAGTTCAACATACTATTGTTTTTGAGGTTTTATGTCAGTGCAGATGTATTTTCTTGGTTTTGATTGCCAAGGTAAAGGCCCAGCAGTAGTGCTCACAGTTCACTACTGATTTACTGGAGTTGAACCCTTAGAATTGACCCAAGTGAGTGGATGATCTACTGGTACTGTGGAGATTTAAGTAGAGTTAACATCAAATACTTGATACAACACAGCTACAACAGCTTTGTGCTAGAGTACCCCCTTATTTGCAAAACTAGGTTAGCCTCAGTTTAAGCTAGTTTACAAATTATGTAGATTACAAGGTTCAGAATCACACAAATGAAGACAAAAACATTTCAGTTCTGAAATATAGAACTAAATGACAGATGCTAACATTAAGAGCTTCACTAAGAAGGAACGTTAGCCAAAACAATATGTAATTTAAGGTATGATTTTACGCAAGAATACAGCATAAATTAACGTTACCTGACACAAATCCAGGTTTCGTTGTCTGGATTCCAGTTATTTCTACGAATTGCAGCGATCCATCTGCTTCTTCTGTCTTTGGCTTTAGGTCACCGCTAAAACAATAGCTCCGAGTGCTTTTTAAACCTATTTGTGCAATCAATGGCACAACAGCTCTTCCCCATTTTTTAGATTGTTCTAAAGTTTTCGCAGTATTCAAGCCAAAGCCGCTACTCATCTCCCTCTTTCTGCCACTCAGTGGACGTAACCGCAGTGACTTCCACTAGCGGTGACGTCACGTGCATACTCTCTGTAATGTATATTATTATGGACGGAGGCAGAAAAGCCAGGTGTAGGTTACTGCACAAAGTGACAATTTTATTTTCCATGGTCAGGGTATGTACAGTCAGTCCAGCTTGTATTTACAAGGCTGCAAATTAATAGTCAACAAACAATAACTCAAACTATGAATTATGAAAGAGCTGCAGCATCTTAAACCGACCACAATGAACATTTGAAAGATAAACAGTACCACAGTTTTTCAGTTTCATCTTCACAGTTTGTCATGTCTTTTATGTATTGGGATTGTCTCTCAACTCACCATATATTTATTATTATTATTATTATTATTATTATTATTATTGTTATTATCATTTATTTTTTTAATCTATTACTAGAAATTTCAGGCGACCCCATTTGAATTCCAGGTGACCCTGCATGGGGTCCCAACCCCAAGGCTGAAAAACACTGCACACTTTTTTTTTTTTACATTTTTTACTAGTGTGTGTATCGATTGTTGTTTTTTATGATTGAATTACTGCTGGGTGTAAAATGAATTGCCCTTCGGTGATAATAAAGTACACCTCGAACCTTCTCTGTAAGTTTATTATTCACAGTAGAACATAAGCTTCTAATGATACCATTCTCTTTTCTTCCTCAGCATAAGCGTAGTTTCAAAGAGGCATGGCCAACCCTAAAAGGTTCATAAATGCCTGAGCATGGAGCTGTCTATAGACGGGTTTTAGCAGTGGAAAATATAAAGTTCTAATTTGTCCCACAGTATGAACTTGGAAAGTGCAAAAATTATACTAAAGTTATAGTCAAATGTGTCATACTTGTTTTCGTTCAGGTTCCACATTGAGCCCAATTGTGATCCCAAGTAAAATAATAGCATAATAACCTATAAATAATGACTCCAAATTTAAATCAAAATTTCATTGTAAAAAGTCCATATTGGATCGGTATTGGATTGGTATCAGCAAAACTAATCCCAAAAAAAAAAAAAAAAAATCGGATCGGATCGGATTGGAAGCAAAAAAATCCAGATCGGGACATCACTACCTGGAACTTTGAAAACAAGGCAGAGTATTACAGGGCATCAACATGTTGCGATGAAGAATCATGCCTCGTCATGTGCCACCTCCAGGCTTGACTTCATAAACAGGGCTATTGTCTCCTTTTTGAAAGACCACAACATGAACCTGATTTTCCCAACATGAGCGCAACTTCCCTGGCCCTCCCCACTCTGACATGTTCCTTACCAGAACCCTGTCACCAGGTGCGAGTACAGCACTTTGCCTCTTTCAGTCATAATGTGTCTTTCCTCTGGCTGCAGTCTTTTTGATGTTTTTAGATGCAATGTTATATGCTTCTGTCATTTGTTGTTGCCATTTTTGAGCATAGTCCTCATGTGATTTACATTGTTCTGTCTCATTTAGTCCAAATACTAAGTCTACTGGGAGATGTGGATGTCTACCAAAGAGTAAGTAAAAGGGTGAAAATCCAGTTGAATCACTAGTTGTACAGTTAGAAGCATGAACAACTTTGTTTACATAGTCACTCCAATTTCCTTTCTTTTCCTCATCCAGGGTCCACAGCACTGAAAGCAAGGTACGATTAGAGGTGGGCGATATATATATAAATATATTGCCTACTTTGTTCTCCAAGCAAATGCAGCATATGCACAGCAAACTTTTCACAAAGAGTCCCAAAAACAAGGTGAGACTGTGCAACAATTTTGTACACATTTAAGGCAAGCTGCAAAACAGACAGAAGGGACATGGTCAACTGAATTTCAACAATGAGGAAAGGAAAGTACATGAAACCAAAAGGAAAACTAAAAGAGGACAGTAAGACAGACAGTGTTACAGGTGTGGTTATAGTGACCACATGGGTAAGGAGCCCAAATGCCCAACACAAAGACAAACATGTCACAACTGTAATGGTAAGGACCATTTTTCAAAAATGCATCGTACAAAATGACATAAGAAGCAAAATGTGAATGTGACAGAACATGATGAGTATGCATTCACTGTAAAAAAAAGATGCTGATGTACTTGAGAAATTAACGTTTTTTGTGGGGGAATACAATTGAAAATGCTAATAGATTCTGGTGCTACAAGTAATGTGATGGGAGAAAATGTATGGGAAAAGCTAAAAGCTGATAAGATAAGGTGAAGACAAGCTGTCATTCATATGTATTCAATGAGCAGAGGAACCTGTATGCATTTTCCTCAACACAGTCACTATCTGTTGAAGGTGCTTTCAGATGTGAAATCGAGATTGGTGATAGGACTGAGGAGGCAGAGTTTATTGTGATAAGACGTAATGGTGAACCACTCCTGGGGAAAAAGATGGGTGTAAAGTTAAGGGTGCTGAAAATAGGGGAAAATGTGGCTGCCGTCACAAACTTAAAGCACATTCTTAAAGAACAGTATCCAGAAGTGTTGAAAGGGGTGGGAAAACTAAACACTAAGCTGGTAAGTCTGTACATTGACCCAAATGTAAAACCAGTAGCACAACTTTTGAGGTGCGTACACTACCATTTAAGGGATGCAGTTGAGGAAAAAAAAAAAAGAACTAATTGACATAGACATTGTAGAACATGTAGAAAGAATTACACCTTGGGTAAATCCTGTAGTGGTACTCCCAAAGAAATGTGACAAAGATACCAAAATGTCCTTAGACATGAGAAAAGCAAACAAAGCAATAGTCAGGGAAAGATACCCCATTCCAACAGTGGATGAAATACTTCAAGAACTGAATGGCTCTGCAAACTTCAGTAAACTAGATCTCAAGTGGGGCTACCATCAGTTGGAGCTAACCCCAGAGTCCAGAAAGATCCCGACATTTGCAGTGCACAATGAAGTTTACTGATACAAAAGACTGATACTTGGAGTCTCGTCAGCCAGTGAGCAATACCAACACAAGATCGCCAATGCACTGGCAGGCATTGAAGGAGCTGACAACATCTCAGATGACATGATCATACATGCACCCCACCAGGAAACACATGACAAACGCCTGCATGCTGTCATGAAGAGACTTTCTGAATGTGGATTAACATTAAATCCAGAAAAGTGCCAGTCCAACATGGACAGACTTGTATTCATGGGAATACTACTGACACAAAAAGGCATCGGACCAACAGTAGAAAGAGTGAGAGCTGTGATGGAAGCCAGAGAGCCGAAGAATGCTCCAGAGGTAAGAAGCCTCCTAGGACTGGTAGGCTTCATCCCACAGTTCGCTACACTCTCAGAACCACAAAGGGCTGGATCTACAAAAGGTTTGCGTGTATTAAAACGTGTGCACACTCATTGCACAAGCAAAAAAATGTACAAACTGATTTACTAACAGTGCGCATTAAGGGTTGCGTCTTTCAAAGGTGCAAAATAGTGTGTCTGCATCCAGTTAGTACATTTGCCACAATGAATATGTAACATGGGTCGTTTACACACAGTTGTGCATGTGGTGGGAAGAGAAAATGTAAATATATTAATTTAGTAAATACAAAGTGATTTATCAAACCCGAAAGCAATTTACTCATAGAAACTGCGTCTATGTTTACCACATCTCAAAAGGAGGAGCAAACGGTTTGGATGTGTAATTGTGCACACATGGAAGTGGTTAGGACACATCGAAATGATGAAACGAAATGCAGAGAACACATTTTTCACCCTTCACCCCCCCCCCCCCCCCCCCAACACACACATACACACACTTTACAGGACTCTTTTCCACTCCTGATGATTATGATTAAAAGTATGCACCGACATTTGGTTACAGTGTGACAAAATTAAGTGCACTTGACAGTCATTCAATCCAACTACCGACCCACCTTTAAAATTAAAAATGAATGAATGAATGAGTCATACAATACCTTCTATGACAAAACTCCCCCAACATCACATTTCCGTGCATCTGGATCATTCAGCGCACTGTTCCCATTCGTGCTGGTGTATCCCAGAGCAGTTTTTCCAGCGCATTGTCTCCAGTAGCGCATGCAAAACCCTCATTTAAATAGGGCAGTCTCCAAGACTTTGCACCTGTTGTAATTTGCGCAAGCAATCTTTGTAAATCACCTGCAAACCGCAGTTCCACCCCACACCCAAAATTCTAGATTGCGCAAGCAAATTAGTACACGCAAATTGGGATCTTAGTAGATCTGGCCCTAAGACGTTTAACCCAAAAAGTGACTACGTTTGTATTTGGACCAGAGCAAAAACAAGCATTTGAAATTTTAAAGACTGAGTTTGCCAGAGCAGGTACCCTAGCTTACTTTGACAAAGAAGCATCAACCAGAGTGACAGCAGATGCAAGCCCAGTAGGTTTGGGCGCAGTGCTAGTGCAAGAACAGAAATGGGAAGAGGTACCAGTGTGCTATGTAAGTCGTAGCCTAACAGACGGTGAGTGCAGATATTCTTTAACTGTAAGAGAAGCCCTAGCACTGGTGTGGGCATGTGAAAGACTACATCCATATGTGTATGGTACAAAGTTTGACCTAATCACAGACCACAAGCCATTAGAGGTCATATACAGTCAGTGATCTAAACCATGTGCACAAATAGAAAGATGGGTTCTCAGACTACAACCACACAATTTTAGAGTAGTGCACATTGCAAGAAAACAAAACATTGCTGATTGACTGTCAAGACTGCTGTCAGACACTACACCAAAGGAGATACACAAACATGAATCAGATGAGTATGTGAGATTCATCGTGGTAAATGCTACTCCAAAAGCACTTACAAGAGAGGTTGAAGAAGCCTCTGCTACAGACTCAGAGTTAACAGACATGTGAAAAGCAATTGAAAATGGACATTTTGAAAAATGTCATAGCAACCACTCCTGTCACAGCCCAGATAAGCAGATTGGCTCCAGGACTTTCCGCGTAGCCCATCACAAACTGTGGGGACATGAATATCCCAGATCCGATCATAGTTCCAGAAATTAGGGCAACACCACCAATCAGCCCTATTTCCTGTTTAATTTTCAAGGCCTGAGGTTGTTTGTCATCCATGGTCACAGAGATTAAGCTGCACAGGACGAAGACACTGCTCTATTCCTATACAGTGGACAAACATGAATAAAGTAACCACACACTTGAACAACAGGTAATGCTGACATCTAATGTAGGCAGGGCTGGAGTGGGACTCATTTTCAGCCCTGGAGTTTCATACCTCAGACCAGCCCACTTTAGATCATAACCTATATGTACTTATAACCTTATGTGTGAAGTCTAAAATAGTGGACTGTTCTCAATAGCCTGATAATTCAGTGTATTTTTCTAAAATATTTCCAATTCAGTGCAAGGGTTGCTTCACAATGTACATTTACTTCAATATGAGTGCACGCCTCCAAGATTATTCTTTACAGCACAACATCCTGTTCAACAATATCAGAATCTACAGGGTGGGGAAGCAAAATTTACAATATTTTGAGGCAGGGATTGAAAGACAGTGTATGACCAATTAGTTTATTGAAAGTCATGAGAATTTATTTGCCACAAGAAAATGTACATAATAGAAAATGTTTTTATTCTATGTGTCCTCCTTCTTTCTCAATAACTGCCTTCACACGCTTCCTGAAACTTGCGCAAGTGTTCCTCAAATATTCGGGTGACAACTTCTCCCATTCTTCTTTAATAGTATCTTCCAGACTTTGTCCTAATAGTTTTGCTCATAGTCATTCTCTTCTTTACATTATAAACAGTCTTTATGGACACTCCAACTATTTTTGAAATCTCCTTTGGTGTGACGAGTGCATTCAGCAAATCACACACTCTTTGACGTTTGCTTTCCTGATTACTCATATGGGCAAAAGTTTCTGAAAAGGTATGGATAATAGTGTTAGGTATGATTATGACATCAATATATGTTTGGTTTCAAAACAATTGACGTTGTGCCTGCTGAGAAAAAACAACTAAATGTTCATTGTAAATTTTGCTTCCCCACCCTGTATATTCTGTTCAAATAACTGTTTCAAATAAACATTAATTTTAGACAACATTTAGGCTATATAGAGGGAATGCACATATGTCACTTCCCTCCTAGGCCACGCTCCTCTAGGTCAGACTGAGTGGCAAAAACAAACCGGCTCAACATGGCGGAGTATAGCAGTAACTACAGCGAGGCCGGAAAAAATGTGGAATATAACATGAAATTAAAGACAATTGGACTGGACATGGATCCATACAACTACCAAACAACAAGTGGTTGACGAACATTGATATGTGGCCGGAAATCACGTATCTTGACATTTATATGAACCTGATTTCAACACCGGGAAAATACCCAATGCAAAGGCTGAAAGCATCCAAAAGACAAAGAGTTGTTGACATCCTCGTCATCGTTAATTAGAGGATTACAGCTGCTGAGTACTTTCAGTTCAACATACTATTGTTTTTGAGGTTTTATGTCAGTGCAGATGTATTTTCTTGGTTTTGATTGCCAAGGTAAAGGCCCAGCAGTAGTGCTCACAGTTCACTACTGATTTACTGGAGTTGAACCCTTAGAATTGACCCAAGTGAGTGGATGATCTACTGGTACTGTGGAGATTTAAGTAGAGTTAACATCAAATACTTGATACAACACAGCTACAACAGCTTTGTGCTAGAGTACCCCCTTATTTGCAAAACTAGGTTAGCCTCAGTTTAAGCTAGTTTACAAATTATGTAGAGTACAAGGTTCAGAATCACACAAATGAAGACAAAAACATTTCAGTTCTGAAATATAGAACTAAATGACAGATGCTAACATTAAGAGCTTCACTAAGAAGGAACGTTAGCCAAAACAATATGTAATTTAAGGTATGATTTTACGCAAGAATACAGCATAAATTAACGTTACCTGACACAAATCCAGGTTTCGTTGTCTGGATTCCAGTTATTTCTACGAATTGCAGCGATCCATCTGCTTCTTCTGTCTTTGGCTTTAGGTCGCCGCTAAAACAATAGCTCCGAGTGCTTTTTAAACCTATTTGTGCAATCAATGGCACAACAGCTCTTCCCCATTTTTTAGATTGTTCTAAAGTTTTCGCAGTATTCAAGCCAAAGCCGCTACTCATCTCCCTCTTTCTGCCACTCAGTGGACGTAACCGCAGTGACTTCCACTAGAGGTGACGTCACGTGCATACCCTCTGTAATGTATATTATTATGGACGGAGGCAGAAAAGCCAGGTGTAGGTTACTACACAAAGTGACAATTTTATTTTCCATGGTCAAGATGTGTACAGTCAGTCCAGCTTGTATTTACAAGGCTGCAAATTAATAGTGAACAAACAATAACTCAAACTATGAATTATGAAAGAGCTGCAGCATCTTAAACCGACCACAATGAACATTTGAAAGATAAACAGTACCACAGTTTTTCAGTTTCATCTTCACAGTTTGTCATGTCTTTTATGTATTGGGATTGTCTCTCAACTCACCATATATTTATTATTATTATTATTATTATTATTATTATTATTATTATTATTTCTTTTTTTTTTTTTTTATCTATTACTAGAAATTTCAGGCGACCCCATTTGAATTCCAGGCGACCCTGCATGGGGTCCCAACCCCAAGGTTGAAAAACACTGCTCTACAGAGTGAGGGTGGTGAAAAAGGCAGATTGGTCACTTCAGACAGCAGTCACCCTCTTTCTGCTGAATACAAAATATCTGCCATCAGGACGCAGATACAGTCTGACAAACAGACTGAAGAACTCATTTATACCTCTTTCCATTGGCTTTTTTAATAGTATTACATAACACTCTGTCCCTCTCTCTCTCTCTCTCTCTCTATATATATATATATATATATATATATATATATATATATATATATATTTTGTTTTTGTTTTTTTTGTTTTTTTGTTTTTTTTTTACATTTTTTTACTAGTGTGTGTATGGATTGTTGTTTTTTATGATTGAATTACTGCTGGGTGTAAAATGAATTGCCCTTCGGGGATAATAAAGTACACCTCGAACCTTCTCTGTAAGTTTATTATTCACAGTAGAACATAAGCTTCTAATGATACCATTCTCTTTTCTTCCTCAGCATAAGCGTAGTTTCAAAGAGGCATGGCCAACCCTAAAAGGTTCATAAATGCCTGAGCATGGAGCTGTCTATAGACGGGTCATAGCAGTGGAAAATATAAAGTTCTAATTTGTCCCACAGTATGAACTTGGAAAGTGCAAAAATTATACTAAAGTTATAGTCAAATGTGTCATACTTGTTTTCGTTCAGGTTCCACATTGAGCCCAATTGTGATCCCAAGTAAAATAATAGCATAATAACCTATAAATAATGACTCCAAATTTAAATCAAAATTTCATTGTAAAAAGTCCATATTGGATCGGTATTGGATTGGTATCAGCAAAACTAATCCCAAAAAAAAAAAAAAAAAATCGGATTGGAAGCAAAAAAATCCAGATCGGGACATCACTACCTGGAACTTTGAAAACAAGGCAGAGTATTACAGGGCATCAACATGTTGCGATGAAGAATCATGCCTCGTCATGTGCCACCTCCAGGCTTGACTTCATAAACAGGGCTATTGTCTCCTTTTTGAAAGACCACAACATGAACCTGATTTTCCCAACATGAGCGCAACTTCCCTGGCCCTCCCCACTCTGACATGTTCCTTACCAGAACCCTGTCACCAGGTGCGAGTACAGCACTTTGCCTCTTTCAGTCATAATGTGTCTTTCCTCTGGCTGCAGTCTTTTTGATGTTTTTAGATGCAATGTTATATGCTTCTGTCATTTGTTGTTGCCATTTTTGAGCATAGTCCTCATGTGATTTACATTGTTCTGTCTCATTTAGTCCAAATACTAAGTCTACTGGGAGATGTGGATGTCTACCAAAGAGTAAGTAAAAGGGTGAAAATCCAGTTGAATCACTAGTTGTACAGTTAGAAGCATGAACAACTTTGTTTACATAGTCACTCCAATTTCCTTTCTTTTCCTCATCCAGGGTCCACAGCACTGAAAGCAAGGTACGATTAGAGGTGGGCGATATATATATAAATATATTGCCTACTTTGTTCTCCAAGCAAATGCAGCATATGCACAGCAAACTTTTCACAAAGAGTCCCAAAAACAAGGTGAGACTGTGCAACAATTTTGTACACATTTAAGGCAAGCTGCAAAACAGACAGAAGGGACATGGTCAACTGAATTTCAACAATGAGGAAAGGAAAGTACATGAAACCAAAAGGAAAACTGAAAGAGGACAATAAGACAGACAGTGTTACAGGTGTGGTTATAGTGACCACATGGGTAAGGAGCCCAAATGCCCAACACAAAGACAAACATGTCACAACTGTAATGGTAAGGACCATTTTTCAAAAATGCATCGTACAAAATGACATAAGAAGCAAAATGTGAATGTGACAGAACATGATGAGTATGCATTCACTGTAAAAAAAGATGCTGATGTACTTGAGAAATTAACGTTTTTTGTGGGGGAATACAATTGAAAATGCTAATAGATTCTGGTGCTACAAGTAATGTGATGGGAGAAAATGTATGGGAAAAGCTAAAAGCTGATAAGATAAGGTGAAGACAAGCTGTCATTCATATGTATTCAATGAGCAGAGGAACCTGTATGCATTTTCCTCAACACAGTCACTATCTGTTGAAGGTGCTTTCAGATGTGAAATCGAGATTGGTGATAGGACTGAGGAGGCAGAGTTTATTGTGATAAGACGTAATGGTGAACCACTCCTGGGGAAAAAGATGGCTGTAAAGTTAAGGGTGCTGAAAATAGGGGAAAATGTGGCTGCCGTCACAAACTTAAAGCACATTCTTAAAGAACAGTATCCAGAAGTGTTGAAAGGGGTGGGAAAACTAAACACTAAGCTGGTAAGTCTGTACATTGACCCAAATGTAAAACCAGTAGCACAACTTTTGAGGTGCGTACACTACCATTTAAGGGATGCAGTTGAGGAAAAGAAAAATGAACTAATTGACATAGACATTGTAGAACATGTAGAAGGAATTACACCTTGGGTAAATCCTGTAGTGGTACTCCCTAAAGAAATGTGACAAAGATACCAAAATGTCCTTAGACATGAGAAAAGCAAACAAAGCAATAGTCAGGGAAAGATACCCCATTCCAACAGTGGATGAAATACTTCAAGAACTGAATGGCTCTTCAAACTTCAGTAAACTAGATCTCAAGTGGGGCTACCATCAGTTGGAGCTAACCCCAGAGTCCAGAAAGATCCCGACATTTGCAGTGCACAATGAAGTTTACTGATACAAAAGACTGATACTTGGAGTCTCGTCAGCCAGTGAGCAATACCAACACAAGATCGCCAATGCACTGGCAGGCATTGAAGGAGCTGAGAACATCTCAGATGACATGATCATACATGCACCCCACCAGGAAACACATGACAAACGCCTGCATGCTGTCATGAAGAGACTTTCTGAATGTGGATTAACATTAAATCCAGAAAAGTGCCAGTCCAACATGGACAGACTTGTATTCATGGGAATACTACTGACACAAAAAGGCATCAGACCAACAGTAGAAAGAGTGAGAGCTGTGATGGAAGCCAGAGAGCCGAAGAATGCTCCAGAGGTAAGAAGCCTCCTAGGACTGGTAGGCTTCATCCCACAGTTCGCTACACTCTCAGAACCAGTAAGGGCCGGATCTACTAAAGGTTTGCGTGTATTAAAACGTGTGCACACTCATTGCACAAGCAAAAAAATGTACAAACTGATTTACTAACAGTGCGCATTAAGGGTTGCGTCTTTCAAAGGTGCAAAATAGTGTGTCTGCATCCAGTTAGTACATTTGCCACAATGAATATGTAACATGGGTCGTTTACACACAGTTGTGCATGTGGTGGGAGGAGAAAATGTAAATATATTAATTTAGTAAATACAAAGTGATTTATCAAACCCGAAAGCAATTTACTCATAGAAACTGCGTCTATGTTTACCACATCTCAAAAGGAGGAGCAAACGGTTTGGATGTGTAATTGTGCACACATGGAAGTGGTTAGGACACATAGAAATGATGAAACGAAATGCAGAGGACACATTTTTCACCCTTGTGTGAACATTTTTGGAATGACGGAAGAAAAAATAATTGAGATGTATGCGCGCCCCCCCCCCCCAACACACACACACACTTTACAGGACTCTTTTCCACTCCTGATGATTATGATTAAAAATATGCACCGACATTTGGCTACAGTGTGACAAAATTAAGTGCACTTGACAGTCATTCAATCCAACTACCTACCCACCTTTAAAATTAAAAATGAATGAATGAATAAGTCATACAATACCTTCTATGACAAAACTCCTCCAACGTCACATATCCGTGCATCTGGATCATTCAGCGCACTGTTCCTATTAGTGCTGGTGTATCTCAGAGAATATCAGAATCTATATTCTGTTCAAATAATTGTTTACAGATATCCAAACTTCAAATTAAATAAAAGAATAAATAGAATAAAATAGCCAATTAGTGTTCATAGACATGTAATCCTTATAAATAAAGAACAAAATAATTATTGCATTGTTCCCTTTGTTCAAAGACCCACCAGCGGATACACTTTTATCGGAAACTTCGAAGTTTTAATGTTAACTCGATTTTTATGAAAATGTTTTGTTCTTTTTTTTTTATTGTGTCTGTTTTAACGATTTCCTTTATCTGCAGGTTTGGGTCACAAACTTTTAAAAATAAAAAACGCCTGGAACACATTGTACGGGTGTACAACAATATTGCAGACATAAACCTCCAGGAGTATTCCTCCTTCTACAGAGTGAGGGTGGTAAAAAAGGCCGATCAGTCACTTCAGACAGCAGTCGCCCTCTGTCTGCTGAATACAAAATGCTGTCATCAGGATGTAGATACAGTCTGCCCAGGTGCAGGACAAACAGACTGAAGAACTCATTTATACCTGTTTCCATTGGCCTTTTTAATAGTATTACATAACACTCTGTCCCTCTATGTATTTTTTTTTTTTTTTTTTCATTTTTTATTAGTGTGTGTATGGATTGTTGTTTTTACCTCCGCCAAAGAGGTTATGGTTTTACTGGCGTTGGTTTGTCTGTTTGTTTGTCTTTGTGCAAGATAACTCAAAAAGTTATGGACGGATTTGGATGAAAATTTCAGGAAATGTTGATACTAGCACAAGGAACAAATGATTAAATTTTGGTGGTGATTGGAGGTGGGGGGGTGGGGGGCCACGGGGGCCCACTGATCTGTCTTGGCAGAGGTCTGCGCTCTCCGAGTGCTTTTCTAGAAAAGGGAGCGCAGACCTCCGCCAAGGCAGATCAATGGGCCCCCGTGGCCCCCCCACCCCCAATCACAACCAAAATTCAATCATTTTTTTCCTCGTGCCAGTATTAACATTTCTTGAAAATTTCATCTAAATCCATTCATAACTTTTTGAGTTATCTTGCACACGGACAGACAGACAGACAAACAAACAAACATCGGGGGGGGGGGGGGGGGGGGGGGGGCACTGATCTGCCTTGGTGGAAGTCTGTGCTCTCTGAGTGCTTTTCTAGTTTTTTATGTTTGACTTACTGCTGGGTGTAAAATGAATTGCCCTTTGGGGATAATTAAGTACCCCTCAAACCTTCTCTACAAGTTTATTATTCACAGTAGAACATAAGCTTCTAATGATACCATTCTCTTTTCTTCCTCAGCGTAAGTGTAGTTTCAAAGAGACATGGCCAACCCTAAAAGGTTAATACATGCCTGAGCAGAGCACTGGTCTCTGTGACTTTATTACAGTATGATTGTCCAAAGACATGAGAATTTCTTTCTCAGTGCACAGGAGCATGAATGCCTCAAGTTCCTTTTGGGTCAAAGTGTTCCTGAGTCTGTTTTTAATTAATTTGACTGTTGAGAAACTTCTCTCACTGGCTACGTGTGTGATAGAAAGTGTTAATAGCAACTTGTAGAGATGTGAAAAACGACAAGGTTGTCACAGGGTTTGTATATAGAGAATGAAAAAAAATTTTTTTTTTTCAGATATTATTTGTCTATTTTTACAATATTTATTACAACTCACAATTATGGATTTACACAGCAAACTCAGACATCAGTAATAAAAAATTGCAAAAAATGATTACTTCTTACTTTTTTCCCTTGCTAGAGTGTCACAATCATAGGAAAAGCCTGGTGCTGATGTTCCATATTCATACATTACTTTTAAAGATGGAAGCTGTCACTTTAAATGAAAGTCAGGATAAATAGGTCAACCAACATGAAGTAATTACAAATTTATTTCAAAATAATTTACTCTGCCGGTTTGACTAAAAAAATCAGTATAAAGTAGACAGTGCATAAATAGGCACTAGTACATATCAGATTGTGACATTCAAGTATAGAAATAAGGTACGAATGCTTCCTGAGGCACTTTTTCGACAGACAGAAAAAGTGGGAGGTAACACTGATTAGCTACTGCATGTAACCTGTAATGTCTAATACAAGAGGAGCAAACTACGCATACTTAAAACAGCAGATGTGAAAGGCTGGGCTTGTATTTAGTTTTTAGTTTACAAAATCACAGGTTTTTTTCTGCCGGGGCGACTTCGAGGAACAGCTGCAGGAACACTGTCAGCTTGGTCAATAGGCCTGGGCACAGCTTGTAATGGATAAATGGCACATAGACTATAACTCCACTGAAGATAAATAAAGCCACATACAGATATTCAATCTGAGGACTGTCTATGATGGGGGCCAGCACAAGGAATATCGCAGCAATAAGGACCAGTATAGGGAGTATGATGGGAACCTGTGGAGAGAGAGGAAAACAAGCTGATTCTCATTTGATGGTATAAATAAATGTTTGTGATGATTGTCTTTTGAGCATGTGTACTAACGGTGTACGGCCTGGGAAGCTCTGGTTTCTTAATCCTGAGATACAGGAGTCCAGACAGAGTGATGGCATAGAAAAACCAAGTTGTGAAGCTGCCAATGGGAATGATATGAAATGTTAAAAAAACACAAGCACTTTGAGTGCAAGAAATGGATGATGCAGACCTAGTTTTCACCTGATGTAGTTGACAATGCTCTGGAAGTCCCCAGGGATCAGCACCACCAGGGAAATGATGGTGGTGAAGATCAGCGCTGGAGACGGCGTCAGTCTGTGCACGTGAGCCATAGCGAGAATTTCTGGCTATAAAACAAACAGGTGGAAGGATGAAACTTCAGCTTTGTATCAGTGTTCCATGTTTCAGAAGGTATTTTGATTCTCACCATGTGTCCCTCTCTGGCAGCAACAAAGCACATACGGCTGACACCGAAAAGTGACCCGTTCAGTGAACCAAAAGCAGACAGAGCTGCAGCCACAGACATGATCCAGCCCCAACTTCCTAACACCTTGTTCCTGTAAGAAAGTTCCCACAGAGACTGAACCAGAATCCTCCTCTGAGCTTACAGATCACTAATTTAAAGACACAAATTTAGAGAATATCTGTCTTATCTTGTGCACTTGTTAGTAGGGAGTCAAACTGCTTTCTTCCTGTTCAGTGACTCAGATTAATGCCCCTTAAATAACATCAGTCTCTATGTAACATGTACTGTATGTGACATGGAGATGAGATAATGTCGGTCTTACCCCCATGTAACTGCTACTGCATTGGACGACATGAGCTCAGTGGGTGTCATTACTGTGAGGTAGCTCACATTCACCAGCAGATACAAACCAGTCACCAAGGATATGGCGATCACAACAGCTCTGGGAAGATTCACCTGAGGATAAAAAAAACATTTTACATTACAGCTCAGTAATGTCATGGTAGTAGTGGAATAACAGTTTGGGAACACAGGGGTAATAATAAAGTAATACCAGGTAATTACTAAAGAAATAACTATGTAATGACTCCTGTAATAATCAAACATTCTTCAACATAAAAATGTTTGAAATATTTACTTTAGTCAAATAGAAACAAGATGTTTTGCCTTTAACAGTCTGATTCATTGGTGTTTCCTAGAAACCGCCAAACATGAAAAGGATTCACGTTGTGTACATCTATGATCTCATTACTAAATGAAAAAATCAGATCCTTCACTACAAAATAAAAGCACCAGCATTTTGTAAAATGGAATATACTTCTAACTAAAAGAAAATAAAATTGCGCAAAATTAAGATCAGATTATGTATTCATACACAAATGTTTATCACTGTATAAATCACTCATTATAATGCATGCATTATTATGTATCATCATCTCAGTTGGATTGAACTGCAAAGGCAGCAATGCAACCTTGATTTTCTTATTATCACACCTATATTGTCCCTGTTGGTCTTAACACTGACAGCCCTGAATGTTTATTTCATGGCCCATGTATCTTTACTAACAGTTTAATGGTTTTATCAATTATCTATCAAATTAAAATTCTGAACCAGCATTCAGTCTGCAGAGAGACAAGGAGCTTTTTCCATAGACAAAATGCGACACCAATATACAAGATATCTAATTTTATCATTGCTTATAGATTGCAGAAACTTTAACAAAACACTTTGTGTCATTATTTGATTAGTACATAATATTGTTTGCAAAAGTGCAGGATTCATCTTTTTACAAACTCACCTCTGGTCTCTTCAACTCTTCAGTGACATAATTCAGGTTGTACCAGCCAGCATAAGACCAGAGTCCTTGATAAAAAGCCATCCCTATAGTGTTTAAAGAATACTGAGTGCCTTTAAATGCATTTTCAGCATTCAAATTTTCCACAATCACCCTGGTGCTCTGTGTGACCTCCACTATGCCTCCAATTACAATGGCTGCTAAAGCCAGAATCTTTGCCATCAAGAAGATCACTTGTATCCTGACAGCGATGCGGACATTCAGACTGTTGACTATGGCAACCACCAATATACTCACAGCCGCAACACACTTCACTATCAGCTGAGGAGGATGGCAGCCTGGGTAAAAGGGTGCCAAGACATACTCTGAAATGCTAATTGCCATCGCCGCAGTACTAAAAGGCTTCCCAACCAGGATAAAAGTGATTGCTGCAAAAAAGGCAGGGAATGAACCATAGATCCTCAGTATGTAGATGAAGTCAGCACCAGATTCATAGAAAATTGTCCCAAGCTCAGCATAAGACAATGCAGCAAACATAGCAACCACTCCTGTCACAGCCCAGATAAGCAGACTGGCTCCAGGACTTCCCGCGTAGCCCATCACAAACTGTGGGGACATGAATATCCCAGATCCGATCATAGTTCCAGAAATTAGGGCAACACCACCAATCAGCCCTATTTCCCGTTTAATTTTCAAGGCCTGAGGTTGTTTGTCATCCATGGTCACAGAGATTAAGCTGCACAGGACGAAGACACTGCTCTACTCCTATACAGTGGACAAACATGAATAAAGTAACCACACACCTGAACAACAGGTAATAAAAACATCTAATGTAGGCAGGGCTGGAGTGGGACTCATTTTCAGCCCTGGAGTTTCATATCTCAGACCAGCCCACTTTAGATCATAACCTATATGTACTTATAACCTTACATGTGAAGTCTAAAATAGTGGACTGTTCTCAGTAGCCTTGTAATTCAGTGTATTTTTCTAAAATATTTCCAATTCAGTGCAAGGGTTGCTTCACAATGTACATTTACTTCAATATGAGTGCACATCTCCAGCATTATTCTTTACAACACAACATCCTTGTCAACAATATCAGAATCTATATTCTGTTCAAATAATTGTTTACAGATATCCAAACCTCAAATTAAATAAAAGAATAAATAGAATAAAATAGCCAATTAGTGTTCATAGACATGTAATCCTTACAAATAAAGAACAAAATAATTATTGCATTGTTCCCTTTGTTCAAAGACCCACCAGCGGATACACTTTTATCGGAAGCTTCGAAGTTTTAATGTTGACTTGATTTTTTTATGAAAATGTTTTGTTCTTTTTTTTTTTATTGTGCCTGTTTTAACGATTTCCTTTATCTGCAGGTTTGGGTCACAAACTTTTAAAAATAAAAAACGCCTGGAACACATTGTACGGGTGTACAACAATATTGCAGACATAAACCTCCAGGAGTATTCCTCCTTCTACAGAGTGAGGGTGGTAAAAAAGGCCGATCAGTCACTTCAGACAGCAGTCGCCCTCTGTCTGCTGAATACAAAATGCTGTCATCAGGATGTAGATACAGTCTGCCCAGGTGCAGGACAAACAGACTGAAGAACTCATTTATACCTGTTTCCATTGGCCTTTTTAATAGTATTACATAACACTCTGTCCCTCTATGTATTTTTTTCTTTTTCATTTTTTAATAGTGTGTGTATGGATTATTGTTTTTACCTCCGCCAAGGAGGTTATGTTTTTACTGGCGTTGGTTTGTCTGTTTGTTTGTCTGTGTGCAAGATAACTCAAAAAGTTATGGATGGATTTGGATGAAAATTTCAGGAAATGTTGATACTAGCACAAGGAACAAATGATTAAATTTTGGTGGTGATTGGAGGTGGGGGGTGGGGGCGCCACAGGGGCCCACTGATCTGTCTTGGCAGAGGTCTGCGCTCTCCGAGTGCTTTTCTAGAAAAGGGAGCGCAGACCTCCGCCAAGGCAGATCAGTGGGCCCCCGCGGCCCCCCCACCCCCGATCACAACTAAAAGTGAATCATTTTTTCCTTGTGCCAGTATTAACATTTCTTGAAATTTTCATCTAAATCCATTCATAACTTTTTGAGTTATCTTGCACACGGACGGACAGACAGACAAACATCGGGGGGGGGGCACTGATCTGCCTTGGTGGAGGTCTGTGCTCTCTGAGTGCTTTTCTAGTTTTTTATGTTTGACTTACTGCTGGGTGTAAAATGAATTGCCCTTTGGGGATAATTAAGTACACCTCAAACCTTTTCTACAAGTTTATTATTCACAGTAGAACATAAGCTTCTAATGATACCATTCTCTTTTCTTCCTCAGCGTAAGTGTAGTTTCAAAGAGACATGGCCAACCCTAAAAGGTTAATACATGCCTGAGCAGAGCACTGGTCTCTGTGACTTTATTACAGTATGATTGTCCAAAGACATGAGAATTTCTTTCTCAGTGCACAGGAGCATGAATGCCTCAAGTTTCTTTTGGGTCAAAGTGTTCCTGAGTCTGTTTTTAATTAATTTGACTGTTGAGAAACTTCTCTCACTGGCTACATGTGTGATGGAAAGTGTTAATAGCAACTTGTAGAGATGTGAAAAACGACAAGGTTGTCACAGGGTTTGTATATAGAGAATGAAAAAAAAAATAAAAATAAAAAAAATTTCAGATATTATTTGTCTATTTTTACAATATTTATTACAACTCACAATTATAGATTTAGACAGCAAACTCAGACATCAGTAATAAAAAATGCAAAAAATGATTACTTCTTACTTTTTTCCCTTGCTAGAGTGTCACAATCATAGATAAAGCCTGGTGCTGATGTTTCATATTCATACATTACTTGTAAAGATGGAAGCTGTCACTTTAAATGAAAGTCAGGATAAATAGGTCAACCAACATGAAGTAATTACAAATTTATTTCAAAATAATTTACTCTTCCGGTTTGACTAAAAAAATCAGTATAAAGTAGACAGTGCATAAATAGGCACTAGTACATATCAGATTGTGACATTCGAGTATAGAAATAAGGTACGAATGCTTCCTGAGGCACTTTTTCGACAGACAGAAAAAGTGGGAGGTAACACTGATTAGCTACTGCATGTAACCTGTAATGTCTAATACAAGAGGAGCAAACTACACATACTTAAAACAGCAGATGTGAAAGGCTGGGCTTGTATTTAATTTTTAGTTTACAAAATCACAGGTTTTTTTCTGCCAGGGCGACTTTGAGGAGCAGCTGCAAGAACACTGTCAGCTTGGTCAACAGGCCTGGGCACAGCTTGTAATGGATGAACGGCACATAGACTATAACTCCACTGAAGATAAATAAAGCCACATACAGATATTCAATCTGAGGACTGTCTATGATGGGGGCCAGCACAAGGAATATCGCAGCAATAAGGACCAGTATAGGGAGTATGATGGGAACCTGTGGAGAGAGAGGAAAACAAGCTGATTCTCATTTGATGGTATAAATAAATGTTTGTGATGATTGTCTTTTGAGCATGTGTACTAACGGTGTACGGCCTGGGAAGCTCTGGTTTCTTAATCTTGAGATACAGGAGTCCAGACAGAGTGATGGCATAGAAAAACCAAGCTGTGAAGCTGCCAATGGGAATGAAATGAAATGTTAAATGAACACAAGCACTTTGAGTGCAAGAAATGGATGATGCAGACCTAGTTTTCACCTGAAGTAGTTGACAATGCTCTGGAAGTCCCCAGGGATCAGCACCACCAGGGAAATGATGGTGGTGAAGATCAGCGCTGGAGACGGCGTCAGTCTGTGCACGTGAGCCATAGCGAGAATTTCTGGCTATAAAACAAACAGGTGGAAGGATGAAACTTCAGCTTTGTATCAGTGTTCCATGTTTCAGAAGGTATTTTGATTCTCACCATGTGTCCCTCTCTGGCAGCAACAAAGCACATACGGCTGCCACCGAAAAATGTCCCGTTCAGTGAACCAAAAGCAGACAGAGCTGCAGCCACAGACATGATCCAGCCCCAACTTCCTAACACCTTGTTCCTGTAAGAAAGTTCCCACAGAGACTGAACCAGAATCCTCCTCTGAGCTTACAGATCACTAATTTAAAGACACAAATTTAGAGAATATCTGTCTTATCTTGTGCACTTGTTAGTAGGGAGTCAAACTGCTTTCTTCCTGTTCAGTGACTCAGATTAATGCCCCTTAAATAACATCAGTCTCTATGTAACATGTACTATGTGACATGGAGATGAAATAATGTCGGTCTTACCCCCATGTAACTGCTACTGCATTGGACGACATGAGCTCAGTGGGTGTCATTACTGTGAGGTAGCTCACATTCACCAGCAGATACAAACCAGTCACCAAGGATATGGCGATCACAACAGCTCTGGGAAGATTCACCTGAGGATAAAAAAAAACATTTTACATTACAGCTCAGTAATGTCATGGTAATAGTGGAGTAATAGTTTGGGAACACATGGGTAATAATGTAGTAATACTAGATAATTACCAAAGAAATAACTATGTAATGACTCCTGTAATAATCAAAAATTCTTCAACATAAAAATGTTTGAAACATTTACTTTAGTCAAATAGAAACAAGATGTTTTGCCTTTAACAGTCTGATTCATTGGTGTTACCTAGAAACCGCCAAACATGAAAAGGATTCACGTTGTGTACGTCTATGATCTCATTACTAAATGAAAAAAATCAGATCCTTCACCATAAAATAACATAAGATTTTGCAAAATTAAGATCAGATTATGTATTTATACACAAATGTTTATCACTGTATAAATCACTCATTATAATGCATGCATTATTATGTATCATCATCTCAGTTGGATTAAACTGCAAAGGCAGCGATGCAACCTTGATTTTCTTATTATCACACCTATATTGTTCCTGTTGGTCTTAACACTGACAGCCCTGAATGTTTATTTCATGGCCCATGTATTTTTACTAACAGTTTAATGGTTTTATCACTTATGTATCAAATTAAATTCTGAACCAGCATTCAGTCTGCAGAGAGACAAGGAGCTTTTTCCATAGACAAAATGCAACACCAATATACAAGATATCTAATTTTATCATTGCTTATAGATTGCAGAAACTTTAACAAATACTTTGTGTCATTATTTCATTGTCTACGTAATATTTTTTGCAAAAGTGCAGGATTCATCTTTTTACAAACTCACCTCTGGTCTCTTCAACTCTTCAGTGACATAATTCAGGTTGTACCAGCCAGCATAAGACCAGAGTCCTTGATAAAAAGCCATCCCTATAGTGTTTAAAGAATACTGAGTGCCTTTAAATGCATTTTCAGCATTCAAATTTTCCACAATCACCCTGGTGCTGTGTGTGACCTCCACTATGCCTCCAATTACAATGGCTGCTAAAGCCAGAATCTTTGCCATCAAGAAGATCACTTGTATCCTGACAGCGATGCGGACATTCAGACTGTTGACTATGGCAACCACCAATATACTCACAGCCGCAACACACTTCACTATCAGCTGAGGAGGATGGCAGCCTGGGTAAAAGGGTGCCAAGACATACTCTGAAATGCTAATTGCCGTCGCCGCAGCACCAGTAGGCTTCCCAACCAGGATAAAAGTAAATGCTGCAAAAAAGGCAGGGAATGAACCATAGATCCTCAGTATGTAGATAAAGTCAGCACCAGATTCACAGATGATTGTCCCAAGCTCAGCATAAGACAGTGCAGCAAATATAGAAACCACTCCTGTCACAGCCCAGATAAGCAGACTGGCTCCAGGACTTCACGCGTAGCTCATTACAAACTGTGGGGACATGAATATCCCAGATCCGATCATAGTTCCAGAAATTAGGGCAACACCACCAATCAGCCCCATTTCCCGTTTAATTTTCAAGGCCTGAGGTTGTTTGTCACCCATGGTCACAGAGATTAAGCTGCACAGGACGAAGACACTGCTCTGCTCTGATACAGAGGACAAACATGAATAAAGTAACCACACACCTGAACAACAGGTCATCTTATAACTTGTTATCTGGACGTGACATTCAACCGTTCCTTTCTGTTATTCTAGGACTAATGCAAAATAGCTCTAGTCATTATGTAACTTTTCCTTAATTTAGTGACTGATTTATAAACTGTGTCACTTGTAGCTTTAACCATACAACAGTACCCGAATTATCTTAAATGAACTCAGCCATAAATATCTACTGCAATGATGCACAGCATAGATGTGATGTGGATACAATAATACTAAAATAACAGTACAATTGTACTGCACAATGACTGCATTTACTTTTTAAGAGCTACTTTCCTGCATGTTTTAGATGTTTCCCTCTTCCAACATGCCTGAATCAAATGAGAAGCCTATCATCAAACTCTGCAGAAGCGTGATAACGACTGTCAAGTGTGCTGGACGAGGGAAACATCTAAAACATGAAGGACAGAAGCTCTTGAGGACCAGGGTTGGTGACCCCTGATTTAACACATTAAGATCCAAACAGTCGCAGACGACCAAAACCATCTACTGATATAAAATGTTTAATACCTGTTGATCTACTAATCCTATCAATACATGTAAATAATTGTGGAAAATGCAGTTTTTCATCTTTTCATGGTCATCAGATATGACCCATTTGGACATTCAGAGGCTCCGTAGTGAATGTGGAAACACCATCGTCTTCTGCAACATTGATTCACCAGTAAAACCCATGGAGTTGGATCAATGACAGTGGATGGGGATGCTTGTTTTTACATTCAGATATTGATATCTTAAATGTAAATAAATACAGGAAGATACATGATGTTCACTAAAAGAAACACAAAATACAGAGGATAATATTATAATAACTGATGGTAAATGCCCCACGTGGAGGAGTTCAAGTATCTTGGGGTCTTGTTCAAGAGTGAGGGAAGGATCAAGTGTGAGATTGACAGACGGATCAGTGCAGCGGCTGCAGTGATGCAGTCACTGTATCGGTCGGTTGTGGTAAAGAAGGAGCTGAGCTGAGAGGTGAAGTTCTCAATTTACCGGTCAATCTACATTCCGACCCTCACCTCTGGTCATGAGCTTTGGGTCATGACTGAAAGGACAAGATCTCGGATTCAAGCTGTCGAAATGAGTTTCCTACGTAGGGTGGCTGGGCGCACCCTTAGGGATAGGGTGAGGAGCTCAGTCACCAGGGAGGAGCTTGGAGTAGAGCTGCTGCTCCTCCACATCAAGAGGGGCCAGCTGAGGTGGCTCGGGCATCTGTTTCGGATGCCCCCTGGACACCTCCCTGGGGAGGTGTTCCAGGCACCAGGGTCCCCCCGGAAGGGCTGGAGGAGGTGTCTGGGGAGAGGGAAGTCTGGCCATCCCTGTTAAGATTGTTGCCCCCGTGACCCGGCCCCGGATAATGGATGGATGGATGGATGGGGGTAAATCACCTACGAAAGGTGAAATCTACAGAAAAATAAATTTGAGAACTAACACAAAAGTAGTACTGGGTCTTTATGGGTTAAATATATTTTGCTACTAAGGGCATAGATTTATAAGGACACATCATCCAACCATCCAAAAAATGTGATGTGGCAGGTGCACAGTGTTCACACAGCTAACCACTGTTTTTTGCTTGTACCTCAGTCCTATAATAGTAAAACTTTAAATGGTACATTTTCAATCTCCTTACAAGTACAGTACAGAATGAATGAACTTGTAAAGTTGGCACCACTCACATAATTAGCCTATCCAAACTAACACCAACCTTTCCCCCAAAAATGTAAGTTTTCCAGGTAATAAATGCAGTCCTTTCAGTGGTCAACCCCACTACTCAAAAGCATAACTGACACAACAGTACATACAGTAGTGACACAATGGTTGTGTGTGGTTTATTTTGAGATTTACCATGCTCACTGCTGTCTGTCCCATTGAAGAACATGACAGCTCTAGGATCATTTGGAACTATTCAGGCTTACATGAACCACGTGATCACCGGGGCGGCAACATCAAAGCGTGTCATAACTCAATATGGTTCTGTCCGAGCACGCCATAATTGTTTGTCAGCAGCAGCGGTTGTAGTCCATACTGAAAATATGTCCAAACTTCGAGTAGATTACCTAAAATGTTCAGTTGTTGGTTGAACAGGACAGAGCAGCACAGCCAACAACCTGGAGGAGGTGGGGCGAGAAGTGGCTCATGTGCTTTTAAAGAGCCAAATTTATACAAACGCTAACACATACCAAAGAAAACAGAATTTACAACATAAATGTTCGCTAAGATAGGAAATAAACTTAATAATTTGAAAGATGATGATATCTTATTAAATTTGTGCTGGAATTGCTAGATCAGCTGCAATAGAAATGAATGTGTTTCGACGGCGTTACACTCGATGGAACTCTCGGTCCCTTCATAACCTGGAAGCAGGTCCATATTTCGTTTCATTTTTACAGTGGGAGTCTATGGAAGTGTCGTAACTCTATTATATCAAAGGCTTTGGTACTCTAAGAAACGTTCATCAGAAGTCTTGACCATATACGTACAAATGTCTTGACCTAACTAGTTATAGATGTAATGAATTAAGCAGGAATTAAACCAGGTTAGCTTTGCAGCACCTGGAGGGTTCAAATTCAAACTTTTTGAACTATTAGGGTCCAAATACACAAATAAATGTAGCAAAGACTAATAAAAGTGGGTTGAGCAAAATATGACCCCTTTAATTGTTCTTGCGTCTTGTGTCACATTAACTTACATCTAAATTCACATTATATATATACATAGATATACTCTCTGTTGCATTAGGTATGTGTTGGTAATTTATGGTTAATCCATATCCAACCAAGATCTACAACTCTTTTTGTGGTGACTTTTGAATTAATTTTTCTCTACATTCAACCTTTGTGGAGTGATTTATAATAAATTATTTTAATGTTATCCTATGCATTTTGCATTTTTCAGTGAAATGCAAGTATTTTCCTAGAAAAGTTACTGATAATCATAAAACCTGAATAAAAAGTTAACAAAACTGAAGAACAAAGTAACTTTTTCAGTTTAAATATATCACTTTTTGAAAATAAAAATGTGCCTATAACTGTATTCATTTATCAACCTACATGGGTTTTAGTGGTGAATCATTATTGCCAAAGATTATGACATTTCCATATTCACTACAACACCTCTAAATATCTAAATATGACACATCTGATACATGTTTTTCCAAAATAGACTCAAGACCCAATAATTTCATCTCCAAAATTTCTATATGGGCTTAGCACCACTGCACAAGCAACATTTGAAATGTTTGTAGAGCGGTTACTGATGAGTTTACCAGAGGGGTTTTGGTTTCTGACACATTAACCTTGCATTGGAATAGACTTGGAACATCACTGATGTTCTAAAGAAATTAATATTAGAGGAAGTTTAATATAAATTTCCACATCTATGCCAGAAATATTAATATAGTGCAGAACTTTTACTTCTAGTGAAATATTTTCACAGTGTTTGTGTTGTCTTCTGGGATAAAATAAATGTATTGTGTTTCTGATTTACGTATTGATTTCCATAAAAATCAACAAATGCTGGCTTACAAAAGAAATATACAATTTCTTTTAATTTTTCTGAAACATTTCTTGATAATTGTACAAATAGTAAACTATGAAATTCTTACTTCGGGGTGTTTCAGCTCCTCAGTTATATAATTCAGCGTGTTCCAGCCATCATAGGACCATAAGCCCTGATAAAAAGCAATACCAATGGTACTGACACCAACATTTGTTCCTTCAAAAGCGTTATTGAAGTTCTCAGTGTTGCCTTGGAAAAGCAGTATACAACCTCCCAGTATGATCACTACCAGTGCCAGAATTTTGACTCCCATGGAAAGCACCTGGATGTGGGTGGCCAAGCGGACACTGAGACAGTTAATCACAGACAGGGTCAGGATTGCTCCTGCAGCCACACACTTCACCAAACCCTGTGGAACACTACAGCCTTCATAAAAAGGGGCCACGACGTATTCACCAAAGCTCAGTGCAATCCCTGTGGCACTGACAGGCTTCATGACAATGATGAAGCTGAAGACAAACATAAAGGCTGTCACTTTGCCTGTAGTCCTCAGCATGTAGATGTATTCTCCGCCAGACTCTGGAATGATTGTGCCCAGTTCAGCATAGCAGAGACCTCCCAGCATAGCTAACAACCCACAGCAGGTCCATATTATAAGACTGGCCCCTGGGCTCCCAATGACTGAGAGCACATACTGGGGTGATATGAAGATCCCAGATCCCATCATGGTTCCAGCAATGAAGGACACTGCTCCTATAAGCCCCACTTCCCTCTTCAGAGTGAGTCCCTGTTTGCCACTCTCCATTGTGCGAGTGCTGCTCAGAGTCATTTACAGTGGACACTGTGCACAGCTTAGGTTATACTCCAAGTGCTCATCATATCTGGTTAACACTATACTATGCCCTCTACAATGGTAAGGTGTGGCATAGCCTTGAGTTTGCTCATTACCTCCCTCTATCTTTATAAACCAGAACCTATACTGCGTCTTCAATTACTTGAACTTATGCCCTATAACTATTATTACTATTTATTATAACTATTAATAATGAACTATTTATGATTTTGTGGATTTTTCACAATAACCTAATTAAGGTGTCATGATGATGATGACGAATGTGCTCCATGACAAACATCCACAGTGAATTGCATCTGTTTAAACTAAAATGTAACCTCAAACTAGTGGCTTAAACACACACAATTAAATAATCCCATTTTTGGAGAGTTCACACAAGAAACAATGCCAGTGCATAGAACACACATACCCACAAATAAGGATCTGACAAGGTGGCCATATTTGAGACACCTCTCCTTACCACAAATTGAGGCTGGAATTGAGTTGCTGATAGGGACAAATGTCCCACGAGCCATGGAACCGCTGGAAGTCATCTGCAGTGAGCATAATGGACCCTATGCTATAAGGACTGTGCTGGGTGGTAAACGGATAACTGACAGGAAACAGTGGAGAGGCCACTTACTGTGAGCAGCCAGTAACTGTGAACCATGTGTCCATTGTAAACTTGGATGAACTGTGGCAACAGCAATATAAGATGGACTTTCCAGAATCTGCTGTGGAGGAACAAGTGGGTCTGTCCAGAGAAGACCTGAAGTTTATGGACATGGCCACAAAGTCAGTTAAGCACATTGATGGTCACTACCAGGTTGCCCTGCCTTTGAGAAATTCAAGCATCAGCATGCCAAACAACAAGAAAGTGGTGGAACAGTGCCTATGCCACCTGAAGAGGAGGCTCCAAAGGGATTTATGCAGAGCAGGAGTTGGTTGGGATGTTCCCATACCAGAGGCTGTCTCCAAAGAATGGCTAAAGTGGATGCAAGGGCTCCACCTACTGGACAACTTTGCGCTATGCAGATCTTTAAAACCTCTGGAGTTTGGAGATGTTATTACTGCTCAATTACACCACTTCTGTGATGCTTGTGAGGATGGCTGAGGTACAGTCACTTACCTGATCGTACAGAATGAGAACCACCAAATGCACTGTGCGTTCATCATGGGAAAGGCTCGTGTCGCCCCACTGAAGACCGTTACGATCCCAAGAATGGAACTGATTGCTGCAACAATGGCCAGTTGCATGGATGTCTTGTGGAAGAAAGAGCTGCACATGAGTCTTCAGGCATCAGTGTTTTGGACTGATAGTGCTTCTGTGCTGAAATACATCCGAAATGAAACCACCAGATTCAAGGTGTTTGTTGCCAATCGTATTTCAGAGATACTGAAATCATCTCACCCTTCTCAGTGGAGATACGTGGATACAGTTTCTAATCCAGCTGACGCAGCATCCAGAGGGGTCAAAGAGGAGGCAGCGTAAGGATGTTGCTGACCTCTACAGTGAGTCTGTTTTCCGAACCTGGATTTTTTGAACATTGAGACCATTTTTGGATGATAGACTACTCGGTCATAATGATGACCAGAAGAAGGACCATTCTGTGTGGACTATTCACGAAACTTTAAAAAGTTTAGTAGACATATTGCATTTGAAATTGATTATGTAATTGTTTATTATGCCTCTTATTATGTATTCTGAAATGTGAATTATTATGTGGGACCTAATAATTAGGGGCTGGTGTGTAGGAGACAAACAGGATGAGGTGCACGGTGCGCTTGAGTGTGTGTGCTGCGGAGGCGGTGGTTCACGTGGGTGTGGGCATGCGCATGACACAGAAGTGTGTGTGTAAAGGTGTGCACTTACCTGTGGCACAATGAGAGAGAGTCAGGGTTGGGTAGCTGTATTTTTTGTTGAACGCCCTTCATTAATTCATTTATCATTTTTTGTCTGTTTTCGCAATATTCCATCCATCCTATATATGCTGTCATAGCTCTGTGTGCTGTTAATAAATTTACAAAACGCAACTTTGGATCTCAGCGTTATCGCTTACCATAGCCTCCTTGCGCGTCACAAATCTACGAAACACAGAACCCAACCTCATACTCTCAGCGGCTAAAAGGAATGTTTTAGGAAGCCGCAACAACACCATACCCTGCAGGTCAACCTCTTCCTTTGGTGCTTTTGATGAACTGTTTAAAGCACATTTTGTGTTTGGCACATCATACAACACCACGCTTCACAACATGTATGTCTTTACTCAGACCACTGTGTACAACACTGACATAACCAAATGAAAGAGAGTGCTCATGTAGCTGAAGTTCGGGCAAGATTGCTTCATTAGTACTTGTTTCAGTAATACTTCTACCTCATGAAGTGTTTTGTTTGTAAAGCTGAGCTGGATAGTTCAAATAGGCTTGTCAGGCAAATATAATCAGTTCATGGGTACTTGTCAGAAAGAAACCTTCATCTACGATGTGTTGAGACTGGATGCAGCTGAGTTTTTGGTACATTCTCTGGTTTTAGGAAACATTTAAACATCAAACATAGACAGTATTGACCAGCAGGTTTGCACTGATGTCCACTTAAGCAGGGATGAAGATGAGGTTACTTGTAATGTAGAGGAAACAGCTGTAACATCAGAACCATTAAAAACTGATGCGAGCACCTTAGACATGTGTGCTGCTGCTGTGGCACAACTCCAGACAGGTGGTTTGAGTCAGTGTATGATAGATACTTTTGTCTCATCCATGGAAGAAGTATTTTGTCAGTTCAAGCGAGAGGCAAAAGAAGCAGCTTTACAGTGCTTATCTTCACAGGACACAGAAATTAAAAACAAAATGGAACAATCCTTTCAAAAGTTAGAAAACCCTTTCACACGCTTAGATTAAAAAGCCAAACAAAACAAACTTTTTTCAGAGAAATGGGGAAGTGCTGAGCCAATTAAGAAGGTACTTGGGACGAGATTTGACAGCAGAAGAAATAAAACAAGAGACATGACCAGGTCATTGTGACAGATAAGTTTACATATGTTCCCATTTTGGAAAATCTGAATTTGATTTTTAACAACTCAGAACTTACAGACATGTTAAAACTCAGGCACATACCCAAGGAAGATGTGTACACAGACTTGAAAGATGGCACTTATTTTAAAAAATAGTCCCCTCTAGGGATGTAAACGATTAATCGACTAACGATTAATTGTCAATAAGAATTTGCTCGATTAAATTATTAATTGTCGGTTAATTGCCCTTTTCCGCCCGTTGACACCTGTCCAAAGGCTGCCGGTGTCACATCTCCTGTCTACTCTGCTCTCTCTCTCTCTTTCTTTCTCTCTTTCTCTCTCTCTCTTACTTCTCAGCCACACCTCCTCATTACTCTGCCTGTCACACCTCCTCATCAGTTTATCACTCTCACCTGTGAGCCCGGCTGGGCTCATTAGGTAGAGGGTATATATTCGCCTCTCTCTTCTCTGCCAGATTGTATCTACCACCGTGTGTTACTCTCCAGCGTTTTCTCCTGTCTGTTTTTCTGATCCGGACCCTGATAGTTCCTGACCTGCCCTGCCTGCCGCCTGGAGATTCACCTGCCCGCCTGTTAGACCACGTCTCCCTGTCTGAGCCCCCGGTAACCGACCATCCCTGTCTGACCACGTCTCTCCGCCTGACCCCCGGTTAACTGACCTGCCTTCTGTCCTCTGGCCTTGTCTCCTGCCTGCTCCCCTCTGGACTCGTCTGGATCTCCTGGTTTCGGACCCCTGCCTGTCTCTGGTTAACCTGTTGTCTGTCCCTTGTCGGTTGCTTGTCTGCTTCCTAATAAAGACTGTGCTCACCGAGCACCTTAAACTGCACTTGGGTCCTCCGTTGTACTTGTTTCAGTCGGTTTGTCTGCGCTGGGACAGCCGCTCATCGAACCGGATCATGGCGTTGATGAGTTAGAATGTCTGTATGGACATGGTGGAGACAAACACAGACTGACCCGTCCGTTTATGGGAGCAGTACACCCCCGAATAAATACACGCACCAGTGCCGGGTCAGTATAGGAGCGTTTTCCCTGGACATTGGTCTGGTCCACGGTCAGTGAGACAGAAGATGAAAACATCCTCCAGGCTCCTGATTCAGGACACAGGTATGTCGAGCATTCGCGAAGCTTCAGGAGGAGGAGAAAAGATAAATGAGCGAAGTTTCACTTTCACTTCTGCGGGGGCATGGACTGCACCGTACCCTCATAGTATTAGAAGTAGGACGCAAAGTGAAGCATGTGTGCAGTTACCAACCAACACGCACGCATCCCCCGGCCATACAGCGCAGGTGCAAGTACCCCCCCATTACACACCGCCACATCAACAGATGAATTCCACAGGAAACACTGACTGTATCCAGTGGTTCAATAAATCAAACATGAAGGAATATGACATGCTTTTTTCATGAAGTGTAGAAACAATATTTAGCTTTTATTCTTATAGGCCATATTGAAAAAGTAATTCAGGTTCTCAGGAAAATCGCAGCTTATCATTTAATTGTTAATCGATCGATAAGGACAACTAACTAACGATTAATGAATTAATCGATAATTTGTATCCCTAGTCCCCTCTTTTCTGTGGAAAAAGATGCTTTGCAGATTCAGCTGTTTTACAATGACTTTGAGACGGCAAACCCCTTAGGATCAAAGAAGGGTGTGCACAAATAAGGTGCTATATATTTCACACTGAGGAATTTCCCCCCGGTTTTAAATTCTTCATTAGTTAATATTCATTTATGTGCTCTTTTTCATGCACAGGACATCAAGCGGTATGGGTTTAACTCTATACTAGTCTATGATCTAAAAATTCTTGAGACGGAGGGACTTAAAATTCCCATACTTAAAAATGTGATTCATGGTACCTTAGTTCAGGTCACTGGTGATAATCTTGGTTTGCCTTGTCTTTTTGGCTTTGTTGAATCATTTGGGGCTCGCTATCGTTGTCGTTTCTGTCTGCTTGAGAAGCATTATTTTCAGTCTGTGTTCTCTGAAGATGATCCAAAAGTTGTACTGAGGACTATTGATATGCATTCACACCATTGTCAAACTATACAAACAGATTCTACACTACCTCATGTGTATGGTGTAAAACGCCTTTGTCTGTTGAACTCACTGAAATATTTCCGTACGGCAGACAACTTCTCTGTAGATCTCATGCATGATATTCTGGAAGGGGTTGCTCAGTTTGAAGTTAAGCTAGTTCTTGAGTACATTCAGAGCAATTTCCTTGACGCTGAACACCTTGCTGGTAGAATACATGCATTTGACTATGGTTACAATCAACAGCGAAATCGACCACCAAGAGTAAAGCTGTTTGATGGAAGTAATGATTTAGGGTTGAATGCCATACAGTCTTGATGTTTGTTGCGCAATATGCCTTTTCTATTTGGCGACTTAATACAGGCAGAGGATAAGTACTGGCATCTTCTTCTTTTGCTTTTACAGATCATTAACATTGTGTTTTCACCAATCCTGTCAGAAGGAATGACCATGTACCTCAAACATTTAATTACTGATCACCATCGACTCTTCAAGAAATTATTTCCTGCTGTCAATCTCTTACCGAAGCATCACTTTTTAATACATTACCCCGGTAGCATCCGAAATATTGGCCCAGTTCTTCGCATGTGGTGTATGCACTATGAGGCAAAGCACCATTTCTTTAAGAGTCAATTAAAAAACTTTAAAAACATTACTCTGACCTTAGCCAAAAAACACCAAAGTTATATGGCAATGTGTTTGGAGTAGGGCTGCACGATTTTGGCAAAAAAAAAAAATCCCGATTTTTTCCTCTAAAAACTCGATTTTCGATTTCTATTTCTAGTTTTGGGTATAACTAGAAAAGACAACAGAAGTCAGCATGTCGTTTTCGTGAGCAGTCCACAATGCAAGCCACTGCTCCGACCTCAAAGCTGTGATGGGATCACGTGATGAACCCACAGTTTTGTTTTGTTTTTTCTCTTCATTAAATCTTTAAAATGAAGTAGAGTATACAAACAATGTATACAACAAGAAAATAACATAAGTTTGTCAGGGGGAATACACTATAATAAAATGTCCAAATCAGAGCAAATACTTATGTTTTTTATAGCCTTTTTGTTTCCACATTTATCCAACAGCTTTAAATAAAGTTCCAGATCTTACAAAATATAAATAATATTTGGTTTTGTGTTAAAGAACTTACATTTGTGAATGAAAAACTTGGCAAGTAAGAGGACTAAATTAATTATTAAAAAAAAAAAAAAAAAAAAAAAAAGATTTTTTTTTTTTGTTTTTTTTTTTTCCCCTTTTTGGGGTACCTTGGCCCACAGAAGTGATACCAGTGTCAGTCAGTGACAGGCATCAGTCGTGCGTGCGTGCGTGGACCACATAATATGAGTGATCCACATGCGGTTCTATTTAAACTGAGGGATCCGTGCGTGGAACAGACCAACCCAGGACACACTGGAGGGATTCTATCTGTGGAGCTGGTGCATGTATGTGGGCACAGGGCTGTGTGGGCTCCTCTGCTGAGGCTGATGACCCCGAGACCCAGACCCGGTTCGGAAGAAGACAGTACGGTACGGATCCGGGACAACGAAAGATGAGTGATCCCCATCTCGCTATATTTCAATTGTGGGATCCCTGCGTGAAGCCACGGCTTATATTGCTAAAAGTACTGCGGGTTCATTAACAGATTTAACGTCCGTGGTCATTACACGGACTTCTGTGACAGACCGCTGTCACTAATAGGAGGAAGAGCCTACGGTAGCCCGCGGGCGCGCAGAGGCGCGTGGCCCGGAGGCAGAAGAAAGATGAAATCGATTTTACGATTTCCCTTTTTTAAAAATCGTTCTAATTAAAAAAATCCGATTTCGATTTAAAATCGATTAATCGTGCAGCCCTAGTTTGGAGGTTTTCAGTTTTCAAAAGAAAGACTAACTTTAGGTCCAGGCAAGATGGTGTTAATCTCTGATCTTATAGGTGGTCCAGATATTGCTGCCAAATTAGAAACTGTTTCATCAGCTAGTGTGTTTTCTGCTAAATGGATAAAATATCATGGTACAGAGTACCACCGTGAATTTGTTATTTGCACAGCTGTAAGTTTTGATATGCCTGTTTTTTGCAAAATTAAGGCAATTGCTGTAAAAGATGACAATGTACTGTTCTGTGGATGGCTTATGGAAACTCTGTATTTTGTTGAGCTCTTTCACGCATTTAAGGTTAGGCTGTACCCAGGTAAACTTGTGAAGGTATTAGATATAAATGAAGTGTTTTATTTCCAGCCATTTGATGTTCAGAGGAAATACGGCACAATGGATTTCTCGTTACACATTGTGCCATATTATCATTTCATGGAGACTTGGAAGTTTTATTTTGTATTCATGTCATGGATGTGAGATGAAAATGAAGCTGAAAATAGAGAATGTTTTTTTTGATGCCAATAAAAAATTACATATTTCATTTATTTCATTTGACACTACAGAGATTTATTTTAACAATTTTTTATGACTTTTATTGACACTATGTGGTGTTCCATAAAGCTTGTTTTACACTCCAAAGGAATTAAAATTAAACAAAAATGCTGTAAATCTAACACTTGTCAAGAGTCATCTGAACTCTATGTTAAGTTTAGTTTGACTCTAATACAGTGTTAATTATCATAGGAACTGACTATTAACAGAGCTGATTTGTCATTATAACAGAGTAAATTATCAACTCTCATTAGAATGAGATATGCACTCCAAAGAGTTATTTAACCTGTAGTGTTGACTCTAAATGACACTATACAGTGTACACAAGTGTTAATTATTTACTCTGTGTAGAATTAGTTTTACTCTATGATTTTAACACTCATGTTTAACACTGATCTAGATAAGGACCAAATACACTCTAGAACAGAGTTAAATTCAACTCTATTAGTGTTAATTTGACACAGCAAAATTTACTGTGTAGCTACTGGATGTAAACTGTAATGTCTAATACAAGAGGAGCAAACTACACATACTTAAAACAGCGGATGTGAAAGGCTGAGCTTGTATTTAGTTTTTAGTTTACAAAATCACAGGTTTTTTTCTGCCGGGGCGACTTCAAGGAACAGCTGCAGGAACACTGTCAGCTTGGTCAACAGGCCTGGGCACAGCTTGTAATGGATAAATGGCACATAGACTATAACTCCACTGAAGATAAATAAAGCCACATACAGATATTCAATCTGAGGACTGTCTATGATGGGGGCCAGCACAAGGAATATCACAAAACCGACCAAACCCGCCCTGCAAATGAACTGACATTCTTTTAACCCGCCCCAACCCGACCTGTGAGTAACCCGCTTCACATCACTAACGCACGGCACCGAAGGCACCCCCATAAACAGAGCTGCGGGGATGACGTAGGCAAGGTAGGCAGCTGCCTAGGGCCCCCTCGCTGAAGCGGGCCCCCGATGGCCACATGGTCATTTATCTGTACAACTTATTGAAAACCATCCATTGTAAACAAACCACCACAGTGAGGCAACGCTAACCCTCTCCTGTCCTGTTTTGTGACTGGGCCCCCCCTAAACTAGAGGGATTCCCCCTATGCAATGACAAACGCTATGAGGGTCATGTAGAAGTGACCTCCGCCCTCGAGCACCCCCCCCCATACCCCCCACTTGCTGTGAGTGGAGGAACAAACGGTCTGTCCACACTGAGCACGGCGGCGCGAGCATTTAAAAAGAACATCAGTGATGAAGCGCTCCTACCCTTCAGGGTTTGCAAAAAGACAAAAAAGAAAGAAGAAGAGGAAAAACACCAACGACACAGCGGTAAGTATGAAGTAAACCACTGTTTTCTCCAAATAGGCTACAACTGTGTGATATGTTTGAAAGTGTGCGAACAAAAGCCCTCACATCAGTGACCAAACACACAGATAGATGTTAGCATGAGAGGGAGAGGATTCAGTTCAAGAACTAATCATATACACACAACACAACTGTGTTCTGTTTGAAGAATTTAAGGAGAGAATAAACACAACTTCTCGATTGCCCTTTTCTACTGTTCTACAGCGTTCCAAAACTTCTTTGGATCTAAATAATTTGGATGTGGAGGACCGAAGTACGACAGCATTAACAGTATGTTGTCATGAAAAGCCAAAGCTAAGCCTACTGAAGTGTTTTCACTTACTCTGGACGGTTGTCTGCTCCTGCTGCTGTCACCGACACAACTTTATTCCAAACTAAATCGTCTGCTCCTATGAATCCCATCCAGTTTGGACAAATAATCCATCCAGTTCAATGGACATTTTCGGTTAGCTAGCAATTTCCGTTGGTGATCTGTCCATCCCATTAGGAGAAAAATGTCCCTGTTCCATTGTGTTTGTCCGTCTCATCGTTTGTCCTTGTGTTGCAGCTGGTTTAGGCACAGAAGAGGACTAGAGTAGGACTGCAGCAAAAGTTTGTATTTTCAAGCCAACATTTGTTCCAGTCCCTCACATCAGCTCTGTGCCCTCACGGCGGAACCGAGTTCTGTTCACGTTCAAGGAGGCACACGTAAACACTACATGAGGCGTTCAGGAACAATGAGAATAATTAGGAAATTATAACACTTTTCAAAATCGTCAAATATTCAGAATATTCAAATACAGCATAAAAAAAAAAAAAAAAAAGAATGGCAGTGTCTGTGAACCATGTCTGTGAACCATGTAATCACAATCCTACATTTTAAACTTGTAATTATCTATAATTTCCCACTCTTGCCCATCAACACATCACAACACTTTGCACCATGTGCTCAGGTAGTTTTGCTGATGAGGTCTGACATTACATTTTGGTGCATTATGGGAAGTGAGGTTCTTCTCCTGAAAAGTTACTATCAAATCCTCCACATTTTAATCATATACTTCTAGAATAAGGACAAAAGTAAGCCTACTCACATAATGCCTTTTTTTTTTTTTTTTTTTGCTTATTAAGGTGCTTTGCTTAAATCTCTGTCAGCGCCAATTGATGGTGACAATGCCACCTCCTCACAAGCTGAAGGTATTTATCAGGCTACGTGGAATTAGTTACATCACAGTCTAGGAAAAAAAATCTTATCATTATTAAATCTATCATGATCAGTACTAATTGCATATTATTATATAATAAATAGGCCTAATAATAATAATTATGATTTTTCTTCTTCGGTGATTCAACCATGACATCTTCGTGTATTAGGGGCCTCACTTTACTTTCTTGCCTAGGGCCCCCAGAAATCTTGAAACGGCCCTGTCTGTTTGTTTGTCTGTGTGCAAGTTATGGACGGATTTGGATGAAAATTTCAGGAAATGTTGATACTGGCACAAGAAACAAATAATTACATTTTGGTGGTGATCGGAGGTGGGGGGGGGGGGGCACGGGGGCCCACTGACCTGCCTGTTACCAGTTTTCAGGCAAAGTTGTATTTTGTTCAATTTCTTGCCTTACCTGGTTCATCATTCTTGATTGTTTCAAACTGTGAGCTCGTTTAAGGAAAAAAGTTTTCAGATTTTGCATATTTGGCTGCATCAGCCTCAAGAGCTTTCCTCTTTTTGATTTGTGCCTTTTCCGCACCACCCTTGCTCTTTTTATTTTCCATTTTTCACAATCACCATTACCGTGTGCTCTGCCCTTTTCTCTTTCCCTCGTTCACGGCATGCTGTGTGTTTGTTACGTCAAGGTCTATGGTGACAAAACAAGGACTTTAATGTTTGATATTGACAATAAAATTTTGCGTTGAAAACACACCCTGAAAACTGAAAAAAGAAACATTGGCGATGAAAATTATGTATTGTAAAAAATTGTAATGGCATCAAAACAGGTATTGGTATTGATAACATTTCACTGAACTTTAAAACACGGACATCAAATGTTACATTATTTTGTTTTTATTTTTGTTTTGTATTCTGGTGTGTTTTTGAATGGCAATCTTATTTTTATTTGATGTCACTGTTTTATCAATGACAGTTTATAATTTCGGTGACGTTTTTCTTTTCTGATCTCAGTTTTTTTTACACTTACTTTGGTTTTTCAGTTTCAACTTTCTGTCACCTTTTTGGCGTGGAGGGGAGGGTTTGAGGGAAAGGGCTAGGAGGGTGCGATTTGTATATTATTTGTATATTGAAAACAGTGACACTTGGCTCAGTCAGCTGGACCCCACCGGACTTCATGCCGTGTTTCCACGATATGGTACTGGCTCAACTTGACTTGGCCGTTTTGCGTTTCCATTACATCAATTATGTCTTCCTTTTGGATTTGTGTAGAATAATCTTTTGACAGGTGAAAGGTGCACTATGAATTGGCCATGTCTTGTTTTATCCTTTTGGTGGAAAGCAAGTATTTAATAAAGATGTTTTTGTAATTCATAGATTTTCTTGATTTTTTTGTTTGTTTGTTTAAGCAATTTTTCACCCAAAGCACTATTTTGCCTGTGAAATGTATCTCATCACTAGCCTTACAGCACAACAGGGATGCATTTGGAAGAAATGTAACACATTTTATAGAAAAAAAAAATGCAGATTTGTGAAAAACAACAGGTTGTCACAGGGTTTGTATATTAAGAATGAAAAAAAAAATTTCAAATATTAGTCGTCTATTTTTACAATATTTATTACAACTCACAATTATGGATTTACACAGCAAACTCAGACATCAGTAATAAAAAATGCAAAAAATGATTACTTCTTCCTTTTTTCCCTTGCTAGAGTGTCACAATCATAGGAAAAGCCTGGTGCTGATGTTCCATATTGATACATTACTTTTAAAGATGGAAGCTGTCACTTTAAATGAAAGTCAGGATAAATAGGTCAACCAACATGAAGTAATTACAAATTTATTTCAAAATAATTTACTCTTCCGGTTTGACTAAAACAAATCAATGCAAAGTAGACAATGCATAAATAGGCACTAGTACATATCAGATTGTGACATTCAAGTATAGAAATAAGGTACGAATGCTTCCTGAGGCACTTTCTACAGACAGAAAAAGTGGGAGGTAACATTGATTAGCTATTGGATGTAACCTGTAATGTCTAATACAAGAGGAGCAAACTACACATACTTAAAACAGCAGATGTGAAAGGCTGGGCTTCTATTTAGTTTTTAGTTTACAAAATCACAGGTTTTTTTCTGCCGGGGCGACTTCGAGGAACAGCTGCAGGAACACTGTCAGCTTGGTCAACAGGCCTGGGCACAGCTTGTAATGGATGAACGGCACATAGACTATAACTCCACTGAAGATAAATAAAGCCACATACAGATATTCAATCTGAGGACTGTCTATGATGGGGGCCAGCACAAGGAATATCGCAGCAATAAGGACCAATATAGGGAGTATGATGGGAACCTGTGGAGAGAGAGGAAAACAAGCTGATTCTCATTTGATGGTATAAATAAATGTTTGTGATGATTGTCTTTTGAGCATTTGTACTAACCCTATATGACCTGGGAAGCTCTGGTTTCTTAATCTTGAGATACAGGAGTCCAAACAGAGTGATGGCATAGAAAAACCAAGCTGTGAAGCTGCCAATGGGAATGAAATGATATGTTAAAAAAACACAAGCACTTTGAGTGCAAGAAATGGATGATGCAGACCTAGTTTTCACCTGAAGTAGTTGACAATGCTCTGGAAGTCCCCAGGGATCAGCACCACCAGGGAAATGATGGTGGTGAAGATCAGCGCTGGAGACGGCGTCAGTCTGTGCACGTGAGCCATAGCGAGAATTTCTGGCTATAAAACAAACAGGTGGAAGGATGAAACTTCAGCTTTGTATCAGTGTTCCATGTTTCAGAAGGTATTTTGATTCTCACCATGTGTCCCTCTCTGGCAGCAACAAAGCACATACGGCTGACACCGAAAAGTGACCCGTTCAGTGAACCAAAAGCAGACAGAGCTGCAGCCACAGACATGATCCAGCCCCAACTTCCTAACACCTTGTTCCTGTAAGAAAGTTCCCACAGAGACTGAACCAGAATCCTCCTCTGAGCTTACAGATCACTAATTTAAAGACACAAATTTAGAGAATATCTGTCTTATCTTGTGCACTTGTTAGTAGGGAGTCAAACTGCTTTCTTCCTGTTCAGTGACTCAGATTAATGCCCCTTAAATAACATCAGTCTCTATGTAACATGTACTGTATGTGACATGGAGATGAGATAATGTCGGTCTTACCCCCATGTAACTGCTACTGCATTGGACGACATGAGCTCAGTGGGTGTCATTACTGTGAGGTAGCTCACATTCACCAGCAGGTACAAACCAGTCACCAAGGATATGGCGATCACAACAGCTCTGGGAAGATTCACCTGAGGATAAAAAAAACATTTTACATTACAGCTCAGTAATGTCATGGTAATAGTGGAGTAATAGTTTGGGAACACATGGGTAATAATGTAGTAATACTAGATAATTACCAAAGAAATAACTACGTAATGACTCCTGTAATAATCAAAAATTCTTCAACATAAAAATGTTTGAAACATTTACTTTAGTCAAATAGAAACAAGTAATTTTGCATTTAACAGTCTGATTCATTGGTGTTACCTAGAAACTGCCAAACATGAAAAGGATTCACGTTGTGTACATCTATGATCTCATTACTAAATGAAAAAAATCAGATCCTTCACCATAAAATAAAATAAGATTATGCAAGATTAAGATCAGATTATGTATTTATACACAAATGTTTATCATTGTATAAATCACTTATTATAATGCATGCATTATTATGTATCATCCTCTCAGTTGGATTAAACTGCAAAGGCAGCGATGCAACCTTGATTTTCTTAATATCACACCTATATTGTCCCTTTTGGTCTTAACACTGACAGCCCTGGATGTTTATTTCATGGCCCATGTATCTTTACTAACAGTTTAATGGTTTTATCACTTATATATCAAATTAAAATTCTGAACCAGCATTCAGTCTGCAGAGACAAGGAGCTTTTTCCACAGACAAAATGCAACACCAATATACAAGATATCTAATTTTATCATTGCTTATAGATTGCAGAAACTTTAACAAAATACTTTGTGTCATTATTTCATTGTCTACGTAATATTTTTTGCAAAAGTGCAGGATTCATCTTTTTACAAACTCACCTCTGGTCTCTTCAACTCTTCAGTGACATAATTCAGGTTGTACCAGCCAGCATAAGACCAGAGTCCTTGATAAAAAGCCATCCCTATAGTGTTTAAAGAATACTGAGTGCCTTTAAATGCATTTTCAGCATTCAAATTTTCCACAATCACCCTGGTGCTGTGTGTGACCTCCACTATGCCTCCAATTACAATGGCTGCTAAAGCCAGAATCTTTGCCATCAAAAAGATCACTTGTATCCTGACAGCGATGCGGACATTCAGACTGTTGACTATGGCAACCACCAATATACTCACAGCTGCAACACACTTCACTATCAGCTGAGGAGGATGGCAGCCTGGGTAAAAGGGTGCCAAGACATACTCTGAAATGCTAATTGCCGTCGCCGCAGCACCAGTAGGCTTCCCAACCAGGATAAAAGTAAATGCTGCAAAAAAGGCAGGGAATGAACCATAGATCCTCAGTATGTAGATGAAGTCAGCACCAGATTCACAGATGATTGTCCCAAGCTCAGCATAAGACAGTGCAGCAAATATAGAAACCACTCCTGTCACAGCCCAGATAAGCAGACTGGCTCCAGGACTTCCCGTGTAGCTCATTACAAACTGTGGGGACATGAATATCCCAGATCCGATCATAGTTCCAGAAATTAGGGCAACACCACCAATCAGCCCTATTTCCCGTTTAATTTTCAAGGCTTGAGGTTGTTTGTCATCCATGGTCACAGAGATTAAGCTGCACAGGACGAAGACACTGCTCTGCTCTGATACAGAGGACAAACATGAATAAAGTAACCACACACCTGAACAACAGGTCATCTTATAACTTGTTATCTGGACGTGACATTCAACCGTTCCTTTCTGTTATTCTAGGACTAATGCAAAATAGCTCTAGTCATTATGTAACTTTTCCTTAATTTAGTGACTGATTTATAAACTGTGTCACTTGTAGCTTTAACCATACAACAGTACCCAAATTATCTTAAATGAACTCAGCCATAAATATCTACTGCAATGAAGCACAGCATAGATGTGATGTGGATACAATAATACTAAAATAACAGTACAATTGTACTGCACAATGACTGCATTTACTTTTTAAGAGCTACTTTCCTGCATGTTTTAGATGTTTCCCTCTTCCAACATGCCTGAATCAAATGAGAAGCCTATCATCAAACTCTGCAGAAGCGTGATAACGACTGTCAGGTGTGCTGGACGAGGGAAACATCTAAAACATGAAGGACAGAAGCTCTTGAGGACCAGGGTTGGTGACCCCTGATTTAACACATTAAGATCCAAACAGCCGCAGACGACCAAAACCATCTACTGATATAAAATGTTTAATACCTGTTGAGCCACTAATCCTATCAATACATGTAAATAATTGGTGGAAAATGCAGTTTTTCATCTTTTCATGGTCATCAGATATGACCCATTTGGACGTTCAGAGGCTCCGTAGTGAACGTGTAAACACCAGTATCTTCTACAACACTGATTCACCAGTAAACCCATGGAGTTGGATCAATGACAGTGGATAGGGATGCTTGTCTTTACATTCAGTTATTGATATCTTAAATATAAATAAAGAAATGCAGGAAGATATATGATGTTCACTAAAAGAAACACAAAATACAGAGGATAATATTATAATAACTGGTGGTAAATCACCTACGAAAGGTGAAATCTACAGAAAAATAAATTTGAGAACTAACACAAAAGTAGTACTGGGTCTTTATGGGTTAAATATATTTTGCTACTAAGGGCATAGATTTATAAGGACACATCACCCAACCATCCAAAAAATGTGATGTGGCAGGTGTACAGTGTTCACACAGCTAACCACTGTTTTTTGCTTGTACCTCAGTCCTATAATAGTAAAACTTTAAATGGTACGTTTTCAGTCTTCTTACAAGTACAGTACAGAATGAATGAACTTGTAAAGTTGGCACCACTCACATAATTAGCCTATCCAAACTAACACCAACCTTTCCCCCAAAAATGTAAGTTTTCCAGGTAATAAATGCAGTCCTTTCAGTGGTCAACCCCACTACTCAAAAGCATAACTGACACAACAGTACATACAGTAGTGACACAATGGTTGTGTGTGGTTTATTTTGAGATTTACCATGCTCACTGCTGTCTGTCCCATTGAAGAACATGACAGCTCTAGGATCATTTGGAACTATTCAGGCTTACATGAACCACGTGATCACCGGGGCGGCAACATCAAAGCGTGTCATAACTCAATACGGTTCTGTCCGAGCATGCCATAATTGTTTGTCAGCAGCAGCGGTTGTAGTCCATACTGAAAATATGTCCAAACTTCGAGTAGATTACCTAAAATGTTCAGTTGTTGGTTGAACAGGACAGAGCAGCACAGCCAACAACCTGGAGGAGGTGGGGCGAGAAGTGGCTCATGTGCTTTTAAAGAGCCAAATTTATACAAACGCTAACACATACCAAAGAAAACAGAATTTACAACATAAATGTTCGCTAAGACAGGAAATAAACTTAATAATTTGAAAGATGATGATATCTTATTAAATTTGTGCTGGAATTGCTAGATCAGCTGCAATAGAAATGAATGTGTTCCGACGGAACACATTCACATGATATATATTTATATATAGATATATTCTCTGTTGCATTAGGTATGTGTTGGTAATTTATGGTTAATCCATATCCAACCAAGATCTACAACTCTTTTTGTGGTGACTTCTGAATTAATTTTTCTCTACATTCAACCTTTGTGGAGTGATTTATAATAAATTATTTTAATGTTATCCTATGCATTTTGCATTTTTCAGTGAAATGCAAGTATTTTCCTAGGAAAGTTACTGATAATCATAAAACCTGAAGAAAAAGTTAACAAAACTGAAGAACAAAGTAACTTTTTCAGTTTAAATATATCACTTTTTGAAAATAAAAATGTGCCTATAACTGTATTCATTTATCAGCCTACATGGGTTTTAGTGGTGAATCATTATTGCCAAAGATTATGACATTTCCATATTCACTACAACACCTCTAAATATCTAAATATGACACATCTGATACATGTTTTTCCAAAATAGACTCAAGACCCAATAATTTCACCTCCAAAATTTCTACATGGGCTTACCACCACTGCACAAGCAACATTTGAAATGTTTGTAGACGGGATACTGATGAGTTTACCAGAGGGGTTTTGGTTTCTGACACATTAACCTTGCATTGGAATAGACTTGGAACATCACTGATGTTCTAAAGAAATTAATATTAGAGGAAGTTTAATATAAATATCCACATCTATGCCAGAAATATTAATATGGTGCAGAACTTTTACTTCTAATGAAGTATTTTCACAGCGTTTGAGTGTTGTCTTCCGGGATAAAATAAATGTATTGTGTTTCTGATTTACGTATTGATTTCCATAAAAATCAACAAATGCTGGCTTACAAAAGAAATACACAATATCTTTTAATTTTTCTGAAACATTTCTTGATAATTGTACAAATAGTAAACTATGAAATTCTTACTTCGGGGTGTTTCAGCTCCTCAGTTATATAATTCAGCGTGTTCCAGCCATCATAGGACCATAAGCCCTGATAAAAAAGCAATACCAATGGTACTGACACCAACATTTGTTCCTTCAAAAGCGTTATTGAAGTTCTCAGTGTTGCCTTGGAAAAGCAGTATACAACCTCCCAGTATGATCACTACCAGTGCCAGAATTTTGACTCCCATGGAAAGCACCTGGATGTGGGTGGCCAAGCGGACACTGAGACAGTTAATCACAGACAGGATCAGGATTGCTCCTGCAGCCACACACTTCACCAAACCCTGTGGAACACTACAGCCTTCATAAAAAGGGGCCACGACGTATTCAGCAAAGCTCAGTGCAATCCCTGTGGCACTGACAGGCCTCATGACAATGATGAAGCTGAAGACAAACATAAAGGCTGTCACTTTGCCTGTAGTCCTCAGCATGTAGATGTATTCTCCGCCAGACTCTGGAATGACTGTGCCCAGTTCAGCATAGCAGAGACCTCCCAGCATAGCTAACAACCCACAGCAGGTCCATATTATAAGACTGGCCCCTGGGCTCCCAATGACTGAGAGCACATACTGGGGTGATATGAAGATCCCAGATCCCATCATGGTTCCAGCAATGAAGGACACTGCTCCTACAAGCCCCACTTCCCTCTTCAGAGTGAGTCCCTGTTTGCCACTCTCCATTGTGCGAGTGCTGCTCAGAGTCATTTACAGTGGACACTGTGCACAGCTTAGGTTATACTCCAAGTGCTCATCATATCTGGTTAACACTATACTATGCTCTCTACAATGGTAAGGTGTGGCATAGCCTTGAGTTTGCTCATTACCTCCCTCTATCTTTATAAACCAGAACCTATAGTGTGTCTTCAATTACTTGAACTTATGCCCTATAACTATTATTACTATTTATTATAACTATTAATAATGAACTATTTATGATTTTGTGGATTTTTCACAATAACCGAATTAAGGTATCATGATGATGATGACGAATGTGCTCCATGACAAACATCCACAGTGAATTGCATCTGTTTAAACTAAAATGTAACCTCAAACTAGTGGCTTAAACACACACAATTAAATAATCCCATTTTTGGAGAGTTCACACGAGAAACAATGCCAGTGCATAGAACACACATACCCACAAATAAGGATCTGACAAGGTGGCCATATTTGAGACACCTCTCCTTACCACAAATTGAGGCTGGAATTGAGTTGCTGATAGGGACAAATGTCCCATGAGCCATGGAACCGCTGGAAGTCATCTGCAGTGAGCATAATGGACCCTATGCTATAAGGACTGTGCTGGGTGGTAAACGGATAACTGACAGGAAACAGTGGAGAGGCCACTTACTGTGAGCAGCCAGTAACTGTGAACCATGTGTCCATTGTAAACTTGGATGAACTGTGGCAACAGCAATATAAGATGGACTTTCCAGAATCTGCTGTGGAGGAACAAGTGGGTCTGTCCAGAGAAGACCTGAAGTTTATGGACATGGCCACAAAGTCAGTTAAGCACATTGATGGTCAATACCAGGTTGCCCTGCCTTTGAGAAATTCAAGCATCAGCATGCCAAACAACAAGAAAGTGGTGGAACAGTGCCTATGCCACCTGAAGAGGAGGCTCCAAAGGGATTTATGCAGAGCAGGAGTTGGTTGGGATGTTCCCATACCAGAGGCTGTCTCCAAAGAATGGCTAAAGTGGATGCAAGGGCTCCACCTACTGGACAACTTTGCGCTATGCAGATCTTTAAAACCTCTGGAGTTTGGAGATGTTATTACTGCTCAATTACACCACTTCTGTGATGCTTGTGAGGATGGCTGAGGTACAGTCACTTACCTGATCGTACAGAATGAGAACCACCAAATGCACTGTGCGTTCATCATGGGAAAGGCTCGTGTCGCCCCACTGAAGACCGTTACGATCCCAAGAATGGAACTGATTGCTGCAACAATGGCCAGTTGCATGGATGTCTTGTGGAAGAAAGAGCTGCACATGAGTCTTCAGGCATCAGTGTTTTGGACTGATAGTGCTTCTGTGCTGAAATACATCCGAAATGAAACCACCAGATTCAAGGTGTTTGTTGCCAATCGTATTTCAGAGATACTGAAATCATCTCACCCTTCTCAGTGGAGATACGTGGATACAGTTTCTAATCCAGCTGACGCAGCATCCAGAGGGGTCAAAGAGGAGGCAGCGTAAGGATGTTGCTGACCTCTACAGTGAGTCTGTTTTCCGAACCTGGATTTTTTGAACATTGAGACCATTTTTGGATGATAGACTACTCGGTCATAATGATGACCAGAAGAAGGACCATTCTGTGTGGACTATTCACGAAACTTTAAAAAAGTTTAGCAGACATATTGCATTTGAAATTGATTATGTAATTGTTTATTATGCCTCTTATTATGTATTCTGAAATGTGAATTATTATGTGGGACCTAATAATTAGGGGCTGGTGTGTAGGAGACAAACAGGATGAGGTGCACGGTGCGCTTGAGTGTGTGTGCTGCGGAGGCGGTGGTTCACGTGGGTGTGGGCATGCGCATGACACAGAAGTGTGTGTGTAAAGGTGCGCACTTACCTGTGGCACAATGAGAGAGAGTCAGGGTTGGGTAGCCGTATTTTTTGTTGAACGCCCTTCATTAATTCATTTATCACTTTTTGTCTGTTTTTGCAATATTCCATCCATCCATCCTATATATGCTGTCATAGCTCTGTGTGCTGTTAATAAATTTACAAAACGCAACTTTGGATCTCAGCGTTATCTCTTACCATAGCCTCCTTGCACGTCACAAATCTATGAAACACAGAACCCAACCTCATACTCTCAGCGGCTAAAAGGAATGTTTTAGGAAGCCGCAACAACACCATACCCTGCAGGTCAACCTCTTCCTTTGGTGCTTTTGATGAACTGTTTAAAGCACATTTTGTGTTTGGCACATCATACAACACCACGCTTCACAACATGTATGTCTTTACTCAGACCACTGTGTACAACACTGACACAGCCAAATGAAAGAGAGCGCTCATGTAGCTGAAGTTCGGGCAAGATTGCTTCATTAGTACTTGTTTCAGTAATACTTCTACCTCATGAAGTGTTTTGTTTGTAAAGCTGAGCTGGATAGTTCAAATAGGCTTGTCAGGCAAATACAATCAGTTCATGGGTACTTGTCAGAAAGAAACCTTCATCTACGATGTGTTGAGACTGGATGCAGCTGAGTTTTTGGTACATTCTCTGGTTTTAGGAAACATTTAAACATCAAACATAGACAGTATTGACCAGCAGGTTTGCACTGATGTCCACTTAAGCAGGGATGAAGATGAGGTTACTTGTAATGTAGAGGAAACAGCTGTAACATCAGAACCATTAAAAACTGATGCGAGCACCTTAGACATGTGTGCTACTGCTGTGGCACAACTCCAGACAGGTGGTTTGAGTCAGTGTATGATAGATACTTTTGTCTCATCCATGGAAGAAGTATTTTGTCAGTTCAAGCGAGAGGCAAAAGAAGCAGCTTTACAGTGCTTATCTTCACAGGACACAGAAATTAAAAACAAAATGGAACAATCCTTTCAAAAGTTAGAAAACCCTTTCACACGCTTAGATTAAAAAGCCAAACAAAACAAACTTTTTTCAGAGAAATGGGGAAGTGCTGAGCCAATTAAGAAGGTACTTGGGACGAGATTTGACAGCAGATGAAATAAAACAAGAGACATGACCAGGTCATTGTGACAGATAAGTTTACATATGTTCCCATTTTGGAAAATCTGAATTTGATTTTTAACAACTCAGAACTTACAGACATGTTAAAACTCAGGCACATACCCAAGGAAGATGTGTACACAGACTTGAAAGATGGCACTTATTTTAAAAAATAGTCCCCTCTAGGGATGTAAATGATTAATCGACTAACGATTAATTGTCAATAAGAATTTGCTCGATTAAATTATTAATTGTCGGTTAATTGCCCTTTTCCGCCCGATGACACCTGTCCAAAGGCTGCCGGTTTGTCTGCGCTGGGACAGCCGCTCATCGAACCGGTTCATGGCGTTGATGAGTTAGAATGTCTGTATGGACATGGTGGAGACAAACACAGACTGACCTGTCTGTTTATGGGAGCAGTACACCCCCGAATAGATACACGCACCAGTGCCGGGTCAGTATAGGAGCGTTTTCCCTGGACATTGGTCTGGTCCACGGTCAGTGAGACAGAAGCTGAAAACATCCTCCAGGCTCCTGATTCAGGACACAGGTATGTCGAGCATTTGCAAAGTTTCAGGAGGTGGAGAAAAGATAAATGAGCGAAGTTTCACTTTCACTTCTGCGGGGGCATGGACTGCACCGCACCCCCATAGTATTAGAAGTAGGACAGAAAGGGACGCACGCGCAATAACCAACCAACATGCACGCATCCCCCCGCCATACAGTGCATGTGCGAGTACCCAGGGAAACTTGTGAAGGTATTAGATATAAATGAAGTGTTTTATTTCAAGCCATTTGATGTTCAGAGGAAATACGGCACAAAGGTTTCCTCGTTATACATTGTGCCATATTATCATTTCATGGAGACTTGAAGTTTTGTTTTGTATTCATGTCATGGATGTGAGATGAAAATGAAGCTGAAAATAGAGAATGTTTTTTTGGTGCCAATAAAAAATTATACAATTTCATCTGACACTACAGAGATTTATTTTAACAAATTATAATGACTTTTATTGAATCTTGGTTTACACTCCAAAGGAATTAAAATTAAACAAAAATGGTGTAAATCTAACACTTTTCAACAGTCATCTGAACTCTATGTTAAGTTTAGTTTGACTCTAATACAGTGTTAGTTATCATAGGAACTGACACTTAACAGAGCTGATTTGTCATTATAACAGAGTAAATTATCAACTCTCATTAGAATGAGATATGCACTCCAAAGAGTTATTTAACCTGTAGTGTTGACTCTAAATGACACTATACAGTGTACACAAGTGTTAATTATTTACTCTGTGTAGAGTTAGTTTTACTCTATGATTTTAACACTCATGTTTAACGCTGATCTAGAGAAGGACCAAATACACACTAGAACAGAGTTAAGTTCAACTCTATTAGTGTTAATTTGACACAGCTACTGTGTAGCTACTGGATGTAAACTGTAATGTCTAATACAAAAGGAGCAAACTACACAGACTTAAAACTGCAGATGTGAAAGGCTGAGCTTGTATTTAGTTTTTAGTTTACAAAATCACAGGTTTTTTTCTGCCGGGGCGACTTCGAGGAACAGCTGCAGGAACACTGTCAGCTTGGTCAATAGGCCTGGGCACAGCTTGTAATGGATGAACGGCACATAGACTATAACTCCACTGAAGATAAATAAAGCCACATACAGATATTCAATCTGAGGACTGTCTATGATGGGGGCCAGCACAAGGAATATCGCAGCAATAAGGACCAGTATAGGGAGTATGATGGGAACCTGTGGAGAGAGAGGAAAACAAGCTGATTCTCAGTTGATGGTATAAATAAATGTTTGTGATGATTGTCTTTTGAGCATGTGTACTAACCCTATATGACCTGGGAAGCTCTGGTTTCTTAATCCTGAGATACAGGAGTCCAGACAGAGTGATGGCATAGAAAAACCAAGCTGCGAAGCTGCCAATGGGAATGAAATGAAATGTTAAAAAAAACACAAGCACTTTGAGTGCAAGAAATGGATGATGCAGACCTAGTTTTCACCTGAAGTAGTTGACAATGCTCTGGAAGTCCCCAGGGATCAGCACCACCAGGGAAATGATAGTGGTGAAGATCAGCGCTGGAGACGGCGTCAGTCTGTGCACGTGAGCCATAGCGAGAATTTCTGGCTATAAAACAAACAGGTGGAAGGATGAAACTTCAGCTTTGTATCAGTGTTCCATGTTTCAGAAGGTATTTTGATTCTCACCATGTGTCCCTCTCTGGCAGCAACAAAGCACACACGGCCACCGCTGAAAAATGTCCCGTTCAGTGAACCAAAAGCAGACAGAGCTGCAGCCACAGACATGATCCAGCCCCAACTTCCTAACACCTTGTTCCTGTAAGAAAGTTCCCACAGAGACTGAACCAGAATCCTCCTCTGAGCTTACAGATCACTAATTTAAAGACACGAATTTAGAGAATATTTATCTTATCTTGTGCACTTGTTAGTAGGGAGTCAAACTGCTTTCTTCCTGTTCAGTGACTCAGATTAATGCCCCTTAAATAACATCAGTCTCTATGTAACATGTACTGTATGTGACATGGAGATGAAATAATGTCGGTCTTACCCCCATGTAACTGCTACTGCATTGGACGACATGAGCTCAGTGGGTGTCATTACTGTGAGGTAGCTCACATTCACCAGCAGATACAAACCAGTCACCAAGGATATGGCGATCACAACAGCTCTGGGAAGATTCACCTGAGGATAAAAAAAACATTTTACATTACAGCTCAGTAATGTCATGGTAATAGTGGAGTAATAGTTTGGGAACACAGGGGTAATAATGCAGTAATACCAGATAATTACTAAAGAAATAACTACGTAATGACTCTTGTTATAATCAAAAATTCTTCAACATTAAAATGTTTGAAATATTTACTTTAGTCAAATAGAAACAAGATGTTTTGTTTTTAACAGTCTGATTCATTGGTGTTACCTAGAAACTGCCAAACATGAAAAGGATTCATGTTGTGTACATCTATGATCTCATTACTAAATGAAAAAATTTGATCCTTCACCATAACACAGAAGCATCAGCATTTTGTAAAATGGAATATACTTCCAACTAAAAGAAAATGAGATTATGCAAAATTAAGGTTAGATTATGTATTCATACACAAATGTTTATCACTGTATAAATCACTCATTATAATGCATGCATTATTACGTATCATCATCTCAGTTGGACTGAACTGCAAAGGCAGCAATGCAACCTTGATTTTCTTAATATCACACCTATATTGTCCCTGTTGGTCTTAACACTGACAGCCCTGAATGTTTATTTCATGGCCCATGTAGCTTTACTAACAGTTTAATGGTTTTATCAATTATCTATCAAATTAAAATTCTGAACCAGCATTCAGTCTGCAGAGAGACAAGGAGCTTTTTCCACAGACAAAATGCAAAACCAATATACAAGATATCTAATTTTATCATTGCTTATAGATTGCAGAAACTTTAACAAAACACTTTGTGTCATTATTTGATAAATACATAATATTGTTTGCAAAAGTGCAGGATTCATCTTTTTACAAACTCACCTCTGGTCTCTTCAACTCTTCAGTGACATAATTCAGGTTGTACCAGCCAGCATAAGACCAGAGTCCTTGATAAAAAGCCATCCCTATAGTGTTTAAAGAATACTGAGTGCCTTTAAATGCATTTTCAGCATTCAAATTTTCCACAATCACCCTGGTGCTCTGTGTGACCTCCACTATGCCTCCAATTACAATGGCTGCTAAAGCCAGAATCTTTGCCATCAAGAAGATCACTTGTATCCTGACAGCGATGCGGACATTCAGACTGTTGACTATGGCAACCACCAATATACTCACAGCTGCAACACACTTCACTATCAGCTGAGGAGGATGGCAGCCTGGGTAAAAGGGTGCCAAGACATACTCTGAAATGCTAATTGCCATTGCTGCAGCACTAAAAGGCTTCACAACCAGGATAAAAGTGATTGCTGCAAAAAAGGCAGGGCATGAACCATAGATCCTCAGTATGTAGATGAAGTCAGCACCAGATTCACAGATGATTGTCCCAAGCTCAGCATAAGACAACGCAGCAAACATAGCAACCACTCCTGTCACAGCCCAGATAAGCAGACTGGCTCCAGGACTTCCCGCGTAGCCCATCACAAACTGTGGGGACATGAATATCCCAGATCCGATCATAGTTCCAGAAATTAGGGCAACACCACCAATCAGCCCTATTTCCCGTTTAATTTTCAAGGCCTGTGGTTGTTTGTCATCCATGGTCACAGAGATTAAGCTGCACAGGACGAAGACACTGCTCTATTCCTATACAAACGTAAAGTAACACGTAAGTAACACCTTTTTATTACCTGAACAACAGGTAATAAAAACATCTAATGTAGGCAGGGCTGGAGTGGGACTCATTTTCAGCCCTGGAGTTTCATATCTCAGACCGGCCCACTTTAGATCATAACTTATATGTACCGTACTTATAACCTTATGTGTGAAGTCTAAAATAGTGGACTGTTCTCAATAGCCTTGCAATTCAGTGTATTTTTCTAAAATATTTCCAATTCAGTGCAAGGGTTGCTTCAAAATGTTACTTCAATATGAGTGCACATCTCCAACATTATTCTTTACATCACAACATCTTTTTCAACAATATCAGAATCTATATTCTGTTCAAATAATTGTTTACAGATATCCAAACCTCAAATTAAATAAAAGAATAAATAGAATAAAATAGCACATTAGTGTTCACAGACATATAATCCTTATAAATAAAGACCAAAATAATTATTGCATTGTACTCTTTGTTCAAAGACCCACCAGCGGATACACTTTTATCGGAAGCTCCAAAGTTTTAATGTTGACTCTGTTTTTATGAAAATGTTTTATTCTTTGATTTTTGAGCCTGTTTTAACATTTTCCTTTGTCTGCTGGTTTGGATCACTTACTTTTAAAAATAAAAAACACCTGGAACACATTGTATGGGTGTACAGCAAGATTTTAGTCATAAACCTTCAGGAGCTTTCCTCCTCTACAGCAGTGGTTCCCAACCTTTTTTGGCCCTTGACCCCATTTTAACATCAGAAGTTTCTGGCAACCCCAGACATTCAAAGCTGAGAATTTTTTTTTTTTTCGCTAAAATTCATTTGTTTTTGATCATGTAATAGTTTGCTATACTATGTTGCAAGTAAACGTTAATTTTAGATGACATTTAGGCTATATAATGTATATTATTATGGACGGAGGCAGAAAAGCCAGGTGTAGATTGCTGCACAAAGTGACAATTTTATTTTCCATGGTCAGGATGTTTACAGTCAGTCCAGCTTGTATTTACAAGGCTGACAATTAATACTGAACAAACAAGAACTCAAACTATGAATTATGAAAGAGCTACAGCATCTGAAACCGACCACAATGAACATTTGAAAGATAAACAGTACCATAGTTTTTCAGTTTCATCTTCACAGTTTGTCATGTCGTTTATGTATTGGGAATGTCTCTCAACTCACCATATATTTATCATTAATATTATTATTATTATTATTATTATTATTATTATTATATTTATTTATTTTTTTAAAATCTATTACTAGAAATTTCAGATGACTCCATTTGAATTCCAGGTGACCCCACATGGGGTCCCAACCCCAAGGTTGAAAAACACTGCTCTACATAGTGAGGGTGGTGAAAAAGGCAGATCGGTCACTTCAGACAGCAGATACCCTCTTTCTGCTGAATACAAAATGCTGCCATCAGGACGCAGATACAGTCTGACAAACAGACTGAAGAACTCATTTATACCTCTGTCCCTCTACGTATTTTTTTTTTTTTTAAATTAGTGTGTGTATGGATTGTTGTTTTTTTATGTTTGACTTACTGCTGGCTGTAAAATGAATTGCCCTTCGGGGATAATAAAGTACATGTTACACCACTCAAAGACCAAGGTGTAGAATGAGCTCTTTATTACCTCCAAAGCCACACAAACATCAGCTTACAGAGCAACATGTTGTCTACTTCAAGGATACAGGCATTGTTTCGTTTTTCCAACTTGCGTCCACTTGTTGTTGGACAAATACTTCTGTGGGCTATACTGCCACCTTTTGGTATAGGCGGATAATGGCATAATGAGCTAAGTAGAGATGCAACGGTACAGGTTATCCACGGTTCGGTACGTATTGCGGTTCTTGAGTCATGGTTCACGGTTTAGTATGGTTTGGACGCAGAGCCCGGCTGGAGCGTGGCTGTGCACCGAAACATAATTGGGAGCTAATGGAGAGCCTTAAGGCTCATTTATGTTCCTCTATGTAAGTAAATAGGTACGTCCGTTTCTAACATTGTCATGTGTCACTGCCTTCATACTTCCATGCGTCCTACACGTTAGAATGAGCGTTTCTCAATCAATCAACCAGAGGGCTCCAGTCTTAATTACCATACTGGCTGAATACCATGAAGAAGAGTAAAATTGTTTGAGAAGAAGAAGAAGAAAGTCAATAAAACAAACATGGTGATGACAGAAGAGGTTTTACTCATGTGGATATTAATGTTAATATTGAGAAGGGTAGTTGGAAGTAGAAGGGCTGTGCTCTGCGTCTGGCTCGGGCCAGGCTCGCCGTGTCCAGCTCGGACAGGGGCTCACTGTGTTTGGCTCCGCCACTTAATGCTCTAGCCGGGGTCCGCATCTGGGTTCAACCAATGACAGTGGAATTCCGTAAGTCAGTCGTCTTGCAAAGCTGTAGTATAAATGCGAGTTGTCTGGCAATGCCATTGAAAAATGACAAATGAGCCATACCACAGTACATGCTGGTACCGAACTGTGAGGGGTGTACCGAACAGTACGATGGTACAACGTGTGCCGTTGCACCCCTAGTTTTAACAATTATAAATGTAACAAATAACTTCTTAATAACAGTATTAACAGTTTTATGTTTTTTTTTTCTCCAGTTACTTTATTCAAGTGCCACAATCCTCCCCTGATAAATAAACGTTGTCCCAAACATTAGCTAACATATCATAACATGAACAGGGTTAAGATTATATTGATACTCAAAACATACTTTCTGACAGACTCATATAAAATGGGTATGACTGAAAAGAAAAAGTACATGCTTTAAAGTTGGGAAGTCCCAATCTGATCTAACAATCGGTATTGGCTGCCGATCTGGCATTTTTTAGAAGATCGGATCGAAAAAAAAAAAAAAAAAAGATCGGATTGGATTTAGTCACAAGATCAGGCTGATCCGGGCCAGGTTCGGGAAGGGAGGGCAATGTCCTGCCCCCTCAAATTAAAGTTTCTGTAGGTAGGGAAAAGCTGCACAACAGTAAGAGGCTTAGAGAAACTAGCAAAGCGTCTGTACGTTTCACTTTCACTCTGCACTTGTACTTATTATGAGGTCTGGTTGTGATGCACGTGTCGGGTTTTTTTCAACCTGCAGGGCTTTTGTGGAATTATTTGAACCGACCAAACCCGCCCTGCAAATGAACTGACATTCTTTTAACCCGCCCCAACCCGACCTGTGAGTATCCCGCTTCACATCACTAACGTACGGCACCGAAGGCACCCCCATAAACAGAGCCGCCGGGATGACGTAGGCAAGGTAGGCAGGTGCCTAGGGCCCCCTCGCTGAAGTGGGCCCCGATGGCCGCATGGTAATTTATCTGTACAACTTATTAAAAACCATCCATTGTAAACAAACCACCACAGTGAGGCTGCGCTAACCCTCTCCTGTACTGTTTTGTGACTGTCCCACCCCCTAAACTAGAGGGATTCCCCCTATGCAATGACAAACGCTATGAGGGTCATGTAGAAGTGACCTCCGCCCTCGCGCACCCCCATCCCATCCCCCACTTGCTGTCAATGGAGGAACAAACGGTCTGTCCACACTGAGCACGGCGGCGCGAGCATTTAAAAAGAACATCAATGATGATGCGCTCCTACCCTTCAAGGTTTGCAAAATGACAAAAAACAAAGAAGAAGAGGAAAAATGCCAACGACACAGCGGTAAGTATTAAGTAAACCATTGTTTTCTCCAAATAAGCTGCAACTGTGTGATATGTTTGAAAGTGTGTGAACAAAAGCCCTCACATCAGACTGCGGTCAAGCCAGCTGACTCTCCTTTTTGCGAAGTCAAGCCAGCCGCTCCAACGTTTCAAGTGCTCCCGTATTACGGACTTGCGGCAAATACACGGAGGTGGTTGAGAAAGTCAGCGCTAGGATGCTACAGCGTGGACCATCTTCCGGTTTTCAAAATAAAATGTGGGTTATTGATGGGCAATAAACAGACGTGTCAGTGTGAGTCTTCACTGGTTTTTAACCATTATATCGTCCGCGGTGCCTTGCCGTACGTGTTTGCTGGCAGCGGTGATTCAGGAAACACCCCAGACCCTTTGAACAGATTAAAACATTTTGTTTATCATCTCTTCGATAAATGTTTATCTTGTATTGAGCTAAAATGCTAACATTTACAATGTTAATTTCATTAAAAATAAGGAAATTATTCAAATGTAATAAAAAGAGGTGTGACTCAACCAACCCATGTAGTACTAGGATCCTGCACTGATTTTGAGTCAATAGGTCACATGACCTGGAAGCTATTGAGCTAAAATGCTAATATTTACACTAAAAAATCATTAAAAATAGCAAAAGTGTTAAAATGTCACAAAAATGACCGTAACTCGTTCAGCCAGTACCGTACTACAATCCTGCAGTGATTTTGGGTCAATAGGTCACATGACCTGGAAACTATTGAGCTAAAATGCTAATATTTACACTAAAAAATTCCTCAAAAATATCAACAGTGTTAAAACATCACAAAAAGGACTGTGACTCTTTCAGCCAATGCATTACTGCAATCCTGCAGTGATTTTGGGTCAATAGGTCACATGACCTGGAAGCTATTGAGCTAAAATGCTAATATTTACACTAAAAAATTCCTCAAAAATATCAACAGTGTTAAAACATCACAAAAAGGACCGTAACTCTTTCAGCCAATGCATTACTGCAATCCTGCAGTGATTTTGGGTCAATAGGTCACATGATCTGGAAGCTATTGAGCTAAAATGCTAATATTTACATTAAAAAAATCATGAAAAATAGCAACAGTGTTAAAACATCACAAAAATGACCGTAACTCATTCAGCAAATGCCGTACTACAATCTTGCAGTGATTTTGGGTCAATAGGTCACATGACCTGGAAGCTATTGAGCTAAAATGCTAATATTTATAATTTAAAAAAATCATTAAAAATAGCAACAGTGTTAAAACGTCACAAAAATGACCGTAACTCATTCAGCCAGTACCGTACTACAATCCTGCAGTGATTTTGGGTCAATAGGTCACATGACCTGGAAGCTATTGAGCTAAAATGCTAATATTTACATTAAAAAAATCATTAAAAATAGCAACAGTGTTAAAACGTCACAAAAATGACCGTAACTCATTCAGCAAATGCCGTACTACAATCTTGCAGTGATTTTGGGTCAATAGGTCACATGACCTGGAAGCTATTGAGCTAAAATGCTGATATTTATATTTTAAAAATCATTAAAAATAGCAAGTGTTAAAACATCACAAAAATGACCGTAACTCATTCAGCCAGTACCGTACTACAATCCTGCATTGATTTTGGGTCAATAGGTCACGTGACCTGGAAGCTATTGAGCTGAAATCCTAATATTTTCACTAAAAAATCATTACAAATAGCAACAGTGTTAAAATGTCACAAAAATGACCGTAACTCATTTTTGTGACATTTTAACACTGTTGCTATTTTTAATGATTTTTTTTTTAAACATAAATATTAGCATTTTAGCTCAATAGCTTCCAGGTCATGTGACCTATTGACTCAAAATCAGTGCAGGATCATAGTACTACATGGGCTGGTTGAGTCACACCTCTTTATATTACATTTGAATAATTTCCTTATTTTTAGTGAAATTAACATTGTAAATGTTAGCATTTTAGCTCAATACAAGATAAACATTTATTGAAGAGATGGAAACAAAATGTTTTAATCTGTTCAAAGGGTCTGGGGTGTATCCTGAATCACCGCTGCCAGCAAACATGTACGGCAAGGCACCGCGGACGATATAATGGTTAAAAACCAGTGAAGACTCACACCGACACGTCTGTTTATTGCCCATCAATAACCCACATTTTATTTTGAAAACTGGAAGATGGTCCACACTGTAGCATCCTAGCGCTGACTTTCTCAACCACCTCCGTGTATTTGCCGTAAAGTCTGTAATACGGAAGCACTTGAAACGTTGGAGCGGCTGGCTTGACTTCGCAAAAAGGAGAGTCAGCTGGCTTGACCGCAGTCACATCAGTGACCAAACACACAGATAGATGTTAGCATGAGGGGGGAGGATTCAGTTCAAGAACTCATCATATACACGCAACACAACTGTGTTCTGTTTGAAGAATTTAAGGAGAGAATAAACACAACTTCTCGATCGGCCTTTTCTACTGTTCTACAGCGTTCCAAAACTTCTTTGGAGCTAAATAATTTGGATGTGGAGGACCGAAGTACGACAGCATTAACAGTATTTAGTCATGAAAAGCCAAAGCCAAGCCTACTGAAGTGTTTTCACTTACTCTGGACGGTTGTCTGCCTCCTGCTGCGGTCACCCACACAACTTTATTCCAAACTAAATCGTCTGCTCCTATGAATCCCATCCAGTCCGATGGTCCGTCAGTCTCATCGTTTGTCCTTGTGTTGCAGCTGGTTTAGGCACAGAAGAGGACTAGAGTAGGACTGCGGCAAAAGTTTGTATTTTCAAGCCAACATTTGTTCCAGTCCCTCACATCAGCTCTGTGCCCTCACGGCGGAACCGAGTTCTGTTCACGTTCAAGGAGGCACACTTAAACAATACATGAGGCGTTCAGGAACAATGAGAATAATTAGGAAATTATAACACTTTTCAAAATCGTCAAATATTCAGAATATTCAAATACAACATCAAAAAAAAAAAAAAAGAATGGCAGTGTCTGTGAACCATGTCTGTGAACCGTGTAATCACAATCCTACATTTTAAACTTGTAATTATCTATATTTCCCACACTTGCCCATCAACACATAACAACACTTTGCACCATGTGCTCAGGTAGTTTAGCTGATGAGGTCTGATGTTACATTTTGGTGCATTATGGGAAGTGAAGTTCTTCTCCCGCAAAGTTACTATCAAATCCTCCACATTTTAATCATATACTTCTAGAATAAGGACAAAAGTAAGCCGACTCACCAAATGCCTTTTTTTTTTCTTTTTTAGGTGCTTTGCTTAAATCTCTGTCAGCGCCAATTGATGGTGACAATGCCACCTCCTCACAAGCTGAAGGTATTTATCAGGCTACATGGAATTAGTTACATCACAGTCTAGGAAAAAAAATCTTATCATTATTAAATCTATCGTGATCAGTACTAATTGCATATTATTATATAATAAATAGGCCTAATAATAATTATTATTATTTTTGTTCTTCGGTGATTTAACCACCACATTTTCGCGTATTAGGGGCCTCACTTTACTTTCTTGCCTAGGGCCCCCAGAAATCTTGAAACGGCCCTGTCTGTTTGTTTGTCTGTGTGCAAGTTATGGACAGATTTGGATGAAAATTTCAGGAAATGTTGATACTGGCACAAGAAACAAATGATTAAATTTTGGTGGTGATCGGAGGTGTGTGTGTGTGGGGGGGGGGGGGGTGGCAGAGGGCCCACTGATCTGCCTGTTACCAGTTTTCAGGCCTTACCCGTTTCATCATTCTTGATTGTTTCAAACTGTGAGCTCGTTTAAGGAAAAAAGTTTTCAGATTTCGCATATTTGGCTGCATCAGCCTCAAGAGCTTTCCTCTTTTTGATTTGTGCCTTTTCCGCACCACCCTTGCTCTTTTTATTTTCCATTTTTCACAATCACCATTACCGTGTGCTCTGCCCTTTTCTCTTTCCCTCGTTCACAGCATGCTGTGTGTTTGTTACATCAAGGTCTATGGTGACAAAAGGAGGACTTTAATGTTTGATATTGACAATAAAATTTTGCATTGAAAACACACCCTGAAAACTGAAAAAGAAACATTGGCATTGAAAATTATGTATTGTAAACAATTGTAATGGCATCAAAACAGGTATTGGTCTTGATAACATTTCACTGAACTTTAAAACACAGACATCAAATGTTACATTATTTTGTTTTTATTTTATTTTTTTTGTATTCTGGTGTTTTTGAATGACAATCATGTTTTTATTTGATGCCACTGTTTTGTCAATGACAGTTTCTAATTTTGATGACGTTTTTCTTTTCTGATCTCAGGTTTTTTTTTGCGCTTACTTTGGTTTTTCAGTTTCAACTTTCTGTCACCTTTTTGGCATGGAGGGGAGGGTTTGAGGGAAAGGGCTAGGAGGGTGCGATTTGTATATTATTTGTATATTGAAAACAGCAACACTTGGCTCAGTCAGCTGGACCCCACCAGACTTATGCCATGTTTCCACGATATGGTACTGGCTCGACTTGACTTGGCCTTTTTGCGTTTCCATTACATCCATTATGTCTTCCTTTTGGTTTTGTGTAGAATAATCTTTTGTCAGGTGAAAGGTGCACTATGAATTGGCCATGTCTTGTTTTATCCCTTTGGTGGAAAGCAAGTATTTAATAAAGATGTTTTTGTAATTCAAAGATTTTCTTAATTTTTTTTTTGTTTGTTTTAGCAATTTTTCACCCAAAGCACTATTTTGCCTATGAAATGTATCTCATCACTAGCCTTACAGCACAACAGGGCTGCATTTGGAAGAAATGTAACACATTTTATAGAAAATAAAATGTAGAGTTGTGAAAAACGACAAGGTTGTCACAGGGTTTGTATATAAAGAATGAAAAAAAAAACATTTTCCGATATTATTTGTCTATTTTTACAATATTTATTACAACTCACAATTATAGATTTACACAGCAAACTCAAACATCAGTAATAAAAAATGCAAAAAATGATTACTTTTAACTTTTTTCCCTTGCTAGAGTGTCACAATGACAGGAAAAGCCTTGTGCTGATGTTTCATATTCATACATTACTTGTAAAGATGGAAGCTGTCACTTTAAATGAAAGTCAGGATAAACAGGTCAACCAACATGAAGTAATTACAAATTTATTTCAAAATAATTTACTCTTCCAGTTTGACTAAAAAAATCAATACAAAGTAGACAATGCATAAATAGGCACTAGTACATATCAGATTGTGACATTCAAGTACAGAAATAAGGTACGAATGCTTCCTGAGGCACTTTCTACAGACAGAAAAAGTGGGAGGTAACATTGATTAGCTATTGGATGTAACCTGTAATGTCTAATACAAGAGGAGCAAACTACACAGACTTAAAACAGCAGATGTGAAAGGCTGGGCTTCTATTTAGTTTTTAGTTTACAAAATCACAGGTTTTTTTCTGCCGGGGCGACTTCGAGGAACAGCTGCAGGAACACTGTCAGCTTGGTCAACAGGCCTGGGCACAGCTTGTAATGGATGAACGGCACATAGACTATAACTCCACTGAAGATAAATAAAGCCACATACAGATATTCAATCTGAGGACTGTCTATGATGGGGGCCAGCACAAGGAATATCGCAGCAATAAGGACCAGTATAGGGAGTATGATGGGAACCTGTGGACAGAGAGGAAAACAAGCTGATTCTCATTTGATGGTATAAATAAATGTTTGTGATGATTGTCTTTTGAGCATGTGTACTAACGGTGTACGGCCTGGGGAGCTCTGGTTTCTTAATCTTGAGATACAGGAGTCCAGACAGAGTGATGGCATAGAAAAACCAAGCTGTGAAGCTGCCAATGGGAATGAAATGAAATGTTAAATGAACACAAGTACTTTGAGTGCAAGAAATGGATGATGCAGACCTAGTTTTCACCTGAAGTAGTTGACAATGCTCTGGAAGTCCCCAGGGATCAGCACCACCAGGGAAATGATAGTGGTGAAGATCAGCGCTGGAGATGGCGTCAGTCTGTGCACGTGAGCCATAGCGAGAATTTCTGGCTATAAAACAAACAGGTGGAAGGATGAAACTTCAGCTTTGTATCAGTGTTCCATGTTTCAGAAGGTATTTTGATTCTCACCATATGTCCCTCTCTGGCAGCAACAAAGCACACACGGCCACCGCTGAAAAATGTCCCGTTCAGTGAACCAAAAGCAGACAGAGCTGCAGCCACAGACATGATCCAGCCCCAACTTCCTAACACCTTGTTCCTGTAAGAAAGTTCCCACAGAGACTGAACCAGAATCCTCCTCTGAGCTTACAGATCACTAATTTAAAGACACAAATTTAGAGAATATCTGTCTTATCTTGTGCACTTGTTAGTAGGGAGTCAAACTGCTTTCTTCCTGTTCAGTGACTCAGATTAATGCCTCTTAAATAACATCAATCTCTATGTAACATGTACTGTATGTGACATGGAGATGAGATAATGTCGGTCTTACCCCCATGTAACTGCTACTGCATTGGACGACATGAGCTCAGTGGGTGTCATTACTGTGAGGTAGCTCACATTCACCAGCAGATACAAACCAGTCACCAAGGATATGGCGATCACAACAGCTCTGGGAAGATTCACCTGAGGATAAAAAAAAACATTTTACATTACAGCTCAGTAATGTCATGGTAGTAGTGGAGTAATAGTTTGGGAACACAGGGGTAATAATGTAGTAATACTAGGTAATTACTAAAGAAATAACCATGTAATGACTCCTGTAAAAAAAAAAAAATCTTCAACATAAAAATGTTTGAAACATTTACTTTAGTCAAATAGAAACAAGTAATTTTGCATTTAACAGTCTGATTCATTGGTGTCACCTAGAAACTGCCAAACATGAAAAGGATTCATGTTGTGTACATCTATGATCTCATTACTCAATGAAAAAATCAGATCCTTCACCATAAAATAAAATAAGATTATGCAAGATTAAGATCAGATTATGTATTTATACACAAATGTTTATCACTGTATAAATCACTCATTATAATGCATGCATTATTATGTATCATCATCTCAGTTGGATTAAACTGCAAAGGCAGCAATGCAACCTTGATTTTCTTATTATCACACCTATATTGTTCCTGTTGGTCTTAACACTGACAGCCCTGAATGTTTATTTCATGGCCCATGTATCTTTACTAACAGTTTAATGGTTTTATCACTTATCTATCAAATTAAATTCTGAACCGGCATTCAGTCTGCAGAGAGACAAGGAGCTTTTTCCATAGACAAAATGCAACACCAATATACAAGATATCTAATTTTATCATTGCTTATAGATTGCAGATACTTTAACTAAACACTTTGTGTCATTGGTTCATAGTGTTCATAATATTTTTTTCAAAAGTGCAGGATTCATCGTTTTACAAACTCACCTCTGGTCTCTTCAACTCTTCAGTGACATAATTCAGGTTGTACCAGCCAGCATAAGACCAGAGTCCTTGATAAAAAGCCATCCCTATAGTGTTTAAAGAATACTGAGTGCCTTTAAATGCATTTTCAGCATTCAAATTTTCCACAATCACCCTGGTGCTCTGTGTGACCTCCACTATGCCTCCAATTACAATGGCTGCTAAAGCCAGAATCTTTGCCATCAAGAAGATCACTTGTATCCTGACAGCGATGCGGACATTCAGACTGTTGACTATGGCAACCACCAATATACTCACAGCTGCAACACACTTCACTATCAGCTGAGGAGGATGGCAGCCTGGGTAAAAGGGTGCCAAGACATACTCTGAAATGCTAATTGCCTTCGCCGCAGCACCAGTAGGCTTCCCAACCAGGATAAAAGTAAATGCTGCAAAAAAGGCAGGGAATGAACCATAGATCCTCAGTATGTAGATAAAGTCAGCACCAGATTCACAGATGATTGTCCCAAGCTCAGCATAAGACAGTGCAGCAAATATAGAAACCACTCCTGTCACAGCCCAGATAAGCAGACTGGCTCCAGGACTTCCCGTGTAGCTCATCACAAACTGCGGGGACATGAATATCCCAGATCCAATCATAGTTCCAGAAATTAGGGCAACACCACCAATCAGCCCTATTTCCCGTTTAATTTTCAAGGCTTGAGGTTGTTTGTCACCCATGGTCACAGAGATTAAGCTGCACAGGACGAAGACACTGCTCTGCTTTGATACAGAGGACAAACATGAATAAAGTAACCACACACCTGAACAACAGGTCATCTTAAAACTTGTTATCTGGACGTGACATTCAACCGTTCCTTTCTGTTATTCTAGGACTAATGCAAAATAGCTCTAGTCATTATGTAACTTTTCCTTAATTTAGTGACTGATTTATAAACTGTGTCACTTGTAGCTTTAACCATACAACAGTACCCGAATTATCTTAAATGAACTCAGCCATAAATATCTACTGCAATGATGCACAGCATAGATGTGATGTGGATACAATAATACTAAAATAACAGTACAATTGTACTGCACAATGACTGCATTTACTTTTTAAGAGCTACTTTCCTGCATGTTTTAGATGTTTCCCTCTTCCAACATGCCTGAATCAAATGAGAAGCCTATCATCAAACTGCAGAAGCGTGATAACAACTGTCAGGTGTGCTGGACGAGGGAAACATCTAAAACATGAAGGATAGAAGCTCTTGAGGACCAGGGTTGGTGACTCCTGATTTAACACATTAAGATCCAAACAGCCGCAGACGACCAAAACCATCTACTGATATAAAATGTTTAATACCTGTTGAGCCACTAATCCTATCAATACATGTAAATAATTGGTGGAAAATGCAGTTTGTCATCTTTTCACGGTCATCAGATATGACCCATTTGGACGTTCAGAGGCTCCGTAGTGAACGTGAAAACGCCATCATCTTCTACAACATTGATTCACCAGTAAACCCATGGAGTTGGATCAATGACAGTGGATAGGGATGCTTGTTTTTACATTCAGTTATTGATATCTTAAATATAAATAAAGAAATGCAGGAAGATATATGATGTTCACGAAAAAGAAACACAAAATACAGAGGATAATATTATAATGACTGGTGGTAAATCACCTACGAAAGGTGAAATCTACAGAAAAATAAATTTGAGAACTAACACAAAAGTAGTACTGGGTCTTTATGGGTTAAATATATTTTGCTACTAAGGGCATAGATTTATAAGGACACATCACCCAACCATCCAAAAAATGTGATGTGGCAGGTGCACAGTGTTCACACAGCTAACCACTGTTTTTTGCTTGTACCTCAGTCCTATAATAGTAAAACTTTAAATGGTACATTTTCAGTCTTCTTACAAGTACAGTACAGAATGAATGAACTTGTAAAGTTGGCACCACTCACATAATTAGCCTATCCAAACTAACACCAACCTTTCCCCCAAAAATGTAAGTTTTCCAGGTAATAAATGCAGTCCTTTCAGTGGTCAACCCCACTACTCAAAAGCATAACTGACACAACAGTACATACAGTAGTGACACAATGGTTGTGTGTGGTTTATTTTGAGATTTACCATGCTCACTGCTGTTTGTCCCATTGAAGAACATGACAGCTCTAGGATCATTTGGAACTATTCAGGCTTACATGAACCACGTGATCACCGGGGCGGCAACATCAAAGCGTGTCATAACTCAATACGGTTCTGTCCGAGCACGCCATAATTGTTTGTCAGCAGCAGCGGTTGTAGTCCATACTGAAAATATGTCCAAACTTCGAGCCGATTACCTAAAATGTTCAGTTGTTGGTTGAACAGGACAGAGCAGCACAGCCAACAACCTGGAGGAGGTCGGGGGAGAAGTGGCTCATGTGCATATAAAGAGCCAGCACTCAAAACAACCTTTCTGGTGTCATTACTCAGAAATAGGGTTGAAGATGGACCTGTGGAGTTGAATTAATGAAGAATTCAGACTCAAGCATAGCATTTACAGTTTATGTAGACCACAGGAAAATGTTTTAAAATGTATAATTCCATTTAAAAAAGCTAAATATCAATCCTTTAAATCTCAGCAGCTGGCCAAGTCAAGCTAGCTAACTATAGGGCTACAGCTGAATATCGAACATAAGTTATTTAAGATAGAGATTTATACAAATGCTAACACATACCAAAGAAAACAGAATTTACAACATAAATGTTCGCTAAGACAGGAAATATACTTAATAATTTGAAAGATGATGATATGTAATTAAATTTGTGCTGGAATTGCTAGATCAGCTGCAATAGAAATGAATGTGTTCCGACAGCGTTACACTCAATGTTGGGACTCTCGGTCCCTCCAAAACCTGGAAGCAGGTCCATATTTCGTTTCATTTTTACAGTGGGAGTCTATGGAAGTGTCGTGACTCTATTATATCAAAGGCTCGAGTACTCCGAGAAACGTTCATCAGAAGTCTTGACCATATACATGCAAATGTCTTGACCTAACTAGTTACAGATGTAATTAAAGCTGCAAGCAGCATTGGGCGGAACCTCGCACCGGGCGTTCTGCCTCCCGCGCGATCCGCCTCCCGTGACCATCGACACCTCAGCTCCACTCACACCTCTCCGTCCCGATACCAGTTCCCACCCTTTAGTGTCTGTCCTCCTTACATCTCTACAGAACACTAGCGACCCTCTGCTGAAACCACCATCACCTTTAAATGAGACTTTTATTTTGGAAACCCTACTGTGTGCATATGTGTTTGTTTTGTATGTGAGAGAAAGAATCAGTTTGAAAAATGCATTGAAATTGTATGAATAATTGAGCATAAAAGTGATGATATATCACATTTAAGGCTTTTATTTTGGTAAAACCCTATTGTGTGAGCATGTGTGCCTGTGAGAAAGAGTACTTTTTAATGAAGAAACATTGTACAAACAGTTGAGCGTTTGGTCATAACAATGAAAAGAAGATTTTTACTAGACATTATTTAATGTTTTCAATAAGGTTTTATTATGAAAAAGTGTACTCCGTGTACTTTGTAATGTGTGCAAAATGTCCAATATCCACAATATAATGCAGCAAAACCTGTTTCAAAATGTGAGGGGGGAGGAGAAAAAAAAAAAAAATTCCTTGCCCTGAGTTTGAACCAAGGGCCTTCTATATAGTAGACCACTGCTCTAGCCACTGGGCCATTCCCCAACCCACACAGAGATGCATTACTGAGCATTATATAGCGATTTTGTCATTGTGAAAAGTGAAACTAAATATACTCTTTAAAAAATTGCGATTATTCCATAACCATAGATAGTATCTGAAAAATTCTTTCAGTTTTGGATTCTGCAGACTTGTGGGAATTTAATGAGGTAAAATTTTGTGAAAAACGTCAGAAATTAATACGCAGTAATTGCAGAAACATAGAGTAACTTTGAAAGGCAGATTACCAACTTCCTGTTGGAGTTAGCTCATGAGTGTCAGTGTATGATTTGTCGTGCTCAATCAGACCAACATTTTGGCATTTGTTTCATGTTTCTTTGACATTCCTACTGGCTGCTAGGGCAGATTTTGTGTGTTTTTTAGTACAAAGGTAGCGCTACAGAGTCCATTTTGGCACCCAAGGGCTGAATTTTGATATTGAACCAAAGTGTTCACCAGCCATGACATACATGGCAAATTTGGTGAGTTTTGGAGCATGTTAAGGGGGTCAAATGGCAGTCTAAAGTGGAAAAAGTATGAAAATAAACAAATTGTTATAAATCAATAACTGTACATCGCATCTCAAAAATTTTTGCATGTGAGAGTTGTGGTGAGTCCTGTGAACAGATGGATATGTCACATGTGGGGAAAAACTCCAAAGTGAAAAATGAGTTCCAAACATTGCATTTTTGCGGGCTTATAAAAAAAACTAAGACAGTTAAGACTAAGTTACGAGATCACTTTTTTGAGGAGGGTTCACTCTATCTTTTGGTGCTATTTAGAAGTCAATACGACAAACGGTGTCATACGAGTTAGTTTTAAAAATTTTATTTTGAAAGGAATATTGCGAACTTCCTGTTGGAGCTAGCTCATAGGTGTCAGCGCGTGATTTGTTGGGCTCCATTAAAACGAAAGTTTTGGGGTTGGTTTCGTGTGTCTACGACATTCCTACTAGAAGTTGGCAATTTGAGCATTTTATTTTGAAAGGCAAATTCTGAACTTCCTGTTGGAGTTAGGTCATGAGTGTCAGCATGTGATTTGTCGGGCTCGATGAGACGAAAATTTTGGCGTTTGTTTCATGTTTCTACGACATTCCTGCTGGCCTCTAGGGCCATTTTTGTGTATCTAGGGAGCGCTAGAGAGCTCATTTTAGCACCTATGGGGTTAATTTTTACATTTTTTTAAAAGGTTTTGCTAGACTTGACATGTATGCCAAATTTGATGAGTTTTTGAGCATGTTTAGGTGGTCAAAATCCAGTACAAAGTGGCGTCAGGAAAAAAATATAAAAACGAACGAATAACAATAGGGCCTTGCTTGCAGACAAGGCCTCTCACTGTGTGAGAGGGCCTTACCTTTCGGCTCGGTCCCTAATAAATTAAGCAGGAATTAAACCAGGTTAGCTTTGCAGCACCTAGAGGGTTCAAATTCAAACTTTTTGAACTATTAGGTTCCAAATACACAAATAAATGTAGCAAAGACTAATAAAAGTGGGTTGAGCAAAATTTGACCCCTTTAATTGTTCTTGCGTCTTGTGTCACATTAACTTACATCTAAATTCACATTATATATATACACAGATATACTCTCTGTTGCATTAGGTATGTGTTGGTAATTTATGGTTAATCCATATCCAACCAAGATCTACAACTCTTTTTGTGGTGACTTTTGAATTATTTTTTCTCTACATTCAACCTTTGTGGAGTGATTTATAATAAATTATTTTAATGTTATCCTATGCATTTTGCATTTTTCAGTGAAATAGATAGATAGATAGATAGATAGATAGATAGATAGATAGATAGATAGATAGATAGATAGATAGATAGATAGATAGATAGATAGATAGATAGATAGATAGATAGATAGATAGATAGATAGATAGATAGATTATTGATCCTTTGCAGGAAATTGCTTTGTTACAACAGCAGCAGTACAAGAAGAAAAACACTCTGACCCATCGCATGAACATCCCACAAACAGCCATCAATGGAACAAATAAATAAATAATAAACAGAATAAAAGATATATATATATATATATATATATATATATATATATATATGTACAATACAAGTAATGTATATAATACAATAACCTAAAACACCTAACACACCTAAGTATGCACAGCATACAATAATAATTTATCGCACAGCGATATTAAAAAGTCTAATAGCAGCAGGCAGGAAGGACCTCCTACTGCAAGTATTTTCCTAGAAAAGTTACTGATAATCATAAAACCTGAAGAAAAGTTAACAAAACTGAAGAACAAAGTAACTTTTTCAGTTGAAATATATCACTTTTTGAAAATAAAAATGTGCCTATAACTGTATTCATTTATCAACCTACATGGGTTTTAGTGGTGAATCATTATTGCCAAAGATTATGACATTTCCATATTCACTACAACACCTCTAAATATCTAAATATGACACATCTCATACATGTTCTTCCAAAATAGACTCAAGACCCAATAATTTCACCTCCAAAATTTCTATATGGGCTTAGCACCACTGCACAAGCAACATTTGAAATGTTTGTAGACGGGATACTGATGAGTTTACCAGAGGGGTTTTGGTTTCTGACACATTAACCTTGCATTGGAATAGACTTGGCACATCGCTGATGTTCTAAAGAAATTAATATTAGAGGAAGTTTAATATAAATTTCCACATCTATGCCAGAAATATTAATATGGTGCAGAACTTTTACTTCTAATGAAGTATTTTCACAGCGTTTGAGTGTTGTCTTCAGGATAAAACAAATGTATTGTGTTTCTGATTTACGTATTGATTTCCATAAAAATCAACAAATGCTGGCTTACAAAAGAAATATACAATTTCTTTTAATTTTTCTGAAACATTTCTTGATAATTGTACAAATAGTAAACTATGAAATTCTTACTTCGGGGTGTTTCAGCTCCTCAGTTATATAATTCAGCGTGTTCCAGCCGTCATAGGACCATAAGCCCTGATAAAAAGCAATACCAATGGTACTGACACCAACATTTGTTCCTTCAAAAGCGTTATTGAAGTTCTCAGTGTTGCCTTGGAAAAGCAGTATACAACCTCCCAGTATGATCACTGCCAGTGCCAGAATTTTGACTCCCATGGAAAGCACCTGGATGTGGGTGGCCAAGCGGACACTGAGACAGTTAATCATAGACAGGGTCAGGATTGCTCCTGCAGCCACACACTTCACCAAACCCTGTGGAACACTACAGCCTTCATAAAAAGGGGCCACGACGTATTCACCAAAGCTCAGTGCAATCCCTGTGGCACTGACAGGCCTCATGACAATGATGAAGCTGAAGACAAACATAAAGGCTGTCACTTTGCCTGTAGTCCTCAGCATGTAGATGTATTCTCCGCCAGACTCTGGAATGACTGTGCCCAGTTCAGCATAGCAGAGACCTCCCAGCATAGCTAACAACCCACAGCAGGTCCATATTATAAGACTGGCCCCTGGGCTCCCAATGACTGAGAGCACATACTGGGGTGATATGAAGATCCCAGATCCCATCATGGTTCCAGCAATGAAGGACACTGCTCCTATAAGCCCCACTTCCCTCTTCAGAGTGAGTCCCTGTTTGCCACTCTCCATTGTGCGAGTGCTGCTCAGAGTCATTTACAGTGGACACTGTGCACAGCTTAGGTTATACTCCAAGTGCTCATCATATCTGGTTAACACTATACTATGCTCTCTACAATGGTAAGGTGTGGCATAGCCTTGAGTTTGCTCATTACCTCCCTCTATCTTTATAAACCAGAACCTATACTGCGTCTTCAATTACTTGAACTTATGCCCTATAACTATTATTACTATTTATTATAACTATTAATAATGAACTATTTATGATTTTGTGGATTTTTCACAATAACCGAATTAAGGTATCATGATGATGATGAATGTGCTCCATGACAAACATCCACAGTGAATTGCATCTGTTTAAACTAAAATGTAACCTCAAACTAGTGGCTTAAACACACACAACTAAATAATCCCATTTTTGGAGAGTTCACAAGAGAAACTAAAAACTTGAGGCTACAAAAGGTAAGTAATGATAAGTTTTCTTTTTTCATTGCTTCTCTAATGTAGCCAAATACCATTTCTTCTATTATCCTGACCATCATGTAGCCACCACGGTTAATTTGACCTAAACAGGGGAAATGTTCAAGACTGTCTAGTTGTGAAATTATGCAAGTCTGGTGATACAGAACTACAAAAAAGGCCAAGAGTTGATGTTCTTCCTAGTTTTGTTTTAATGTTCTGAGATGTAAAGGCTGAGTAATGCTAAATTTACACACATTTTTTGGTATGTGATTGCTGTAGATGTGACAAATCAAATCACAGTTGATTTTGTGGTTGATTTTTGTTCATCAAACCACATTTCTACATAGGGTAATACTGCTGTAGTTCAACTAGTCTCAGTGTGATGTACTTCGCAGAGAGAAACATTCTAAGTAGTATCATAATCTTGGCCTTAACCCTTTTCTGGGATTGTGATTCTCATTCCAGTGGCACCAAACCCAGAATCAGCTTTCTGTAACTGTCCTAGAAAACCCCCTCCCCTTTCACTTTTACCCTCTAACATGAATGGCCAACATGTTTATTTAACTCCTGTTGCTGCTATACTGCATTCCAGCTGCTAGCAGGAAAATGTGTGAGAAAGTGTCAGGAATTTTTCCTATAATGATAAATTAACCATTGTATTCAGAGGAATCCAAGTTAATGTAAGAGACTACTCAGTAAGAATGTAATCAAACCTTCTTATTATATATTATTATATATTATATATATTATTATATATATTAAAATGATCAGCACGCTGACATTTACAATCACCTGTTGTCTGTTATCTTACAAGTCAAACAGGTATATGGATGATGTGTGTAGAAGGTTAAACAGTACAGAGTCCTCCATTTTGTAGTTTGGACAACTTTATGGCTTTAACAGCAGGGTCTGCTGCAATAAATGGATATTTTTATCATACTTTTTTTTTTTTCACAGGAAAAAAATGTTAAATGCTTTATTATTTTAGGGTGATGGTTGGACAAAGGTCAGTAAGGTCAGTGGGACATAGACTATTCTTTCACTTTTCCACTCACCTCTGGACGTTTGAGCTCTTCTGTCACATAATTCAGATTGTTCCAGCCATCATAGGACCATAGTCCCTGGTAGAAAGCAATACCAATTGGATTGATGCCCACATTTGTGTTCTCAAAAGAGTCTTCAAAGTTTTCAGTGTGCCCATTGATAAGCATCACCACACCTCCAATTATGATCACGGCCAGGGCCAGAACTTTGGCCGCCATGAAAAACACTTGAACAGACATTGAAAAGCGGACATTGAGGCAGTTCACTGTAGCTAGGACTATTATTGCAGCTGCAGCCACACACTTCACCACCAACACTGGAGGGGGGCACTCTGCGTAGAATGGAGCTACAACATACTGAGCAAAACTGAGTGCAATGCCGGCAACTCCAGCAGGTCTCACAAACAACACAGAGCTGAAGATTAACATGAAGGCAACGACAGGACCTGAAGTCCGGAGAATATAGATGTACTCCCCCCCAGATTCTCGGATGACGGTGCCCAGCTCAGCATAGCAGAAGGATGCCAGTATTGCCAGGAGACCACAGGATGCCCACACAACCAAACTGGCCCCAGGGCTGCCGATGGAAGACAGAACTGTCTGTGGGGACATAAAGATCCCAGATCCAATCATAGTCCCTCCGATAAGGGACACGGCTCCAACAAGCCCTACTTCTCGTTTCAGACTTAGTTTTTGTGTGTTGTCGCCCATGGTCACAGCAGCTGCAGATGTCTGTTGTTTAACACCAATTCCAAAGGAGAAAACACTGTAATTGTGTGGCTAAGGTCACTGCTGCTCCAGCTCAGGGAGTTAATAATTACTTGGGTGGGTCTTAGAACTGAATGTATTTCAGCTGTTTGGCAGAGCTTCAGAATAGAGATGTACTTTAGATTCTTACAGATTAAAATGATTAATACTCAAATCACACTGGCAGCAATAATACTAGAATAAACTCAAGGTGTTTAGTATCAAATACATACAGTTTGAGAAAAGGAACATATACAAACAATATGTCTTATCAGATAATAGTGGCAGAAATCTTGACAACTACTAAATACATTTATCAGCTGATTTATAATCCTGATCCTGGTTTTATGATCTCTTCACTTTATGGCTTTATATGTCTGGATGAAAGTAAATTACATCAAAGAAAGTCAATAAACAGTTTTGACTCCTCGGCCGAGGGGTACTGTAATCGTTTTATCATCAGTCTGTCCATTTAACATAATAGCATTACCTGAAGAATGCATTGAGATATCTGCACCAAATTTATACTGTGGATGCATCTTGGCATGGAGCAGAAGCCTATTGAAAATCAGTGACCTTGACCAATTTTTACAAGGTCAAATGGCCTTGTGTAGTTGTAATGTCTGAGTATTTTAAAATATAAATATGTAATAAATTTTAAATAAAGACAATCTAATCTAAATTATAGGGCAGTAACTTTCAACAGAACACTAAATTTGGCCAGGAGGTTTATTTCCTGCTGACTGTGAGTAAATAAAACACAACCGGAAGTATCTACACTTGTTTCTTGATGCTGCTGTTTGACGTTGCAGTATTTGCTGTTTGCAGTCACGGTTTTTAATACAGGCAGATTATCAAACTGAACAGATTGGCAAATGTGTTAAATGCATGAGTCCAATGGTCCCTCTTTTCAACGACCATTTTCATCAGGAGGCTTTGTCTTCACCTCCTGTAACAAAGAGGTGAACAGTCTTATGGGAACTGAGCATTTGTCCGGCTCGCTGGGCGCCACTGATGGCAGCCAGTTTGTGGGCATCGTAGCGGGAGTAGAGAGCGGTGCAGGTCCAGCTGGCCTCTTCGCCCTGACCCCCCTCTGCCAACATATTACAAACTTCACTGTAGAAGTGAGGGTAGGAAGGAAGTCCGTAAAATATCAGGTTCTGGATCCCTTTGATGGTGTATCTGAAAAAACAAAACCAATATTGAGCTTGAATCAGCTATTGTAAAAATAAACCATCAGAAAAAGGAGGAGGAATTATATTCTGTTAAATATAATTAAAGCGTAATTATTATTTACCTCCACCAAGGACGGCGTAGGTTATGTTTTCATCGAGGTTTGTCTGTTAGCAAGATAACTCAAAAAGTTATGGACGGATTTGGATGAAATTTTCAGGAATGTTCATACTGGCACAAGGGACAAATGATAAAATTTTTGTGGTGATCAAGTTGTGTTGTGTGGGGGATCTGCCTTGGTGGAGGTTTGTGCTCTCTGAGTGCTTTTCTGGCTACAAATAAAATGGGGAACTGTAAGATGCTGAATGGTAAAATGCAAAAACAAATTAGAAAAGCATGCAGACCTCCGCCAAAGCAGATCAGTCGTCCCCCCCCAATCAGCACCAAAATTTAATCATTTGTTCCTTGTGCCAGTATCAAAATTTCATGAAAATCCTTCCATAACTTTGATTTATCTTGCTAACAGACAGACAAAAATCCCCCCTCATCACCACCAAAATTTAATCATTTGTTCCTTGTGCCAGTATCAACATTTCCTGAAAATTTCATCCAAATCAGTCCATAACTTTTTGAGTTATCTTGCTAACAGACAGACAAACAAACAAACAAACAAACAGACAAACCTCAATGAAAACAAAAAAAACAAAAAACATAGTAGATAATAAAACTTCTCAGCAAATCCTTCTGCATACATGAATCAACTCAGGTGATGAGACTTCAACCAACCTTTGACATACCTTGGACTTTTGAGCTCTGTAAAAGTCTCTGCACTTACATCATAAAAAAGGTAACAGTACTGTCTTAGGCTGTGGTTACCTTTGTACAGTGCTATAATGAGTTCATGTATTCATTTCTCAGTTACTATACATTTCCTGTACATCCTGAGTGTATCTTATGACAGAAACTGAGAATCACTTAAACATAGTCATTATAACTTTGCAAAAACAACAAACCTGGTGTCCTAAAATGTTTGCAGTACTTAACAGTACCTGTTAACGGTCTTTAAAGGTAAAGAAATATGAAAATATTTCTTGTTTCTCTTGCTTGGAAAAAGCCTATTCAAACTTTGTCTTTGTAAAAAAAAGCAAGGTAGACAATGAGGAGAGTGAGCAGCATTAGCAAAAAAAAAAAAAGATGTTAAATTGAGAAGGTTTCTGCTGCTAATGGTTGGAAATACACAACTGTTAGAAAAACCATATGCCATCCTAATGAAGAATGTTTGAGTGGGAGATGGGAGGCTGGGCTGTCTCCTAGACAGACCTGGGATTGTTCTTCCACGAGTGTAAGAGTGGGCCCTGAAAAGGCAGTCCTTTGAGTTTGGTTTTCTTCATCATTGCTCATTTCTCCTTGTTGCAAGAAGAAATAACTTGATTTTGATTCACATCCTGTTTTTTGTGATATTTTTGTAACCACCCCTGCCCAAAGGACTGCACCCAAAAATGTCCAGGACACAGTTACACAAGTAGAAACAGTGATACTACTACAGTGATACAAGTAGAAGAGGAAAATTCAGGCAGAGTGGGATTTCAACAGAAAAATACACGATCACATACTTCTAGAGGTTCTTAACTTCCTGAGATACAGCAATGCATTTTTGTCCAGTGTAGGGGACAAGAGCTTCACAGCTTTACTTAAAAAAAAAACAAAACAAAAAAACAAACCAACAAAAAACCACTGTCCACTGCAAAAGATATTTCATTTTTAAACTAGAAGCACTCGGAGAGCGCAGACCTCTGCCAAGGCTGATCAGTGGGCCCCCCAACCCCCGATCACCACCAAAATTTAATCATTTCTTCCTTATCCCATTTCCAACAAACCCTGAAAATTTCATCCAAATCTGTCCATAACTTTTTGAGTTATGTTGCACACTAACGATCAGTGGCCCCCCCCCCGTGGGCCCCCCCACCCCCGATCACCACCAAAATTGAATCATTTCTTCCTTATCCCATTTCCAACAAATCCTGAAAATTTCATCCAAATCTGTCCATAACTTTTTGAGTTATGTTGCTCACTAACGGACAGACAAACAGACAGACAAACAAACAAACCCTGGCAAAAACATAACCTCCTTGGCGGAGGTAAAAAAGCATCTGAAAAAACTGATGTATTATGCTGTTACCAATCAAGGCAATTATTTAAGGTAAAAAAAGTCAAAACACTTTTACTAACTGGGTCTCAGGAGGTTAAAAGTTGAAAATAATACATATTTTACCTTTATACAATTTAAGGATGCTAGTAGTAGAGCATCTTTGGAAATCAACCCAGTTAGAAGTACACAGGTCACATCTTAAGGATCTCATAACCTCCTTAAATAAAATGATTAAGGAGGCAAGATCCAGCTATTTCCACAAACTTATAGCTACAAACAAGAAAAACCCCAAAGTAATCTTTGACACAATCGAGTCCTTTGTGTCCCCTGCTGTCCCTGCTGCCCCTGTGCTCTGTAAAGCTGACAGCAATGACTTCCTAAATTTTTTCACAGACAAGATTAGGGATATTAAACACAATATCCCACCACCCTCTGGCTGTCTGACCCAAGCTGATCCCCCTCTTCAAACTTGGTCCTCCTTCGACCCTGTGACATTGGAGGACATCTCGGCACTTTTATCTAAAACGAGACCCTCCTCCAACTCTGCAGACATCCTCCCCCATAAGCTCCTTATCAGTGTTTTTGACACAATTGGACCATGGGTCACAAAGTTTTTTAACCTGTCGCTCTCAACTGGTTTGTTTCCCAGCTCCTTCAAACAGGCCATTGTAGGACCAAAACTAAAGAAAACCAACCTGGACCCCACTGAACTCAAAAGCTACAGGCCGATATCAAAGCTCCCCTGACTGGCCAAAATCCTTGAGAAGGCAGTGTATAAACAACTTACAGCTTTTCTGGAGACGCACCAGATCTATGACACTTTTCAATCTGGGTTTAGACAACGCCACTAAACAGAAACCGCACTATTAAAAGTGTCTAGTGACATCCTGATGGCGGCCGACTCCGGGAAATCCACGGTCTTGGTCCTGCTAGATCTCTCCTCAGCCTTTGACACAGTGGACCATACCATAATGATTGAGAGACTGAGGGACCTGGTAGGGATGTCAGGTCCTGTGCTAGACTGGTTCTCCTCTTACCTGACTGGCAGAAGCTTCACTGTGTCAATCAATAACATCCAGTCTAATAACATTCAGTCTGACTCAGCGGATCTACTGTGTGGTGTGCCCCAAGGCTCTGTCCTGGGACCAGTCCTGTTCCTACTGTATGTCCTCCCACTTGGCCACATTATCCAACAGTAGAGTGATGTCTCCTATCATCTATTCGCAGATGACATCCAGATATACTGCTCCTTTAAATCCTCTGAGTCCCACAAACTGAGTTCCTTAATCAGCTGCTTGTCAGAGCTGAAGCAGTGGCTAAATGATAACAGCCTCCAGCTGAACTTCAGCAAAATGGAGACCCTCATCATTGCCCCGGACAGTGCAATCCCAGGGATTAAACAACACCTTGGAGACCTGAGCTCTTCGGTAAAGACCAAATGGAGGAATCTGGGTGTCATCTTTGACCAGGACATGTCTTTAGAACACTACTCCAAACACCTAGTGAAAAACTATTTCTTCCAACTCCGCAACATCTCCAAACTCAGGTCTATGGTGTCCATCAATGAGCTTGAGATGATCATTCACGCATTTGTGTCTTCTCACTTAGACTACTGTAACAGTCTGTTTACATGCTTAAACAAGAAGGAGCTGGCCCGTCTACAGTTTGTCCAGAACTCTGCTGCAAGGCTTCTGACCCGCACAAACAGGAGAGCCCACATCACTCCCATTCTTAAATCACTCCACTGGCTCCCTATTTTATATCGTTTTCATTTCAAAATTCTGGTGCTAACTTTCCGGGCTCTACATGGCCAGGCCCCTGCATACATTGCTTCCCTGATTCAGCCCTACAGCTGGGCTCGTAGCCTGAGGTCTTCAGAACAGCACCTGCTGACGGTTCCACACACCTGTTTTAGCACACGCGGTGACAGGTCCTTTAAAGCTGTAGCACCATGGCTCTGGAATGACCTGCCTATACACTTATGGTCCATGGACTCTGTACAGAGCTTTAAAAAACACCTCAAAACACTCCTGTTCAAACAGGCTTTTTAATTTCCCAAATGACTCACGGCCACCACAAACTGATTGCACTTTATGTATTCATCATATTTTAAACTGTTTTTAATGGTATTTCATCGTGTTTTACGGGTATTCTAATTGTATTTTATTTGCACTGTTTTATTCATTTTTCGTAATGTAAAGTTGCTACTTTACAGTGTTACATAGTCCATGTGTCTCCCCCTCTCCCCCAGTCTCTCTATATCTCTATCGCTCTCTCTTTTCTCCTTCTTTACTTTTGCTCTTTAACCCCAACTGGTCAAGGCAGACGGCCATCCTTCAGGAGTCTGGGTCTGCTCAAGGTTTCTGTCTGTTAAAGGGAAGTTTCTCCTCACCACTGTCACCAGTCAAAAAGTATTTGCTCCTGGAGGATTCTGTTGGGTTTCTGTAAACTTGATTTTGATTTGATTTGATAAAGCACTTTGTGACTGTCTGTGAAAAGTGCTCTATAAATAAAATTTACTTATTTACTTACTTAGTAGGACTCTGGTTCTAAGATTACTAACACCAGGATGCTTACCAAATTCAGTGATTTTCATGAACAGAAGTCAAGTAGAATGTGGGGCTTCTGACCTTTTATAAAAGTGAAAGCGTTCTGTAAAAAGCAGGAACTGTTTGCCGCCTTTCTGGAAGAAATGCCTGGCTCGGGACACCTCCGATTTGCTGGAGTACTCGCAGATGCTGACAAAGTTCATCTCCTCTTTCTTCATGTAGTTGCGCAACCGGACATAGTCAAAGTAAGAAGGGATGTAGATCAAAGTGTGAGACATAACTGAGTCTCTGTACTGAGGAAGCACTTTGTCCACAAAGAACTGAAATCTATGAGAGAGCACAAAAATAACTTTAAATCCTGAGAAAAAGCAATCAATTATTTAACTATCATCTCTAGAGCTTTTGGATACAGGATTAGTTTTTGTTTATGGGTTCAACAAAATCAAACAAATAACAAGGAAGACAAATATTACTCCAATAAAATAAATAAAACTTTAACATAATATTATTTGGAAAAAAATGACTGGTGTAACAGAAGATCATTAAACCTAATCAGATGTACAAGAAACAGAAAGGGTGAATCCTATAAAGTTCAAGCAACTGAAATATAATATAAACTGTATTCTCAAACTGAGTGATTTCACTTCATTCTTGATCATTTTTCTGATTGTTTGGTGTTTTCTACATGTGATGTGTTGAGGTAGTATCATGTGGTTCACCTGCGGGCAGACCTTACCGAGCATCCTGGTTCATGAAACTGTCTGACGGGAACATCTGAAATACATGAGGCAGCTGAACCAGCACCTGGCAGATGGAACCGACTTTTGGCATGTTCTTGGTTGCAATCTGTGATAAATCCACACAGAACTTTCAAAACAAAATGTGACTGACAATAATAACACATTCTCACTCACTAACAGCTAAATAACAGACTGTGGTAAATAATTGAAGTGTGACTACTGCTCCACCAACTACAAATTAACTCAAACTGTGAACTCATTTCTGTCTCTGGTACTCCTCAGTAATATGTCAAACCAAAATTACAGCGTGTACTAGACCACCAGGTGTGAGATCATGCAGCTATAGAGTAACAGACCTGTCCTCGGTAGTTGGTGCAGTGTTTGGAGAAGATGTTGTTGATCTGTGGGTCCTGGATGGAGCTGAAGATCAGTGTCTGCCTGTAGTGTTTGGCCCAGTTGTTCAGGTTCCACATTCTGACTCTGGAGAAGTCCACTCCATGTGAGTCCAGTGGCTGCAGGTTCATATGCTTCATCACATGCTGCAGAGACCAGCGCAGTGTGATCGTCAACCAGTTTGGATAATGCTTGACTAAAGCTTCTTGTAGTTATTCATCTGAACAGAACTGCATTTAAATACGGAGTACTTCACTTCTGCCACCAAGGGCCTCAAAAAACAGCAAATACATTTGTGAAGTTGAGTGGGGTCATGTGATTTTGTTGCCGTTTTCACCACCACTAACGAAAATCCCACCAGAAGAAATCTTATTTACAGAGAAAACAATATATTACACTTTTACTCATATTTTATACATATGAATGATATTATTCAATCTAACAGAATAGATGGAAGTAACATTGTTGGAAACTGCTGAGAGAAATATAGGCTTCATGTACTCTTAGCTGCTGTGATGTTAAAGCAGCAGTCACTCGGTCCTCTGCTCTGAGACATAAAATCTACAGATTACAGTTGTCATAGATATTTCACCCTGTCTCCTTCTATTTCCTTTAAGAGCATACACATATTCATCCACTACTAAATTCTCCCTTCATCCGAGACATATTATTATGCTGAAGATGTATTATATACAGTATTCAACCAATTAATGAAAGACTCACTTGCTCTGTTCCCTTATACCGTAGCTTTAAAACCAAACTGAATAAAGTCAGAAGCAATATTACATACATGCATATTATATATATAAGTATATATACACACACAACATAATTAGCTATTTATTATCATTATGATTATTATGATTATTACTTTATTATTACCACCTTGCTACTTGTTGTTTCTACTACTACTTCATAATGTGCAATTGCCTGTTTTTTTTCCAATACTGGTTTCTTTTTAAGAGTTATTGTTTTGCTATTGTCTTGTAGTATTTCTTATGTGTACAGGGTGAGGAAGCAAAATTTACAATGAACATTTAGTTGTTTTTTCTCAGCAGGCACTACGTCAATTGTTTTGAAACCAAACATATACTGATGTCATAATCATACCTAACACTATTATCCATACCTTTTCAGAAACTTTTGCCCATATGAGTAATCATGAAAGCAAACGTCAAAGAGTGTGTGATTTGCTGAATGCACTCGTCACACCAAAGGAGATTTCAAAAATAGTTGGAGTGTCCATAAAGACTGTTTATAATGTAAAGAAGAGAATGACTATGCGCAAAACTATTACGAGAAAGTCTGGAAGATACTATTAAAGAAGAATGGGAGAAATTGTCACCCGAATATTTGAGGAACACTTGCGCAAGTTTCAGGAAGTGTGTGAAGGCAGTTATTGAGAAAGAAGGAGGACACATAGAATAAAAACATTTTCTATTATGTAAATTTTCTTGTGGCAAATAAATTCTCATGACTTTCAATAAACTAATTGGTCATACACTGTCTTTCAATCCCTGCCTCAAAATATTGTAAAATTTGCTTCTCCACCCTGTATATCCAGTGTTGTACTGCTATTGGAACCTCAATTTCCTGAGGGCTCTGCTCAAAGGATCACTAAAGTTCTATCTAATCTCAGATTAGAAATCTCTAACTTTTTCTGCTGTGCTTTCTTGGTGCTACAGCGCTGTTCCTCTAAATGTAATTTGTTGACATATTGTGGTCAACAATACTAGACAAGTTGTTCGACAGCAGATGGCGCCATGTCCTCTCCAGCAGTACAAGAAAAAGATGTTCTGACAAAGGGTTCAATATTTTTAAGGATCCTCCCTTTACCCCCTTTCAGTGCAATAAAGAAATCTTTATTATACACATATACAAAATAGATTTACTTCACAAAATCAACCTTTAAAATTAAAAAAAAAACAAAAAACAACTTAAATGACACAACAGATTAATCTGAGAAAATTTGTTTTCACCATCAGTAACATATGCTGATAGTCGATATTAGTCAATTTCAGCAAACATCAGCCCACACATATGTTCAGTCTGTACATCACTACTTTTTTTTTTATTGAATTTGGACATTTTCTTTTCAAATTCTGTTTAGTTTTAATTTGTTTTTAAAACAGAATTTGCCAGTTTAGTTTGTTAAATGCCTTTTTCTGGTTTACTTTCTGATGGATCAATAAGGTAAAGTGCTTTGTGTGCCTTGAAAAGTGCTATAGATATCCAATCCATTATTATTATTAATGGTTTGATTGTGTGTCTTTTTGTGTAATATTCATTTTTTTCCAAAAAGGCCAAAGAAAGTACTATTCAAAGTTATCCCAAATTGGACTGAAAATATTGAGATTGAATATAAAGATAAATTGAACAAACACAAAAATTCTAAACATTTTCTCCACAATTTAGAGGTAAACTATAATGAACCGAGTCATGGATTTCAGGTGAGTTACCATATTCTGAGATTATTTATGAAACTAGTGCCAAAACATTAGATTCATTTTCAGATGTTGTTGAGGTATGGCTGTAGCCTTAGTGTTCTTACCAGGACATGTTCCCAGTTCTGCATGAGGAAGACGTCTGCCTGGTCCACTACCATAAGCTCGATGGATGAAAGGAAGTCAAAGTCCCTCTTCTTGTCTCCTTCTGCTCCCAGTACCATGCGAAGGCCCAGCGGGGAGGCAATGATGATGTCTGATGAGTAGAAGGGGGAGTAGAGTTGCATGCTGCTCCTCACGATGGAAACACCTGGTGATGAGAGCAAAGGCGGCAACAGAGGTTCAGAGAATATATCTTAGATGGTTTAAAAAACAGGGTTCGTACACATTTTTCAAGCTCAAATTCAAGTACTTTTCAAGCACTTTTAAGAGTCATTTTCAATTTTTCCCAGCACAGCACCTTATCAATGGGGTAAAAAACATATCTACAGGAATACATAAACTCAAGCTTTTTTTGTCACTTTTAATCACAATGGTTTACACTGTATTTATGCTATAAACATTTAAAATTATGTTTAATTACAGCAAAAAGTTTAGAAATTAAAGGAGAACACAAAGTTTTATCCAAAAAAAGGGAAGCCACTTGGCGTTCTTCAGACACATTCGCACTGAGAAAAAGATTTAGACAAAAAATGTAACTGAGTCGACCTGAGAGCACCCACTAATTTTGTTTTCTGACCTAAAGTTTTATTTTTCAGAATGTATCACCTCTCTGTAAGTAGCTTTGGTTATAATTGCATGCACTTGAACTAAAATTCAAGCACTTTTCAGACCTTGAAAACAACACTGAAATTCAAGCATTTTCAAGGATTTCAAGCACCTGTACAAACCCTGAGAAAAAAAAAAAAGTTTTTTTTTGTTGTTCAGCTGTACCTATCCTGAAGTGATCGTCCACATTGCCAGAGAAAATAGAGTGATAATCATCTGGTCTCTTCAGATTGGGAGGCTTGTCATCTTCCTCTTCTCCAAACTCTTCCTTAAACCGCTTCTTGTTGTTTACAACTATCTTCTTGCCTTTGGTCTCTAGTAGGCTAATGAGAGTTTGGACGACTCGCAGCGCTCCACCTCGGAACGGCACAAGGATCAGGACCTGGTATGTTCATAAACATCAAAATCAGAGAATGATGATGCAGGTGACAAATGAATTTATCAGCAGATGCAGTGATCATTTTATGTCTTTCTTTTTGTATAATTCTTTCAGGTGGGTGATGTGCTAAAGTTGACACTTTACTTAGAATGATGATTATGTTGCAAAACAATCAGTAGTAAGAGAACATGTCTAAAAATGTGCTGGTACTTATTGGTTGGAAAACAATATTATTAATACTCACTGAATGTTTTGGAAGTGACATGATGATTTGGAACGAGAATGATAATTCAAAATACGTGTTAAAGGTCACAATATGAAATGATCACTGCAAGCAATATCTATCATGTATATAACACATAATAATAAAAAAAACAAGTTTAAAGGAACTAAAACACTATGGTATTAGCCCAGGATAATTTGGCTTAAAAAAACAAACAAACAGAAAAAGAACAGTCAAGATAAAATCGTGTAAAGTACAGTAACACTGAGTTAAAAGAAAAGGTTATGTAAGGATACATCTGGGGAGGGGTCTGAACAGAACTCTGCAGAAGGTTTATGTAAGGCCAAGCCAAGATGCTCTTGAAATTTCTCTAGATATGTTCAAGCCAAAGAAGAAAGGCCATGTTACTGCCATCAACCATTGTCTGAAACAGGTCAAGATGCCCTTGGGAGCTGTCCAAAAACAGTAGAGCTGCTTGACAACAGGAGGCACAACTGATGCAATATGATACATGACCAGTGTCAACAAACATGTTCTAAGGGTGTCATTTTGTAAATCCAATGAAATGTCATTAGGTGTGGAAAACAGCAGTTTGAGATTAATATGAGGAGGGACATCTGCAGTTAGTCCGAGTTCTTCTGGTGTATCTTGGTGACACTGTGAATTGCTGTTTTGTTTTGTTTTTTTGGCAACAATAAAACTCTGTTGCCTGAATGCTGACTTCTACTGGTGATTTTCTGATGACCATTAGGTACTTTTTGATCAGCAGAACAAAGTCAAGTCTTAGACATTGGTCCATGATTTGGGACATTTGTTCCATATCACTATGTAGGAAACTTTGAAGGTATATCACTGCAAAAATAAAAGAAGAAAAACAAAAGCAGGTTGTAACAAATTAACTGACAACATGTCAATGGCAGACATGGCCGTCTGCAAAGAGAGATGCAGCACATGTAGATTGTGATTATGAAAACTAAATGAACTGGCTAAACCATTTTTACTTTCTCAAACGGTAAGCTGCATTGAGGGAACAGGTAAAAATGAGCTGTTTACCTTGGGTCTGGTAAGGCCTTGGTCTCTGGGTTCATCCTGTGGTTCAGAACCACCTTTAGGCCGAGTTTTCTGCTCTCTTAGCTGACCATTGTGAGCTAAGACCTGTGAGTTGGCCTTCAGTACGTGGTTGAGAACATGGACACAGTACGCACTGCGAACCTCTTGGCCCTGACTCACTGGACACATCTCTGAAAAGTAAAGGTCCTTGTAAGAGCCCATGAGGGCCAGCAGCTCCAGTTGTAGTGGACTGATGCCTTCTGCCTCCTTTGTGGAGTCCAAGGTCTGGTTCAGATCCTTCCATCGAGTCTCCAGGAGCTTGTGGAAAACTGGAAGGTCTGTGCCTTTCTGTGGGCCAATGGGGCCAAACCTCTCCAAAGGACTGGTACAGAGTAGAGTGCCCAGTTTCAACCACTAAATGAGAGGATAGTAAATATTTTATTTATAAAAAGTGCTGTCTACGAATTTAAGATTTATTCTAAAATGCAATCATGTGTATTTTATCAAACTATGTAGTTAATACCGTGGTCTGATGCTTCCCTTTGATGCCAGATGTAATCTTTTGCGCATCATCTTCACTGAGTTCTGTGTCCAAATGTTGACGAAACATGTCTGAAGAAAACAAAACAAAACAAAAAAAATTAATAACATTCTCATTATTCAACCTACAAGGATGTTTGCATAACGCAACAGAAATACAGCTATGTTCTCGTCCACTTTCTTACCCTTCTCGTCTTCACACTCTGCGGTGCTTTCAGTGTCCTGCTGTTCTTTGTCACCCATAAAGTGATCTTCCAGAGAGAAATGAGACTCATTCTCCTTGTCTATGAACTCTTCATCTCCAATGTCTTTGTCTTCTTCCTCCTTCTCTCCCTCTTTTGCCCCTGCCAGTGCTCCATTTGCATCCTCAGGTTCCTCTGTTTTTTCTTCTTCTTCATCTTCCTCACTTTGATCACCGACTCCATCACTATCTCCTACATTGAACAGCACAACAGTATTCAGTCACATGAAAATTCACAGCCTAAACCTTCACTGTTACGACAAGAAAACAAGTACAGGATGTGTTCAAAATAAAGAGTATGCCTTCATTCAGAAGCTCTTCTTCCTCTTCTTCTTCTTCATCATCACTGCTCTCCTCTCCTTCACTCTGACTGTCAGTCTGGAGAGTTGAAAGAAGTTTCTGATATGCTGTTTTCTGTTCTGGTTCCTCCTCTTCCTCTTCTGGCTCCTCACTCTCAGCATCAGACTGCTCAGGGCTTGCTGGCTGTTAAACACATTCAAAAAATGTTCTTTATGTACATTTAATCTTACCTAGAGCTGTGCCAGAATGTTGCAATTAAAATAATCACAATTCTTATGTTGCAAAATTTGAGGTTGTATCATCGAAATGTTCAATGTTACTCACCAGCTCCACTATTTCAGTTCTTTCCGGTCTTTCATTGACTCTGCAAAAGAACAAACAAAGGGATAATGTAGACACCACAAAAAATTCCCAGACCTGAACACTAATGAAAACCCATGGAATGCGATCAAAAGAAAAAGGATTAGTAAAAAAAAAACTGTCTGCATTTTGCATTAGGAGTGTATAAAACACACGACAACAGCACTATGAAAAGACTGGGGGGCATGGCAAAAAAATAAATAAAAGCTGTCACTGAAAATCAGATTTAATCAAAACACTTCCAGAGTTAAAGCATTAGTATTATGTGGTTTAAACGTGCAAGAAATGAGAACACACATTCTGGCTGACATATCGATGCTCCATTGTGATGATAACTGATTACATAACAATTACATAACTAACATAACCAATATATTTATCTCAATGCATGTGAACCAGTAAGTATGTAACTAAATAACGTGGTAAGTACAATACATCTACATGCAACTTCTACATGGAAAGCTTTTTGCTACTTTGACTATAAGAATAAAAATAATTCAATTTAACAAGTGACATTCCGGATAAGTTTTGACAAATACGTAGCGACTGATTATTATTAGTTTCATGACAACTAATATAAAACCACAGCCAAACTAAGCCCTCACTTGTATGGATGTAAGTTAGCTAGCTGGCTAACAATAACTAGCTAAAGCATCCTGTAGTTAAACCAGACCGAGGACTGCACACTCCTTTACTGCTTACACATCATGAAATGGGTGCTCCTCTCCAAATTCTTTCAGGTGTTTCTTCTGTTTTTTAGACAAATTTGTGAAAATTGTCTTGTTCTGTCTCCTTTTCCCCATGTTGACTCTATACTACTACACGTGTGTTTATTTCGTCGGACTTGTTGATTGTAGTCGTCTCTCAATGGCGGCATTTCATCACCACCTACAGGCCAGGAGGGGAATTACAGGTTTGTTCTTCGAAAATGCTGTAATCTTTCATAGAGCTGCAACGAAACATGCATAAAAACATAACTATTGAGTTAATAATAACAGAGTGGTTCAAGTTATTTTTTTTTTTATCCCAACTTATATTCCCAAAGACTTTTGTGTAAATATTGTGTTTCGTACTATCTGATACTTTGTATTTCTGCACTATCTTTACCCTGCTCGCACATTTTCTTTGCCTTGCACTTTATCCTGTTACTGATAATACTGCAGGTGCAGAAATGAATAATGAATTGAAGACTGGACAAGTATTTGAACTGCAAAAACTGCAATTTAAAGGTTCAGGTTTAGGAGAATTTTGGATCATCTCTTTGCAGAAATGGAAAAAATTAGTACAACATCTTTTGAATGGTGATGCACTGGGTTTAGTGACACTAAGTATTTTTATTTTTATTTTTTATTTTTTTTTAAGTTTTAATCTCTTTTGTAAGTTTTAGTTTTGTATGTTTGAACTGGAAAAAATACTCTTTTCAAATTATGAAATCTTGCTGTGTTCTGAAATATCTCATTATTGCCCAAAAATTCATGATTTTTCACCCAATTGTGCAGCCATAGATCAAATAAATTTCGGTAACTATGCTCTGCAGTTGATAACTCTGTAATTGCTTTTACTTCTTCAACTTTTGGGATCTTGCTATTGTTAGAGTGTTAATTTATGTATTGACACTGATAGTAAAGAGATTTCTGACCATAGTTGTTCATCTTTCTCTTTTTTAGCCTTTATTTACCCAGCTAAGATACAAAATATTGATTCTCTTTTTTACATTGCTACTAGACAAGCCAGACAGCAGCACTGCTAACTAATTCAGACAGTTTGCAACAGATAGAGATATTCCTAAGAGGCCTCAGGTATAGGTCAGCGCCTCTTTAATATGCAGTCCTGATGACTTTAGTCAGTAGGTCTGAGTGTCCTACTTGATTTATCATGTCACAGATGTATTCTACATTATCCCATTTTATTGTTATTTTACAGTAGTTGCATCAATCTCATGTGAAACTAACTGAAATATGAAATAACATGCTCTTCTTGCAGCTGTATAATGGTCATATAGGAGGATTCAGTAACAAAAAAACAACAACATTGTATAAATAAACCAACTTTGTGGTTCATTGTAGTGAAGAATGATCTTAAATTAACATAGGAATCTGAATCCTGGAGCCATGCATCCATTGAAAACACATACTTCCTGCAGAGGAAGCAGTTCCCTGTGTTTTCTGAGAGGCAGTTTATTGGAGCAGTCAGGGGTAAAACCTCATGGGCTTCTTTAAGCAAAAAAAAAAAAAAAGTGGCAAATTGGTCAAGGTGACCGCAGGATTGTGAGCCTGACAGGAGAAATTGCAAGAAAGTGGTATATTCAGTGTTGAAATGCTGTTCAAAGAGGCCCACTGTAACCACCACATAGGTTTATGTGCAATTTAACACCATAAAAAATACAGCATCACAGATTTATTTGTGGGAAAATAAATCTATTGAACTACCCCATTTTGGACTATTAACGTAATGTTAACAATGCATTGGTAAATATTTGATAGATCATTATTCTCACGGTTACTTCAGGGTCAGACAAGGGTAAGAGGGTGCAGCAAAGTGCACAAAAGGTTATCTGAAGGGCTGAGGGTAACACTATAACATATAACATGTCTATGTGTTAAAGACTAGACATTAGGTCCGTAGCCTATGATGTTTGAAAACTAACCCTGATCAATAATTGAACATGGTAATATCAATTTACTGTTTGCCTGTTTTAGCTGTTACCATGGTAGAAGCTCATTTATTATTAACCATTTGGGTGTCTAGTTTTTGCACTCAGGGTATTTTCAGCTCAGTTTTGACGCATCAGTAAGGATATAATTGTTTGTATCCTGCAATGGCTTAGGCTGGAGGAGCACATCTGGCTTTGCTGAATGGGATGTGAAACATGTAAGACAATCTTGTATTTCAATGGAGGGGCCAAAACTGAAACAGGAGAAACAAAAGGCCGGGAAAACAGTTAGGTTCAGAGTAGCGTCTGCCAACAGCGGCCGTGTCTTAGCGGAGGTGTTCAAGGATGAAAAGGCCTGGTATGGATCTGTGTCAGACTCGGTGGACTCGGACTGCACCAGCAGCCCAGACACAGAGCAGGGGGGCTCTGTTCCCATCAGCGAGGCCAACAGCCACCTCAATGGTCTGGTGGTCGGAGCTGCTGTGGACGAGAATGGCTGCGAACCCGACGAGCTGCTTCTGTACGCCAGTGCCAAGAGAGAGATGTTCTTCAGCAACAAGCGGATCAATATCTGCAGCAAAAATGGGACGATAAGAGGAGTGAGGAACAAAGTGAGCGCAGGCCAAGTGCTTTTCAACAACCTCTCCAACGTGTATGCTGTAAGTAGCTTTGGCTTGGGGTATAAATGGCTTTTTAAGCGAGATATACCTCTACTGCAGGATGATTCTGGTGTGACAATTTGTTTTAGAAAGCAATTCAGAGCATCTTCCTCTTCAAGTCTCTGAACTGGGTACTACTTCAAGAATTCCTGAATTAATTTTTGAGCCTTAGGTAACTTTTCCTGTTTTCATACAGGGTAACCTTCGTCAACAGAAAAGAAGACCTTGGGAAAAGGAGTAAATACTACACAAAGAAAAGTAAAAAGAGGCATGTAGCTGATGATCGACTCCACCGGTTCACTTAAAGTACAAGTATCTGGTCAACTACATTTCTTCATACTCAAGAATTTGTCCTTCAAAGGTCATTGCTTTACCAGCAAACATGTTTGTAACAGAAGCCTGGAAATATGGACAGATTTTTAATAATTCATGATTTTTAACACTTGTTAAATATTCAGTTTATTGAAGTTGCTAAACTGTTACCCACCTATAACACTATGACCTTTACTGTAAAATGTGAAATGCCATTATATCCGACGTGGGTGCATGAGTGTAATGATACTCTGGTTATTTAGAAAGTACTTTCAAAGTACTTTTTATTAATGATTTCAAAATACACGTTAGTGAACTTGATCTTCTACGAATTTGAATGTGTCTCTTTGATTTTTTTGGGTATTTTTTTAAATTATTGTAAAAACCAAAGCCTTAAATGTTTTTGTAATTATTTTTAATAATAGACAATATGTGTTCATATGTAAACTTTTTTCTGTTTTAGCAGGTATTTATTTTATCATCATCATCATCACCATCACCAGTGGTTATCAATTCAATATCTGGCTGTTATTGAGAACAATTATTACTTTTATTAAATGCAATAATTACTAAAAGCAATCATTATCTACAGTAGTCATATGTATTTACCTTTACAAACAGCAATACATCAGCAGGAGTCATGTAAAATTACAATAAAAGAGTGTTGTTTTTATCTCTTTGTTTTATTGCCTTAAAACATAGTGGTCCACCGAACCACAAAGAAAAAAAAAAAACAAACCAAAACAACAACAGACAAGGGATGCAGACCCTGTGCAGGGAAAAACAAAATAACTTGCACTAAAGCCCTCTATCTCTAACATTGGGTAAAACAACACACTGAGTCGTTAATTATTAAGACAGATGCACCAAACTCATTAATCAAGATCAATTCTAGGCACTTAGTCAGTACACAGACTAAGTTTCACCAGGCTCAGTGACATATAGACCTGAGTGTCAACAGAATCCTGCAGAGTAATTACAGACTCTCAACACAGCATTCATACAAACTCAGAAAGGACACTGTTATGATAAAGATTACCCCTCCATTTACACATTTACACTGTTAAACTGAAAATGGAGTGAATTAACACTTACTAGATCTAAATATACAATATACAACTAATTCTAATAATAAATGCAAATATTTACTTAATAAAATATGTCAAATCATTTAGAGATTAATTTTTTTTCAACCCAAAGTCAAACTCTACAATAATAAGTCTGAGTTTTAATCATTTTAAATAAATACTTTAAATGATTTTGCACCTGATTTTTTTTTTTCACATTGTCATTGTGCTACACTTGGCTGTAATGACATTATAAGAATTAAAGGTGTTTTTGCTCTTTTTAAAAAATGAATAAAATGAAGTAAAAATTAGGCCACCGTTTGCTTTCTTATTATTGCAGGGGTTGAAATTTGCATACATATTTATTTCACATTCCCTTTTCTTCAGATGCAATAAAAAATGCAGGTAATATATGCCTAACCTTAAAAGAACCACACACACACAAAAAAAAACTGAACTAAATTGGTGCTAAAGGTTAAATTCAGTATTCATTGTGGCAAGAGGCAGCACGAACAATCAGAAACATCTGGCATGTGTTGAATGAAAGCTGCTATAAAACATCAGAAAATTAATGCAAAAAAAATCTCAAATGGTCTGAATAAAAGGGTTAGAGTCATGTTAAATACAAAGGTAGGTCACAATAAATATTACCACTTTGGTTTATAGAAGCTGTTTTTTCCCTGAAACTTTCATTTTTACTCCTGTAGATACTTCCCTTCCCTTATATCCAGATTGTATCTTAATACAGAGACTGAGAAATGCACATATATGGTAATTTGAACTTTACTAAACCAACGGACCTAATGTTAGACTAGGACTTTTGCACAGAACTGATATCTACACACCTTTGAGGTTCAGTGAAGATAAAAAACAATAACAACAACAACAACAACAACAACAGATATCCAGGGTAAAACTGAATTTGAATAATTTTTTGTGGAATATCTAGAAAACCTTGCATTGAATGTTTAGCACGAATCATTAAATACTGAAATACAATCTTTAGTATTTATTTATTTATTTTATTATGGACAGTGGATATTAATGAACATCTGCAACCACTGCAGCTGTAAATATGCCAGATTGTAGCAACAGTGCAAATTTCTATCTGTAGTCCTCATAGGTGACAAGAAAGACAACTGTCAAAAGTCAAAACATCATAAAAACACAGAAAACAACATAGTGAGGACAGTATAGTTAATGTTGAGGAGAACAGTCACTACATACACTGCATACACTGCATTTGGCAGACGCTTTTTTGGAAAAAAGCGTCTGCCAAATGCGTAAACATAGAGTTCATCACTCATTTGTTTAACCCTCCGGTATCCCGTCCAGCAAGGCCCTTACTAAGCACCAAGTGTGCCTTTTTCACACACTTGTGGAATAATGTCAAAAAATTTTTTCATACAGTTTGTTTTTAATTCTTTTACACTTTTTTCTATTTCATCAACTTGAGCTGTAAATAAAAATACCAAATACTCAATAACTGTCAATTTTTTTTTCATCCTTTAAATGTCGTGTTTGTAATGTAAACAAACCTTTTTTTTTTTGGATGAAAAAAAAAAAAAAAATCAATATACTGCATAAAAGTGGATCACATATTATTTGATTTTTGCAGCCTGGCATATGTCAATGATTAACTTCAACACTGGTTAATTTGCATTATTTTTTTTTGGCGCTGGGTCAAATGTTCAAAAATACTAGCATCTGTCACCAAGTGTGCGTAAAATGCATACCTATAAATCAAACTATTAAATATTATATAGTGATTTATTTGTCTGCTCTAATTTGATTTTATTTTTGTAAATCAAGGTCAGCCCTAATCATACATATCAAATGGAAGAAATACTGCGTTTTAGGCACTCTTGGGAGACAGATGCTAGTCTGGTATTTTTCTTTTGTTTACAATGTGCAAATTTTAGTTGGTGGCCAGAATTTTAAAGATCATGCCAAAATGAACAACTTTTAAATTCCAACCTTATTTAAATTATGAAAAATAATATGAAGTTTTTTAAAACGAAGTGCAAAGTGTGCCTAAAAGGCACACCCATATACCGGAGGGTTAATATTGTATCCATACTGACTGATCAGATACTTCCTTGTTGCCAGTAATTGCCCATATTTGCGGTCGACTTTCCCTTTAAGTGTCGGAGTGTGTTTTTTCTGGCTCCGTCTCACCGTACACCTGCCTCAGTCAGCACCATGGACAGAGCCCGTGTCCGACCCACGGCGGCCCTCTGAGGGGCACAGCGGCGCGTGTCGGAGAGACGACCAGCTAATACAGCATCATCTCCGATCATGTTACTGCGGCACTGACAGCTGAACCGTAGAGGGCAGGATGCTGGCTTTCCTATAGACACACCCCCGCCTTTTCCTTTTCGCATCCATCCGATAGATCCCTCTTATTTCGGGCTTCACCGATCAACATGCATCCGTCGAGTCCAGTCGGGTTTTTTCTCAGGGTGGAGAGACTCTAAATGAAAACAGATGTTATTCCCGTCTGACAAGTAGCTGGGGTTACTTAAGAGGCGCTGCGGAGCAAGGTAGTGAAATCTCTTCCTCTTCCCACTCCACGCCCTATCATCATCATTATCAATAGCTGCTCAGCATCATGTCCCCTCCAGCATCGGCTGCGACAGCGAGTGAAAGCAGTACGACCACCGCGTTCGAGGAGGACACCAGAGAAGAGGTATGATATTAACATGCATCCTTTTGGAAAGCAAAAAGCCCTCATGGTGATGTGTCTGTCAGATGTTGTCGCAGGGCTTTAATGGATCCATGTGCATGGTGTGTAGGTTGTACACACACACACACACACACACACACACACACACACACACACACACACACACACACTGCAGGTGAATTTACCAGGACCATTCATCTTACACCCAAATCTGTTTAGTTAGTTTGACATATAATATCATTTTTCAACCTTGTGTCCTGCATGAATCATCTGACAGCACACATGTATTCCAGTGTCTTTCTTTACCTGTTTTTCCATATATGATTTACTCTTTTGTGCCCATAGCTGCTCCTCCATGTGACTAATCTCCAGAGCAAAAAACTGTCTGAAGCATATTTTAGGAGCTTGAAATGGCAGGAATTTTCCATAATACTCAAAGAACTTTAATGCTGCGCACTGCTTGCAAAATAGATCTCTATCAAGACAATTATTGCTAACATTCTTGACCAAATCTGTACCAATTTCTGGGTTTTTTTTGTTTGTTTTTTTAGATGTTATAGTGTTCAATGAGCAGCAATACACAAAGTACTGAAATAAAGTGCAATTTTAGTGTTTGATAAGAGTGAAAACTGTTCTTATGAGATTCTGTTCTGTTTTGTCTGTGCTTGGACTCAACAGCAAAGACCCCTGAAGCAATCTCTGAGCAAGTCACTATGCAGGGAGAGTTTTTGGAAATGCCTTCTCCTGTCCATTCTCATGTACGGCTGCATGGGAGCGATGGTTTGGTGTCATGTCACCAAGGTGACCCGCCTCACCTTCGACAGTGCCTTCAAAGGGAAATCCATGATGTACCATGACAGTCCTTGCTCCGATGGTTATATCTACATCCCTCTCGCCCTGCTGGGCATGCTCTATCTAGTGTATCTTGTGGAGTGCTGGCACTGTCATGTAAAGAACGAGCTGCAGCACAAAGTGGACGTAGAAGGCATCTATGAACGCATCCAGAGAATGCAGCAAGCTAAACCCTGCATCTGGTGGAAGGCCATAAGCTACCACTATGTCCGCCGAACTCGACAAGTCACACGCTATCGCAATGGAGACGCTTACACCAGCACCCAGGTTTACCATGAACGTGTTAACACCCATGTTGCAGAAGCTGAATTTGACTACAGTCACTGTGGTGTTAAGGATGTTTCAAAACAGCTGATTGGCCTGGAGAAGTCTGCTCTGACAAAGATGCGTTTTACCAAGTGCTTTAGTTTTGCCAATGTAGAATCAGAGAATTCCTACCTTACTCAACGAGCAAGGTTTTTTACAGACAATGAAGGCCTTGACGACTACATGGAAGCCAGGGAGGGCATGCACCTAAAAAATATTGACCTGAAGGAGTACGTCATGGTGATGTCTGACCCTGAGCACCACCCCTGGTACCTGTCCCATTATGTCTTCTGGTTTGCCTCATTCCTCACTTTCTCCTGGCCTCTCAGAGTCTTCACAGAGTATCGTACAGCATACGTCCACTATCGTGTTGAGAAGCTCTTTGGGCATGATTACCTTCCTGTTACCCCATGTGATGATCGACCATACTGGCGTCGTATCCCGCGGGTTAACACCATTGACAGTACTGAACTGGAGTGGCACATCAGGTCTAACCAGCAGCTAGTGCCCAGTTACTCAGAAGCTGGCCTCATGGACCTGGCCCAGTGCCCATCTACTTTTAGTGGGATTCGACAGAATTGTGAGCGCTGCCACAGAGCCATCAGCTGTTCCTCTGTGTTCTCCAGGAGTGCCCTCAGCATCTGTACTGGTGCCAGTTCCCGCATTCCCTTCAGCGGCAGTCGGTTCTCCTTGGCACGGCGCTACGGCTCCCAACGCAGCTGCTTCTGGAGGAGTGGCTCCTTGGACGACCAGGAGAGTCCCAGTGAAAACACCCGCTGTCTGTCAGAGCGCCTCACCACAGATGATGAGGAACCTCCTGACTACGAGGATGCACTTTGCTACCCAGTGCTCATTGTTCACTGCAATGAGAATTGCCACAACCACAGGTCGTTCCACAGAAATGGGTCCTGTGTGGAGACTTCCTTATGACTATGCAGTCACTGATAACACACAGTGCGTACAAACACCCTTTGAACATCCCAAACAGTGTGCAAATAAGCACAGTAAAGTCAGAATCATTCATATTGTCTGACTCTGTGAAACAAATGCCTGAATCCTGAATGTGTGAGTCACCAAAGCAATAATCACTGGGTAGACAACATAATGGAAGTGATATGTGAATCCATTACCACCACATGGAAAAATTACAGCTACGTGGCTTCCATTGAAAATCAAGTGAACAGACTGTTACACTGTACATAATTGCCATAGCTTTTAAGAGTTCCCATGTACAGTATGTATGAAACTGAATCTGACATTGCAGTTACCTCATAAGACCTTTCCAGAGGCCACGGACCATGTCGACAGGTTTAAATGTTTCATTTCATTTTAAGTGAAATCTCAGTAAACTGACCACTCAGACTTGAGGTCCGATGTAGTTGTGATGATTTTGTTAATGTGGAGAGTTTGAATCTACTTCTCATTACAGCAATAACTGTGAAAAAAGAAATGCATTTCTTAAATGAAGAAGTAAAAGGAACTTGATCTGTTTTCACACATATTGTGTTTATGCATATCGGGATAAAGACATGACAGTTGAGGTGGAACTCACCAATGTGACACAAGTGAACTCATGGATAGTTTTCACCCACTGATACACCGATGTGTGATGTTAAAAAAAACAAACCTCTGTTGTGATTAAGTGCTGTAATTTACTTTTCTGGTGTATCTATCTTTTCTCAACCTGCCTCATCTACTTTTACTGTACTTAACAACTTTCTACATTTCCCAGAATGCCTTGTGACACTTGCAGAAATGAACCTGACTTTTGGTTTTGCGTATTTGATCACACAACAAAAATGAGAGAGTGACTATTTTAAGTGACAAAAAAACCAAATAAACAAACAAACACTCACCCCTTGTTCAAAATAATTCTGTGTTGTGACTGCATTGCATTCTGGTCCATTGAGGCTACTGAAGAATTGAGAAAATGGTTTACTTGTTATGCTTCTTCTACAGTGTTTTCCTCCTCATTTGACTGCTGACTGTTGGTGCTAAATGGCAGCTTGAGAGAGAAACATCTGTTTCTTTTGGACTTTGAGAGACTGAATCTAATGACATGTAAACCTACTGTTTACACTTAATGTTCTTCATTGGTCAGACATTTTCTTCTTGGAAATGAAAATGTGTCAGTGTGATGCCACTTTGTGAAAGATATGGAATCTAGAAGGGAAAAAACACAACAAAACAGGTGATTGTAAGTCCTATTTTTGTCTCTGAAAAATGGAAATTTGTCTTACTCAGCACATTAGAAGTTTAATCTTCAATCTGATTTTTTGCTTCCTACTGCCACAACAAAACCTGTAACTGTGGTACAAACACGTCAACATGTCATTACAGCTCATGGTCAAAACGGACATGTTTACATTCAGAATCCAACACATTTCAACATGTGAATGTCACACTGGTCAAAACCAACATTGCGTTAACAGCTAAACACAGTGTGCAGAAATATGATAAAATAAAGAAATTTGCATGACTTCCTGTAAACAAAATGTGATAAAAACCATGAAACTTGAAACCACCAGCATATATGATAAAATTTATGTCTATTACGTGTCAATAACATGAATGCAATGCTCAATTTTTTAATCTGTAAATTGATTTTCTCACTTTGTGTTGTACGATGAATGTGTTCAGGAAGTGACAGAGCACAGCAATCACCAACATGCCACCGTGTTTCCTATGGAGAGTTTGTACGTTGACCTCTGATCTGGCTCTTTGAGTAAACTTTACAGGGAGCATATACAAGGATGTAAATGCACTTATGTTTACACACAAACATACAGGCTTTATAATGTACACATTTTTTAAAAACATCTACCATGAACATATTGTATACATTCAATCAAATAACATCTTGTTTTTCATTGTTTTTCACTAATGTAGTGACCACAGTATTATGCACTTGAGGTAAAACTAGACATTATGAATTGTAGTGAAGCTGAATGTTGATGTAAATTCCCTTAAAGTAATAAAGTACTCAAACTGATATAATGTCAAAAACATAAGTGCTCAGATGTAACAGTATGACATCTTCAAGATTATACCTTGTATGTGTTCAAATGTTCTCATCATGATAATCAAATGGGCTGTATAAATAACTTGATTACCTTTTAAAATGTGTATTCAGATTCATCTTATGCTGGAAAAATAAAAGTTGCAATAAATGTCTGGGCCAAACCCATGTATATTTAAAAAAAAAAAAAAAATGCTGCTGGCTTGAATCCTCAAAGTGGGTGGAACAGTCTGTGTACTGCAGAGGCTCCTCTGAAAACACCAGGGAAATAATGAATATGTTCAAAGGTAGATTCTTATTGCAAATCATCTTATAATTACACTGTAATTGTGTGCTGTCTTGATCATAGCAGTCCTCACTTTCAAAACAGTGACAAAATATTCCAACAACAGCTGAGATTACCTATCGACCTTAAAAGTCAGTGTTACTAAAACTCATCTTTTTGTTGACTTGAAACAGACTTAATGAAAACAAATAGAACAGCAGACAATAACACAATCAGACACTGAATCAGTCTTTGCTTTCACACATTTAGTAAGTCCTGATTTCCTGGGATATTTCTTGCTCAGTTATTATTGTAGCCCTGTAATTGAGAATTATAGCATCTGCCACTGAATCACAGCACCACAGTTGATGAAACCTACGTAAAACAAAAGCTTTTTCATGAAAAACAAGGTTTATTATTGAGATTCTAGCATGTGCTACTGAAAATATAGCAAGAAATGAGGGTCACAGAGACAGAAGAACTGCATCCAGCTCATTATTGTAGATACTTGTTCATCTTAACCAATAAAGACTCTTTGGGACATCTGTGGCAGCTTCTACATGAGTTTCTCTCTCTATTTAACCTTTCTCAGGTGATTCATCACCATTTATTATGATTTTATTTTATGTAAATTTGCATTTTTTCAGTATAAATATTTTTTCCCCTTATATTTAATTTAGTATTAATGTAGATGTTCATAAAAGCTCAAGTAAAGTTGAGGATTATTACATGAGAAAGTGAGAAACCTGAAGGGAAAGTGACTTTTTGTTCAAAGGTATCAATAACTGAACATAGAACAAGTGTCTCCATCCACTGCTCTTTATCAAACTCCATGGGTTTTACTGGCGAAGCAATGTTGTAGATAATGGTGTTTCCACGGTAACTATGGAGTGTCTGAACATCCAAATGGATCATATCTGAAGACCATGAAAAAATGACAAACTCCATTTTACCTGAAATATTTCAACATATTGATAGGATTAGTAGTTCAGAACTTAATAAATATTTTAGATCAGTCAGTGCTTTTGGTTGCCAGTGGCTGTTTGGGTCTTTATGGGTTAAACACAGGACAACAGATCATTTTTCCTTTTTGTCACTGGCCAATCACTCTGTCAGTGTAAATAATCACTAAATGATGCTCAGTGTTCAATTACAGACCTTTTCTCTCATCTATAAGCAACTCATAATAAGTGGCTGCATATACCCTGGTTCAGTTCTTTAAAATTCTCATGGGAAATAAGTTAATTTTTATCTTTATATTCATTTGGATATCATTCAATTTATGTAGTATAATAAAGTATTTAAACCCAGTTTTTCCAAGTTCAGTTTGAAGAGGAGTTTTTGCTGATGCTAGAATTTCCTGTGACCTGATACTCTAAATATCAGATCTCAATAGATGACTTATATGCAGTGCTGTGCAAAAGTCTAAGCAGCAGCAGTGTTGTAATGTAGTCAGTATTTAGTGTGATCTCCCTTTAGATTCTGTAAGTCTTCAGCTCTCTTGGATTGACTGTCTGGATATTTTCTAAATACACACCTTCAGAATGTCCCAGAGGCATTCATAGTGTTTTATCCTTTTTTTTCCTAAAAAAACAACAACAACACATATTCATTTCTTAGTCAGTGTAGTAATATAGCTGCAACAGGAATATATACAGTAAATATGTAAACAGTATTAAAAACACAAATGCATTAAAAAACATGAATATTGTAGAATCTATATGGGATCATCTGGACAGAGAAAAGGCTAAAAGACCATGAAAGCATGATGAAGGTGTGTAATATAACACAAAATTATTTAAGTAAATATCCAGACAGTCAATCCGAGAGACTTAAAGTTTTTCTAAACCTAAAGGGGGGTCACACTAAATACTGACTATACCTGTAGAAGATGTTTCTTGCATGTTTCAAGACTGTCCACATATTTCCTATTAGAAATTAAGATATACGCACATTAAAACCCTGCAACAAAGCTAAATGCTGCTTTTGCAAGGCACTGTATAGAAGTCACCAACTACAACAGTATTTAAACTATCAGGTCACAGGATATTTAAGAAAACATCCATTTAATAGTCAACCCAAGAGAGCTGTAGATTTACTGAATCCAAATCAGACTAACACCAACTTCAGCTGCAGACGCTGGTTTGTGTGTGTGTGTGTGTGTGTGTGTGTGTGTGTGTGTGTGTGTGTGTGTGTGTGTCAATACTGTGCACATACAGTATGTTTGTCACACATACACTACAATCCGGCAAAAACAACAAGACTAAAGGCTGCTAATACTTTTGTACAGTACTATAACTCGTGACATTTCTTCAAGTTTAACTGAAAGACATCCTCATGAAAATAAATCTTATCTCACACAAGTTAATAAGAGGCGCATGTCATTCCCCTCCCGTGCCACAGGTGGCAGCACCGAGACATCGCCCGGTGTATGAACAGCACAAGGAGACCAACAAAGGAACACATACCGAGCTATGAAAGGTTATCCAGTGGGTGAGTGCATTTCTCAATCACAACTGCATGTGAGGAACTTCGTTATTCAAGATTTAGCAACGAACGAAAACGAGCAACGCTGTTTCCAATGTCTGCTGTGCTGTTTGCAGTCATGTGTGAAGGAAAGATGGTAAAAAATAACACAAGCTAGTCCGGATCATCTCCAGCTCAACTTTAGCATCGGAACTCTCCAACTCTGTGAAAAAAAAACAGACTTTATATAAACTTATGACAACCATGACTTGTAGAAACAGGCCAAGAATAGCAGGTAATCATGTTATATAAATGTAACGCACATTTTCTGCAGCTTGTGCTACCTATATGTTGGATGCTGGTGTCAAGTTACACGGAGATAAAACAACTTCCGGTGTCAACAATGATTAGATTAAACGTGGACCTCCACGCGTGTCTCATATTATCACTGGTTTAACTTTTTGTAGCTGATTATCAGGGCAAAAGGGTCAAAAATATTAACAGTGATGGGACTAGGAACGAAAATTACTCCACAGCCAGGCTTTTAACCGGAACTTCCGTTGTTATTGTGTAGTGGCAGTGATTTCACAGGCTTGACACTTAAAACAGAGCTGAGTACTGAAGGTTATTTCATAAAAGGAAACCTTAATAATGATTGGTAGTTGTCCACTGATATCCATAACATGTAACCTTGGGATATTTAGTTTAATAAAGTAATTTCAATAATTAGGTCTTTTTTTGTCATTCAGCAACATGTTGGATTCATAATTGTTTGGGGAAAAAATGTTTGTCTTTTGTTTTAGCATTGTAGAGGCTTGTAGCCATAACTTTTAGGAATACATCATTTCTGAACTCAGGGATTAAAAAACTAACGAAGAAGAGTTACAAAAAAGTAAGGACAAACAAAAGGAAAAATTTGATATTTCAGTTCAATCGGATGCATCCACTATTGTTGCTTCACAGTCTGTTCATGTACTTGTCTTAGTTATTAGCAAGTTGGGTAAAAATATGTTTGTGAGACTGCTACAGCTTTGACCTTGGGCCACAAAAATCTTTTCAATTTATCCTTTGTTCCAGACTTTGTCCCATTCTGCCAAACTGTGGCTGAGATGTCACACTTTAAATGTATCCAGGACTGATGGACCAACAGTCTTACAGAAATGATCAGTAGATATATCTAAAAAACATTTGTCTTTGACCTTGTTGAATGGTCATCAAACTTACACAGTAGTAAGGTTGCAAGAAAGTCTGAGTCATCATTTAGCTTTTGAACCTTAAACAGCAAAACAGAAATTTTTCTAACGATGTCAGATGTGCTTTTAACATTTTACTGGACAAATGGTAAACCAGCCTAACGAGATGGAACTTCCAGAATGTGACAAGCAGGCTAATGTTTACAAAGTGATAGCTTAGTGTTCCTTCTGTTTGCAATGCTGAATTTCTGTATAAAAAAATGTTTTCACTTCCAGAAAACAATCTTCTTAACCCATAAAAATCCAGAGCTTCTTTTGTGGCAATTCCCAAAGGATTTTTTTCTATTTAATCATTCTTAATTTATCGCCATTTATTATAATATTATCATCTGTATTTTGTGTTTTTTTCAGTGTAATCATGTATTTTCCTATATTTAATTTTCTGATCATGCAGATGTTCATAAAAGCTGAGATTAAAGTTGTTTTATTATATCAGAAACAGAGAAAACTGAAGAAAAAATGACTTTTTCCAACAAAACCTATCATTAACTGAACATAAACCCACTGTCTCCATCCACTGTCATTGATCCAACTCCATGGGTTTTACTGGTGAATCATTGTTATAGAAGATGATGGTGTTTCCACATTCAGTACGGAGGCTCTGAACGTCCAAATGGGTCATATCTGATGACCATGAAAAGACGACAAATTGCATTTTACACCAATTATTTACATGGATTGATGGGATCAGTGGATCATCAGGTATTAAACAGTTTAGATCAGCAGATGTTTTGGTCACCAGTGGCTGTTTGAGTCTTTATGGGTTAATGGAATAATTATCATTTTTTTGGAAGGTTAGAAAGACAGGTAGTAACAGGAGTAACATGCACTTAAGCCGTGTGTTTTCAACAGCTCAGTTTAGAGAAAACATAAGTAAACACCAGTACAGAAAAATCACTGTATAACAGGAACAACTTCAAAATGCACCATGTTATTTTTGTTTGTTTTCAGTGACTGGTTGGAGTTCCAGCATGCAAAACTTGGTGGTACAGGCACTTGTCATGAGGCAGTTGGGAAGGCTGAACCCCCGCCACCTGCTGGCTGCTGGGTATGGGCTGAGACAGACTGAATGGTGTCCGAGGACCATCCACACACGCCAGCTGTGGGGCTGCTCGGCCTTCTCCACACTCGGCTGTCACAGACCTTCTTTTCGGGGCAGAGAAGCTGTCAGGAGCTGGTCCATTGCTCATCTCAGATTCAAAAGCAGCAAGAAAAAAGGGCGTAGTACAGTTGGACAACAAGAAGAGGAAGATGAGGATGAAAAAGACCCGGAGGATAGTGACTATGAAGATGAAACGGATCTAGACCCAAATCTCCCAAAAGACTATAAAGACATGGAGAAATATGTACAGTCCTTTCGCTATGATCTCATCATGAGAGCTGGCTTGGACTTAGCACGCAAGTGAGTTCAGTTTCACATCAACACTATAATTTGTGAACATAAAAACACAAAGGTTAAGTTGACGCATTGATTGGTACATTTATAAGACACATTGGTTAGTTTTCATTGTTTTTCATACTTAAAAGTAATTTTGATCAGTGTAAAGCAAACATTGTTCTTCCTTTGAACCTGTGCAATGACCATTCTCTCTGTCTTGTAACAGTAAAATTGAGGATGCTTTCTACGACAGCAAGCTCAGGCTAAATGGGCAGAAACTTATCAAGAAAAGTAAAACGGTGAGTATTGCTTGACTACAAATATCATGTTCCTGCCCCATGTTCTTACACACATTTACTCTTTAGTTCATTTGTGGTAAATACTTTTTTTTTCTTCATTCAGGTAAAAGTTGGGGACAAATTAGACCTGGTACTGTCAGAGAATCGGGAAACAAACACTGTCACACTTATGAGAGTCATCCTGAGAAGAGTTTTTGCTGAAGCCAGTTCCACGGAGAAGCACAAAGTTGCCATAAGGCGCTGGAAATTTCTAGAACTTTCCAAGGACGAGGCCTTTAAACCATGAACTTAAAATGGGAATCACCTTGTGTAATACTGTTATAGACAACACTCAAGCAAACACACAGATGCCATCAAATGAGTGTTATGAAGATATAGTGTAAAGGTGAGCAGGGGTGGCAAACAAGGAGCATTGATTCTAAATGTTTACGCTGTACTGTGAGAAACGCCCCAATAAAGGTGCACTATGAAACAGAAATCTCAGAATCCTATCTTCGTGGCCTGGATTGTCACTTGGAAGTACAGACCTGTTAATGTGTAAAAAAGCCCAATAATGTATTTATAATAGTGATTTTATTAGAAATAGGTTATCATGAGCAATTGTCATGTTAAATTGTCTTTATAATATAAACTTCTATAAGAAGGCTTAACATAAGCACATTATTATTTAAACAGTGGTGGCACAATGCTACATCATGTACTGCAATGGAAATATATCACATCCTTGTGATTCATTTCTATCCATATAGCAAATGTGTAATCTATCACTATTAGCTACTATCATTATTATTGTTCTTAAGGCTACAACATTTATGAACAAAGTATGTTAGATAAGCTATTTTGGCTTATAAATAGAAGCTGATTTCACTCTTTAGGCAACAATAAGACTACATAAACTACAACATCTACTGCTGTAGTTAAAAGATAAAATATGACCTAGAATAATGAAACTTGTAACAGCTTGGCTTCATCCTACATAGGACAGCTTGTAAAAGTTCAACATTGTGTTTTCAGCTTATATACTGTGCAAATGTATTTTATGACAAGTGTTACCTAATTGCAAAGTCATGTAACTAGGACACAGTGCTTGACCTCTTGGCCTTCTTCAAAATGTCACACTTCTTGCGATTGGGACGCCGACAGCGTTCATCAATACTTGGCACACATTCATAGTGCCACACCTCCTCCATCTTATCCACAGGATACACCGCCTCCACATAGTGACGGATCAGCCTGAGGCGCACTGGGTCAAGCTGCTTTTTGTTGCAGGCTCCTGAATGGTTGTACTGCAGCCGCAGGTTCTCCTGGGTGAAGAGCTCAGGGAAGAGGCGCACCAGCAGACGGGCTGCAAAGTTCCCAACAGAAAGACTCTGCTGGACAATTTCCCGTACCTCAGCATCTGAGAGCAGGTAGACTGATGGTACAGGGAAGTCAGGTTTAGATACAGACAGTTCATCCAGGGGAATCTTGCAGAAGTCTTTGCTACTTTTCTCTGGTGGTAAAGAGGGAGCATCTGGATCCTCCCTAATGTTATCTGCATTGAGCTGGTTCAGCTGGCAAAGAAAGTCTGGCTCTGATTCCTGACCATAGACTTTACGTTGCTGTAAGTAGGACCTCCTTTGCTCTGTGTCACGTCTTCTGCATCTCTCATCAAGTTTGCCAACGAATTCTAACATCCACACTCGATCATTTGTGGCTCGAGGGTATAGTAACTGCACATAATGACGGATCAGGTTCACACGAACAGGGTCCAGCTGTTTTTTGCCAAGTGAACCACTGCAGTTGTACTGCTTCCGTGTGTTCTCGTGGGTGAACAGCTCAGGAAACATAAGCACCAGCAGCCGAGAGGCAAAGTTCCCTATGGATAAGCTACAATCATAGTTGTTCTTCAGCTGCTCCTTGGATAAGAGGTACTCCTGGGGAACAGTAAAGTCAGGCAGAGGAATTTCCAGATTGTCAAAATCCACAGGAGTCAGGAGGGATTTTTTAGATTTTCGGCTGGGCCTTTCATAATCCCCCATCTCTGGAACCTTGATAACAGACACATCTTCAGAAAGGCTAGTGAGGCCATAGCCTTCATCATTGATATTGTCAGGTTCACTCCCATTTCCATTACTGTGAGGACCCTCAAGTGCATCCTCCATATGCTGAATGCACACTTGCAGCCAGCTATCCTCAGGCACATCAGGGAAATTTGCCTCCATATACTTTCTTATTATTTCCATCTTGTCAGAGTCCACTATCAGCTGTCCCACACTGCTGAAACTGCTGCAGCCCTCTGGCATTTTTCCTTCTTCAAAAACCTCAGGGAAGAGACGATGCATAAGAAAAATAACAAAGTCCTCAGGGGAGGAGAATTCATCCAGCTCCTCTGTGGCTTGAGTATTAAAAGCCAGGTCTGACACAGCCAGGCCACTCTGCTGGTTATCTAAGTTTAAATGTTCTTCCTGGCCCTGCTCATTAATAAAACGATAAGACTGGGGATGCTCTGCTTTTATCCCGGCACCTGTGAATGTCTGTTTCCTAAGCAGCCGAGCGCTGTCCATGTCCCTCTGCGCCCAGAAGCGATTAAAGAAGTCGTTAATCTGAAGGAGGCATTCTTCCTGCCAGACGTTGTTGTTCTTGACTGAAGGGTGGCATACCTCGACATAGTTACGGATCAACTGCAGATGTAGAGACTCAAGTGTCCTCTTGCTTGCCATGCAGTCGTGAGAGCACTCCCTGGCTTTAAACAGTTCTGGGAAGAGGTGCACAAGCAGCCGACATCCAAGCTCCCCAGCACTGGATGTCTGCTCCATTAGCTGATTCAGTTCATCGCTTGTGAGCAGATACTCCGGAGGAGGCTGGAACTCTGTCACCATGTCAGTTGGATTGATCTGCTTCTTTATCCGCATGACTTCAAGGGTTAACAAGTCCACTTTACTGTGCAGCTGTGTCATGCTTGAATTGAGAGTATTAAGAATAAAAAACATTTTTTCGATCAGCGGATAAAGACTAGAGTCTGTCGAAGTCTGACCTAGTGTGTCTGTGATGGACAAGGACTCCAGTGAACCATTTTCCTCTGAGCTCTGGAGCTTTGATGAGAGGATGCTGCTGAAGCTGAGCTGATTCATGGAGCCCTGAGTGCCCTGTTGTTCCAGACACGGCGTGTTCCTCTTCTCCGAGATCCTGTGGGAGATGCCGAATAGAGGTTTTCTGTAGGAGACTCTGGATTTCTCCTGGACATAGTCTCTCTTCTCTCCAGTTGTTGTGAGGCAAAGAGGCTCATGTCTACTGGTTTCATCTGCCAAATGCCGCCTCATCTGGACAGAAAAACTTGTAAATGTACTGTATATGTAGTAACAATGCAACATAGACACAAGGTGAAGGATGAATTATGTGTTTTAAGGTGAAAAAACGTTTTTATCACCCAAAATTACTATTATGTTTTTCATTTTTTGTGAGTGTACTCAAGTACTTTATCTGACCAGTACGAATGTGTCTCTATATCTATGTTACAAAGTGAAAACTACGACTGAAAACTAAATCTAAACTGAAACTCAAAAAACCTAGACTGGCAACCCTACTGAATGAAAAAAGCAAATTACTATAACTGAAACATAGGATATATAAACTGTAAATGGTTAAATTGAATATGAATTAGTCTGACTTTGTTACCTCTCCAGATAATCTGGCTCTCTTGTTGCTGGTGGACTGGTTTGTGTTCGGGTCCATCTCTGCTGATGTCCGTTTAGTGGCTTCATTCGACCCAGGAGATTGTCCTCCATGTCCTTCAGGTGGCTCACCAATTGCAAAGTCCTCCATCTCCTCCTTAACATCTTGGATATGCTTGTGTTCTGAAATAACAGTATTTATAATACAACCTTTGAGTCAAAGGAATAACAAAATATTTTGTTTCTTTTGCAATTTAATTTCACCTTTAAAAGGGACCTAAATGTACTTTAACTTGTACAACTTGCTATGCAGTTCTCTTTATATATTATTGTGTATGAAGATAACTGTATGAAAACACCCTGATTTAAGGTTGCTATGTTTTGTAAACCGAAAAGGAGAAAAAAATTCTTTAAAAAATTGCTGGATACTCGTCATTTATGGTGATTCTACTATAGTCACTGATTCTTGATATATAGTTAATGGGCTGCAGAACTTGCCTTTCTCAAGCATTGCTTCATCTGAAACTTCCTCATGCTCAGAGGAATTCATAGCCTACAGAAAATCACAAACATATAATCAAATGAGTATATGTCTAATATAAACCACTGACATCAACATGTAGACAGGTGACATATTAAAGGAAAAAATAATAATTCTAGTGGAGGAATGAACACCATTCCAGCAAAACATATCACCTCATTTGGTGTTTTGATGATATTAGTGGAAAACCACTGTCTAACATATCAGATTAAATCTCATAAACCTGGTTGCGATCTGGTGAATGGGAAGGCCATAGTGCGTGATTAACATCATTTTACAGTCATCTAGGCATTCAGTGAAATACGTGAATAGAAAAGAAGAAAGTACACATCAGATTTTTTCTATTATTACCTATGCATATATAAGGGAACACTTAACTATATGTCAACACTCAACTCAAAAACCATAAAACCTTTGAAATAAGATATGATAAACCTTTATTAATCCCATAATGGGGAAATTTGCAGCGTTGCAGCAGCATAGGATAGTAATATTAAAAGTAAGGATTCACGTAACAAATATAAAATGTGTAAAAAAAAAAAAAAAAAAAAAAAATAGAGAGAGAGAGCAGCACTCAGTTGAAACAGTTATAATACATAAGTACAGAAAATGTATGTCAAAGAGCACAGCGTGGAGTATTACAACACATCTAGCACCTTTGAGGTTACACTGATCACAACACAGTGAGGAGCTGCATTGATGGATCAATGGCTTAATTAAACAATACTTGACACATCATATAAACAAATAAATAACATGCACATAACCTAATAATACATCTACTATTACCTAGTTACATTGGGGCTGCACCTAATGATTCTTTTAAGTCAGATGTTAGGAATACAAATGATCAGAAATTGTCTAAAAATTGTTGAGTTGTGCATAAATGCCCAGAACGACAAAATGAGGCCCTAAAATTTCTTGACTTAACCCTTTCATGCATAGTGGTCACTACAGTGGACAGCTGTTCAAAGGTGTTGTTCTCTTGTATATTTATGGATTTTGTCAGTTTATTTCCATATCAGCCAACACAGTGGACACTTATGCATCATCCCATACACTGTAATTCACACCATTACTGTAAATTTGCTGTTCTAGATAAACCTGATCTGCAGAAACATGTCTGAGTGTAAAAAAATTCTAATTGTTATTAGACTGTAATTAACCTTTTTTTTTTTTTTTTTTTTTAACAAAAAGGTTGTTTTTTTTCGACAAATTATCTTCATGCAGGTATGTTAAAATGTGAGAAAACATCAGATTAGCAGTATTAATGTTTTTATTTCATAGTTTTTATGCAGTATAACAGTAAATACATGTTTCTTTGCTTCTAAAATTAAACGCATGGTGTCAAGCTGAGTGGATATTTTTGTAACGCCATGAAAATAGGTTCATAAAAAAATTCAGTCACATTGTTTGTTTGTTAATTCATGCCTAAAGAGGAATTAAAAACACCAAGGGAAAAAAAAATCTTGATTAAGCTTCTCATAATTAATGCATGAAAGGGTTAAAGAAAAAGCAGAAGGGAGAGAATTTGTACTATTTTTCTTAAAAATTACTCATACTCAACCTTGTAATCTAGTATAAAATAAGCGTTTTACTTTCACTCTGATGGCCCGTTAGGCTAGTTTGATTCTATTTAGTGAGTGTTTGTGAGTTTGCTGTCCAGTGCAAAAAAAAAAAAAAGAGGAAGAAACGATTAAAATATTATCATTAATGTCAGTGTTTGTTTGTTAATTCATGCCTAAAGAGGAATTAAAAACACCAAGGGAAAAAAAATCTTGATTAAGCTTCTCATAATTAATGCATGAAAGGGTTAAAGAAAAAGCAGTAGGGAGAGAATTTGTACTATTTTTCTTAAAAATTACTCATACTCAACCTTGTAATCTAGTATAAAATAAGCGTTTTACTTTCACTCTGATGGCCCGTTAGGCTAGTTTGATTCTATTTAGTGAGTGTTTGTGAGTTTGCTGTCCAGTGCAAAAAAAAAAAAGAAGAAACGATTAAAATATTATCATTAATGTCAGTGGCTCACTTAATTTATCACCTGATAATTTAATGCAGGTATAGTTAACACAGTATTAACATGTCGTGGCTGGTCTGTGTGTCCGTTTTGACGGATAGCATGATGAGCTGCAGTCACACACATGAACACAGCTTCAGTCTGTTTCTGACACGACGTAACACAACGTAACCTTGTGTCAAACTGTTGTTTAGTGATGAATAGTGACATGCTCATTATTGTGACCGGAGTCTGTGCGGTGCATACCACAGTTGCCCCTCCAGCCTTTATCAACCATTCCACTTCCTCATTCTTCCGCCCATGAACCTTTGAACCACAACAGCAGACAAACCAGCTGTGTCCGTGTAACTCTCCACGAAGCTCCCACTCCAACTGCTCCCACGACAATACGCCTCGGTACGAACACCACTGCACCGCACTGCTTTAATAGTGCAACATTTTGTTTGTGAATTTTAATGACGCGGCAATGTTTGCGTGGACGAGTCGCACCCCCCCCCCCCCCACCCTCCTGTTCTGAGTCTCACTGGGAAATTAACGGTAAACGCGCGTGACCGGCGGTTTGACCTCACCTTTATATGTCCACGCAATCCTTCGGGACTGTTAGCCGTGTAATAGTCATGTCTGTGGACTGTCACGGAGGTTTATTTGGAGGTAACTGTTCTTGTTGATTTTTTTTTTTTCTCGCTGGGCTTCTGTGCTTTCTCGCGTGACGTGACGATGCGCGCGCCTGGTGTGTCACTTCCGCGCAGCTGTGGAGAGAGAGAAAGCAGAGAAAAATAAAACATGTAAAAAAAACAAAAAAAAACAATGAGAACATAATGGTATTCTATTTATTTTATTTTATTAGTGCTCTCATTATGTTACATTTACATTACTTATCTAAGTGGGTAGCGTGTGTCACTTATTAACGTTGGAAAAACAAAGTCACTACTTTTTTATTATTCACTGCTCAGTTTTATCCTTTTTATTCAGCTGGGAAGCCGGGTTTGTTACCGATTTTACAGCATAATAATACATGCCTGCCGCTGTTACTTGTATAAGTACAAATACCCATAGCTGTTAACAGTTAACAGGCAACATTCATAATGGCAGCTCATTTCCACTGACGACCCCCCCCCCCCCCCTTCCTCAGTAATGGTATGTTGCCACTAATCCTGCAGAAACTAATGCTAACTAACTCTGAGCACTTGCAGCTACTGTCCCTGATTATGCAAATTTATGCAAATCCCATGTTATTGGAACTTGGTCCAAAGACACTTAGGTTAAAATCTGAAATTTACATTTCAAGGTCAAAGTTTTGGTGGCACTAGATCTTTTCTTTTCTTCCCCACGTTCCTTGACCTTTGACCCAAAACTGACACAAATTATTCACTCTCAGTCACTGTCATCAAGAACTCCAGTAAAGAAATACACACATACATACTTACACACATACATACATACAACCTTAGAGTATAGGACTGTTGATTTTGATATTTATGCTATATTTCCAATACATTAATATACAAACTAAACAGGAAACTAACAACCACATATGTTGATATATACAGTACTCAGAAAAAAAACTCCTAAAAGTAGTCAAATAATCAGTTCCTGTTGTTTTGAACATGGTAACTCATTTTCAGACGTATACAAGTCTTTGTTTTTTATTTTTCAAAATACAGGTCTGTGTCTCAAGATATATCCAAAATATATTTTATTAAATGTACTAAACAAATATTACAATGGTTATTTTGTAATTATGTCATCAACGTATATACTAATATATCCATGTATATAATAATATGCAGATAATGTATAATAATGGTGTAATTTCCCTCATAGGTAACATATGACACAGCTCTTGATAAATGATATATATAACATTTTCATGTGATGATTGTCATATATGTTTAATACATTTAGTGGGACAAAAGAGTAATCATTAGGAAGATTATAATGAATAATGGCATGTAGTGGAAGTAGTGAGATGTAATTCTCAGCAGGTACAAATTTAATTTCAAGTCACTCAAAACTGACTATGGTGCCTCGGTCCTGTTATAATGGGGAAGAACATTAAGATCTGATTGAAAAGTGCTATTCACTTAATTTTATGAGAAAAAAACAAAAACAAACAAACCCAGAAATCTACAGGGTGTCCCCTAAGTCTCCATACATAGGAGACGTAATACATTCCATACATATATGGTTCTAACATGTATTTCTTTATATTTCTTCTTTATAGTTCTTCAGCAGTGGAGGACACGCATTGAAATGTGTTCCCGACAAAATGGCAGTCATATAGAGCATATTATATAAATAAAAATGGTTTATGTCAAGAAACGTTTATTTTTCCTATGTATGGAGACTTATGGGACACCCTGTATATCGCATACACCTGAGCACCTCATGACCAGAACAGACACCATAAATATTATCTTCTGTAATGTATACATTATGAGCATTTAGTAGCATCCCTTCCATCTAAAGCAATCATCCTATAATTACTCTCTATCTATTTAGTGTCAGACATTGTTTAAAGAAGCAGAAGTAGAAGATGATGGTAGTCACATGTTCATTACAGTGTCGATGTCTGTGGTGATTTGAGATGCAGAGCCCATAGTATGTAGGCAACATCGCCCTCAAGTGGAAAAAAATTGGAACAACGTGATCTTGGACTCCAGACATCATCAGTACAGCTTTTAAGGCACGCACTGAATGAAACCCAGGAGGATGTTAAAGGTTTTAATACACTCACAGTCAAATAATAGACCAAGGGGGGCCATTCAAGGAGACAAGCTGTAGTGGACATTAAAAGTAATTACGCCATGTATGATTTATGCATTCCATTATTTGTACTATATATCTTACTGCTACTACTAATACTACTACTTCTAATAATAATGATAATATATGGTGTAATAAGTGCATTTAATATATTATGCATTCTGTGCCATTGCAAGTTCTAACATGATTTGTGTGAGCCCTATATTAGGTTTTGCTTTCATTCTGCACACATATTTTTTTAAGCTCTACTTTTTGGGGATACATGGGGAAGGCTGGGAAAGCACAAACTCACCCTGGAGGTGTCTGTAGGATGTTTGTGTTTGCCTACAAAAACTACTCTGAAGGCATCTATTACAGCTGTTTATTTTAGTGTTTGATATTCTTAAATGAGAGCTGACATCAATAAAAATTACAGTAGGCCATTTTGGTGGAAAAACTTACGTCCATTACTTAAGGAAAATGTAGAGAAGAACTGCATATGCAGTACAATGGAGTGGAAGTATTTTAATCAAGGTACTGATTTGGTCCCTTTTTGACTGGTATATTGTTGTACATGAGTGTCATATATGCAGAAGCATCGTTTTTTCTCATGAGAAAAACAATTCTGCTTTTAGGTTTTGGACTTTTTTTGGATTTGGGTGATTGTGGATGATTGTGACATTTCCTGTAAATAAACCACATAAGATACTAGAAGACAAAAATCCCTATTTGTTGCAGATGATAAACTTTGTGTTTAAGATAATGTTTATCATCATTGTTATCATCATCATTATCATGTTAACGACATGGGAAATGTGAGTCGACATGTCAGAAACTAGGAAGATTAGAAACTACTGGTTAAATCTTTAACGCATTACATTTTTAAAGCTTATTATATCATCCAGTGTGTAAACTAATTAATTTAAAATTGTCAGACAAATGAAACTAAGAAGTTACTGTGAGTATTTCCCTGTACCGAAATAGAAGTATGAAGTTCCATAGAATGAGAATGCTCAAGTGAAGTTCTAATGTTCTTATATTCTTAAATATAGTATTTGAGTAAATATGCTTTAATTCCATCACTAATATTAATTCTCCTGTCAGTGTCTTTGACCAGGGCACTGTGTGTCTATAAACAACATGTTTCCAGAATAAAAGCAGTGAAACTATACCAAATTTGGTCTCATAAGTAAGTTTCAGGTCAAACATACTTGTTGGCTGTATTTTTAAAGACACAATTTTTTGAATGGGTGAAACACTGTCTGTGTATTAGAATACGTTCACTTTTCATATTCCTTCTGGTATAACATTTATCAGTTTATTACATATGTGTACATAAACCTTTAAATATGCTGCATGTGATAATGCTTATACATATATAAAAACATTATTTAACGAACACTTTGGTCATCAGCATTCCGATTCATCTCATCGAAGTATATAAGATTTAGCACATTTTATCTTTGAAGCAGATCATTTCCTAAAAGTTGTAAACCGCAGTAGCTGGAGTCCCTGGCCCCTGAGCAATGGGTGCCCATTTATGGATTTATATTTATATCTATGGATTAATAAAGGATAATTTAGGTTAAGAGTGCAATATTATTTAAGTATGATGTCAAATCATGCAAGAATCAGTTCCCTGTTTCATTTTCAAACATGAATTTATTAATAATTCAAGGCAGTCACATGAAAAACAGCTCTTTTTTCCAACTGGAGAACAGTTAAGGTTTTTAACAATTGACAGCAGGCATTAAACACTGCTGGTTAACTGGTTAACTGATTATGTGAGATGATCAGAGATTTTAGTCAGTTGCCATGATTCTATCTTAATCATTAGTTACTTCATGCACACAGTAGCACCCAATGTTCTGTCCACAGCCACAAATATGCCCATACAGAGATGATATAACAAGGCGATGTGTGGCTGGTGTGGTTCTCATTATTCGACTAATGAGCTGTCTCCATGGCAGTCTGATCTGTCAGCCAATGAAGCGAGCAGGCCCTGTGCAGGGGGAAGCACGGTCCGGGGTCAGCCGGGCGACGGCTTGCGACGAGGGGCTGGCGTGTGGCACTTAACACTGGGAAGAGCTCGTTAAAGTGTCATTTTTGGCCAATATGCTCATCTTTGTCGAGGAGGCCAATCAGCCATACTGTTCCCATCGCAGGAGAATGACTTTCATCCATCACCGTCAGCCATATGATGATATTAGCAGGTGTTTACTGATAGGCCATTCAAAAGAAGACAAATGGAGATTTTAATTCTGCTCCACACACATATTCAGCCGCTCAGTCATTTTGCATACCTGCTTATTCCTAATAGGGTCATGGAGGTTGCAGGGAATCCATCCCAGCATACACCAGGCAGCGAAACTATGACCAAGACATTAGTCGATCACAGGGATTCATCATTAACAGAAAATTACAGTCAAATATGAGACTGTGAGCAGGACATTGTACACAGATTACAAGCTGACAAATGTAGACCTACTTATGATGGTGTTTCTTGGCAACAAACTGTATATAACTTTTTATCCACTCCACTGAAAAAGGCCTTTGCTCTAAACCATATCAGTCTGCAGTCTTGGACTTGGATGGATGCCTTGCACGTCTTTCTAAAGGTAAGTGGTGTAAAAAATAATTGCATTTAAGAGAAAAGAGAAGGACACAATCTGAACCCCAAACCCAAAAGTTGCATTGATGTCTAATCTACAAAACATATATAAGTGATAAATGAGCATGGTAAAATCCTCAGTCACAACATAATAAAATTTGATAGGATGTCTTATTACAGAGCTACACAGTCAGTGAATGAGGACTTCATCGTCTAAAAGTTGTGGTTGTGGTTTTAATTGTAGTCTATTGTCTCTTGCTTGAGATGGAAGAAATATGCAGGTTCTGTAAGTTCTGTACCAAAAACCTGTTTAAAATGTTAATGTTTTGCTATTAAATATGATGTTTTTACATTTTACTGCTGCATTAATATTTATGTTACATTTTACTGCTGTGCATGTTGAAGGTTGACCTCATTTGAACTACTTTATGTATTACTGGTTGTTTTAATCTGCGTCATTTTCTATCATCATATGTTTGTAGTGTCACTACATTGAGAACTATGTGTCTAAAATGTCAACTTGTCATGAGCTCAGTAAAACAGGCCTGTTTTCAGCATGGTGAAAATACGTTTTCTAGCTGATTTCTAGAGGATTTTTAATTCACTCAAATTTAGAACCCATAAAGGAACAGTTCATCCTTCAGTTTATTGTAAATGTTCAACATCAACACATTTGGAAATGCATAGTTTTAACTGGACAGGAAGGGTAAAGCTGCCAGACAAATGTAGTGCAATAAAAGTACAATATTTGTCTCTGAGATGTAGTGAAGTTGCACAAAGTGGAAACACCCGAGTAAAGGACAAACACCTCAAATTTATATTCCACCACAGCTGTTCACTGAGTTAGTGATTCCCAAAATCTGCATCCTCAGACGCTTGATCCCGAGTATCCACCGTGGTGTTTGCGACGGTGTGTGTTTGTGTGTATGTAATGGAATCTGTTGGACTGTGCTGACCGACTCTCTCCACTGGACCCTGCTGTAATTACACCACTCTTCGTCTGGGCTGGGCACACTAGGGCCGCTGTTACCCACTTCATGTTTTGCTTATAGTCTTGCCAACTCCTGCTTTCATGATACCCAAGACTCTCAAGCTGGAAACTGTAAGCAAACACAGAGTCGAGTTTCTGCTGTGCAGGACATAAAACTGACAAACCTTCATCCTTCCTTATTCTGCTTTTTAGTCAGGCTACACAGGAGCTATCAAAAAGATTAATCCTGGCAGAAGCAATGTTGTCAGGGGGAATAAAGACTATGATTTCTGTTCCACATGAAACATTTAGCTTTACCACTGGAGGAATTCTGTTTTCTTCTTGATGTAGAAAACAAAAAACTCATTCCATCAAATCCTCTGCACACTGCCCAGCTGATTTCTACTGGGAGCATCTATGCAACAGTTTCATTGCTTAGGCCAGACCTCATCTTTGAAAAAGTTTTGTTAGTAACTATATTTGTCATTCTGGCAGTGCCCCAGCCTCCTTCCTTGTTTGGTCCTTTTAACTTTCCATGTAACTTTCCTCATGTCTCCTCACGGCGAGGCTGAATATTTCATGAAGAGCCTGAGGCTCTCCCTGGCACATGCTGTACCTCGCTGTACCCAGGAAGCCCAACCAGCGGAAACAAAAACAGTAGAGGAAGTGGACGTACAACCCAGCAACAGACAGGAGCTTGTTTTAGAAATACTTCACTCCATGTCACCTTTTCTTGCACCTCAACCTAGCCATGTTCTTCTTTCACGTCTTCACCTTTTCACTGTCATTCACCCCTGTGTTTCTTCAGACTGTCCTCCTCCATTTCTCTCTCATTTTACTCTCCTTAAATCCACCACAATTTGAACAAACTGTAAAAAAATGTTTTCGACTGTAGCATCTGATCAAATAACTATGTCTGACACATAACCTAGAGACTTAAAGCAGCTTTATTCCCTGTGGATAGTGCGGAATAACATCTGGATCTTGTTTCTGTAGAAGCCTCATATTTTGTAAAAACTACAACTTTGTTTTGCAAAAAAAATTATCTGATTTGCATGGTACAACTTAAATACAGCTTTAGTCAGTGGGTTCACTCACATTAGCTCACTTAGTTCTATGTTCATTTGAGGTAAAACACTCTACAGTGTTAAAGAAAATTAGTTAACCTGAGTTTAGAAATGAATTACTTGTGGGAAAACCATCTAATGCAGACTACGAATGAATCACCACAATTTTAAATCTGTGCTTTCTAAACTGTTTTTCCACAGACCCTCTGTTTTAAAAATGACAAACCATCCCGAACTAGTTTACAATAAATCTATAAGCTGTGACAAATTGAATTCATGCACATAATGACCATTTTACTGTTATCTCCTCTTCACCTTATACTATTATTTTACAAATGTCAAGCATTTTTTCTGGAGAGAAATATTTTATTAATTGAAACCATGTGGAAATGAGACAAAACTAATGCAGTTAGGCAGAGTTTATTCACCTTCCTTTCCTCTCAGCAGTAAAACATTATACACTAGCTGTTCACATCAAATTTAGTCTTACATATCTCTGTATCATTGTTGTCACATCATGAATATTATCAAAACTATGCCTCTTATTATATTTTGAGTTGCTTGAAATGCACATTTAATTGCAGAGACAAATAAAACCTGCAATCCACCTGTGGGTCTTTGGGAATGGACGATTTAGATGTGAGGATAGATCAGGTGAGTACAGTAAAAGGAGAGTAGTTAAATGCATCTTGATATAGATGGACAAAAAGGAACACTTGTACACTTATTCCCCACAGCAAAAATAAAATGGGTGTTAATTTTAGCTCTGGTATTTGAGATTTTGCTACATTTTCCATATATAAATGTTTGATATGTTTGACTGGTGCAGTACTGGTTTTTGCTGTGTTTATTCTGAATGCATGAATGTTTTGTTCCTGGAGTTTTCCCACCCTGGGTGGTTTGAATGGTTAACACACTTGCCATTACAGCAGAATATATATACACATATGGATGTTAGCTTGAAACACTGCATGTGAATACATTTCAGTTTGATGTATATAAAATGCAGCAACTACTGACAATTTCAATTGATCAGAGCTTTATTTTGGAACTTGAGAATGCTGGTGAATCACTTCAGATATTAAATAAATAAGTGCACTCAGCAACAGTAGTTGTATTTCCTGATCCTGCTTGTGCCAACCTTCCTCATGTTAATTCAAAGCCTTGAACAGATGCTGTGGTGTGGTGTGGTAAGAGTGTGTGCTCATCTCTGGTAATACACAGAATCCTCTTTGTTTGCAGTGTACCCTCCGTCCTGTTCTTCCTCTTCCCGTCTCCAGTGCTCTGTCCTTCAGGTGTGGCCTGGATGTGACAGACAGCTGCCAGCGGTGGCCTGGTTTCACACCTTGGCTGTCCCCCCCTCCGCAGACAGCAGCCTGGGAAACCACAGGCCACCAGGCTGGCGCCAGCCTGTACGCTTAGAGCAGGGCAGCCGGCCCAATCAATACCTCTGCATTTCCTGTCCATTTGCTCAGGTCTCTTCATTAATAATTACTGCTTGGCGGAGCTTCAATGCGCTGGCTGGCTGGGCCAAGGGGAGAGGCTGTGTGACCTTTTCCCGCCCCTGGGTCGACTTGGATCACATACACAGGCATGGGGACAGACATAATCAGGTAACATAGATGATATTACTCCTCATTCATGCCATTTACCCTCTGTACAGAAAGTATCATGCCAAAAGAAAAAAAACAACAACTTTGCTTATCAGCTAAGGTACATACTTAGTAGAACATGACTTTGAGATATTTTTGCAGCTGGTTTGAAGCGCTCTTCAATTTGGCATACACCCACTACATCCAGCAGCGATTTCAGCATCATCTGAGGTGTGCAGGGTGAACCCATTCTTAAAAAAAACAAACTGCATGGTGCATCACATACTGTTCATGGCACATTTTCCAGATGACAATAATAATTCTTCAAAACATCTTAAATTACATTCTGCCTGGTATGCGACTTTGCTGATAAGAAAAGTAACAATGTGCCAGGTTTTAAAATGCTGCCTGGCATGATTTTTCTTCCCCCATCAGGTGTGTATTAGAGAACACATGACATGACACTGAAGTGATGTGTTTTTATTTATTGATTTTTTTTTCAGTGGTGACCAAAGCAGCATGTTGCCCAACAGAAGTTCATTTGTCTCTGAAGGCGTCATCAGTTCAGTGTTGTGGCTGCAGACAAAGACACTCCAGGCAGCACATTTAAAAGCACGAGTGTGTATGTGTCCAGGTTAAAATTTGGTGATGGCTGAGGCGATGTTCTCCAAGGCGGATCGAGCCTCGGAGGAGGGGAAAGCCTGGATGGCCTCCAGAGCCTTGTTGCCATGGTAACAGCATAAGTCCACCGCTGAGCTCACGCCTTTCTCCGACTTAACTGCTGCCAAAAGCTGCCGAGGGATGAAAACACACATTAGTTTGTCACGTTTGTGTCACTCCTGCTCTCCAGCTGTCAACATCACAAAATGTTAAGAACAAGACAAAGTTGGCTCACGCTTAAAGTAAAGGTAATAACTGGACTGAACAGAGGCATACGCAGAAAAGCTGTTGTGCAACACACTGATGTCGGCTTTTGATTATACATTTGCATGCTGCTTATGGTGCCACTAGAGGCAGCTTACATATTTAAGTACAATGGAAAAATCCAGACTCATCACCTTAAATTTATATTAAAAAAACTGTCAGGTCTTTGCTTTTGGATGAGAAGGAAAATGCCCTGAATTTTTTTCCATTTTTATTGGTATTACTAATGTATCATGCAGCTTTTCTGTCTCTTCAGATGGATAATTACGCCACCAGATCACAGGGCTGGCTGCTGTTACTGTCTGAACTTGGCACAGCAAGTTTCCTCTACAACCCAGGTTGTAAATGTAACAAACAGCCACCTAATTAACCCACCCAAATATGTCACATTTTGTAGTGTTTGGTAGGAATGAAGTTTGCCTGCATGTAGTGCATGTGTTTGTGGGCTTGTACATGCAAAGTATAAGAAGAAAAAAAAGTGGAAGTGAATGGAGTCACTGCCGACAGCTTAATATACAAACTGAGGGAGTTTGGGCGTCTCCATTTGTCTGAGTCTTGGTGTGTTGGGACATCTTTTTGCTGAGGGCGTTTTATCTCATAAATTCTGGAGGTGGAAAGCCCTGAAGGCCTTCTTCAAAAGAAAAAAGAAAAAAGAAAAATACAAAAAAAGTAGGTGTCAAACTTCTTTTTATTCGTTGTTTATTGCATTTAAAAAAGATAGTTTTTCACCTCCGTCACTACATTAACATGCATGAACTTCAGTTTCTTCAACTCTAATAACCATATTAAAATGCTTGTTTGACATTCCGTACTTTCCACCTGCTTCTTTTCAGCCTGACAGCCAGTACGTTCTCATCTCATCACTTTTAGGCACAATGTTACTCCACGGAATATTTCCATGATTGTGTTTTTTCTTAACTTCCATCAATTTTGTGAAATGTCACCATACTTAAAATGTTGGCATCTTTAAAATGATAAAATGGTGATAAAAGATGTAACATTAAATAAATCGGAGCTGCTGGAAGAAATTTGTTAATTCAATGGGATGAAAGTATTTGCCAAGTCATGTGAATAATTTGTTGCTCCTATTATTATTTTGCCTTGTCATCTCTGTTTTCTTATCTTTGTGTTGAATCACTGCAAAGTACCTTGTGGGCTCTTTATTTTTCCTCCCCAAAATCTCATCTCTTCCTCTGTCCTGCTCTCATCTTCCCTCCTTGTGTCTCCTTGTCTCTCCTTCCCTTCGAACTTCTGTCCATGTCCCCTTTTGGGCAGGTCTGCTGAAGGAGATTCTCTCACAATGCCACTGTCTCAGAGCCTCAGTGTCTCCTCCACAAATAGGCCACAGTAACTAATCCTTCCTGCTCTGGTTTCAGACAGGACTAGATAACCCCCCCAACACCATCAGACCACTCCTCTGAAGCTTCGGTCTCTTCTTGCACCCCTATCGGTCCCCTTCTTCTCTCACACATTGACTTTGGAAAGCTCATTTCTCAACTTTGATATAGGTTACAGTGAAAAGACATCCTCTTATTCTTTGATGGCTTTGACAGCTATAGTGTCACTGAGTAAACAGGTGAACACACTGAAATAACATAAACTGAGCTTACCTTAGAGTAATCCAGCTGCTTCCTCAGTGTTGTTGCCTTTGTAAGAAGAAAGAAAAGGAAATTGGGTCACCTTTATGTTGTATTCATCACATTTCATTACTTGATTGGGTACATAAAACTGTATAAACTAATGAAAGAAAGAAAAAAAAATAGTCTTGGTTTAAAATCTTAAGTTTCTTTTTTTCTCATTATTTATGGATGAATAAATATTAAATCATTTTTCTTGTGTTGATGAATAAAGAAAAGGGCCATGTCATAATATAAAAAAATCTAACTGGAACATCTCCAAGGCCATGAATTTATTCATTAATTCTTTCTAAACCTCCTAGTATTTTATTTAACCCATGTTACTTAAACTGAGGAGCCTCAGAATAACCTCATTTTGACACTGACATATTTAGCTTTTTAGAATTTCCTCACTGGTGAATAGTGCTCGAGACTATGGCTGGTTTTCTTTTTTTCATGCATGGCTGGGCCTTTATACAGGTTTGTGAGGATTATACAGAGGAGTAGATAATGTAGACTTTGTTAAATTTATAACATAATCTTTGCCTGGTCCCATAAAATGATAAAATATCCTGGATGTAACTAATTGATGCAGTGAGGAGCTTCTTATTTCTTAAACAACCATCAATTTGATAGAAGCATAAAGACTGGACTGTGTTTCAATAGAAAAAGGTCATGTGGTCTGATGAATCCAGATCGACCCTGTTCCAGAGTGATGGATACATCAGGGTGAAAAGAGAGGTGAAAGTGATTTCCCATCATTCCTAGTGCCTACAGTACAAGCCTGTGGGGGCAGAATTATGATCTGGGGTTGATTCAGTCTGTCAAGTGTAGGTTCAACAATGTTTTGTGTCCACAAAATGAGGTCAGCTGAACCTGAATATACTGAATGACCAGGGTTGAACATCAGTGGATATTTCTCTTCCCCAATGACACAGACATATTCCAAGACAACAACGTCAGGATTCATCAGGCTTAAATGTAAAAGAGTGGTTCAGGAGCATGAGACATCATTCACACACATGGATTGGTCACCACAGAGTCCAGACCTCAACCCTACTTGGAATCTTTGGGATGTGATGAAGACTTTACAAAGCAGTTTGACTCAATCCCATCAATCAATACATGATCTTGTTGAAAAATTAATGCAACTCTGAATAGTAATACATTTCTATATGGCCAGGCGGAGTATTTACCAACAGCCTTAACGTCGCTGCCTGTCGTGAGGACCATGTCCTGTCTTAGGTGGCTTGTCACAATGTTTATAGTGTCACAAAGAGAGTAAATTGTCAATTATTAACTGTCGTCTTATAAAGTTAGAACAATTACTAAGAAGGGAATAAAGACTTATTAGAGGCTAACTCTTACTATACTCTGCACCGTGCACCATAGAGGTTCTGGACAATATTAATATAATTTACTGTGCACTGAAGTCTTACCGCCTTTGTTTCAGATATGCTAGACCACAGCATGATGAGAAATTCATTAAAATTAAAGCTAGTCGATCTGGCACGTCACCTAGCACTACTGGTGATGATGTGGATGAAAAAAAAAGGGAGACTAGCTCTGTTAAAATAATGAAACAGCAAAGACAGTCTAGCTCAGACACAATGCTTTCTGTACCTGCTGCAGCTGCTGATGCCATCTCTCCTGTCCAACAATCTGACGGTGGAAAACCACCGGGGCGGCGCTCAAACTGAAGGATGACGGCTCTCCCATGCTGCTCTTCACAAACGGCTGCAGGTCAGAGTTCAACTGCAGAGAAGAAGGAAAGAAACTCACGTCAATCTGGCTGAGTCTGCCTGAGTCTAGCTTCCAGGCATCAACAATGAAATTAAAGAAATCCAGTGTCGAAATTGTGGATGGGTGGCTGTGCACAGCACCTGCCTATATTCTCAGTGACCCTGATAATGAATGGCATAATGAACAGTCTGGTGGAAGACACTGCTTGCCTGATGAGAATGGTTCTCCTTCAAAGACCTCATTTCTGCTTTCTCCCATGCTGAGATTCCCTGCAGCCACCAAGGCCTACAGACTGGCAGCTACAGGCAGCCACAGCAGGAGAGGACGTACTAATTCAGCACTCCGAGTAGGATCATTGTGGATAACTTTTAGGGTTATGCAAACATGCTCAGTTTAGCTCCTTAAAAAAATTATATTAGCTCATGCATCATCATGACCCAGTTTGGCACAAATCAACATTTTCTTGATTCAATTGTCTGATATGGTTATTCCTTATCTAACCATTATCTGCACTCATGATTGAAAATCCTGTTGTAACAATGTTTTTCATGCTAAATCAGTGAAGACAAGAACTTGGTCGAAAGACATATATATACAATTGTTGAACTAGAATAAGGACAATCATATACCAAGACTAACGTGGAAAAACAAGTCCAGACACTGCTGCTTCCTATGGATCAGCAGAACAGGCAGCTTATCTATAGTCCTTTTACTGGAGTTGTTTAAGATGATCACAGTGAGGCTCAGCTGATCAATATGGACAAGGATTTAGTGCAGAGACTGTATTAAACCCCTGTAAGCATGGTTTCATATTGTTAAGGAAATTTAAAGGTTCAGTTTCAAATACCTCATGCTATTTAGCAGTGAAGCTGTCGAGTGCAACCAAGTGAATGCTCCTCACGTCACCCTCCCCCTCAGTGGCAGCTAACACCACTAAAATTAAAGAGTTCTGGGCTTTTCTGTTAAGGGGATAATAACTGTGGTCCACACTCAAACATAATAAGTGACAGTAATGTGCACACCATAACATGAAGAACAGAGAAAGAAAAGAAAAGAAAGAAAAAATGTCCATTCTGACCTACTGTAGAAACATGGTGGTGAAAGATAGTGAACTCTGTGGAGAAGACCTGCTTCCTCTATAGATACAAATGGCTCATGACAAAGAAATGAAAATACAACAATTATTATTTTCATTTGCTTATATTGTAAGTTGATGAAGACAGAACTGTGAATACCATATTCAACTTGCAAATGTATTCAACTAAATCTTACATACTGAACCTTTAAGGATTCGACTATAACTACCACACAACATTCATTCACCACCTACTGTGTATCTTAAAATTTATTATTTATCATCTTCCTCTTATCTTCTGACGTGTATGCGGATATATGTATATAATGCATAAGCGTGTACATATTATTACAGGTAAATGAGTACGTGTATATGTGCATTCTCATATACACAAAACTCATATTTATTGCAGAGTACCAGAGCCTCATCACAGTCATTTTGATGTACACACTGTCACTTCAATCCAGAACACAAATTCACACACCGCTCATGTGAAATAACCCCTTCTCTTAGCAGAATATACCATCTCTCCACTCTTGCTGTGCATTCTATGGTGATAATAGGGCCTTTAAACTAAATCACTGAGTTGAGGTAATTTCATTGTGTAGCTCACTGGTGTGGCAAATGACCCCGATTCATTTATCCACCAAAGAGTGTCTTTCCAGAAATTTGTTGCATGGCGGGTGAGACACTCATAGACGCACCTTGTGGCCCAGTGATAGGTGCTTGCCATACTTGTAGGCAAGCCTTTGGGACTCCTTGTCGTGTTTGGCGAGCTCCATCGCAGCTTGACAGCTCTTGGCTAGCAGTGCCCCATGGGACAAGAAAGTCTGCTCCTCCCAGGCCGCTATGTTGACGCCATCGGTGAGACTATTCTCCTGCAGAGCAAACAGACGCAAAGAAACCACAGGCCTGAGCTCTCGCTGCTTATACTGCACAACTTCAAAGTTCCCAAAGAGCACCTCAGTCCAAACAACCCCACCTCACTCTGTGATTTTATATTTCAGCCCTTTTAATGCTCAGAGTCCCAGTAGTTCGTCAGTTCAACAGGAGATGAATGCAGAGTCAGGCAGGAATAACACTCTTCACTTTGCTCACACTTGGAATATGTTCTTTTACCCAAATAAGTGTGTCCAACAAGGGTGAGAGCAGCACAGTACACTGGAAAGTCTGGATCACAGAAGAAAGAGTTGAGTTTTTACACATTTGTAAGGATAAAAAGGCTCAGCCCAGCAGTAAAAAGATAAGCAAAGATGTAAATGAGTGAATACAACTTCATCTCTTTTTGTGTCTAGCAGCACTTTACAAGGAAACTCTTTAAAATTCAATATAAATCACAAAGGCCCATTTGTTGTTTTGGATTCATTTGCAGTCCACAAGTAGTGTGCAGAGTCAGATCCGACCACAAAGCCACGCGGCTCCACACAGCTGGAACTCACTTCCTGATGTAAATGCACAATAAATTTAGCCACTGCAAGCTGGCATACATTTACACCTTTTCTCCCTCAAATAAGTCAACTAATATTTTCTGTACCATTTACAGAATAGAGTTATATATATTTTTCTTTAAGTAAGCAAGTGTCACTTAGCACAAATAAATCGTGCATTTGACATGAACTATTATTAGATGTATGGCTAACACAATAAAAATAAAAATAGGGATTTCAAATTTGTACATTCACTGTTCAGGGGTCTGTATGATGCAGCAAGTTCAACAGAACCAGGACCTTTTTCTGTTTCCTGATTCAACAAATCAAAAAGATGTGGTATCAAGGCTAAATTGTATGAAAAAGGTGATTATGAACTTGTTCTGTTAACCCAGGACTTCTGACTCTGGTTATCAGCATGTTAACAATAAAAATAAACATGGATGGACTAGATTGGCTGCATATACGTCATACGAAGTACAAAGCATAAGTCTCAACAGACCCAAGTCATTTACAATATGAAAGAGATGACAAACTGTCATTGAATTAGTTAATATTTTGATCAACATTGAGTGTCTGACTGTAATTCATCTACATTTACTCTGTTTAACTAAAGGGCTCTTATGGTGTGCAAGACATTCTGAGTATACATTTTTTTCAGATCACCTATGGCACTGTTAAACAGACTTAAAAAACAAATATGGAAACAGAATTCAAAGGATAATGGGTTTAGATAATCTGTAGAGCTCTTTCCTTCCTCACATCTAAGCATTACACCCTGAGCTTTTTTTCTTGTACTTTTTGCTTTTTTTGGTAATCAACACACTAAAGTCCACGGGATATTATAGGACTATTGATTGGTCAGATGTTGCTTTTTATTATTTTGATCTACAACCAAGTGTGGAGTGGGTTTGAAGGGTAAATTACCATGGTAACCTCAGTAAGAAATAACTACCTGTGTGATTAACCAACCAGTCATCCTGAACCGAACCAGAAGATAACCCTTAATCCTGCTTTGTGATACAGGCCCCAGGACCATGGTATTACTATTATTGTTGGAAATCTCCAATACTCTCTGCTTTCATAAATCCTTGTTGTCACACATTATGTGTGTCTACTATCCCATACATAAGATCAATAGAAAATATGAGCTTTACCTCAGCATTACTGGAATTTTCATAGTAGATTCCTTGAACTAAATCACCAATGGCACTAGAGATCAGCTCAACAACCTGTCAACAAAGAACAACAGAGAGAAAAACATCAGACATCAAATTTAACAAGTAACCAGTGTGAAATTACCAATTTTAATTGCATTTGCACAACACAGCTACAGTATGTGTCGTGCTAAAGTGTCCTTGGATTCGGGCGCTGAACCGATAACCTGCTCACCCATTATAAACAGCATCAATTGAAGTACAAATATAGGTGTCAATGAGGTAGATCAAAACTGACACACTATTCAATCCATCCATGACATTTGTAATTAAAAACCACAATTTGCCCTGATTGAAGTGTGAGCAGGCAGCTCTGTCCTCTGAACAGCTGCTCGTGTGAATAAATCAGCGGTGGGGCGAGTCGCTGCTCAGGGCTGAAACCAGGTGAGCTGCTGCAATCTCAGCTGCTCATTATCAGACCAAAGGGGAGCTCCCGTTGATTTCATAAAGCAGATCTCGACTCCCTTTCATTCGCTAGACTTTGTATTTATAGCAAAGTCCAGTCGAGACTCTGCAACAGAGCTGGATCAGGTGTCTGTCCGGTCCAAAGGGCTGAAACGAAGCTAAAAGGCAGATGGTGAGACAAAATAAGACGGCGTCCAGAGAGGTTCTGGACTCCACTTTGCTCTAATTTTACCCTAATCCATGATTTATTGGAAGAATTATGGGTGATTACCATGCTAATCTGTTTATAGTTCATATATTCAAGCATTTTGGGGATTTTGCAGTAGAGGCAGTAAGAGAGGTGAAGGCAAGAAGGAAAATGGGCCTCAAGTAAATAGAAAAGGTAGGGAATAACCACTACTACTGGAATCACAGGTCAATGAGTATAATGAATATGAAAAAGGATACTGCTTTCTTATAGGAAACTGGCTTCAGAGAATATCCTACTTTAAGATAAAAGGGGGATAAGTGAGGAAAAACTGGATACAGTGATAAAGCCTCAGGTTTGTTTAAAACTGCAGTTGCCTATTTCCTCTTACAGGGGGCATGCATGACTACATTTTAGCTCAGAGACATATTACTGGCTCCTTATCAGCCTCAGGATGAGAGGCTGCAGTTTCTTGAAATGATAATTCCAAGCCTCGTTCTAATGAATAGGAACCATCTTAAGTTGATCTTTACGTCCTTTATTCAGAGCCGCTGAACACTGTGGGCACTGCATGGAGGCCACGCCTTTAGCGTTCAGATGAATGAGGTTAAATTTAGAGCTCCTTCAGCTCATCCCAGACATCCTTGGTTCATAAGAAAAGTCTGGTGACGCTGGCTGCTCCGTCAGCCTCGCAGTGCCCTTTGGGTAACTGAATCCACCGGGGGAAAATATTGAGGAAACCTGAGCTTCGCCCACAGACCTGGAAGGACAATGTGCCTACAGTATTACCAGATGTGGTGTCTCTGCCTGCCTTGGGAAGTGGGGGCCAATGGGGGGTCTTTTTTTGGAAAGTATCAGATAAGCTCCCCCCCTGCCTCCCCCTTACTCCATTCCCAAATCCAGCCAGATCGTGTTTTGCCGACAGGTCTGCGAGGGGGAGAAACCGGAGCTCCGCAGCCAGATTACTTTACAGTTTATACAAGTAGCGGCATAGGTTTCCTCTCAAGGCCACGACACATAATCTCCATCGCTCTCACTGCCTTAAAAGAAGAAGAAAAAGGCTGGTTTATGAGAAAAACTTAAAAAAAGCTTTAAGAACTACTCATCAGTTACACCAAGTATGACACAGCTGGGCTACCATGACCACTCCGGCCTCAGGAAAAGGAAAAGGGAGACGACCTGCTGTGGAGGATGCTGATAGTTAACACACTCTTAAGTTTTAAATACCAGGGAATTATCAGACTTTTATGTGGGAAATATTTACAGCCTTTATTGTATCTGCTTAGGGGTGATTCTAAGTGTAAGGAGCCGCCATTTTCCTCTCATGCTACAGTTACTTTATGTGCTGATAGATGTGTGAATCTGTTGAGGCAGTTTGCGTCAAAAGCCACACCCACTGACATCCACCTGCCTCCTCTGCCTAACTGCTAATCACTTGCCTCCTCATCTCATGATTAGCTTTTCCACATAGTTTATGCAAATCCATTCAGAACCTTGTACTTTCAGACAGACTGAATAACTGATGCAAACATAACCCACACAAACACATCCTGTTCTCTGCAGCCGTCGACCAGTGTATTGTCTTCTATTTACTTCATCAACTGTTGCTCTCCCCGTCTCAGAAGTTTAAAAGATGAAGTGGTTAAATTCTGAACTTATTCAGCTCAACCCACACAAGCACATTCAGCACATCTTTGTTTCACAAGAAATATCTGGTGCACTAACAGTCAGATGAGGAGCTCTTGAACTAAGCAGACCATGACTTAAGATTTTTTCTGTTTCTCAATATTTTAGATTTTCTTGTCAAAAGAGGTTTTTATTTCATTTATATAATGGTGTTTAACGTTCACCTCCATGCATACTGTGAGGCTAAAATGATTTGCTTTGAATAACAACTTTAAAAAAAGTTCAATGGCCTTATTTAACATAACATCTGTGTCTTTAAGTTCAATAAAAAAAATCTAAATATGCAAATATTCATTTTAAGTTTCCTCAATGGAAAAAAAACAGTATTTCTTTAGTACAAACCCCTATTTATCTCTACAACTTTTCAAGTTTCTACATTCACTTCCAAGGGTCACAGTTGGCTCCAACATAATTCTGAATGTGGGCACATAGCTTCAATGTGATTTCAGGTGAGAACAGTAAAAATGTGAAAACAGGTCATCACAGAACTCTTCACAGAAATGATACTAAGCTACTCTCTAACCCACAATATAAACTTCTATTCTGAGGGATGATACGCACATAAATTCAACTGAACATGATGGACTCATCAGTGCTGTTTTTGATTTTCTCCCTGTTCATATAAAGGAAAAAGCTAAATACATGAATGAATTGGCCTTGGTTCATTATTGTCAAATATGGCACCAGTGTTCAGTGGGACTCAGTGATGAACCAAAGTGACCTCACAAGACAAATCAGTGTCCTGAACTGATCTTAAAAGAACAGTATAATCAGATCATGATGCAAGGATCATGGACACATTTGACTGAATTGACAGTTCTTATAAATAATGTAATAAGTCTAAAATTAATTTTCTTTCAAATGTGATGACTACCCATCCCTCACTGCAACCACACCATCTAAGACCTAGATTGCCAAGAAAAAGCCCTGATTTGGCTAATCAGATGAAGCTCCAGCTAACAGTCACCAACCCCCAGATTAATAGGTATTAATTTGGTGACAACTGTGACATTCGTTTACTTATTTATCACAAGTCATGTTGTCATCACAGTATTTCCTCATATCACGCAGGCCTGAAAAAATTATTCCAGTGTTGGTGTGTGATTATTCACTGCCCCCTGAGTTTGAATGGCATTGTACTGACCTTGACCATGAACCAAACTAAAGGAACAGATGCTCTAAAACTTCATTGAACTGATGCCAATTTACTTGGCATGAATTCTTTCTAAACATGATTAAATCATCATTAGCTCCAGTTGCTAGCAGATCAGCCATCACTTTATTCTCAGCATGTTTCTTTCCATCTTCTAGAGAACTCAATATCACTATCATGAGTGAGATTTGCAGCTTTACCACCAAATAACAATGAAAGCCAATTAACACAGAGTAGGGAGTACCACACCTTCAACGGGATCTTTAATGTATGCCGTTTCCATAGAAGCTTTGTGCGTTTCCACTCCAAAAAGCATCACAGCGACTGTTTACATCGTCTTTGGCCACCATGAAGCAGACATAGACGTCAACTGTGAGCACTGAAAATGAAGCAGGAAGGGAAGGTGATAAGGGCTGGTCAGGCTGATGGCATGGGGTAAGGAGGGGTGAGGGCGGGGGAGTGGGATGGTTATTTTGATCCACTCAACCACATTCTGACTGAGCAGCATGGTGACAGCATCTGTCAGCGAGGGGTTACCGTGCTACGTAGCAGATATGATCTGTGGTGCACTTACAAGACCACCACCACGCACACGTCCCAAAACTGAAAACTCAATGAGAGGGATTCCCGTGGTGCTCATGTCAGTGGTGTCTCCTGACCACATTTAGCACCAAATACGGCATGAAGGACATCAAGTGTAGCAGCTTATGTGCAATGACTGGCTAGTATTTTATTTTCCTATGGTTTGGAAATACCTAAGGCCTGATCTGTAAACCACAACAAACATATGCATCCACACTATTTTCATTGTTGCCTTTCAATGAACTCTTAGTAAAATGTATAGACTCCTACACTTCTTACTGCAACCACCCTCTCTGTTTCTTCTTTCAAGTGAAAATAGTTTTTACTTTTGCCCAACACTAAGTAATTTGTGACTTTTTTTTTTTTTTTTTTACATTTTTATCACCAACATAATTTTGAAATGAAACAGTGGCTGTAATCATTCCTAAAACAGGATCATGTTACTTAGCTATATTGCTAAAAAAAAAAAAAAAACTGTAGATTAAGAATTTATTGTGTAAATAACATCAGATATTTTTCTGTTGCTATTTTAGATTCCATTTATTCATTCTTTACAGCACCCTCTAAGGTCTGAATGCTCATTTTTATTTTCCAAATGGAGGAACACCGGACTACACATAATTTTTTTTAAATGCATGTAGTGTTTTGGGGTTTTGTGCTTTTAGTAGACATTGGAAGGAGGCAGAGAAAGGAAATGTGGAGAGAGTAAGGACATCAATGACGGTTTTAGAATAAAAAAAAAAATGCATTGCTATTGCAGTTTTGATATTCTACAGATAGTGACATTTTTGCAAATCCTTTAACCATAAAACAGACACAGAGGGAAAAAAAACATTAATACTGAGTGCCGCACTGGATAAAAGTGCACATAATAATGATGTAAGACATTGTTAGACTAATCAGGTCCTCATCAAGGACAAGGCTGCATCAAATAAAAAAAAAAAAAAAGACAGAAAGACTGTCATGAATGACTAATGGCAGGTATTCCAAAAAATGTAGAGAGCAAGAGGAAGAAAACAGTCTGAGGCACCCCGGACTGCATAAAATAAATGGCAAAATAATAATAATAATAATAACAATAAACAAATAAATAAATAAAAATAATAATGATAATAATAGTAAATTCCAAATCTAAAATCTGAATTTCTCCAGCATGTCAAGTTGTTATTGTCAACGTTGTACTGACAATCTGAAGATATCATGAGCTACGTTGGTCACCTCTACCTATAAATATGAGCATCAAGCCCAATGAAGACTAAACCTATGCAGAAGATTCATGTGACTGGCTCTAAATTGTTCTCAATGATTCATCCCTTGCGTGTCCCTTGTTCTTGTGGGCTGTGACAGTTTCACACACTAGGAACCAACAGTAAACACCATCATGTTCGGTTTAAAGTCCCTTGGTTCCTAGTTTCCATGTCAGAAATATCTTTATTCGACTGTTCACCATGTTCTCCACTTTCATTATCTAAACCAGGTGGAAAAAAAAAACACAAGGTGCAATTGGAGGAAATTACTTTTAAGCAACATTCTACAACTCATCTGTTAAAAAGCTTTTTAGCATATCCTCAAGTAGCTGATCATAATTGCGGGCTCTATGGTTACTCAAAAAATGTGCAAATGCATTCCAAGCTGTTAATTCTAGAGGGCTGAGCTTTGGGGGGAAAACAGGATCATCAATGTGGGCTCCAATGAAAATTTCAGCTTTCCACTGCAGCACTTAATACCAACTGTTTATGTCAGGTAGTGAAACGTAGCTAGAGTGTCTGTGTGGGTTCTCCCCAGGTACTCAGGCTCCTCCCACCATCCACAGACATGCACCTAATAGGTTAACTGGTCAATCTAAATTGCCCATAGGTGTGAATGGTTAGTCTCTATAAGTCAGCAGTCAACTGGCGACATGTCCAGGGTATAGCCACCTTCACCCGATGGTAGCTGGTGTAAGCTCCAACACCCCCCCACCCCCCACCCCCACCCTCTAATGGATTCAGAAGGTCAGAAAATGAATGAATGAATTTATAGAATTAAACACTGGTGTGATATACTGTTAATGGCTACAAATTGACTTGTATATTAGACAAAATCCTGATGTGCTGAGGGAATTCTGATTTCAGATTGAGAATCTGAGTGCTTCAGTAAAATCACGTATTTTTCTCCCTGTATGAAAATCAGGGTTGACCAGTGATATTAAAATAAAAACAAAACAAAAAAAACTATTACCTCATGGATACACCAGTGTATTTTGACTCCCAAGATGCTTTATAACGGCATGAAACAGATGTGCTACAACAGACCTACTTTAATTGGTTATGTTGTAACTCCCATATTCCTGTCATGGTCCTTTTCACTGGGATAAAATGTTTTCATCAAAATGAAATTACTGACAAGTGCTGAGCAAAAATATTGCCCCAATCTAAGCTCAATAGATAGTTCAGATGTGATTTGAGTAAAAAGATCAATGTGACTGTCGCAAAACTCCTATTCATCTGGGAATAAGATACAGACAGGTGACAATAATACAAGACCAACCCAGCGTCACCAGAACATTTTCAATGTTCCTACCATTGACTCTAAATGTGTCTGAACTTTTGCGGAGGGATGAACATCATTCTAACATAAACTGATGCTCCAGTGGTGGTGGAGCTCTGTTTAACATGTTCTTCCATTATCTGCTGTAGGTTATTGACTGGGTTGAGAACTGGTGACTGAAGGCCAAAACATATAATTTGCTTTATTTTTTATCAGACCATTCAGTGAGCCCTCATGCTTTTTGGATAAGGGGATCAGATGTCATGAAAGAGACCACACCCATCAGCTTTTTTCTCAATAATGTTTAAGACTTCCACGACACCTGCATCATACTGTAGGTATAACACGTTAGTAATTTAGATTAAATGTGAATGACAGACAATCAGGTGTCAGGTGAGACACCTCTATGGAAAACACCTCATTACCTTAGTGTTATTCAGCTGAGCCAGTCCAGTACATGCATTGGCTAGCAGGAAGTCACCGCTTAAGACAGCCATCTTGTTTCCAAACTGCATGTCCTTCAGCGGGCCGTCTGAAATAGTCCACTCCTTGAGGTCGACTATCCCACGATGCACCAGGAACGCTGTGTGGATCAGTTCAGTGATTTCTGCCAAGTTCCGCTGGCTATGAAATAGGACAAAAATAAAAAAAAAGAAAAAAAGAAAAAGGAGATTAATTTAAAAATCACAGCTTTTTTGTCAACAGCTTTGAAGAGAGGCGTTTTAGAGGCCTGACAGTTTGAGAGCTTTTTGACAGAAACCCTTTTATTGTCTCTGACTACTTTTCCAAACTTGCCAAACATGCAGAGAATCACATACAGCCTTCACAGGTGTACTGACTGCATCAGTCAAAAACACAACGTGTCCACACTTGAAAACCTTTGGCCTTCGGTCAACACCAAAGTATTTGCACATACGGATGGACAGACGAACGGAGAGATGACAAACTGATGACAATACCCTGCAGCAAGGGCTGTGGGTAACAAAGGGTGTGTTCATTTATTTCCAAAGAGGTAAAAAAACATATATTTAGTCAGAAAAATGCCATTTATATTCAGACAGTTTGCATTTCATTAAAATCTACAATGCAAGACATTGATACGTTTTAAAACTCCAAAGATTTCTCTCAAATTTATCCTCAAAATTTCCAAAAAACATCAAAACCAGCGTACTGAGGGGCATAAATCACCAGATATGTCAGACATTTTACTGAACCGTGTCAGGGGTTATGTTAAAAAAAGACATTAAACTTATCATTAGCAAATAACAGCCATTCTTGATTATGAGAGAGAAGACATAAAAGTGGTCTTTGAATAGAGCCTTTCAGAGCAGCCTTAGGGAGAATATAATCAAATGTTGATTCAGTCATTGGTGGGGGATAATTAGGCCCCTCTCCATATGGAAGCAGCTCGCCATGCTGCGACGGGAGGGATCCATCCAGACAGGGTTGGGTGCGCTGATAGCCACTTACGACCTTCTTTCAGCCACTGTGAGAACCTGATGAGCCGGTCGTCTGCTCTGTACTCCAACCCCTTTCTACACACACACTCAAACACACACACACACACACACACACACATACACACGTGTCTTGTAGCCAGGTAATTGCCGTGTTCGGTGCCGGTGTCAAAAAGATGTGATTAAAATTCAATAATGTCATCTATTTCGCCTCTCAATCACACCCATTGTCTGGTTGGTTTCTCTGCTCGGTGACGCAGAGCAACAACACAGTCGCCTCGAATGAGAGTTAATAAGTTCAGGGTTTAAATAAGAGGAAATTAACGGATTGACAGGCAGGCGTGTGTTCTCAAGGTGTCTCAGAATGATGGCTGCGCTTGCCAAATCTCAAGAGAAGAATTCTTTGTTACAACCTGAGTAAAATGGCAAAATACTGTAGCTCTGGGTCACAAACATTTTCCAAGTTCCAAATCCAAGGGCAGAGCTATTTTGTATTTGTTTAACAAGAGGCAAAAAACTGCTAGTCAAAGGCTGGAAACATCTCATAGTTGATAGATGACCACTGAACTGCTATAGACAGTCTGATGGGCTAAACAGAACAGTCTTTGCTTTAAGAGCTGTAACCATTACACTTACAAATTATAATGAAAGCAGTGAAAGCAGAGACAATGGTTTATAACTACTGCTACTCTCTGTGTTCCTAATTATATATTGATTATATTAATATACAGACAATCATATGAATTAGGTGATTTTTTAAAAAATGGAAAATATACTGCAATGTCGTGTTTGGAGAGAACGCCATATTGAATTTGTGAAAATTAAAGTGCTCGGGGTGCTTCTGTGCTTAATAGAGAGTGCTCAGAAGGATAACTGTTTGGGGCATATGTTTTGTCCCCTTAGGTTGACATATTTTAAGAGGTCTTCTCTACTGTGACAAGAGTTGAATAGTTGCAGGATTAGACCAACATGATATAATGAAAATCTGCAATATAGAATGACATTGTTCGATATTATGATGAGTGTTTATTTACTTGTAGTAAATGAACACTGTAATTGCACAGTCACCAACAAATAGAGGGCAGCTGATAACTAGCTTATGCTTCATCTCATAGGATACATGTTCATATACTGTGTGAATACATGGTGCAAATACAGAAAATAACAAATATTTCCTCTGATTAATGCATCCTTTTACAATGTGTTTATCAGCCATATTCATATCACATTTGTAACTAATATAATGTATTGGTCCGCATTAATAAAAGATATACACAAACCTTAGATTGACTTATTAAAATTTTTGAATTTCTTTCTATCAAGTGACGACTGCGTCTCCGTGGCTTTGGGTGGGTGCACAATAAGCCCTCATCCCCAAAAAAATCCCACATCCCAAAGCTGTGCTCCAGTCTAGCAGTCCTGATCACTTGCAGTGGAGCTTGGGGAGGAAAAAAGGGGGACAAGGGGGCCGGTGTATAAATAGCTTTGGTGCCCAGTTGCATAGCAACCGATGCCATCTTGCAGAGGTGTAACGCCCCTCACCACGCCCCTTGTCCTGACTGCTCTGTTCCATTTTCCTCCCTCTGCAGTCTGCCTCACCATCAAATGCAGGCTTGCAGGTCTGAGTGCATCCCTGTGTGTGATTTAAAGAGGTGGCCTGTCCATCAGACGGGTGGCGTGATGTGTTCAGTGGCTTTCATTTGTCACAAGAAATTAAGAGGTGTGGTGGTTACAACTTGAACTAGCTGTGTTCTATCTATGTATTTATGATGTCTATGCATCTATGAATCTATCTGTGTATCTATGAATCTATGAATCTATCTATCTATCTATCTATCTATCTATCTATCTATCTATCTATCTATCTATCTATCTATCTATCTATCTATCATTGTGGGGCTTTGGTGAATCATCAGTGTCAGGCAGCAGAGTGGGAAATGTTTTACAAATGCTGCCTGTCAGGAGGGAGGAGACCATCCCCCGGAGGTTTCAATCACCCCCCAAAACCCGCCCCACCCCAACTCCCGCCATCCTTCTATCTCGCCATCAGCAGAGGTGCTAATGAGCCCAGGAGAGGTGGTGGTGGGGGTGGGAGGGTGCTCGGAGGGTGGGGGGGTAGAGCAAGATGGTGCAAATGAGGTGATCAAGTCATGCTGTGTGTCTGTGTGTGTGTGTGTGTGTTTGGACAATCCATCATACATGAGTGAGGGAATGCGTGTTAGATTCAGTGATCCAGTGTCACAGTGATGTGAGGTCATGACATGTGCGTAACAACCAGTCCTGTAGTGAGACACAGCCTGCCAGCACCACTGGACTCTTCCCCGACGCCTGGTTTATTCACATTAGTTCTAATATTAGGATGTTTTTGCTCAGACACGACTTTTCTACACACATGTGTCTCGTGCCAAAAAGCAGTAAGAAAGAAGCCTTTCAAGCAGCCAGAGCTCGGCCACGCCAAACACAGCAGTCACTTCTGGAAACCGCTTGGCATACACCCACATCCCATTTCTGTATGTGTGCATAAAAGCTAGAGAGGACCTCAGGGTGCTACCTGAAGCATTTTAACAACAGTAAATTAATACCAATAATCTATGATCCCAATATAACCAAATCAAATAAAATCATCCCGCCTTGTAACTGTGGCTACATTGCCCCCCACATTCAGTCACATTTGTGAGATGATGTAGTGCTTCATTTACAGGAACTGATATGGATGATAACCACAGAGGACAAGATAGAATTACCTGACACAAGGGTTTTATTTCACTATTTATTCTTCAGCAACCACGTAACAGGGGCAAAAGTGGCATCGCCTTTCTTGGTCTGCTTGCCATGCACATTTGTGGCTCTACAGTGTTACACATGTCTGCTGTGCACATGTTGTCATCCAAACAGAAAATACAGTGGATAACAGGGGATATGAGCAGGAGGCAGAGGACTGTGAGTGCAATGTCTTTGGCTGCAGGAGCCAAAGTCAAGAGGGAAAAGGCCACAGTTTGACAATACACGCTGTCTTTCAGTGGCCCTCCCTTCTTGGTCTAAATTAAAAAGATTAAATATGATGATAGGTGACTTGAATTTGGAAAGGTGATGCCACTTTCACAGGCTTTGAGAGCAGCAGAGTTGCATCTGACTGAAACTAAAAATGTTGTCCATAATTATGGCGCTCACTCTCATATTTAAACCCCTTGCTTGTCTGAAAACACCAAAACCTCCCATTACAGCCCCAAAACAGAGTCCAAAGAAGGGGCAGACTTATTGTTTACTGTCAGATGAGATTAATATATTAATTAATTAATATGCTTAAAGGTAATTATGGAAATTTCGTCCATTGGTGCTGAAAAACTGCGGAGCACTGTAGCTTTAAAGTAAGAGAAAACTGTTTTTTTTTTAAGTCCCTCATGGGCATAATATCTTTCTACAATGTTTTCCCAATTAGCTCCCTAGTTACCACAAGAGCAATCACAACCAATTACATTTTTTCACAGTTAGCAGCGCTATGGGGAATTCCCTGCAATAGAAAGATGACTGTCTGCTGATGTTGAAACTCACACCATGTAAAGCTGCAAAGTCATACATGCTGCTGTGACAGATGTCAGGAAGTGTGAGCCCAAAACAAAGGCCAAGAAAATGGTCCATGCCTGACCCGAAAATCTCCATCTGCCATCTGGTCTTTCAGGTGACTTACCTGGGGTAGATGCCGCTGACCATGTCCTGAGCCAGAAGATCAGAGGCGGTGTGGCTCGGTCCCGCTGCTTTTGACAAGAGCAAGACGATCAGTCCTCTCATCTGGAGGTTGTTCCTGCTGTCGTAGACGAAGCCTCTGCAAGGAAGATTCAACATACAATTTGACATTCTCATCAACAGCTTTTCTATTATTCAGCAGCACACGATTAGGCTACAGAGACACTCGAATGCTCTTTTACAGAAAAGATGTGCCAACACTGCCATAAAAACAGAATGTTTGGGATTTCATATTGTCAATGAAGTGACAAGAGATTGCAAGTTCCCGTAAATTGTGATCCTGGATGTCCTCACTCCCACATGTCTATACAACAGACTGAATATAAAGAAGTTTAAGTCATGTACACACTGAAGAACTACAACTTTCATTTCTTTAATTATTTTATAATTTGTTCTATGAAAAATAGATAACTACAAAGAAGCATCAAATGCTATTCACTCTTCATATTTAAGAATGCAAAAATAGTAATAATAAATTACTTTAAAAATGAGTAGTAATCCATTATCAGAATTATGGATACATACAGTAGATTTGCCAGTATTGGCCTTGTTGACTTACATCAGCTCTCAGCACATAAAATGACATTTTACTGATTACAGTGGTTGGTTTCTGTTCAATTTTATTAAAGTTTGTTTCATAAATTTGAGTGATTAAATATGAACTCATTCAATGACAGTATAATGAAGGCCTTAAGAGTTAAAAGTCCTCCGTTTTGTTTTTGCTTTATTAATAATGACTAATTCTGTGTTTCCCTGGCAGAAAAAAGATGGAATAAATGTCAAAACAAACAAAATAAACAGATCATAATAATACAGCAGTATCATGAATGGCACAGAATTGCATCGTCATTTGCTCATCACCAAAATAGCTGCTGAAATGTTTTGGATGGACAAGTCAATTAATCAAAGTAAAATGTAATGTAAAAATCTATCAAAAAACTTTCTTTTAGGTTAGATTCAATACATACTGCAACTTGACGCAATGGGAAATGCTATTGGTTTCCAATAATGTTCGGCTTCTTCCTTCAGTATTTGTTTGAATTTTTTAGAATTAGGGTATTTTTTGTCTTTTTCTTTTTAGTTTAAAGTTATTTCAGTTTGCCTATAATTGAAAAAGACGAGTAAGTTTTTGGAAAGACGAAGGAAATATCGCAATAAAGTAATGGTATAGTGTATACATATTTAAGTAGTAATACTGTGTGCAAAAGTTATATAGAGCACCTTTAATAGCTGCATGTTTAAAAAACACTCTTTAAAATCTTTGCAAGTAGGTGAACATGTGATATTTGTCTACAACAAAATGAGCCTTTGTTTAAACAAAATATAATAGCGGCTTAGCTCTGCGCTTTGTTTAATTGTTGTGTCCTGCTAAATGAATTTTAATGTCCATAAGCTATGTATTATTGACCAGTTTTATTTTGCTGATTGTAGACTGGGAGTGATAATGTTACAAAACACCCAAAAAAATACTTGTACAATGTAAATTTTGATACAAAATGATAAAAAGTAACAAGACGATAATTGATCTGTTTTTGCTGCAGGACTGTATATTCTCTCTAAAGGAGGGTGTGGTGGTGGTGGTGGTGGGGTGCTCCCGCCCTCAAGCCAACAACCTCCTGACACATTCACTGAAACACACACATACTCAAAGACACACACAGAGCCCAGTGGTATCTGCCTGCATGGTGGGCAGATTAAATATCTTTTTAGTCTCTCTGGGGAGCAGTTAGACAGAGCACCTCTAATCCCGTCCCTATGGGAGCCCCTTGTGCCATGAATCACGCTCTCGTTAGGGGCTCGAGGCAGACAAGCGGCCACGCCCCCTCCGCTCGATGCCCAGACACCGGCATCACCCCGCCGCCAACACTACCACCACCAGAAGCAGCAACAGCAGCAGCAGCAGCAGCATCAACCCCCCCAAACCCACACCTCCACCCCCACAGCCTCTCTGACCCACCCCTGCACCACAGGGGGAGGTGGAGGAACCCGAGACAGAGAGTGGATGCGAGAGATAGAGCATGAAGAGAAGGAGGGGACAGAGATGGAGGCCAGACAGAAATGAGAATGCAGAAAAGGTGACAGAAGAGTCATACATAGTGTCATGAGACTCAAAAAAAACAAACAAAAAAAAAAACATGCCCTGAAGCCTTGTTCCATCCCAAAAATCCAAACCTATCAAATGAAACACCTCAACCTGCTTTCCAAAAATTTATGATTACATCTGACATTATGCGGAGCCCGTCTTTCATCACAGCTCATGACATTTATTTATGGTCACTCTCAATTTTTACTCAGTTGGAAAGTGGGGAATAGCCTGATGTGCTGATGAACGCAGCAGCATGGCCCGCTGAACAGAAAACGGCTAGAGAGCAAAATTATGAAGCCGTTCTCCTCTTGGGGACTTGGGGTAAGCCAGTGGCCTGAGGGTGGCAGATGATTAATATTTATGTCACTATCCACACCAGCATACATCAATCAATCACAACCGCCCTCCTGCGAAGGGGTGGGGCAGGAATGATGTGGAAAAAGAGAGATAGCGAGGTGTACGGAGGGGAAGAGTGGGAGAGGAATGAGAGAAATGGGCTGCTGTCATTTTAAAGGGTTGTGAACAGGTCACCACACCTTCAGCGAAGCAACTGCAGCACAGGAACTCAAGAACTTTAGCCGCCGTATGCACAGACTGGAATGAGGCCTGCAAATGTATGACCTCACATGTGTGGTTTCGTATTGATCCTCTGTCTGGATTTGTTTTTCCCCTAAGTAATGAATATATGAATGCAGCCCATATATGTATTTCTGCAGCAAAACATTGATGTAATGCATCCACCTTTAGTGCAGGGCAGGTACCTTTCTGAACTAAACCTTTAACTAGTTTATTTATAGCATTTGTCAGATTTCCTGGAGCACAGAAAGGAGCTCATCCTTCTTTGTGATCCTTCTGTGTTTTAAAGGCTCTGAAAGCCTAATCCCTTATTAGACATACAATTGAGGATGGAGGTTTGCATACACTTTGGCTAAATCCTAAATGCATATTCACATAAAAATCTCTGGGTTGAACTGAAACAATGGATTTAGGCATGGAAATGCACCTGAATCAACTGCCCAAATTCTGCTGGGAGCAGAACAAAAGCTGAAATTTCCAATATAAAGACACCCCCATCAAATAAGAACAGTGTGCGTAAAGTTCTAAGCCACATGGAATGGAATAAAATAAATAATTAAAAATTCACTTTCTAATTATTCTGAAACTAAGAGAGGAATATACATTAAAGTGAAATGTTTTGAACAATAAAAACTGAACTCAGCTATACAGTTTGGTTTCATAAGCATTAAACATTTCATTAAAGTTACAAGGGTGTAGGTCATTTCACCTCACCTCTTCGGAATTTCTTGTTTTCCCACTAGTTTAAGGTGGGCTGAGACAATGTGATGTGAGTTGAAGTCCTGGCGTCACATCCGGGCTAATCTCTGTTCCGCTGGCGTCTGATACATAATCCAGTCTGACAGCTGTCACATACAGCACTCGTTAAAAGAAGCAGAAACTTCCATGATTTCCATAGGGTTTTTAGCATCCAAAAATGACATCTCCCACACATGCATATCATATGTCATAACAAAACTTCTTACCAGGAGTTTAACAGTGAACATTATCTACTCGTCTTTAAAATGTTATATACAAATCAGAACAGTGTTGGGTTTGCAGAGGTTCATGTTTTGCTTCTGCTCTCCATACGTCCGTGCATTCATAAGGATTTAAGCCTGATAGTAGCTGTAAACTGTTGCATGTCTGAGTAGTTTGGATGGTATACACCTTATAAAGAATTAAATTGCTTCTTTAAACTTTGGACTGCTGGTTATTTAATCATACATAATTAACGTTGCAGAAATATATATTAGGATCTGAAAGTTTTTAAATGTTTGACATGAAAATGTCATTACTGAATAAACAAGTCATGTTACCTTTTGTGAAATATGTCAAGGCTGCACATTGGCAACAATTCCGTTTTCATATCTGGCATAACTCGGTGTTGCAAATGCTTTTGTCAGCTCAGCAAATAAATTGCCTTCATCAACTCTTTCAGACACATTTTCAAAGAAGCCCCATACTGCTACAGGTGAAGCTCACAATATGCTTTTCAGATGTGAGTATTCATTCATGCCCATGGTGTTGTGAAAACACAGCACTCCAGGATCCATTTGAGGAGGAAGAAGAACAAAAAGGTACGAAATGTGCAGAAAGTGAAAGAAGAAAACTCTACTCTTGAGTCAAACTCTCAAGGACTATCCTTAAAGCAAATAAAGTTTCTTCTTCTGGCCAGCAGTCCCCGCTCTGTAACTCCACACTTTGAGGCAAAGTTAGCTGAGCTGCAGTTTTTGAGAATGAAAGGAAAGGAAAAACCGAAACCTAACTCCACGAGGGTCTGCCTGTCTGCTATTGTGGATATTTTTATCTGCCGCGCGTCTAAGGCGGAGACACAGTGGGAAATACGAACCAGCCAACCCAAGCTGACAGTGAGGAGTCAGACTGTCAAGAGGTCTGCCCCCCCACCCCTCGCCCCTTGCTACAACACCCAAATGGATTGTCATATCAGATTTAGGTGTATAGGTTATTACACCCTTGGGCTACTGTTTCCAACACACCCGTCTGCATGGCGGGATTGAGTTCGAGGACTCTCTCTTCTTGTTCTCTTTCCCCCCTTCTCTAAGTTGCCGATTTCTTTGGATAAAAGCACAAGAAAGCGATGGCAACTCCTCCAAGTGTGATGTAACAATATTCGGAAGATGTGGACACATATCAGCTGTACTGGCTCTGAACGCACACAACTAAGTACTGTTCATTAACACACCACCAGAGAAACAATATTAAGCAGAATCTAGATGGCATCATCTGATCAAGCCGAGGTATCAATGATGCAGTTAACGGTGGTGTCTTTTGCAAAGGAATCATTCAGTTCATAAACATTAATTCATCTCCTTCGGGGCCAACATCTAGACAGAAATTATCGACCAGACATGCTAAGTATTTACAGTTGCATTTAGATCCTTTAAGTAACAGTAAACGCTTGTGCAACATTTGTGCTTCGATGAAGAATTACAGCTCAACTAAGCTCTGACTCGCATCAGATTTTGGATAACAGAAAAAAAGCAAAAACACGTCAAGACAGTTAAACATCCTTACATTAGTAGAATTACAGAAATGCATGTAAATTCCCTCAAGATGTCACTTTGCAATATGTAAAACAATGGTCCAAAAATACATTGGTTAATGTTTGAAAGAAATATGTGCAGCAAGTGATTTCAGGAGGGTCGTTTAGTTTTACCTTGACCTTTTAAATTCAGTCTTTCTGTGGCACTACATCTCAACACTATACATGTATTTGGTAAATTTGATGAATTTTATGAGTTACATACACTTAAAATGGTTACTTTTGGAATTTTGAGCATTTTTCCTGACCTTCATCGTTGACCTACAATATTCAAAATGTAATCGTTTCTTGTCACTGCAAAAAAAGATTAAAAAAAAAAAAGAAGATAAGAAACAGTCATAAAAACACACCTTGGTTGCTTCCCAAACTCTTCAGTCTGAGCATTAGACTTCCAACAATGCATGCTGTTGCTAAAACAAACATTTTTCCTACACTTGCTTCAGCATCCTACAGTAAAGAGTCTGTTGGTTATTGTTATTTCTCTGTACAATATTGTTTGTTTTACAGTGTGGCATTTCATGACAAGTTGTGTTTTATTTCAATGCATACTAATCAATAGTTTGCATCAGATTGTAATTGTCTCTAGACATCTAATCCTCATTTTAGAGTGCTGCATCAGTATTGGAAATCAAACTGGAGCTGGAACAATTAATGGATTAGTTGGAAAACAATATTGGCAACTGTTTTATTAATCGATCGGTTTTAGGGAATTTTCAAACGGAGCATTTGTCCTTTTTATGTTTTGCGTGAGAGTCTGCCAAGTAGTAAGTTATACGTTGATGGACTGTTGCTTGATGAAAACAGGGACTAGATATTCCTTGGTAACTCTATGCACCCAGTGATATGTCATTTAACAATAGAATTCTAACTATAACTATGAAAATAGGACCAATAAACTACAAGAACTAAAAAGCACCAACCTTGTGTTTACTTTTCACATGTTCCCTTTGAACTGATGACACAAATATATTTCTCATCCATTGGCCCTGAATAAATAGAACCACATCAATCAAGAGTGACATTTCAGCTAGCAAAGCGCCAAAAAGAGAAGAGCTTCATCAGTGCAGCTGAGAACGTAGAATTCAAAACCAGGAAAACAATCATCGTTGACACATACATAGACTATACAACTAAAAATATAAGGACAACTGAAAAAGAATATCATGTGATCGTTGGATGAGTTGTTCCAAATCACAGAAAACATTTGCTGATTTCAAAGCCTCCTCATTTCTGGTCCTTTTGGAACCCAGGTTCGGGGATTTGCCCTAAATGAGGTTGATGTGGCTAGAGCTCTATACAGGCCAGTTATGATGTTCCACAACCCAATATTTCTCTCTATGTCTAGATCTACATGTTGAAACAAAATTACTTTTTAGCACTAAATTAGAGGCATAATGACACCAACACTTAATGCAGCATTCAAATTTTCCTTGAATAAAATTAAAGGACACCAACCAGAAAAAAAACAGCAACACACCAAAGCAACAAAAAGTGTGTGAACAGGGCACATACTTTGCATTAAAACACAGACCATGACTCTTTTGCTTTACATTATGCTGAGAAAGGTCATGACGAAAATATAATTGATAGCATCTTTGTCACAGCATGGATTTTCTGTCATTTATTATACCGTCATCAATCCAGAGCTCTGTCTGTCACTTTACTGAAGAACCTTTATTGATTGCAAACAATTGTTGTTTACCCACAAGGCTATGGAGTTTGGAAATGGGATACTATGAATGCATCTGTAGGTGGTATCAAGTGCAGTCTTTGTGTTTGTGTGTGTGTAAATGCATTTTAATAATCAAATAATCATGACTTTGTAAAAAAATAAATAAATAAAATCTTCCCTCTAACCTTCTTAGGGTTAGGGTTGATCGATTTGTATCTGACTTGTGTAGAAAAGCTTGTATTCATTAAAGCAGTGACTCATGAGTAATTTGACAGTTCTTAAATATATACATGAGAGGTACCGAGTAGGGTAAATAATAATGGCTGTCATGAACATAGAATAAGAAGGTGGTGTTAAGTTGTGATTATTTATTTTTTTAATGCAGTCTGGTTTGGTGATTACACTACAGAAAAGAAAGCACACAGTGTTTAAGCTACAGTAAAAGAAGCATTCAGCTCTAACTACAAAATTCTTCACTATAAGCAAGAGTTCTGCATTCAAAACCCTTCCATATAAGCATGCAGGTATTATCTGTGAATAGTACTTAAAGCATGTTGAGTAAAAGTTGGCACTGTGCAGTAAAGTCCCAAGCAGTATTTTATTATTATATATGTTGTTTTTGGATTCCTATTACTGCATTTTTGTGTATGTTGCATTTTACTACTGTAGATGTTTATAGTCAAACACATTTATTTTACATCTTGTTTTGCTGTTAAATCTATTCATCACATTCGATGAGACAAGGTTTTTTATAAGGCCAGAAAAGTAGGTTCTTTTTCAAATTCAAGAAAGTTTTACAACTAATCTAAGAGGGTTTTTGAAGAGTTTACTTGGAAGTGTAAGGAGAGAGTTCTTTCAACTAAATCAAAAACTTGTCTTCAGTTCATCTCAACCCTTCAGTCACAGTTATCAGAAAAGTAACTCAAGCTGTCGGAAAAAGTCAGTAGAGCAAATTATCTGAAATATAATGGGGTGTAAGTAGAAAGTAACATAAACTGAGACAGTTTCTTATATTGCCTAGATTTTAGACATACAGTGCTGGACAAAAGTATTGGCCACCTTTAGCTTTGTTGTTTTTGCAGGGTTCAAATAAAAATACATACTTATTTCTCTTTCTCTTTTCTTCAGATCCAACAAGAAAATGCAGGGAATGTGTGCAAAACCTTAAAAGACACACAAAAAGTTGAACTAGCTGGGTTCTAAGGTTAAAGTCACTATTTAGTGTGATCCCTGACCCCCTGAACAGAAGCAGCACAGGGCAGAAACCTGGTATAAAACATCAGAAAAATAATGCAATAAATGTCATTGTCTGAACATTCAACTGTGCATATAACTGAAATAGTTCTATCTGCACTCTTCTCTTTTACTTTGTTTAACTGATTATTATTTATGTTTTATTGATTATGTTTTAATTGTAATTGTGTGTTTTTAACCTGTCTCTTTTCCATTTTTGTAAGGCACTGTGTGTGAACTGCCCTGTGTATGAATTGTGCTATACAAATAAATCTGCCTTACCTTGCCTTGAACATTGTTTTTTTTTCCCCCTGCAACTTTGTTTTTTACTACTGTTCATACTCCCCATATCCAAACTGTATCTTACTACAGAGACTGAGGAATGCATGAGTAGTCATAACTTTACTAAACCAACAAACCGAGTTTTGGCCTAGGACTTTCGCACAGAACTCTAGAGATGTAGATGTAATACAAGTACCTAATGTTTGTGTGGTGCTGTTGTTTCAGGTGTTTATTACCTTGCAGTGTTGAGTAAAGGGTGCTGGGTTCCCACCAGCTTCCGGACGTGCATGGCAACATTACTGAGTTCATCACTGAGCAGACACCGGAGGCTCATGAAGGATGTAGGATAGCCGACGATCTTCTCCGCATCGGACACCACTTTACTCCAGTTAGAAGGTTCCGAACTGGAGAATAGACTCAGCGCCCTGTGTCCTCCTCTCGACCAAAACTTATGGGACAATCGTAACCGTACTGCTGTAAACATTTTTTATCTCGGACACTAATGTTTTTTTCTACTTTCAGATAGTAGCCTTAAGGACACTGTAGCACCATTTTATGCATTAAAAATCACATTCAACCACTAACGTTACAGCGTATTGTTAAACATAACCACGTTTGTACCATTCATTAAAAATATAAGCAGTCACCCTTACAGATGTCATATATAACATCTAACTAGCACTGTTTTACAACACACGACCTGTCATTGTAGGGCGCCATCTTTAAATACGTACTACGTTACGTCGTAAAACGTAATGACGTTTGTCAAAGTCTGCCACGCCCACAGCATGTAGAGAGCACCTTACGCCGACTTTCGCATAAAACCTGTGGGTTTTAATGTACTTATCTAATTTTTGTGGAAAATTTTAAAGGCCAGGACATAATTTGACAAACTGTACACGTACTGAATGTATAATAATTCATTCGGCATAATAAAGTACATAAAACATTCATGTGTGTTAGTAAAATATCCTTTACAGGTGATTCTCTCAAGTCTTCCTTGTTTACCAAAGTGAACTGCTAATACAGGCCACATTAATTGAGACCACAAGAAAAAAAATCCATCCTTTGTTTTTGTTGTTTTTAAAGCCATAAAATAATTCACTCACTATCAATAGACCCCTAAGCTTACCTGGCAGGCACTTGGTAGTTACCTTGAATCATTGCATCACTTTATGCAGCAACATGTGTGGAAAAATTGTGATTTTTTTAAAAATTTTTTTTTAATTCATGGTTTTATTTTTAAGGAGAAAAAAACAAACATATCATTTTAACCTTATAAGTAACCTTATATCTTAAAAATCTAACTGAAAACAAAAAACAACAACAAAAAAAAGACATTAAATGTCAGGGATTTATAAATTCAGAGTTAAGTAAATCATAGAGGTTCAAGAGCTGATGACTACTTATATTGACAATACTTTCTCACCAATAAAAATTATGAATAGAAATGGTCATATGTAAAGTGTTATATTGTAGAACAATGTGTATCATAAGAGAGATGTGACTATGAATGAACTCTCTAATAGTGGTTATTTTTCGTGGATGGTGCCGCTTTTCATCGATCACTAACCACTGTTGCAAACAGAGGAGAAAGTATGTTGCTAGAAGGAGGGTAATATGAAAATGTTTATTGAAAAGCAGTACCAACTGTGTTACCCAGCATCTATTTTTAAGAACAAACAGGGTCCATCTGTTTTCATTTTCTGTGGCTGTTATTTTTTATTTTTGCAAAGCCACTGAGTGAGGGCAGTACTGATCTGTGATTGAATGCATTTACAGTGTTTGATCATAAGGGACCATCATATTTCCTTGGGCTTTCTGTCATTATTGTGGGATAGTCTCTTGCTTTTCACATTTCTTCTTTCTTGTTCTTGTTCTTGTTCTTTTTTTTTTTTTTTTTTTTAACACAACCACCTTGTTGAGCCAGAAACATCACTGACATTTCATCATTTTCTTTGTAAAATGATTTAAAATGATCAGGACAGCTGCATGTTTCAAATAAAGTCGACAAACCAAAGAAATGCATTGTGAGACCCAAATGCAGAAACACTTTTAGGTTCAATCTGTCATAGACTTATCCTAATCTGTTATATGTTTTGCTTTGTCATTTACACAAACCACCATTTAAAACCTAATATAATTTTAAAACTATAGAAAAGGAAAAATTATTTAAGTGACAGGCAAAGAGCTGAAAATATCAATTTAAACTAAACTGATAAAAAAAGGAAAACTGGAAGAAAGCCCCTCATGTTTCAGTTCGAGTAATACAATCCTTGTGACAATATAACAGAGTATGATAGGGAAATGCCCTGGCCGCGTTAGGTTTAACAATGCTTCCATTGAATTTTGCTCCATCTGCTTATTACTTGACTGGAAAGAGAGTCTGTCAAGGACAGCTTACACAACTTGCAGTCTCTTTTGTTAAAAAGGCTTTCAAAACAAGTATACATACAGCATGTTCATGTATTTCATGTTGCTGTGATAATTTATCCTCAATCTGCTGTTTTTATTTTAGCTCTGTAGTCTTGTAACAATTACATCTTTTAAATTAAGTATTATACTCAGTATTGTTGCAGATAAACACAATGTTAATTTAGGACTGACTTGCAAACCTGAGTGATTCTTTTCTTATTTTATTGAATCACACACCTTGATCTGCATCTTTACAGTTACAATACACTAAACCAAACTGTTGCATGTATGGATACCATTTTAGAAGGAATCCTGATGCACGTGTGGTGTTGGTTTTTCCACATATGGTAGTAGAAGCAGAATGTAACACACAGTGCATCTCACCCTGACCCTGCATCACAGTTCACAGCTCCCGTTCCTGCTGATTTTCCGGCTCAAATGGGTGTCACTATGCCATGAGCAGCAGCATCCAGCACTCTCAGTGGCTTTCCACCTGCCAACTCATTACAAAAACATTTCCCCTGGAACAAAGACTCTTATCTGTCCAATAAATTTACAATTTACCGTCACAAAATGAAAGCAAGAAAAAAATACAGCCTATATGTTTAAAATGAGTAGTTACCCGGCTGAATGTATGACTCAACTTGAGTTTATATATATATATATATATATATATATATATATATATATATATATATATATATATCTTTTGACAAATTTCTGTTGAAAGAGAAAATTTCACATGCTGGAGGCAGTGATAGTTAAGGCATTTTCACACTACATTCAAGCCACTGTCAGTGAAATAAAATGCATAAAAATGGACTTTTATTGCAAAAGCTGAATTTGCTGCACATATATGCCAATAAAATCTAGTCCCTGATTCCAATCCAATGCATTTCAATGAAATAGAAATAAAGTGAGAAATGAATGATAGTTATGTTAATATGACCCCTTATTCTGTGGATAAACCAATATATGAATCAGTATGTTAAACTTTTGGCTTATGTTTGTTTGTAGAAGTCAAATATTTCAACACACTGAGCTGAGGTGTCACAGTCTTGGCTTTGAATCTGGTCTTCGTGGGCCTTCTCGTCTCTTGTCAAGTGTCAGGTAAAATGACAACTGTGGGATTCGCACAGACATGTTGATTTAAGATAGATCTGCCTCTGACAGTTCTCACCGGTATACCAAATAAAATGAGAACTGAGACATGGCAGACTCATTTGTGGCATGTGTGTGTTTACCTGAGGAAAAAAAATGGAAAACAAGGAGAAAGAAGCAGAACTTGTAATGAAATCAAACTTTAAGGGAAAGAAGCAGCCCCCTGATACAAACTAAAATTGAATCAATATTTGCCCATCGCCACCACACCCAAACATTCTTGGCTTTGAGACTGAGTCTTGCACAATTTATTCAACACAACAAAACTTTTGCTGATACATTTCTCTGAGACACTTATTTCCCATCTTTATTAAACCCTGCTGCAGATGATCCTTCTTTTGTACAAAAGTTTTCTCTTTGTATCACCTACTGATGTGTCCTTCAGCAAGGCACTTGTGACTGTTTGGGGATTTTTGTGTTTTTGATGACTGAAGTAGTCAATTCTGTAACTTGCATAAGAAGTACTTGCCATAATGACCAAGGCCAGTGTGTTGAAGGGTTGCTTTGATAAACATTGTGCAGACTGGCTGGATGTGTGTGGGCACCTGTTTGCTGCTTACAGACCGTCAGCACGGGGGAGCAGCGCTAAGTGGATGTGACTGCTCTGATTGCACTCCATGGGAAAGCGAGAAGAAATAGCCTACCTCTGATCATCAACGCGTCATATAATGTTTCAGCGGACGCCCCTCCCCCTGTCTCGTTTTTTTCCCCTCACTCAACCTCTCCTTTGACTCACAGAGGCGGCTCACCACTGGCGCACGGACCGTGGAGGATACGGGCAGAAGATGGCTGACTTAGCCGGGGACCGCAAGCCCTCGGCGGCATCACCAGCGTCACACGGGCCGCTGAAAAGCTGCAAGACATCCGCCGTCTGGCGACTGTAAACAGCTGCCGCTGCCTCTCAACCCCTCCTCTCCCCTCCTCACCGCAAATATTGACAGAAGTAACACAGAGAAAACATGGCAGAGATGGAAAAAGAGGGCAGACCTCCGGAAAATAAAAGAAGCCGAAAACCAGCTCACCCGGTGAAAAGGGAAATAAATGAAGAGATGAAGGTAAAAGGGGGTCTGAGCCCAGCTGCATGAGATTACGCGTGGAAACAGAGTGGTTGTGAGGAGCGTGCATGTCTGTGGAAGCATTAAGCAGAGGTCCTCAGTGGAAATGTATGATACACTCAACTGCAATTGGCTGCATGATAGTCAAACTTTGATTTATGACATTTTATCCCAAGTTCTATTGTCATGTCCATGCTGAATGCCAGTCTTAGCGCACACTGCCAGTGCCGCCTTGCACAATGGATGCGGCACCCAGTCACTGCTACTGTTCTACTAGGAAGTTTTTAATCAATGAAGAATACAGTGTGCGTTCCTGTCGCTTCTTGTCATTATTCCGCCTTTTGAGTGCCCTGCCTTTCATGGCTTGCCCAGAGTTAATGGAAAATCCAGTGCGTCAGTGAAGGCGTCAACAGTGCTTCTACTATTACTATTAATACTATCACACTGTACGGCGCAGCGGAGAGCAGCCAATGTGCATAATTAGTACAAATCAATGGGGGAATACTCGTCTATCCACGATGCTTTTGTGGATCAGTGTCGTGTGCGTGGGTTTGCCTCTGAGTCGAGGTGTGTGTGTTTGTGTTTATGTGTGTGAACGTGTGTTGCCCAGCTGCCCTGAGGCGTGTGATCCAGATGTGCGTCTGTGAGCTTTACGCACTCGACAAGAGCACATTGTCTCCTGTTAGGCCTGCGCGACCCCACCACAATATTCACCCACACGTTGTTTCTATTCGTGGTTTTTTGGTCTGTGCACATTGTGATATTTGAGCTCTGAGCTCCGTGCGGCTGATTATACAGAAAGAAAGTGTTCCAGGCGTTTGTGTCTGAGGCAGACTGTGTGTCCGCTTTGTCTTCATCTCTTCATTGTTTGTACACATTCGGTTTGAGACACACATGCACTGATTGTTTTGGCTCCTCTGGATGGATATGCAGGTGATCACACCGAGAATAATTGAGAAAATTATGATTTTAGGATTTTCCAGAGGAAACGCAAGGCTGCAGGCTTTCAGCGAGTCCTGAAACAACCCTGGAATAGAGGCTTTTTGTATTTAGAGCCATCCGAAATACCAGCCGCGTTCATGTGTCACCGCTTCTTCTAGAAGTATAAAGAGCAAAAAAAAAAAAAACCGAAAAATGTGCATTTTATTGATAGATATCATGCTGCTCTGTCGGCAAAATAACAGTTTTTTTTTTAATTATCACAGGAATAACCTACATAAAGGAAACATTTTAATATCATTTTGTTGTGCGTTTTTAAGTCACAGCTGGAACAGATTCATGCACTTTCCCTTCTGATTTACTCGTCCTTTCTAGTGTGCATCGGTGAGCTCTGCAGTAACAGAATTGGCATTTCTTTCATAAAAATAAGGAATATTTGTCATGTTGTTCAGTTTGTCAAAGAGTAGGCATCCCCATCTCTCTGGTCCTGATGACAGGGAGAGAGGCTGCCAGGGTTGCAGGGGCTTGGGGGTGTCATGCAGAGTCCCTACAGGGTAAGCTTTTCTTCTTTCTTTCAAAGGGGCCGTGCTTGGGTTGGACTCTGTGGAGCATCATTTAGGCTTTTCAAACAGGAAACAAACAAAAAAAAAATTAAATAAAAAATATTATATCAGGTATTCCGTTTGTGAAAAAGCATCACATTTCTTCACATAATTAAATGACCTCCCATCAGTCGGAAAGGACTTTTTTTGGTTTTCTGTCATTGGTTGTGGCTCTCAGGTTCAGTGAACTGACATGTTTTATGTTTTGGAGAGACTACATGTCAGTAAAACATCACATTTGACAAACTCTGGCTGATTGGTCCTCTGTTTTGTTTATAAATGCATTCCAACCTTGATCTTAAAAATGTACCCAACCAAATGAAAATGATAGGTTTTTAAAACATTCTAATAGAAGATCCAGAAATAACAACTAGCAGATATTATGTGGCATTGAATGTGTGTAGGAAAAACAACACTCCCATGATTATCAATACTTGAGGAAGCTTCTGAACGGAGCAGCAGTGGATGTGCATGAGCAGATGTGCTTAAGGTGTCACAACACTCTTGACTTGCAAGGTTGATAACAGCTTATGATGCAACCTGAATTTATTTTCCCAGTGCATGCATGTACAGCACATCTGCACACAGTTGCAGAAGTTGTCGATCCACACATTGAAAATGACACTGGCACTTTAGACGAGGTTTCTCTAGATGTATAGTAGGAAACCAAAGAATTGGTGTAGCATTTCTTTAAGTACTTTTATTGCTCCTGACAATATGAGAGCTTATAAGGTGAATGTGGTAAAACAAAACAGTATATTTTTCAGAACATGAGGTACTTGCAGATTTATGAAAAAAAAAAAAAAATTGTCATTGTTGTGTAATGGCAGCATCCCCCGAAGAGTTTAAGTGAAGTTAAAAGAATTAATTTTCAAACTTACATGTGTTTCTCACACACAACAAAAAGACTTGGTTTGTTTCTTTTTCTTCTTAGAATTCTCATTTTCAATATTTCTGACCAAAGCCGGAGGAAAAAACACACATATACACACACTCACAGACACACACACACACAGAGTGCCCTTGTGAGGGATCATAGTGCTCTGAAAAACCAAACAGTCTGACAGTGTTTCCTTCATCTAGTTGCTTAATGTGTGCCATGGTAAAATAAGCCCTGGTGAGTAATCAAGGAGAAGGAGGAGTGGGCATGGAGGGGATAGGAGAGGCTGCAAAGCGGGGTAAGAAACAGGGGAGAAAGGAATGTATACAGCACTAGACTGGTTAAGCTGTAAAAACTGTAACCTGAGTGTCTCCGCTGGATCAGATATCAAGGAAAGTAGAGGGAAATGAAAGCAGAGGAGAAGGAGAGGCAGAGGAGGAGAGAGAAAGAGGGAACAGGGGAGTGGAAAAGTGGAGAAGAAGGAGGAGGAGGAGGAGGAGGAGGAGGGACTGGCTAAGGGAAACTTGGCGTGTGGATTCGGGAATTTTATCACGGTGTACTGTGACCTGCTCTGGTTTCTAGCCACAAGGTATCCAGTTCTCACCATCATCATTACCGCAAGCCCTGCTGGCCATGTCTGGGTCTTATGGAGGGAAACAACAGGGGAGACTGGGACTGTATTTTCATCAGTATCAGCTGATGAAAATATGGCAGAGCAGTGCCAGAATGTGAGATGTAGCTGCACTTTAGACACGGTGTGTATCATCTGCTACATCAGTAATGACTTTAAAAGATTTAAATGTAATCCACAGATCTGTAAAACAACCCTCTTGTCTATAACTGTGGTTCTGTGGGATGTATAGTTGACATTTTTCAAGTTAAGAAGAGTAATACTGGGATTAGTACCAATAAGTATAGTTAAATATGCCAAAGCACATTCATCTTATCTGCTCAGAGACAGTATGTACCTGAGTGCAATAATCGTAGACGTTGCTCAATTTATTAGAACATCCAGTAAGATCTAATATGTGTACTAGGGTGGGCAGAATATTAACTTAACATCAATTAATTTAGTTAAATATTAAGTCCAGCTCCTTAGTGGCTCCAAACATCTGTGTCCATTGAATTAGAATAAGAAGAAAGACAGGATTCTCTTAGCACTGTTGACTAAGTAATCATCCGTGTGTACAAGGATATTTAATTTACACTGGTTTGATTTCTTTATTCTAATCATGTTATCTGAAGAAAAGAGTAAAGGGATGCATTATAAGGTACTGAAAATATAATAGATATACAAATTCTTCTCCATCTATATGACCATTGTCTCTCAGTCTGTTTGTGTAATTGAGTCAGTTTTCTTTCATTATGTCTGTTTGCATCTCTCATCAACTTTTATGCATTGGACAAAAATACTTCTCTTTGAGTCATTGTAGAAAAGTTGAAGAAATCATAAAAAAGGGCAAATGAATGCCCTAAGCAAACTTTATGGACAGCTACCCTTTTCTTTTTGAGTTAAATGCTGTGGACAATTTAGACTTTGCTAGTGTGAAATCCATGGTGTTGCATAGAAATGTAAGTTCACTACTGAACATTAACAAATGCTTTTTATCCTCTTGATTCAGACAATCTTTGCTTTGCTCCTTTATTCATGAGCTGCACTGCCAGATGACCTCCATTCTGTTCAAGTCTTTCTACAAACCCTCTAAGATGAATAAAGTAGATACACAGATTTTGTCTGTTAGATCAGATGAAAAGGCTCCACATCCAGTGTAACATATAGACATCTGTAGCTGCCACTGCGCCTCCAACGCCTCTTCCTCCCCAGCACACCCAGAGCCAAAGTTGGTGCCGCTGCTTTGATGAGCCGCCAAGCGGGATTAGATTCCACTCTTAATAATACTCCCACTTTCTCAAAGTAGTAGGGTGACACAGAGGACAGGATGGCAGGGAGGAAAGAGAGACACAGAGAGATGCTGTGTTTTTGTCTCCGTGATGTGGTTATTTTACAGCTACATCCGTTTTACTTAGGAGTACATTCAGGCTGGGTTCTGCTCCAACTCATTTGTTCAAAAGGAGGATTTTCTCCTTGATGAATTTTTCTTCTCAAGGTTTCATCCTTGCAGTTGGGCTAATTGCTGTAGTTGTGCCTGCCAGTAGGTGCACTTTGGGTTTGTCAGAGCACTGTCACTTTGTGGTTGATTGTAATGAAGTGAAGCTTGCTCCTATCAAGTAAGAAAAGGACAGTAACCGAGCTAAGAAACTTTTGATATCCAGCGACTCAGAATAGAAGCTATTAATTTTTTATATGACTCCAGGAAAATAGTATGTGTGCAAGCTGTAAAAACTCAGACACAGGTCACTTACATTCACAGCTCTATACTTTTTCTTTTTATTTACAGTTCAATGTCCTGTTTGTTTGTAAAAAAAACCAAAACAAAACAGACATTTATCAGGTATTTCAGATGCAACTTTTAAGATGCAAAATGGCATGAAAGCATGATAATTGCCTGTCTCCGTGGGTGTCAACACGGTTCTGTATGGAGTTTTCAGAACCTAACTTTAGCTCTGCTCAGGAAGTGGTACTAAATCTAACTTCCAGGGACCTTCAGGCTCTTCTGTCACTCATTGTTAAAGCAGAGGAGTTGTTACATCTGCAAACATAAGCTGTCCTCATTAGCAATCGACTCTGCTGTCATTAAAACCCATTTTTAAAAACCACTACAGAACATACATTTCACAAAGAGATAACAATTATCAGTGTTTGGCTTCAATAATTGCTACAAATTCTTTCATTACCGTTATATAATTATATATCTTTTTTTACTTACTGCTGACTGAGTGATTTGTCTTGGACCAGGAAACATTAACTTTCTTAATTAATGAAACTTTACACACATGCAAACTTTACATGTAATACAGCTTTATATTACTACAGCATGCACATGCATGGTGATGCTTTGACTACACCTGCCACCGACTTCAACCATGCCCTGCACCTTTGTGCCACATCTGCCCATTGACCACCCCACCACAGTGGTATTTCATATCAGCAAGATCAATAGCTGCTGTCATTCTTCATTAATAATGCCTTCCCAGCATTTAGACCAAGTCTTTCTACAAAGTGTGGCAAATTCACTTCTGCACAGAATAGCAGAAACTGTATGCTCTGTATGAACAAAGCAAAACGGAGGCAAAACTGATCCTGGAGCAGTGCTACTATTCTGAGATACAAATACAACACATCATGGATTTCTCTCTAAAATGCTTAGAAACGGACAAATGTGCTGATGTAGCAGGAGAAAATATGCCTCTGTCACTCCTATACTGTGCCACAGTGTCTCAAATATGCAAAGAGATACTTCTGCCTCAGTCTAAACAAGTGTGTGTGTTTGTGTGTGTATGGGGGCTCATTCCCACTTGTATTTCCCTTACTATAATACCGCTGTAAGCAATATCCAAAATGCGCTTTGTGTTGGGGCTTTGTTAATTGAATTAGTATCAGGTTAATTGAGTCTTCATTAATTTAGTCTGTTGTTTTCTGGATACAGATAGTCAATATATATGTCAGATATAAGAAAGAATTTTATTATTAACTATCTATTTTGTGTCTGTGTAACTTCTCATTTGTCCAGGTCATCGTTCTTCCTGGTAGTTTTTGAAGTTCAATGGACTGGTTTTTGCTCTTTTGAAAAAAATAAAACCCTTCAACAGGGCAAAAACAAGTACAGTTGAACTTTGAAAACTACCAGGAAAAATATTTGTTTTGTGCCTTTTCTCTAAATCACCCTGAAGGACAGTTTTAATTTTTTTTTTCCTAGACTGAATCTGTTTTCAAAAACAAAAAATCAAGAATTAATAACTCAGAACTGCCACAACTTTTAGTGAGAACACTTTCTCCAGAGAAATCTGTACCCACTCAAGATATTTTTCCTCAGTTTCAGACCTGGTGTGTTGGTAGACAGGAACTTTCTATCAGTAACATCACATCATCCTTTATGAACACCCGCCATTGAAGCTCAACCTTCAAATATGTTTACTGCTTGTAAACCTGCTCAGTGAATCTGAGAATGACAGTTTTCCACCTGTTGCCCTTTTCATTTAGTTCAGGCCTTTCTCTCTTTGCTTTCTGTATTAGTGGCACTTGAGAGAAAACAAGTGAGCGTTGAGATGAGACATTTAAGGTCAGATCTGAACTGTACTGAAAGCAGGGACAGTTTGAAGACCACTTCAGACAACAAATGGACCGATAGTATCCGCATTTTGCCGTTAAATTTAGATTGGCTGAGAGTCAGATGTGCTGGGTGGCACTGAACCTCTCCAACACGATCGCTCTGGCTCTACATATTGACAGCAACTGTTTATAATTGACATTTAACTGGCTGATGTAGTGAGGAGTGACTGATGGCCACTGCCATGATGAGATAATATACAAACTGAAGTAGGGCTGGATATGTAATAATGAACTGTCCCATGTCTTGCAAATCTGATGCTGAGCAAACCTACCAATGGCAAGACAAGGCGGGTCATCTCCGTGGCAACAATGTACAGTACATTATTGCACGGTGAATGTGTTTGTCCTTGCACGCCTGTAATATGACTCTGCAAGCTGTTGTTGTGTGTTAATTGACAGGCACGTCTACCTAAAGCTACATCAGTCTAAGTTTGAGCTCTAAGTGTTTAATACGGAAGAGATATCATGCACTTTTTCTCCAAAAGTTTTTCAGTATATATAAAATATGTAGACAAAAACCATCTGAAAAGTTCTGAAAGTTTAGTGACCTGTGACTAATATTTCATCACACAGAGCAGATAATTACCACTGATTCATTCCCAGTTGCTGCTGCTGCTGCTAGTTTGTTTCCAGAAGGAACCGATTTCTCTGTTTTGGAGCCCAGTGATAGCTGAACCATTTACCATAGTGTAGGGTTCAGTGAGTAGACGCTTCCTGGAATGGTATCGCTGGGAGGTGTATGTGATAATGGGCTGTGTGCATTAGCAAGGTTATGGTTTTGTTTTAGTACAGTGTTGTCGACTGTGTTGTTAGAGGCTGTTTGGAGGAAATACTTTAATGTTTCACCTGCGTGGAGTTTCATTTATTTTTGCATAGCTGCCATATCTATCTGCATGGCAATGTGCACCACTGCACCGCTGGAGAACACTGGCTCTTTAGTACCTATTTTAAAGCAACTGAGCTGACCTGCTTGCACTCTCTAACAGCATATATAGTCTTCCATTTACTGTGAAAAAGTGGTGTGCAATGACAGTTCAGATAATGCTCGGTTCTATCTATGCTATGCTGTAACTAGTTTGTAACAGTGAAGGCTTAGTAGGTTTAAATGCAGTCTTTGAAAATATTATTACACTTGAATACCACTTGAAGAGCATCTGCCAGTCTTTGTAATGTCATGCTGTGCAGCTGAACATTGTTCAAACCCACAAAATACCCTTTTAAATTCAAATAAATTCATGTAGTTTTCAAAGTTATTAAGGCAGTCAGTTATGGAAATGCACTTAGAATAACATACAGGACAATGAGAATATTGTCATTTAAAGAAACAGAACAGGGTAGGTGTAGTTAAATGGTTTTTGATAAAGAGTGGGATACTCTGCAAAACTGCTGATTTACCCAACACTTGCAACCTTGTTTTGATGTGATTATTATGTAGGATTATTAATATTTCTCTCTGAATATTTGTTTTTGTTCTTACTTACTTTTACAAACGATAACTATTTTACATGCACTGTTAGAGACACTGCATGCTTCACCGGCCTCTAAACTAGACTCACCATTCCTACTTTTATTGTGCTGTGGTTTCCACTTTACTGTATTTTGATAAGTTCTCTGTGCTGGTTTGTGTGCTGCAATAGGGCTCCAATTCTCTTTATTACAGTCTGATAAGATCCACCTCTTTTACAGTGCCATGATAGGGGCCATTAGTTCAGCTGGATGCACACTGCAGCATTTGGACAGAAGTTACCCCCAATTAGGCTGACCCGCTGTTGTGTGAAGGAACCTGGAGGAAAAAATTATTTTGTGGTGCTTTAAAATCACAATATCTCTGCCTAATTAGCTTAAGAAGCTGCTGCATTGCTGACTAATCTAAGGAGATAGCCCCAAAGTCAAGGTCTCAGGAGAAGCAAAATAAAAATAACAAATAGTTGCATATTTGAGAATATGTTTCATTTGGAAACCTACTTTTTACTATTTGTGTATCAGAACTGGAACAGCTTATAATGCAAAATTACAACTTGTGTAATAATTATCTTCAAAGTGGGTTTTTATTATTATGTTTTGGGTCAGAGTGACTCCTTATAAAAAGGTTTATAATGATTCTCATAAGCTGGAGTTCTGTCTTGCAGAGTTTTGCAGAGAACACCATGAACGAGCTGCTGGGCTGGTACGGCTACGACAAGGTGGAGCTGCGAGATTCAGACAACCTGGAGATAGGGGAGACGCCACAGCACATTTCTGTACTCAAAGGTAAGCAGCAATTATGTGCAGTTTGGCATTTTGGAGCTTTTTGAAAAGCACTATACAGTAACCTTCCAGTCAACATTTTCCACTGCTTCATTATTCAGCGTGTGCACTGCATAAGATGATGCAAAATGTTTTAACATTAACTTCTCATGAACTGATCATGAAACATAGCACATACATGTTGTGATTATTATGTAATCACTTGATTGCAATTATTTTGTATTGTTGCGATAATTGTCCCCATTCACTTGTATTAAAGCAGTTGGATGGAAACAAATAGAAATGTCTATGAATGTCCATCATCAGTCCTTTAATACCCTCTGTGTAGTTGGGCAATGTCCTCTTGAGATCCAATAATGAAAAAAAATAATGCTGTCCACTGCATAGGACATTTTATTAAAAAAAGTATCTGAAAAAAGTGTTGCATTATATTGTTTCCAATCAAGACGATTATTTAATGTAAAAAAGCCAAAACGTATACTTTCCAGGTCCCAGGAGGATATGCTGAAGTAGTTTTCAGGGTTTTGATTTCTGAAAATAATGAAAAATGGTAAAAGGATTTGTCCTCTGGAAACACATATTGCTAAACAAAAATTCAGAAATTGTCCTTTTAATATTTTAAATATATTATATTAATATATTATAGTTTTGTTGTCATGTAGCCAGAAAACAACTGATTCAATTTGTAAATGTGTTTATTTTTTTTAAACTTTAGTTGTCCTTGGATGGTTTTCCATGTTGCAATGACAAATAAAGGTATTCTATTATAAAATTGTGCATAATATAGAATTTTTTTTTGTATGTCAGTAATAAGGTTTTGAAGTTCTTTCTAGAAGGTAAACTGAAATTATATTATCTGTTAATGTCAATAAATGCATCTTCCTCTTGAATTATTGTCAAGCTTATGCTTTACCTGCAGCTTCAAATGACAGAAAATACAATTACATTGTTAATTGCAATTATTTGTATGTAGTGTCAGCTAAAGCCTCATAATTGTGATAGCCCCAGCACTGAGAACGTGCTGTGTCACTCCTTTGTGATTGTGCTAAACTGACATTTGTCCAGATGTCACAGCTGTAACATCTGTCCTCCTGCAGTGCCGAAAACACCCACTGTGTCACATTTTAGGCTCTAGTCTTACGGAGCTTCTCATCAGTTGTTCACTTCCACTTCATTTTGCTCAATTTCTCCCATCTAGAAAACTCGTTGCCAAAAATCCCAGCTTCAGCAGAGAGCGGCGAAGGCTCTCCGGATCGAGCCAACAGCTCTCACTCGTTGCCAGCCTCCAGGAACGGAGTCACAGAGCCCTCCACCACACCGTCCACCTCCACGCCCAGCACCAAGGAACATGGCAACATGCCCATCATGGTCCCTATGATCCCCCCACCGCTAATCAAACCCCCTGCAGGTAGGAAACACTGACACCTTTTTGGAAACAAATCAAAAATGTAGTCTGGATTTACAGAATTTTCAACTGTTGGTCAAGTCAAATGAAAAACCAAGCCAACCACAAACCAAGCTACAATGTTTTGTTTCTATTTCTGTTTTGCACAAGGCTACATGCAAAATTTCCAAATAGATCAAGGTCATCAACTGATTGCAGATGCATTAACCCATATGCACAACACAACACATCAACACGTACAGCCTCAGTAAAAAGGCCGAACTAGAACAAATGTAATAAATTTAATGCTTGTGCAGCTGTTCTCCAGACAGATTACATCGTACTGAGAGTGTAAACCTGCTCGCTGATTTTCAGGAAGTAAAAAAAAATCATCAGAGTGTTTATGTGGTTTAAAAACTTTCTGTCTTTGCAACAGCCACAAATCAGGCAGAGATAGGCGACTAATGAGCTAGCTACCTGCTGTACACCTTGTTTATCCTCCACCTGCCCAAGTGTCAATATTACCCCATCAACTCTCTGAGGAAATGTCCGTGTTCCTTGGCCAGACAGAGGGTTTCATTATCCCTTGCGTCTGCTGTGGCACAGGAGGTTGGTACGCCCCGGCGGAGGAGCGAGCCGCCTTGGCATCGCCCAAGAGGAGTCCCCGCTGGCCCTGCCTAGGCGGGGAAACAGATGGTGTGGTCCCACTTAAAGCCCAGAACCAACCCACCACCCGGCCGCCGTCCCCCTTCGCCCACCCCCACACATAGTCTGAATTATTCATGTGCCCCGCAAAATCCGACAAAGGACCTTTTGAGGTGTAGGTACGGCGGATGATGGTGGCATTTAGTATGGATGCTGCATAATTACTGGCAGGTTTTTTTCCCCCTCATGCAGATGTGAGAGTTTTAAGAAGGGCTTGTTATGAGGTGCCAGGATGTGGGACAGCGAAAACAACTCCAGCACCTCAAGATGTGTCTTTGTATGAAAATGTTGCGATAGTGAGATGGTTGTTTTGATTCCGCGCTGATTCCTTCCAACCTGTCCATTAGGCGGTGGCACATACATTATTCCAAGCAGTGTGCAAACCCTGATCCACCCACCGAGAGTTAGAGCGAAACTCAAAGCTGTGTTTTTCATTTTTCCGTTATCACTGCAATGGGTAGCAGAAAAGATAATAAAAAAACCATAAAGACAGAGAGACTATAGGAATGTGATAGAGAGCAGGGTGGGAGAAAGACATAAAATATTCATGTTACGTCCACTGTGCAGATTTTAGGTCCCCAGGGAGTTGTTCTCTTAATTGTGAGTTAGTTTTTACTTAAAATCTGATGGCCCCGTAGATCCATTAAGCTCAACAAGAGGTGAAAAGCCTGGCCAGTGTACGATAAGGAGGTGAGCGGGGGTGAAAGACTAATGGGCCTGCATTTTTTTCACCCTCACACCCGCGTAGTCATAATGTGATAATTGGAAGATACCAGAGGGAATCTCGAAGGATCTGTCTTATTGCAACAGCAACGGCACTAAAAGCCTGCAGCTCATCACCGGCAGTCACAGTTTACCACAGAAGAGACATTTCAGTGTCACAGAGGGTCTGTTAAAATAATTTGTTGCCTGCACTGACCACACAGTAACACTGCAGCTCCAACCTTTAATGGAGAATCAAACAAGGGACTATTGATGACATTTTTTTGTAATTCATTCTTTTAAGGCCACACTCCCACACAAGACATGAATTTTGACAAAGTAGCACTAACTGAGATATAAACCCACACACTTGCAAATACCAACTGAAAAAATAGCACCTTCTCCAAGAATCCAGTCCGCTTCAACTGCATGAAAAAGCGCCTTACTGTAGTATCTTTAATACATGTTTGTAAATGTGGTATAACCTTTTTTATTTTGTCATTAGTACTTTTTAAAATATTTCACAGAATATCATAAATCAAATCATGACTGCCCATTTTTTATCCTACCAAGTTATTATTAAATATATGTGGGCAGTTAGTGCAGAAACTGTGTTTTCCTCAAACATACCTAAATAAATCAGTCTAGTCAGTACAGTCTTCTATAAGAATCCATTTCGCATGCCCTGGCTTTGTACTTTATACTTATACTTATTAATGGCTCCTTCCACTCATGTTTTTTAGCTAAAAAGAAAAAAAAATTCTGTGTGGTATGTAAAAAGACCAAGGCCACTTCAGATCTGAGCTGTTAATTGTCAATTTGGTAAAACTGGACTGAATGTGCACTAACCTGAGCCTCAAAGTAACACAATCTGTAAGAGTTGTTTCTCATTCTGTGTGTCCTTGGTACCAAGTCAGAGCTGAACGTCAGCAGGAGGACCACTCCTTCGGTCAGAGGCTTCTGTGTGGATGTCAGTCATATTTAACATTAGTGTGCATCTTGTGTCCATTTCAAGGTCTCTAATATCCACAAAGCACCGCCATAAATAGGCCTCTTCCAATATCCATGTGCACATCCGGTTCTTTTCCTTTCTACTAAGGCAGGGCTTCATTATAAACCCTACGGTGGTTTTGTGGCTTGAGTCTTTAGCGGATATAACCAGCGCAGCATCTGGGCTGAATCAGTGGAGTTAATGCCGTTTGGTCTTTGTGTTTAATATATAAATTTGTTGCATTTTTGTTAAGATTCTTTACCTTGGATTTCAAATTTTATAGATGCCATCCTTGTATGTTTTGTAGTCAATATCAGTTCATTAAAGGCTGACTGTGCTACCACAGGGTCAATGTTTGTTATTATGGCGGACACCAGTGTTAATTAAAAATTGCACTTATTTCAGCTCTCACTGTGCAAAAGTCTATAGTGACATTTTTGTGAAGATGCATTTACATATAGGTTTGTATTAGAATAAATAAATCCTTTTTTGTGTGTCTGTGTAACCTTTATGTTTATGCCAAATATGAAGGGCAAGAGTCAGTGACGTACGAAGGAGATAACTAAATTACAAGCTTGATTTTTATTCCCTTTTGTTGCTTGTTATTTCTCTTTAGATGAGGATGCATCCAATGTTCAAATCATGTGTGCGTGGTGCCAGAAGGTCGGCGTCAAACGCTATTCTCTGAGCATGGGAAGTGAATTGAAGAGTTTCTGCAGTGAGAAGTGCTTCGCAGCCTGCCGCAGAGCCTATTTTAAGAGGAACAAGGTAAAAAATCCCGCTTTTTCATTAACAGGATGCCTTATTATACATGCTTTGTAGTTATATCACAAATCTGGTAGCTGAAAGGAAAGGTTGTTATGGGTCATAGTCTCAAGATTTTATAAAATGAGATAAAATGTATGTTTAAAGTTTAAGTAGCCAACTGTGTACATACAACACATGATGATAATGGGGAGACTGGGATAGAGTCTAAGGCATTTACTTGGGACTGAACTCAGATCCTTGGGTTTAAAGGAAATGAATTCAGACTTTCAATCACTTTCTTTCAGTGCGACTTTGTTTCTAATTTTAGTCACACCTTCTCTCACTGTAATTCTTCTCTGCAGGGAAACATTTGTTTAAAAAGTCAAAAGCCAGACAGTTATGAATGATCGAATCAAATAGACACCAACCAAAACAGAAAACTGACACTAGAGAGGTGATGTCGCACACTTGCTAATTATCATGTTAACATTAGTGTCTTAGTAGCAAATTCTAGCTTCTACTTCATATACAGTATATAATGATATATTAAATAAAGTAAGTTGAGCTAAACTAAACCTCTTGGTTCTTCATTGTATATTATATTACAACTTACTGTATGTCAATTAAACTTGATAAAATTCATTATCTGTCTATCTTGCAATATCATTTTTTCTTTATGCCTGAAAAACAGCACTAAGAAAATTATCATTGTTAATTGAAAGTGCACACTTTGAAGTTCCTGCAGAAATTTCTCATATTAGTAGCCAGAAAAACTCCCTCTTCTAAAAAGCAAGCATGCCCTTTTCTGTTTTGTTTACTTTTTCATAGTTTTCATAGTTTGAGCAGGAGGTTTATCAGTACATTATGATCATTATTAATCTCATGCCTGATTCAAGAATCTACAAAGGTCTATTTTGACGAAAAATCTTGTTTATGGTTAGCAGCTTTATTGGCTTAATTATTAATTGCCTTATACATTTAACCTGAAACATTAAGCATAAATCATAAACACCTTTAGAGAATTTGTTCTCTAATGTTGTGATGCACAGGTGGTGAGACAGTTGTGATTGTGTTGTCATTTCCAACCCAGATGACTGTAGTTAAACAATCTCCTTTCTCTTTTGTACCAAAGCTGGGATATATAAGGAATTACACTGTGAGTATGATGTGTTTCCTCTCCTGCTTGTCTGTCCTGAACTCAGTTATTCATCCAAACATAATCACTTTTTAAGCACTGCACTGGAGCAGGAGACAGACAGGGGTGCACTTAGAATATGTCTGTTCATTTCAGTTAGTGAGATCCAATTTCTTTTGTTTTCTGACACTTTTTTTCCAAAGCATGAGAATCCAGCAGAGCTTTTTGTCTACTGTACTGTTGCCCATTGGTATATGTTTTTCATTCCTACCGTAACATGTTAAATGATCATTTTCTAGTAACTTTTTCACTGTGCTAAATGCTAAAATGACAGCTGATTGATCTCCATGCTGACAAGGGCTGTCTGACATGTTGAAACCTCGTGGGAGAACATGTGACAGTTGTGAGCGCTACTGAGCTTCATAACAGATCAAAAAACAGCTTTTGAACTGGTTTTATTTTGATCTTCGAGCTCCAGAGGAGGTCAGAAGAAAGCAGATGCAGGTCTATTAGATTTGACACGCACACAGAGCTGACAAGGCAGCTCCATATCAATCAGAGATCAGTTATATTCAACGTAAACATGACATTGAATGCAAAAATGATGTGAACAAAGCTTCCTGCTTTGTTGGCTGGATGGCTCAGCCTTGCCTACAATTACACAATAAGACATTTTTTTTTGGTTTTGTTTTACAGTGACAGTAATAAAAAAAAAAAAAACATGTGTCAATGGAATTCTCCTGTACATACTGTATGCTGTTAGTGAAGTTCAGATGTGATAGTGGGGAGGGTATTCTGAGAGTATTAAAAAAGGTTTCATGAAAATAGTGTAAAAAATACATGAATGCTGTAATACTCTTTCCAATTCTCTATGTTCACCCCATTAATCAGCCCCAGACAGGAATTTCAAAGCATGTCCTCATATTGCAGTGACAGCTCTTCATTCAGGCATTAGTTGTCTGAATTCTAAAGTGACAGGAGGGATTATATCACTCTGCAGAAAAAAAATAAGACTGATGTTATCTTAGAGGCTCCGACACACAGACAGTCATTATATCAGCAATCCAGCGCCACATTTATGATTAAATGACCAACATAAAGACACACTTCAACAATGTGAAATTTTCATTGTTTAATTATTATTCATTTACACAGCTGCAAATTTAGTAATCAGCATGCTGCTTCCAAACCTGTTCAAGAATGCAGCCGCTTGATATAATATTTAATTAAGAGCTCCACTTCATGTTTGGCCTGACACTCGTGTAGAGTTACTTGTTGCTTAAGAGATGCATTTAATTCAGTTGCACAAGCAAGTGGGGAAAGAAAGCAAAGGAGATCATGAACAGGAATATAAGTGGTTTACCTCGTATGAAAAATATTCTTTTGGACATGAATGTGAATAATTTTTTCAGTGGACTTTCTCATACGTCTTCTTTTGTTCATTAATCTATTAAAAGAACACTGCCCTTTATCTATACTGCCATACAGCTCCCAAACTTAACACATATTTTACATATGAAAATCAGTCAGTTTTATGAGCATCTTTAAATATTTAAGCAAACCTACCACTTCTAGATGACCTTTTATAGACTGACGGATTAGTAAAACAAAAACCTACTCATATACATCTTGAAAATGTGTATCAAATTAAAAAAAAAAAAAAAAAAACCCACACAGCTTACAGAAGTAATGCTATTTACTTTAGTGCATGCACCATGTCAGATGTTTGCCGCGTCCATCAGCAGAATGCACATGTTCAAACATCACTAACACAGGAAAGGCCTGCTCTGCCACAACGGCTCAGATTCTATATTTTGTCTGGCTCTTGCACATTCATGCAGGCCATTTGTGTAAGCGATACCCACATGTTTCTTTTCTCATGCACCCACAAGGTTGGCCACAACAACACGGCCTGCAGGCTTTCTTTTTTCCAATAGAAAAAAAAAATATTGTCATGGCTGAAAAAAGGGTCTTATGTCTGAGTGTGCTTTGGATAGGGGAGAGGAGATGATGGGGAGGAGGTGGGGGGGTGTAGGGGGCGGGCAACAGCTCTGGCATTATGTTGCATGAAATATCTTCAGCTGCCTCATCCATGAAACCCAATCCCCTCCTAGGGTGACTATTGCTGCTGCTTTTTCACATCTCTGCATAACTCTACATTATATAGTGTGTGTATGTGTGCGGCGGAAGATGATTGATAGCTTAACTTGAGCTAATCACTTATGTGCCTGTTTACTGTATGCCCTAAGCTTCTGGATTAGTTTGTATGGAAGGTGCTGCTTCCTCGCTGTTCGCACTACTCAATTATTCTGTCTGTCACCTCACTCTGCCTGCTCACTTTCATTCTGTTTTTGACTGTCCACTATTGATTCAGAGACACAGCTTGGCTCTTTTTTCTTGTTTTGTAATGCACTGCAACTCACCGCCCCAGTGCATATTTTGCTGGTTGGCATGATGTGCTTTGCAAAAGACAGCTTGGAGTGGAAAGATATCAACTGATGGAGAAGTGCATATACCACTGCTAGGATCTGTGACATTTTTAGGGGATTAAAGGAAGGAATTTAAATTTAGGGTGGAGTTTTGCTTTCAGCTGCAGGTAGAAAAAGCTGCTCAACTGTCACGCTATTACACACAGTCGTATGGTTTCCCTCTATCTTACACCCACACATACACAGATAAACATGCTTGCTCATTGGACACAGTGCCAAGATTAAGTTAGGCAATTAGCAGTGATGAATTACCCTCTGTGAGTGCGAAGCATGGCAGCAGAAAGGTGTAGGTTAGAGGATACTTGGAGTCAATCAGCCTTACATTCTGCACGGAAAACATAACCTGTGTAAATCAGTAAGTGTGGGCTTATAAATGCCGCATGCAGGACTCTGTAACAAATGCACTGCTGCAGCATCAACTGTGATGAAATGTGGCTTGTTTCTGTTGCAATAGCCCCAAAAATCTGCTTTGAGTTGAGGAGTTTGTTTTTTTTTCTTCAGAACTACATATTGGTAGATTGTAAGACTCATGTGTTGTTGGTGAGAAGCAGTCAGGAGAACTAGTGCAGTATATAAGTCCTGCAAATCTATAGAAGGTACATTGTATATTTTTAATGGAATCCATTTTATGTGAAAATAAAAAAATATATAGGGATCAAGGATTTGCTGTATAATTATCCTTACTTATTTTTAAATATCACGCAGATACATTCACATAAATGTACCATCTCCTTCTACAATGTTCAAAAAAGCATTAAGCAGGTTAAGCCGACTCCAGCTTGTGTTTTACAGGTCGTCTCTGCCGCAGCATAAGGCTTTTTGTTCACACCACGAAATTCCCCCCCGGAGACCCCAGACCTCCATCAGTGTCTTTCCCCGGGAGCTCCCTCCAGGCACGAGGGGGCAGAGTGCCGCTTCATGTCAGCCCAGAAATGTCACATCACCTCAAACACACACACTTATACACACACACCTCCACTGCACACAGCACCGTGATTGCCTCCCCACTCCTGAACACTTCGCAATTTACTTTGTATCTCCATCGGCTGCCAAGGAGGGCACACACGCAAAACGAATAAGAGAGAAGGGTGTGTGTGTGTGTGTGTGTGTGTGTGTGTGTGTGTGTGTGTGTGTGTGCGACTGAACCCATGTATTTGAATGTAGCTGCTGTGTGCGCGATGAAGTGTGTAATGTGTCTGCATATTGCAGTTGAGGCTCACCAGTGGTTAGGAAGCCTTGAGGCCTGCCTGACACAGCTTCAGGGCACAGAGAGGAAGGTGATTATCTCATAGCTGCCAGCCATTCAGCTCAAATAAAGACAAAAGTAACTCACACTAACTAGGTGTTGAGATTGTAAAAGTGATGCCACACACATGAACTTGCATGCCTTTGTGTCATTTTCTAAACTTGTAGGTGTGATAAACTAGAGACAGACAAAATGGGAAGTAAATTTACTTTAGTATGCAGGCACACCTATTGCATTTCAGGCGTATTCTAATGATGACCCAAAGTGCTTTTTCCACCTTGTCGAGTTCCATGCAGCAGCTGCCAATTTACAATCAGTATGCTGAGATGGTATGCCATGGTGACTTACATTAGCAGTAATATTGTACAGTCTTTAAAAGGCTTTTTTGTTACTGTGAAATTGCTCAGTTCTGTTCTTGCTGTTATAGAGGCAAAATTAAAAAATGCCTGCAAAAGCAATAAGCCCAAATAGTTCTATATGGGCTGTATATTACTTTAACTGCTTATTAAACTAACTATTAAAAAGGCTTATCATTGTACCCTCAAGAACACCTTCCATACCAGCTAACAACTGGGGCACCTTAGGGTAAAATAATCCAAACAAAATGAACTAGTTGAGATTCCCAACAACATAAAATGTAGAGACAAACTTGTCATTTTTGGAAGAATGTGCTTTCTCGCCTATTATGTGAGAAGTGCCAGGCCTGCACCTTCATTTCAGGATTTAGGATGAGCTCCACTGCTGCGCTCGGCTGTGTTTGTCTTTGGATTTAGACAGCCTGCCTGTGAGTGTCTTTCTTTAGGAAATGCAGCTCTTTTGGCAGGTGACAGGCACACACACCTGGACATGTATCCATGCCCAGATGGAAGCTAACACAGTGGCAGCTGGTGTGATGTCCCCTCAGGACAGTGGAGTCGCCAGAGGGGAGCTAGGCGGCCCAGTGTCCTGCTCTGTCGTTCTTAGAAGGAACTTCAGCTGGGTGGCAGCTGCAGTTTGCTGGCATGATGGAGCAGCGACAAGGGAAAAAAACACCTTGAAACGAAAAGAAACAACTGGCATTGAAACTACATGTCCCCAGTGTGCTGAGGCAAAACGGTGATTGACTTTGCCTGCAAGTGTTGTTAGATCTTTTTTTGCGCATTTTTTTCTGCACCTCGTAATAACCACATCTATCTATCTATCTATCTATCTATCTATCTATCTATCTATCTATCTATCTATCTATCTATCTATCTATCTATCTATCTATCTATCTATCTATCTATCTATCTATCTATCTATCTATCTATCTATCTATCTATCTATCTATCTATCTATCTATCTATCTATCTATCTATTTTAATCCCATTCTCTTTATCTGTGTGTGGCTCCCTGTGTGTGCCTCACGCCTCGTTCACAGTGCCAACACCTCATTAGTACAATATGCAAATGAACTGGCGCAGGGCCAGAGGGTCAGAGCAAAAACTGGAGACAGAATAATAGCCCAATGGTGCATCTGTGTGTGTCTGAGTGTCCTCAAATGCCTGCCCAGATTCATGTGTACTGTATGTTAATGTGTTTGTGCTAACCTGACTTTTAGTGTGTCCATGTGATGTGTCACACTGAACAGGCACAGTGCATGTATATATGTGTGTGTGTGTGTGTGTGTGTGTGTGTGTGTGGGTGTGTGGGTGTGTGTGTAAGAGAGAGAGAGAGAGAGCGAGAGAGAGAAAGACAAGGAGTGAGGAAAGTGAAATAGGCCAGCCTACGCCCACTGTTCATTTAGCACTGACAGCTTCTAAATATCCATGACCCTATAATCCCAGGTTTTGTTTTCTGTAACCTTTTGTGACAGAGTTAAAAATCTCCTCTGTTAAAATGTAAATTGTTTGTGCTTAACAATGTTTTCTGTCATATTCTTACACTGTATCCTCTGCGGTACAAATAACACTATGCTTCACAAGACACAAGACGGCAGTATTTGATTTATGTCATGCTTGGAATGGGAAACCCTACCTGGAGGTGAGGGAAGCAGATGGAAGCATAGGCAAACTCAATCAGTCTTTGAATTAAAAAAATAAAAATAAAAAAATGTAACATATACACCAGAATTGCCCTTCATCAGGAGATGAACGGAGCTGGAGGCCAAATTACCCATGACGAATCAAAAGGTTGCAGTGAGCGAATGTAAAGGCAACATGATATGAAAAGAGACCTGCTCAGGCCAGTGTTCACCTGTCAATGGCTGAGGCACAGTTTGAAATGTCAGCTTGGGGGCTGCAAACAGCATGATGAACACACATAATTGAGGTTAAATCTCAATTTCTGATAAGCATGCAGCTCAGTGCCCCGTGGCTGTAAAATATGAAGTCATTATATCACACTGAGGTCTATATTATATAAAACTTGCATTTCATTTAATGAATCACAATGGAGCAATTTGGCATTAGGCCAGGCAATCCTTCTACAAATAATAAAATTGTACACACCTGGCATAACAGCACTTGCTGCTTCAGCTTTCAAAGTGCCAAATTAGATGACTCACAGGAAATTTAGAATTGTTTTTTGTATTTTAATGCATTAAATCTGTGATTGTTATTTTAGGGCTTCAGGATTTTCTTTCTTCCTATAGTTAAATATATTTCTTTTACATACAGATCTCTTGAGAACATAAATCATCATATCTAACATCCACATAGTAGTGATTTACATTATATATTGCTGGCCATAAAGTTGGAATATTCCTCTTTTTATTCTTATTTATACACGTCTGTGATTACATTTGACCCGATGCAGTGATTACATACTGAGACCCAGTTACACTTTATCTATCAAATTTAATTACATTATCACAATAATTTCACGAGAAGAGCTTAAAAAATATGTTATTCCAACTTTATGGGCAACACAATCAATACATGCCAAAATTGTTTGTTCAGCTGTGGACTGTCCAGCTGGTAATGGTGACAGTCAGCACTGCAGTGTTGTGTTCATTGTCAGGTCAACCAACCTTAAATACTGTACTGTGACCTTAGTCAGTCATGTTGTCAAAATGCAGTGTCAATAAACAAGATATGATCTCATATAAAACCCATAAACAAAGGGTCCGTTCTGTAAAAATGGTGTTTACACATTCAGATAGAACTGACTACAATGTAGAGTATTAACATTAACATGACTCATAAAAAACTGCTGGATCTTTGAATTGTTTCCACTTTTTCTAACATTATATTCTAAGCCATGTCCTTCCAGTTAGTAGTCTGCATTCCTACGTGGCCTAGAGGGAACATGCTGTCTTTTTAGTTGCAATTGCCAGTCTGACATAGCTAAAAATTCTGAAGTCAGATACAACCATGAAGCTGTAAGGTAAATCCACCTCAAATCACCCGATTTCAGAAAATGTTACTCACTCACTATTTCTGATTTGCTTCAGATTTTCAGAAAATATACTCTAATATCAGGAGTCCAAGTAAGCACCTTACAAACTGCAGCTTTCTTCTTTATTAGTTTTTAATGTATTGGGGCTTTGACACTGATTTTACTGTAAAAACAAATGGTACAGTCAAAGATAAGTTCAGTGGCCTTTGAACTACCTGTGATAAATGCATGACATTTTCAGAAGTTATTCTAGGCTACAATATATCTTTGACTTTTGTAAAAGAAGATCTACAGCATATATGCCCAATTATACCTTGCTGAAACCTCTAACAAGTTCATTTGTGATTCAGAGCCATTTTGGCCAAGTGTATTTCCACATAGAGGTAGGTCAGATCTTACAGATTTTGACATCTCTCATGTAATATTGACATTGTGATGGTATTTCCATAAAATAAAATCAAATGTCTTTATTTATGAGACATCAAACACCTTAGAACAACCCCTGAAAGTATGATACATCTATCCTGAATAGTTCAAAAGTAATGCCTTATTGAATTGAGCTTCTATTTCTGTTCCACATTTTTATAGTAAAATCAATGTCGTATCCCATTTTTTTCTCAAAAACAAATGAAGATATAATGCTGAGATTTTCCATGGTGTTCACGAGGACTATTAACATTATTTCTTGTAAGTATAAGCAAATCGGATATGCTCAGTCAGGAGGTCTCCAGTCATTTTACATGGACCGACCCAGCTGGGTGAGGATTAGATAACTGGAACACACTGAGGACAACTCCTGGTGAGTTTGGGAATGACAAGATGCTGGTCAAGTAACTGCAAGACAAAAAGAAATGAGCAAAGAAAAAATAAAAAGTGATATGTGTGGGTGTGGGTTTCCAGCCTTAAATTGTTACCAGTAAGTATCTGTCGAAAAACACTCACACTGACTTGAATAAAGTGAGATTTTATACAAATTCTGACACCTTTGTAAAGCCTTCTATCATCTTGCGTTTAAATGCATCTTATATTGTGTCCTTACCTTAAATAATGAGTGTTAGAATTAATATTTGCACCTTGTAGCACTGTGAATGTGCTGCAGCTGTAAGTCCGAGTCACGCATGCACACACTCATACACATGGTTTTGTTGATTGGTTTGTGCACAAAACCAATCCCTTATCCACCCATTTTACAGTCACCATTTCTGTTCATCCTCTTCACTGTTGTTTTCCATTTCTGAGTTTCCTTGTTGCCTCTGTTCACCTGTTTATTTTGTCCATTCGTAAAAAGAAGCCATTATTTCTCCCCCCCCAGGCGAGAGACGACGATGGCCTCGGTGGGAAATTACCCCAGCACAGCTTTACTCAGGACACGCCCAGGCTTGTCTTCAAGACAAACAGCGATGTGCTTGTAAGGACCATAACCATTTAACACCAGATAGAGTTTAAGCTTGATGGCTACTGCACAAATATGTTTTGATGTTGTTTATTGTTAACAGTGTATAATTTTCTAGTCATTTTTTTTCCTGACATGTCACTGTATTGAGAGGTTCATATTTGGGCATTGAAAGTAGACATCAAACAGCAGATTTAGGTTATCCCAAAAAATAACTCACAATACCACCAAAGCGGCTTTATTTGTCAGCTTGTTTTTTTTTAGTTTTTTTTTTTAGTTTGTTTTGTATTAAGTTTGCTAACATTTAAGTTGGCTTTCATAACTTTTTCATGCATAATCATTTGTTTTGCCATGTCTATTATGCATATTCAACAACTTAGGTCTCCATCATTTCTAACAGTCAGACAATATTAACACATGAAAAGTTTAAATGGCCTCATCCTCAACATTTACACAGACATGTATCATATTCACACACACCTAGTGTATATACACAGTGTTTATTCTTTTGCAGTGACTATTGATTGATTTATTTATATCTATGTAAAAAGAATAAGCGTGAGTATCAAATACAAGGGTGTAGACTTCAGTCGGACATTGCACGGACACATTTAGAAAGGGTCTGGGGATTCTCCTGAAAAATTTATGGGTCAGACACTTCATTTCAGACATTCTGGTGGTTTTATGAACCAGTTTGTGTGGTTTTTTGTGTTAGTGTAAGATGGAAATGCGTAAAGGAAAACACCAAATGAAATCAAAATGGCGAGGTTTCACATTGCTATAAATTAAATAAAGAAATACTAAATTGTAAAAAGGACATGAAATAAATGCTGATTTTTGATTACTTGAAGCATGATTAGATGTGAGGTCAGCAAGGTTGATTTCGTTGTTCAATTTCCCAGCAGCATTGACAGCACGAATAAACATATCTATATAAGTAACCAGTGAGATGACTGTATTAGATGATGTTCAGCTTAAAGAGAAAAAACCAAGCAGAAATTAATCAGCTCAAATCAAATAACTGGGCATATATTTACTTAAGCAGGAATAATCACAATTTACTTAACCTCTCCATTCACACCAGAGTGCCAGCCATCTAGTTGCCATTTAATACATTATTTTCTGTAATAAAACTTTTATATTTGCAGTATAGGCATAGTATACCTTGTTAGAAAGCTGAGATTCTCCTCAAATGAGTTTCTGCAAAAATCCAAATCTTACCAATTGTATTTTTCCCATTTCTAGTCAAAATATCTCATCAAACTTACAATAAGACATAATCACCTAAAGAGTAACTTTTCAGTAAAATATAAAAACTTATTTTTAGACAATAGGTCTTTAAAATCTTATTTCAAGAAATCTTACCAAGATAATTTTCACTTGTTCCATTGGCAGATTTTATTTTATTTTTTTTTTTTTTGCTTAATTCAACTTTTTTTTTTTCTTAATTCAAGATTTTTTTTGCTTAATTCAAGCAAAAACAACAAAAAACTGGCCATGGAACAAATGAAAATTCACTTGGTAAAATTTTGATTTTTGCAGTGGCAAGTTTTTGTTATAGTATTCCTGAGTGCCAAAATTTTCACCATAGTTAGTGAAAGAATCAGTTTGATAGCAATCGAAGCTAAAGGGACTAGTGTTCAGGTTGTATTTTAGCCACACACTAAAGAAGGAACTTTTCCATGTCACTGATTAATTTTGGCCTTGTGTTTCTTCAGTAATAAGCCTTGGGACTTGGTGTGATAAATAGGCATTAACATAACAGCATTAAAATAAATTGGGTGGGAAGGAACAGGTTAAATATGCATCTGTATCCAGTCAGTAGGAAGCCTACAGATTCGATGCAAATGCCTGCACCAGATGACAGACACGACCTGTTGGAGGACGTTTTCATGTGACCTGAGACGTTAGGTCTGGCTGTGCCCCAACAGGAAGTACAGTTTTCTACAAAATACATTTAATAGCTCTAAACCTTCTGCACCGTTCAAAACACATCACACATATCTAAGTTTTGAAATTATTTCAGGAATATAGAAGCTCACTGATGACAATAATACAAACCATAACGAGTTAAAACATTGAAATAGATTAATATATGAGGGCATGTGTCATTATTAATGCCTCTGTGGCAGCACAAAAGATTCAGTGGATGTATGAGCCAGTAACATGCATCCGTAAGTAATGCTTCTTCCTTTGCTTCTTTCATGTTTCTAATGGAGGGACAAATGCAATGTTATAAATACTGAGGGTGCAAATCCCCTGCATCCCCTAAAATCTATACCTGTGATCAAATATCTTACATTGTTTTTCAGTCTTTGATTTCAATGACACATAGTCTCACAGTTATTATCGAAATGCTACTTGCTAATCTCTTGGAATATTTTGTTGTATCATAATTTATAAGTAAGTATGTACTTACTACTGCAGCAGCATTCCTGAAAAAATAAATAAATAAATAGCAGAGCAATCAGACTGGTTCTCATGTTAAGTTTTGTCATACAGACAAAATTCTGAAAAAATGTTATCAGATATCACACAACGCCCTTTTTCTATGTTCAAAAACTCACTATCGACTGTATTTTGGCTGCAGTTTTATCTCCAAAAATTGCTCCAAGATAATCTGTCTTGTTTATGGAGGAGCGGTCAGTTTCTATTCTTCTCTTGTCCCTCACCTCTTAATACTTCATCTCAGCAATTAATGTGGGTAGTAAAATGTTATTATCGCTAATAAAAAATGGCCCAAAACTGTGAAAACAAGACTCCAGACGTAATAAAGCCACATTTATCTTTAAGTGAAGATGTTACACATTAAAAAGCAAAGGCACACCCGGACAGCTACATGCCATTGGAGACATTTCATCTCACACAGGTCCGCTCTGCTGCAGTGACATTCAGACACAATCCTGCTGATCTCACTCATCATTCTTACAGGTGGAGTTATTTTACTCACTGTGTGCGAGAGAGTGTGTTCTGTGAAATACAGGGCAATTGAGTTTCACCTGGCCAAGTGAGAATGGCCTTTATATGTCACATCTATAATAAGTGATGGCGGTGGCTGGCTGTGATAAGAGTAGCCTGACAGGGAGTGCACTTCTGGTTTTCCTCTGCCTTCACCTGCGCTTTAAACCTTTCACACAGTATTCAGATTTTAATGAAGCAGCCTGCAGCACAGACTATGAAACATTTGGAAAGGATTTGAACCAGATATGTTTTCTCTTTACCTAGCCAGGTAATTATAAGTGTTAGCTTCTTCAATAAATGAGGCCACTGTAAACTGATAGTTTAGCTAATCATATGTCCACATGTTGCAGATGGTCTGTTAAGCCCTGCCAAAGTTTCATTTACTTGTGTAAACTGCAGTGGAAGTTTCATTCTGTTTTCTTATTCCAATGGACCAGGTGCTTTAAGATGACAGTGTCTTGCTACATGATCTAGATTTACAGCAGAATCCAAGGTGTGCCTTTTTCACAACACCGATCAAGATGAATTGTCAAGAGCGAATGTCTTTCCGGAGATTGTTTGGAGTGTGAGACGACTAAACCAAAAACCAAACGACGTGCTCACTTCAAGCACCTGGTTCATTTTCATGGGTTTAATCCTTGTGTTTTGCACTCTGTGATTATGCCAGCAATTTGAGAAGTGTCAAAAGAATCACATATCGACCTTAACAGGGGGATATACAAGCCTGTCCCTTTATGCACTTTTCCTGCTTAAACCTCTTCATTCTCAAAAACCTCTTCATCCTACACATAAAACCTCTCCAGGCACTGCAGCTTCATACGAAACCTTACAATCTTTGCGCCGTCTCAAACTCTCCAGCCTCTTAACTCTCTGCAACCTCCTCCTCTTCTTACTCTTCATTATCTAAATCCTTGACATCCTCTGCAATCTCTTCAACATCTGCAACCTCTTTGCCTCTGCCTGAAACTTTCTCCTCTTCTGCAGCAACCTGTTGGTCAACAACCTTTCTTCTTCTGTGAGACTGCTGCAATTAAATACTCTTCATCCACATTCCTTAACCTTTACAACCATCATGTTACATGCCAGCCCAGCAAACTTGTTAGATTAAAACAATTATACACTCTAACTAGCTGTTGTCTGATCTCAGAAGTCTTAAATTTCACCAGCGTCATCACTGAGTCAAAAGGTGGGATGTTCAAGAAAGCGATGACTGCAGAGGTGACTGCACTTGTTTTGAAGCACGATAATTGTTGTAATGCAAACAGTTATACTACACCACCAATGCTGGTTCGTTGGCCACGATGGAAATAAATGACCGTAATTACATTCAACTGCAAACATCTGTGTGCAGGAGTGGGGAGAAAGCAAGAGGGAGAAAGCACAACTCCATTAGCGTAATGCGCAGTGAAATTTCACTCACAGTGCAGAAAGTCGTTAAGTGCTCTCCATCTGTCTTTCTGAGATGAGGGAAATTCAGCACATTTATTATTTAAAATATCCTGGGCCTACCATTATCAAACTCAACTTGCAAGAGCACCTTTTTGACTTTTACTCAGTCACGGCTCATTGAATTAGCCAGGACTAAATGGGCAGTTAAAAAGTGTAGAATTCAAGGGACTGATATCTGAGCACCACCGGCGTGGGGTTTAAGCTGAGCAGCCGCTCTGTAGTCCACCGCAGAGCAAACAGATCTGTTCTGTTCTTCCTGCTGACAACTTATCACTTCAGAAGTTAGCTTCAGAAATTCCTCTTGAAAAAATTCAGAAATAAATTTTGAATTGTACCGGTGAAAGTTTTCCTTCCTAAATGTCTCTGAACACATTTTTAAGATATCCACCCCTTTGGAAGATGCTTTAGCACAACTGCTGCATTTAGTACTGAATGATCTGATGTTAAAAACTCACAGTATTTAAAGGACCTGATGTTTCATATATGTAGCAGCCACAGGATGTCAGGATATATATTCTTTTTAGTCCTGGCCAGTGGTAAAGTGTATGTACCCAGAGCCCATGCTAGTCTAATGTCTTTCAGCTGCTGCCAAACAGGACCCTGACAAATATAAGAAGCAGTGCGCAAAACGAGTGTATCCTCCTTCCGGTTGCATCCCTCAACTTATTAACATTCAGCAGGGGGGCTTAAGGGTCTGTGTGATGGATGGATGTCGTTGAGGGGTCTGACAACTGATTAATGCCTTAATTATCTCCAGCGAGGACCTGCCACTCCTCCCAGAGCTGACAGAGTGAGCTGTGTGTGGCCTGACGAGTAACGCCGTGTTCAGGGCTCGCCCACTGCTATCTGCTCTACCAGGGTCACATTCATTTTCTTCGCAAAGAAAAATTTGCAGTTTTTGTGCTGAAAAGGTGTTTAACGTTGATGAAACAGTGCTACAGGGGGTGGTTGGGGATTTTTACCACTGCAGTCAGACAACTTTTCAATAGAGGCAATTTTTTACTTCACTACTACTTCATGCATCACATTTAGATTCTGGCTTTTTTTTTTTTTTTTTTTTTTTTTTTTTTGCATATAGAGGAGACTCAGATTTAAGTTAAACATTTAATGGAAAATGAAATGAAATGTAATTCATTCATCATCACAGTTTGACAGTAAAATTTCAGAAATACAAATTGCTGTTTTAAGCCAAATTATTTGATATCAGGGGACATTAAAGTAGTGAACAGTGAATTTGTGTTCATTCATAGATTGTTACAGACAAATATCATACATTACCTGACTTCAAATTAATCCCAGAACATCCATAATTGATTTAGTGTCTATTAATTATATATTATTTTGATAGTAATATTAATAGTCACTTAATTTCTTTGAGCAATTTTTTAAATTAAATATTTGCACAGATTCCACAGAGTTTGGGTGTAGTCTAAAATGATGCGACTGAGTACCGACTATAAGTTTAAAATAAACATAATTCTTCATGTTTGTTGTGCTTAAACTAATTATTATGTTTATCTACTCTGGTACCACACTAGCTATGGAAGCCTGTTTGTGAAAAATCATTTTTCGTCTTGTTTTGCCACAGATGATAGTCTCATAGGGATCTGTGGTTAAATGAATGTCTTTATTGCCAACAGAAGGTGTAAATGGACATTCCTTGTTAGACCGAAAGTTATAGACAAAGTCACTTCAAAAGCACTCAGCAGTAAAATGCCATCAACTACACATTTGCCACTCAGTAGAATAACACATCAACTGAGAGACACGGATACACATAAATTCAGTTCATACACGCATGTGTACTTATATATTTGCAATTTTCAAAGTTAAGTGTTTGTTCTTGACAGAACTGTGAAAGTATTTAGAAAGTGTTTCCTTAAAAAAATAGTCTTTTAATGTGTTCATCTCCAGATGGTTTGGAGGCTGAGCTTCTGCTTCCCAGTCTACTTCAAAGGAGACTGTGTTGTATTTCATCAAGAACAAATTACAAGTCTTTTGTATGCAGGGTGACAGGTGCTGATACATTGTGTGTATTGTGTGTGTGTGTTTTTTTATTGCAGGTGTGTGATTGGTGCAAACACATTCGACACACAAAGGAGTACCTGGACTTTGGTGCTGGTGAGCGGAGGCTGCAGTTCTGCAGTGCCAAATGCCTGAACCAATATAAGATGGATATTTTCTACAAGGAGACCCAAGCTGCACTGCCTGGAGCACTGTGCAACCCAGGACACGGACCCCCTGTCGATGGTAAGGTGGAGTGCAGTGGAGGCGTTCAGCTGCTCACTCCTGAATCCTGGGGAACGCCATTAACAGATCTTCGACGTAAGGCTCCATCACCAGGGGGACCTTCCACCACCTCTGCATTGGCCTCTTCTACTTCCTCTGTCACCTCACCCTCAGACAATGCTGCTGTCTGCTCCCCATCCTCATCTTCCTCAGCTAAGATCCCCACACCCAGACCACATGAGAGCCCCACACTCCCTCCTCCACCTGTTCCTACTTTGCACCCACCTGTTGGGGTTCCCTCTGGGAGCCCTCCCATGGTAATGACACCTCGGGGGCCCATGCCTCTGCCTCTGTTCATGGAGCATCAGATGATGCAGCAAATCCGTCCACCCTTTCTTCGCCCCTCTGCCCACCCAGCAGGGCCCAACAGTCCCCTTTCAAATCCTATGATCCCTGGTATTGGTCCACCACCTCCCCCTAGGCCCCTTGGTCCAGCATCCAGCCCCATGCACAGGCCCCTGCTTTCGCCACATGTCCATCCCTCTTCTAATCCCAACCCCGGCATGATGCCTCCCCACCCTGGTATCCCAATGCCGGGCCTTCCCCCCTTTCCTCCAGTCAACATGATGCCCAATGGACCGATCCCCCTGCCTCCAATGATGAACTTTGGCATGCCATCCTTGGCCCCACTGGTACCCCCACCTACTCTCTTAGTTCCTTATCCTGTTATAGTACCTCTCCCAGTCCCAATACCCATTCCAATACCCATCCCAATCAGCCCTAAAACATCCAGGGACCAGCAGGAAAACAGTGGTCCTGTTCGTAGTGCTCCAGAGTCCTCAGAAGCTTCATCTTCGCGGGGCCATTCTCCAGGTATGTCTGGAGGAGACAGAGGGGAACATAAAGTAGAGCCAGCTGGTGCTGAGCACCTGTCTCCTGGACGCTCTGGCTCAGAGAGAAGCAGGGCAGTGGTGGACTTGACTGTGAAGGCAGAGGACAATTCGGGAAACCTTTGTATAACCAGTGGCTCAAGAGGAATTGATGGGGTTATTGATTTAACTGTGGGTCAGAGGTCATGCCAACAGCAGGTCATTCAGAGGGTGCTCCCTGGAGTGCAGGTCAAAGTAGAAGCAGAGGTTGAGTCAAGATCTCCACCAGCTGCAGGGCTAGGGAGAGAAGAAAAAGGAGGCCAGGATGGGACAGAAGGGACCTTCTCACAGGGTCTTCCCAACGCTATAGAGGCTGAGGCACATTCATACACACTGGAATCATCTGGCTCACCATCCAGCAACAACAGCCCTTCTTGCAATGCTAATCCAGCCACAAGCCAACTTAATTCTTGTATTTCTAACCCACAACCCTTATCTACCACAGCACGGAATCAGCCCCAACCTCCAACCCAGGATCAAAATAGCCCAGCTGCTCTGTGTAATGTCATAGTCAACGGTACAGGATGGCATTCCCTTCTCACTCCTGCCTTTGAATCTGACCGTAAAGGAGAGGGGGTTACAGGAGAAGGACAGGAGCAGCCAGCCAACGGTGAGCTGGAACGGGAGGCACTGAAAGAGAACAATTGCTCAGTGGGAGAATGGGAGCCAGGGAAGAGGGGCTCAGTACAAGACGAGATGGCAGAAATAGGGGAGGGTAAGCCAGATCCTGACTCCAACTTGGAGGAGGGTGAGCATGCCTATGCCCTGCCGCTGCTCTCCACCGGAGGCTGTGTGGTCATCCAGCCTGTGCCAAAGCCCGGTGCTGACAAGACGGCCTACCTGTCCTGCTCCATCAGTGCACCGCTTTCAGCTGGAGGGAGCCCAGAGCTGGAGCCGCCGCTGAAGAGGAGGTGTCTGCGAATCCGCAATCAAAACAAATGAGGTGAGCTCCTCCAAACGTCCACCCTAAAACATTTACAGCAAGCTTCTGCAATTCATGTCAATTGAAATAATTATTCATTTTATGTGTCCAGTGTGCCTTGGTAACTATTTACTGTACTTTACTTACTGTGTACTTGCATGATACTTCAATAACATTAGCTATCTCCATTTTTAAGATAAAGGTAACGAGTGATACACACTGTTACCACTGCAGAGGAACAGATGAGAAGCACTGAGACACTTTGGAACCAGCAGGATTTTCACAAAAATATCTGATTGTAATACATTAGAATGACTCTACATGCTGTTATCATGTTTGTAGGTGGCTGAAAAAGTCAGGGAAGGTTAATTTTTAAAAGTATGTTTATGACTTTATAAAAATAATTCCACAGAAAAGTGCATGCTGGGTATCCTGTTTGTCACCTGGTAGATTGTGTACTGTGTAGGCTGAGACATTACTGCAGCAGCATGGGTTTGACTCTGACCTGAAGCCATTTTTTCCCCTAATATTTCCAGTCTCTCTCCCCTTTTACTATGTAAAAAGGCGCACAAATCCCACAAAAAAGTCACCAATTTCACTTAAAGCCTTTCAACATCACTAATGAGATGTTTTCTGTGCATATTTCATTTCCAAGCATGTGAGATTCAGCCACAGGGTTATTTTCTGTTTTGATTGGCTTTATTATCGCTTTAAAATGATGCAATCACTTCAGAAATACAGAATGTGATGCCCAATTCACGGATGTGCAGAGAACAGTTCAGGCTCACACACAGAGGTGAAACAACCATCAGCTGAATTATTATCCAACGCTAATGCCAAAATGACTTTATTATAAAGGGTTAGTGAAGTAGGAGCAACATAATATGATGGTAATGCATCTTGGCAGGAGCAGGGGAATATGCCAGGACTTCCCCAGCTGTCTTACCAGGGGCATTTATAGAGCACAAATGCACTTACTAACTAATTTAAATATAATTTCAACACTCAGTCATGGGTTAGAGTATAAATGGCAACATCATAGCTAACATGCATGCTGAACTTGCTTTGATTTCCCAATGTATCTTATGTCAATTGGCCTGTCAGACATGAATGAACTAATATTAGAGCAAATACAAACGTGTTTACAGCATAGACGCATGTTTCACATGTCATTACCAGTATTATTAGTTAAATAAAGCAGCTAGGTAATAGAACTTATTTGACTGTATATATTTATTTCTACAACCTGGCACAGTTCCCATTATAAGACAGAATACTTGTTGCTCTCCTTTGACTGGCAGACTAGCTCTATAAGATGCAGAATGGTAACGGGAAGTCTTTCATTCCAAAGCATTCATTCAAAATGTTAATATCAAATTTAATGATGCACTCCTCGGGTTGTTAATTAAATGAAATTATATTCAAGAGCAACTGAAGACCAATTCAAGTTGTGGTAACATGAGGCGAGTGCTGTGAATTAGAGTAATTAATAATGACAAAAGATGGAAATGAAGCCCCATGCACTGTTCATTCTGCTAAAAGCAAAGCTAGGCAGCTAAAACAAATCCTAAACGTAATAGAAAAATGTAATGTGACAGATTTTTAAATATATGGTCTTTTTGATCATTAATATAGAAGAATACTAAATCAGTTTGCTGTATCTCATATTTTCCATTGGTGAGTAATATCAGACGACATCCATTATGAAATATCTAAAACATTATGTAAAATTTATGCCACCAGAGTAGCAGATATTGAATATTTCATTCTTTATTTGCCCCAAAGTGTCCTGAAGCTGATACTGATTGCATGTATTCAAGTGAATAAACCATATTTTGGAAGCTCTGCTGAAAATGGGCTTTTTCTTCTGTTTCATCTGCAGTGGCTTCTCAGTTGTTTGTGTGCAGATCTTGTACAAGTTCAGTCTAACTGTACTGATGGGATTGCCTATTTCACCCAAAAAAGGCTTAGTGGTGGGGGTAGGTGGAGGGATGGGGGTGCCAAGGGTTGTTCCTTACCCTCTAATTCTCCTCCCACTCTGTTTCACAGATGGTTGCTCTGAGGACCGCAGTGCCATCAGTGACACTCACTTGTCCGTCCCCCTACCCTCCAACTCTCACCCTTTACCACTCCACGTCCGCACACAAATACATTGTCCCCGTCCTCCCTCATCGTCCGTTCTACCAGCACCACAAATCGCCTTCAATGACTGATTAGAGTCCAACCAAACATGTTGATGTGTATCATAGCAGAGCGAACAGGACTCCTTTTGTCTGTGTGACGGATGCTCTAACTGAACTTCTACAGACATGATGTCATGGCCAGCAAGACTGCTTTGACCTTTGAATTATGGACAGTATATCCCTGCAACAGGAGGACTTTACCCCACTGCTTCTCTCTACGTTTAGAGACTCCCAGCCCACACTGCCCCTTTAACTGCCCCCATCTCTTCATTCAAAGTGATCTCTATAATGTTTGGTACAATAAACCATAGTGTCCAGTACTTAAAGCTGCTCCTGGGAAATTGACAAAGGAGCCCCCAAAGGAAATCTTCATCCCTTTCTTAAACACTCTGGTCCAACTTGATCCTAATCCCTGAAGTTTTTATTCTCAAGATCTCCAGAATTTTCACTATAGAGCCACACAGCTGACAAAAAAGGACCTTTGCTTGTCCACAACCAGCATATACTGTATATACTTGCCAACCTGACATCAAGAGTTTTGATTTTAACAGATGGTAGCTACAAATGAGCATAAAACAAATGCATACAGTCAGTGCAATACATTTCATTAAGTTTAAGGTGCATGAAAATGAAGGATGATTTAATAAGACTTATCAGTCAAAGGCTGGATAACAGCTCTTGGACATGAAAATACCTTCAGCTATGTTGAAAAAAAATCCCCACTGAATCAGCAAACTGAAGGATAAAATATTAAGTTTCACCAGCAAATAATGGCATGTGGGTGGAATCACACTGTCTGCCATTTTTCTGTTGCATCTATCAGTTTGTTCTTGAACCTCATGGAGTTTAGTCACATATTATCACGCCAGATTCAAATAGAGTTGCCATGATAATCATTCCCGCTATCACATACCATCGGAATGCTTTCTATGTGCTTCAACAATAAGCCACGCAAGAATCAGTAATAAAAGGCTCCTGCTGTTTGAGAGCAATTCAAGGCTTACTGCACTTCCAAAAGAACCGAAATGGCATGGCAATGTAGGAACTCTGCCAACCTGCAATGGGTACTCACTACCGCAGGCTAGTACTTAATCTTTTCTATAATACATTTGCAGTGATGTTCCTGTCATGGGTTAGTTTGAGACTGACTGCACTGAATTTAGAGAGGGCAGAAGGAAGCTTGGTCTTTCATAAATAATTCTCTAGGGACCTGGAGGAAAAGTGCTGAAGTAACACGACAGAAATATTTAAACAATAAGTAAAGTGAAAACAAATTCATTTCGAAATCTTCTTTTGCTTCTCTGCAGAATCTGCCTTTACATTACCTCTTTTTTTTTGCCAATGATTATTTGTCTTAAGCCAAATCTAAAGCCAGTGTTGTTCTGTTTTCATAGTCATGCTCACGGCACAGCTTTTACTAAAGGCAACCCTACTGTCACCTATCAGTTACAATGCAGCTTAAGCTATGAAAAACAGAGCCAGTGTTGAGTTTACACTCTTATGCAGGAGGTACATTGTACCAGTTTGAGATAAGTGACTATCATATGCCAAAGGCTGCAGGTGTGTTGAAACAAAACATGTCACCTGTGTTTCAGTCAAGAACTGAAGATTTGATTTGATAGATAATTTCTAGTTGCCAAAATAAGAAGCACTTGATTTGAGGAAGAAAGAAAGATACAGTAGTACATGAGAAACAGTATTACCGCTCGTGGTGAGATGTGAAGGTGAAATGCAGTTCTAGATTAAAAAGATGTAACATGACTTTAGGATCCTTGATCCTGCATTACATTGATATGTAGCCCCTTTCTATTTCACAGTTTACCTTTGTTTTATTCCATTCTGTCATGGTTCAACAATGTGTAGTGTGGTCAAATAAGGCCCAACATATTATTTATACATACATACATCCACAGATGCACACATCACAGATCTGTATACTCATGACACAGGTTCACAGACAATGCACATAGTAATTTTAACTTGGTGTGTGTGTGTGTGTGTGTGTGTGTGTGTGTGTGTGTGAGGCAGGTGCAAGCAGAGAGCCCAGTTGAGATTACAGAGTGTTGACTCAGAGTAAGCAGTGTGCAACTCTATCTGCGCCTGTTAGTCAGGCATTTAGGCTTAGCTTGCTGCTTGCCAAGGCCCTGCTTTGGTGTCACTTTAAGCATTTCCTTGCCCCAGCTTCATTTCTCTCAAAACCGAGGCAGTGGAAAAAAAACGGTCTTTCTAAGCAGCCTTTTTTTCTCTGTTTTTAATTAATCCATATGAATCAGTTTTCCCTTTGATTACAGTTTCTCTAAGTATCGTGAGGTTTCCACACACAGGCCATTCTTAAAAAGAGAGGAGGCTGATATTTTTCTGTCCGGCCATGAGTTGAATAATCGTGAATCTTTTAGTGAGAGCAATGATGCGAGGGCTGATGATTCATCTGCTTGGTGTTAGTAGGGGAGAGCTTTTCTCCAAATTTGTAACCCTAACTCAGAAAGAAGAGGATCAACCCTTTAAAAAAGGTTGTTAGAGGTTGTATTGTTCTACATGACATGTACGGCAGAATGAAACATGTTTATCCTACTAGCAGTGCAGACTTATGAAGTCTATGTTGGCACTTTGCCATAAAATGAACTGAGCACATTCATGGGAATCAGAGGAATGTAGATGCTCCTCTCTGTTTCCTCATGCATCACCCTTTGAAGAAATGCTAACAGTCATATTTCAGATTAACTGTTGGGCAACTCCTGGTAACATTTTATATTAAGGTATGCATATTCATCATGAACTAGTTGATTACTAGCAAATTTATAAGTGGCACACTGACTTAATCCTTATAAAGCACTTATTATTAACTCATTGTGCAAATCATTAATAGTTTTTCTCTGTAACCTCTGAGTATTGCATATTAATAGGAAGTAAGTCAGTTTTGGTACATACTGAATACATGTACATTAATATGATGTGTTACCAAACTCCCTTCCCCGAGGACATATTCTGAGTTAACCTCTTAACCTTTTGTCTCCGACTATGAGGCCAAACAGTACATTTCTGACTACTGCTCTTAAAAAGAGTTTCAGTACAAGAGCATTATCTTCCCCTGGAAGATAAAGTTTCTTTTGTACATGCTGTACATTTTTAATATAACATGTTACCAAATGCCCTTCCTAAAGGACAAATTCTTATTTTGATCTCTTGACCCTTTGTCTCCAACTAGGAGGCCAAACAGTACATTTTTGACTACTGATCTTAAAGAGAATTGCAGTAGACTAGCATTATCTTTACCTGAATATGAAAAGGTGGAGGCGGCTCCACTTTTAATGAGATGCCAACTGCAGTCCATTGTTTTGTCTGTTGTTTCTCCATGCTTGACACTCCCACACACAGACTCATCACAAAGTCACACATACAGATAGACAAAACATCACGCCTAATTGTGTCTGATCCTATTCCGCACCATTTTGTGTTATAGCGTTGCAAACGGTATACTGTCCATGTCTGAGACCGATGTTGAAGATGTGGCAGTCCTGGACTATTGAATCAGTCCCTGTGATGGCAAACAGACTTGTGACAAATCTCCAGCATTCCTTTTTGATGATGGACTACAGGCCTGGTCAACAGCCTGAATTATGCAATGACAACTATCTCCAACCCTGATAGAGACACGTGGTCCACAGACAAATTAAAACACGACATGACTTCATGTTACTTTTCAAAAACAACAGAGAAGTTGCCTTAACTCTTGCTTGTATAATCTCTACAGTTAAGACAATGATGCCCGCTTGTAAAGAAGACTCTCCCTTCTTTGTACAAAATGAAATATACCAGAAACAACAACTTTGTTATCTTGCTAGTGTCAATGTATAGATGATCAGCTTTTTCTGTAACTTGTATGGACCGTCACATTTTTGCTAAGAAGAAACCCTCCTCCCAACTTCCTTGTTCCTAAACATCCGATCTGTTCAACGTTTTAACTCGTGGTGGACTGTCAATCTTTTTGTGTACATTTTATAGTATTATTTATTGTTGACAAGTTTTGCATTTGCAGATAATAAAAAAGTGAAGGTGGTTTGACCTGAGCATTCTATTCCAATGTAAATGCCTGGTGAACAGTGAAATGCTTTTTTAATTATTAAACTGGAGAAAACAGTAATATGAGGAGATGATCTTCTGTCTTTTTCTTATGACGTTGTAACATGTACATAACATGTGGCCAAAATTGCTTTGGAAAATAATCTTTTTTTTGTGTTGTAACAGTATTTGTTTTATCCAGTGAATTGCTCATGAAGACAAATAAATAAGAGGCACACACAATTGTGTTTCATATGGGTCATATCTGTTCAAATGCATCTCTGTCTATATCTATATCTGTCTGTCCAAGCAGCTTACATAAAAACAACTGAGTGGGCATTGTTGTACAGTTCCTGAAAATACAGAAATGTATCTTTCAGCATTATTTATCAGTAGATATTGACTTGATTCTTCACTTTCCTACATTATTTACAGGATTTCAGTGATCCACCTCTTGGTAGAAACCTGTGAAATAATTACTGACTTTCAGAGGTGTCTTATTGTTCAGCTTTTAGAAAATAAAACATATAAATACAGAGCAAAATAGAAAAGAGAAAACATAAAAAAATCAAGGTGTGAACTAAAATGACAAAGACTCCTCCCCAGACCAGATTGTTCTGTAAAGATGGTATTAGAGTATTTTATTTTAGAGACCAAACATATGATTGCAAGCAGCAAGATGTTCAGTCTCCGTGGCAACAGATGATGTTAAGCGTGGCATAAGCACCGAAAGAAAGATGAAGTTTTATGTCGACTGACCAAAGACTGGGTATAACTGACAGATGAGCTCATGTCCTGTTTCTTTTGGTTGTAATAGATGACATTTTTAATAACTGAAAATCCATTTCATAACTTTCTTGGGAGTCGATCTGAGGATTTTTGCCAAATGTAGTCAAGACTCAGTAGGTTTAGAAGTTCCATCCTACTTCCTACATAACAACCACTGTTAAAAGGCCAGTATTTGGATAGTTTTTTTTTTATTGCAGCTCTCTACCAGTCTTTACATGATACACTTTATTTGTACGTAAAGAAGCCCATGCACCAAGTTTGACATCAATATCAGTTTTGTTTTCTTTTTTTAATTGTGGCTTTTTCTATCTTAATAATATAGCAGAAACTGACATTACAGGTGAGAGATGCAAGATACTTTACCCTTGGCTTGATCCATATAATCCAACAGTACATAATTTCCCCAAAACTGAGCGAACAGTTCAAAACCTACAATCCTACACACACCTCTGATTTTTATCTCCTTGTCTTACTTCAGATGTAAAACTTTGGGAAAAGAATCTGAAGAATGAGAACCTTTTTTACAACATGGTTCTGGGTACTGCCATAGATTTTAGTAGTGAAATAATAAATTATGAAAAAAATCTGTGCCTACGCAGCTTCACTGTTTGGCACCTAATTAGTGTCAAATTAGCAAAGAAATATTTAAATGAAGCTAAATATACAAACAAAGACAAACTCTTTATAAAGTTAGAATGATGGTAGAATCCTCCATGAAATAAAGTCAGTCTAACAGCTCTTAAAATGTTATTAATAATTGAAGCACAAAAGATTGAGCGTCACATTTATACCATGTCCTTCATTACCAGTTTGGCCTTTGTGATACTGTATTAAAACTGGTGATTAAGATGGAGGAGCTTGATAAAAAAAAAAAAAAAAAAAAAATCAATAATAATTTGCTCAAAAATCATTAGGTATTGTAACTGACAATTACATGACCAGTGATGTGTCATGATTTATTCATTTATTAATATGAACTAGTAATATATCATAAAATCTTTATCGCGGGGGACATTATAAACTCATATTATAAAAGGAATATCTCAAATTCAGTGAAGCAACAAAATAATTTAAGGAGAAATCCATGTCTTAATATGTTCATATGGAGGAATCTCTGACGTTCAGAGTAAATACTCTGCCCATGGGAAAAGTCAAATGTGAAATGCAATGGTCTCTTGCACCATCTAGTGACTTTTAGAAGTACTTACAAACAGCACAGTAGGAAGGTGATGGAAAAGGCAATGTTTGCCCATAGGCAGGATGTGAAAACACAATGTGTAAAATACATTTAATACTATATATACAGTAAATATACAGTATGTATATATATATATATATATATATATATATATATATATATATATATATATATATATATATATTTATTTATTTATTTATTTATATATTTATATATTTATATATATTTATATTTATATTTATATAAATGTGCTGCTTGTATTCCATGTGTATATATTTCAATTAAGTGAGAAATAAACAAGGAACTTGAAATGAAAATCTACTGAATCAGACACTGTCAGGTATTTCATCACATGCAAATGAACAAATGTTATGGTATTTAGGTAGATGTTATCTTTCAATATAATGAAAAATATCTTCACTCTACATTTTTCATTCACTAGCTCTAGCACAAAACCACATCTTTGCACTGTATGAGAGATTTCAAGAGTATTTTCTCTACACAGGCTTCCTGGTCAAACTGCTCCCCCTCGCTGTTCTAAATGGAACACACCCCACTAATATGAAGTTATGTTTCTAAAAGTCCAGAGTAATGACCTGATCATCTGTTCTGTCTTCATTCTGTCAACATATTTAACATGTAAGTACCACTAATAATACAGTTAATGAATACAAGCTACTGTAAGATACAAGCATCATAGCAGGAACATTTGTTTTTTCTAAACATTATTGGTTATGTAATGCCACCTAAAAATGATATTATCATTTTGGGACCATTGTGAAAAAAGAGAATATGCAGCACATGATGATGGTGTCTCATGCATCTGGATTCTTTAAAATGACACACAGTGTGGTCACTCACTCCTGATAGAGTGTAATACTTGAAACAAGAACCCACAATGGCAAATATGAGCTCGGTCTATATCATCTATATATTCGTCAAAACTGCACATGTGGTGGATGCATTTGATTGGGGCCTCAGGAGCCCCTTCCCCAATTAGTGCTTTTTAATAGATGTATTAAAAGGCATTTAATAGTGGTATTACAAGGCAGTTAACATATGGTGATTAAAGCCCTTTAGAAACTTTGCAGAGCTGTCCCATTCTCTTTTTTGTTGTAGTATATTTTTAGGATTGATTATGATTACAGTATACTCAGCCTGGTCAAAAAAACAAAAACATATCCTTATATTTTATTGGACCACCTGTAGCTTTGCTTATGGTAGTCTTTTACCATGGCATAATTTCAATAAGCTTATGCAATGTCACAACATTTATCACTATTCTTTTAAGGACACATAGCGTTACTAAACCTAGACCTGACCAAATGAACAAGCCCCAGGTCATAACACTGACCCCACAGGCTTGTGCTGTTGGCACTTGGTATGATGGGTAATCGCTTCATGATGATGATTCTAAGGGTCCATGACTGACAGGGCCCCTAGAAAATAATAGATTATTAATCCGAAAATTATTAACCTATTAACTTGAAAGAATGTTTGCCTCACTGAGTACAAATAAAAATGTTTGTTTCTTTGTATTAATTCTGTTTTGTTTATGGCAAAAAAAGAATAAAATCAAGTCAGCCCCCACTGATGTAATTTTAGCACTATTAGGGATATATTATGAAGTGTATTGAATGATTCTGTTGGGTTTCTGTAAACTGGCTTCGAGTTTGGTTTTGACCAACTCTATATATAAAGTGTCATGAGATAACTTTTTTTGTTGTGATCTGGCGCTATATAAATAAAATCTGATTGATTGAGTGATTTGATTATTTTCCCCCTGTAAGTCGCTTTGGAAAAAAGCGTCTGCCAAATGCATAAACACAAACATAGAAATACATGAAAGAATGAAATACATGAAATCGTAAAATGTTTTGTAATATTTATATTTGTATTTTGTTATGTTTTTATTGAAGTGTTGGGACCTAAAGTGATATTTTTCAATCCCTGGGGGGCACCCCTAAGATTAACCAGCAGAAACGAGAATGTTTACACTTTATAAAGGTGTTTTGTTGGCTTCGGAAGGTGTGGACAGGTGATAGAGCGTGCGGACAGAGCGCAGGACAGGTGGTTTATGGGTAACTGAGTCCTGTCTGTGTTGATGTCAGGGGGGAGGAGGGACTCCGACTCTGAGTGTCGGTGTGTAGATGTGAGTGTATTGTCAAGAAATCAGCCGCTGTCGCCAGAGGACTTTTTTTCCCCTGCTCGAATGAAACAACTTTTTTTGTAAATAGAGCCTGCGGCGAGGACACGACGAGGAAGACAAATGCGAAAATGCGAGAAGAAATCCAGGAAGAGAGTGTGTGCTTATTAAAAATTCAGCGCGCGAGAACAGACAATATCGCCCTTTCGGATGAGTTGTGGCAGCACCGAGGATAAACACAACAGTAACGGGCTCCAAACAGCGGTGAATGGGGTGACACGAAGCGGATACCTGGGTTAAAACCGAGTCCAGAGTATTTTCAAGCGGCCAAAAACCAAGGGGAAGGGGAGGAGAGGGGGGCAAAGAAAACGCCCTGCTGCCTGTTGCTGGTATCTCCAAATCCAAACTTTATCGCCGAGTTGGAAAAATGCATCTATGGCTCAACGGGAGGTGATAATTCATGTGTAAGCCTGTCTTTATTAGCCTAAAGTCAAAGTGCTAGCCACCTGGGGCCTGCTCACTTGGTAACTTTTGGAAAGCGGGGAGTCTGTGTCTGCTTTGGGAATATTTTCTCCTCATTGTGCACACTAGCTATTCCTGTTGGAAACGATTTGGGTGGGCTGAGAGCCCACGGCTGCTCCGCTAGGCCCACAGCCATTAGCCAGGAACAAAGAGGTGTCACATGTAAACTCACACACTTTTAGGGGAAAAAAACCCTCCACATATATATTTTTTTACTCAACTTTTAACGACCGACGCTGCAGACATGTCTCTGGGCGCCGAGAGGAGGATGGAGACCCGGCTGAAGAAGCTGGAGGACATGATCCGAGACCCCAGATCTGCCATAAACCTGGAAAGTTTGCTGGTAAGTCAAGTGGGATCCCCTCATCGATTATTAATGAAGCCATGTTGTCTATTCGCTGAAACGCTAGACACGTATGCACAACACACTTAGGTAACACTGCTGGTATTTGTGGCCCTTTTTTCCTCTTATCATTACCCGAAATGTAACCTGCTTTGCCAACTGTTAGCATTGTTTTTACATTGCAAAGACTGTGGTAACACATAAAACTAATACTCTTATTTTTCCTCTCATCCTCATCACTTATGAATCTGCACATTTTCCATTCTGTGCCTGGATCAGATCATTTGCCTGAACACCTAATTTTTCAGGAAAAGGCATCCAGATAACAGCCACATGGTGGATACAGTGCAGATAGGCCTGATTAATAGTTAAGACTGGGTGCAGACAGTGCAGTTTGGGGCTCTGTGAAGCGTGTCTAGAGATTAGGATTAACCAGTGGAGAATGTGCATGTCCCACTTGTGTTTGTAGTGTGTTTGTGGAGACTAGTATTTCCGGCTAAAACTCCCGCTTGGGTAAAATAACAGTTGGGCCCACCAAACCAGGATAGTCCTCCCACTCCACACAAGACCCACTCACCTAGTCTGCACAGGAAAATGTTTTTTTTTTTTTTTTTTTTTTTTTAGGTGAAATTACTTGTGTTAACATGGCCCGGAGTATCTACAAATAATCAGCACTTTGTTTTGATTTGACTTTAAACATAACCCTGAATCTCAAGTATGGATTGACAAATAAAGTTTTATAGATGTTACATAAAATCTATTAATCACCACAAAGTGATGATGACTCCCAAGTATGTATCTGAGGATGAATCATTGTTTTTAATGGGTATTAAGCAATAACTGTCCAAACTAGTCAGAGTAGGATAAGAGTGTGTGAAGTTTCCTCTGGCGCTGCAATCTGACAACAACATGTGACATTTCAAAAGCATACAGACAAAAGTGATGCCAAGACTGGAAACAGAAAGGCAGTTAAATGTTTGGGTTTTTGCTTTTTGGGTTCTGGTATTTTCTCATAAGTTTGGGGAAGATGTATTTATGTGGCTGTAGAGTGTGTCAGTCCTTCTATAAGGACATTTTAAAATATGAAGTATAGCATTATTTTTGATTATTTTTTTGTTGTTACACACGTTCCAACATTTAGCAAATAATCCAGAAATATTGAAAACAGACAGTCATTACATTACATACAAAATGTATTTAATTCTTTTTGATGCTCTCCACACTAATTTTACATTAATTTGGCTTTGGTGCTGAAGCTGAGCGTTAAAACGGGAGGGAAACCCCTGACTAAAGTAGTACATGATTGTCCCCTATTGGATGCATTTGTCAAGTGTTCAGTCTAAAGTTGCATAACGCATTGAGTGTTTTCTAAAAAGAATCCTTCATGCCATTCAGATAGAATATGAAAAGGGTCTCTAAAACTACAGCCCTACACTATTTTCTCTGATGAAATTCAACAAACCAATCCTTGAAATAAATCCAGTCACATCAGATGTTCAGTCTTATTTGCACCCCTATATATTTTGAAGCTCTTTTTCTACTTGTCATTCAGAGCCACTTTGTCTGACTTTGCTAACATTAAGTACAGTTACATCTGCTGTAGGGGTGGCTTTTACATTTTTGGGCCACTGAACTGGATCTGACATAGGGCAAACACACTGTCTATTCTATCTTTAAAAGCAACACCTCACCCCTTTTAATGGGCCCCATCTAGCTTGGGGGCCCCCTGTACATACCCTCTACTTTTCCCCCTGGCACACTACTTGAGGCAATTCCTGTCTATTCCCACTTCCTTTTTAAACATTTAGTGGAATACTTATTTGAACACAGGTGGTGTTTACTTCCTGCACATGAGCTGTAGAGATAGAAGTGTTGAGTGTTTGAGACAAAAGTTGAGTGGGAAGCATGCGTAGGAGAGAACAAGCTTCAGTTTTCCATTTTTAGCAGCCCTGGTGCTGTCGCTGGGATCAAGAAGTTTTGCTGCTTGTGATGGGATTTTACCACACACTCACGCACACAGTAAGCTTTCAGAAATTTCCTTTTTTGCAGGTGGAATATAATCGTACATACTTTTGGTGCCATGATAATTACTCACAGGCTCATATTCAGTAAACAATGAATCACAAATCTCCTGCTATTATGGCACAGCAACAGCATGACGGAGAAAAAAGGGCAGGAGCAGCTAACTGGAAGTGTTACTCCAATACTAAATGTTGCCTCCTTTAAAAAATTGGCTTAGGTAGAGTTGACCAAGGAGGTGTGGGCCTGAAGATATACAAACCTGATCAGGAGGAATCTGCAGCATCTGTCAAGTGGACTCTTTCATCTTTGTTTTATAGAGAGAGATGACCAGATCTAAGTTGGCTTATATTGTTGTGCTCAGTCATTTAAAAATTAGGGAGTCAGGATTCCACAATTTATAATGCCACACTCACTTCTAAACAACTTATAACAGCCAGTAAAAGTCCCACAAATGGTACTTTAAGACACAAAAACTGTAAATCACTGTGTTGCTTTTATCAGTATTGGCTCAAATCTGACCTGAAGTCTCAGCAGCCCCCTCTCCCAGTGCAAAGTGCTCTGATCATTATTGTGCAGCACACCACTGCTGACTGACTGGAGGACTGGACTTACTTGGCAGCTCAGAGCACAAGGAGTGATTGTTGAGGGCATGCAAAAGAAAGGGCATGTTTTTAGATAAAATAAATACGGACAGTTGATTGTGAGTTGCCTTTCTGCTGTCCTAAAGGAAATGACCTCACTGAGTAAATAGTTGGCAGCTATATATGGGGCTCAAAGTCCCTGCCAATGACTGCACTTTCTCCTTTCACTTTTTAGCCTTATCTCTTCTCCCTGGCTCTGCAGCCAGCCCCTCCTTTCAGGCTTGTTAAACACACTTCAGGTATTTTAGCTGGAGCCTAATGCCTCTTGATTCAGCTGCAAACCTGGTACACTCTGATAACTTTGTGCATGGTACTTAAGTGTGAACGATGTGAGAAAAAGGATAGTCAAACATTAGTGTGATGTCTTCCAGATCATCTCTAGGGGTATTTCTGGGTATCTCTCTATATTTGTTCCCAGTGATGCTTTCCTTATTCAGCATTATGTAAAACAGACTTTAGTGTTTCCTCTGCATGCATAGACCACTTTTTCTCTGCTCATTTCTCTCTAATCTTCTTTTACACATTTCCACTGTTCTTTCCTTCTGCCTGTTTCATCCACTCAACACTGATCTAATGTTTTTAAGGCTTTTCCTAGCATCTCATGTCTCCCCATTTCTCCAGCTTCCCTGTTCCTGTCCATTGCTCTTATCTTATTGCCTCCCACCCCTACCCATCCATGCAGGAACTTCTTCCTTTCATAGTGTAGCTCTTAAAGGAGGAGGGGATAACCCCCATGTGTCTTGTTCTCTGTCTTTTTCCCTGATAGTCAACCTTAGTGTCCGGTCTGTCTCTAGAGTGCATTTGAGTTGCTCTCAGGCAAGCAGCAGCAGCAGTCCCGGCTTCAATGTGCTAGCTGGATAGAAACACTGCCTTATAAGGCACTGGGGACGGTGGCCCCAGCCAATTTTTTTTTCTTTCTTTTTTTGCAAAACAAGCCAGTCTCCCCGCTCCACACCTCCTCTGGAGAGACAGTCAGGCTTTTCTATGGCCTTTTTTTGGATTTTGCTTCACTTGAGTGAAGAAGACCCTTCGTTTTCCCAATGAGAAAGCCCTGAGTAGCCTTAAAACGTCACAGTGTATTTCAGTCATATAAGTTCAGTTGACGTGAAGGGTTTAGTAAAATGGAGGTAAAAGGAAAAAGTACAATATCCTGTGACAGATATTTAGGCCCTGTCCATACGAAGACGTTTTGGTCGTATCTGCAAACATGTATCGGATAGGCCTTTCATTCACACGAAACCGGCATTTTCAGTCACTGAAACCGCAACTTTTTGAAACCAGGTCCCAGAGTGGATAAATTTAAAAACACTGATTTCATGTCTTTGTCTGTGCGACCAAACCGCAAGTTTCCTAAAATGATGATGTCATAGTTCCACCTCTCTAACCTTTCACCCCAGCTGCAAGACACCGCTTCACAACAACAACAGCAACAACAATGGTGGACTACAGAGTGCTTGTGCTACAACAACTATTGAGCTTATTGGAAATACTGAATCAAAATCTTTGGCTACTCTATCATTACAATAAGCAACAAAAAATCATAGCTAACAATATTCACTACATGCTCTCAGATTTACTGTGGAAAGGGGCAACCAGGAGGTAATTGGATCAGACCCGGTAGAACCAAGCAAGCTTTATGCACATGCTCCACGTCTTCGTCTCTGTTTTTTGCAAGAGCATTACAACGCCACACACAGGCCTGGCATTTGTACTACATTGTTTTCAGTGGTTTTGTGTGGACGCAGATATTTTCTGAAACAACTGTGTGTTTACGGAACACTTGAAAATGACAAAGAAAAAGATTGTATAGGAAAAGATGCCATTTCGTGTAGATATGGCCTTAGTCTTAGGATGGACTTTGGACTGTTCCCATCTCAATTCATATCTTTTCCTTTTTCTGCTCCATATTGTACATGCCTGTTATTAGCACAGGTGAGTGTTAATTTATAATGGAATAATTAGGTGATAAAAAACAAAAATAAATCTGCAACAATGACTTATTATTTTAATTCATTTTTAGTATGATTTGATGTCATAAAGTTTGACACTATTTTCTGTTCTCTGAGAGTAAACTGTACAGTCAAGTCAGTTTAATATATAAAGCCCGGCATCAAACATCTGCCTCAAGGAGCTTTACATTCTGTACAATACAGAACACCTGTCCTTCACCCTCGGTTTGGTTAAGGACTACTCTAACCGCCAGATAAACATACAGTATATTACAAACATACCACTGTATTTCTACATTTTGGATAACTGATTTAATGAAAAAGGCTAATTTACATAATCTTGCAAGGTGGAACAGTTAACTGATTAATTGTGAAAATAGTCCTTAACTGCACTTTCACAGAATGTGTCATGTTCATGTCTGCACACACGTTTACCTTGAGACATTGAGTTTCACTTTCATTTTTAAAGGCAGGTTAGACTTCATTAGGGATGGATATTGTTAAATAATATTCCGTACTAATGCCTCTGCTTCAATACCAGTTCCTTTACGACATAAAATATAAACCACTTTACCACAACTTAAACTTTAAGTTAAAGTTGTACCTTAACATACTAATAAAGTACGAAAGCTGCTAAAATGTCATATCGAATAATACCATGCGAGGTTGGATACTCAACACTATCTAAGTAATTCAGTCTGAACCATAAATGTATTTATGGTTCTGAACCCTGCTCTGCTCTACATTATTCAAATTTTGTTTTTAAAGATAAAAGTCACCCTGTTGTAAAACAGTCCCATTAAACCATTAAAAACAGATTAGAAATCAAAGTCCAGGAAAAGGAGGCACACACATACACCTCCTCACACACATAAATACAGACATACTGTGCTGAAAGACTACTAGTATTACAGAGAGTACTACAGAAGGTGGCAAAATTGGAATTTTTGCCACTGCCTGCCTGGTTGTACAACAGAACCTCAAATAAACTGCTGTAAATGTCATCTGTGATGTTAAAGTGACATTTGGACTGGAATAGAGTGGACATCTTGATGTGTTTGCAGGTCTATATGGTTCTCATGTCAAAAGAAATGTATACACCCTGAGATTTGTCTTAAGCTCTGGTGGATCTCCTCGTCTAGACATAAAGATGTGGATAATGTGACTGTGCACACAGCACTGACTAATGCACCATCTTGCAGGCCCAAGGCTCATAATGAAGTATTCACTCTTCTTTTTTGCATGGCTTGGGGATGTAACAGCTGTGATGGAAGATTTGACTTTTCAAGAACTTTCACTTCCCACGCTGATTAAAAGTGAAAGGGACTTGAAGCAATTCTTGCAAAGTGCACTACAGTTGACAGTCTTCTTGCATTGTGCCTGTTGTTGGTCTGATGTGAAAAATCTTCCGGTTGTCGAGTGAGACTTGAAGACATTGCTACCTGAGTCTTAGAGTATTTTTAGTTTTAAATGAGGGTGAGTGAGCAGAGCAGAGAACCGGAGGCTCCCACGCGTAATGCTCCATCCATCTGGCCTCGGTGTTATCATTCCATCACAACCTGCTGCTGAAACAAAACCTCCCACGCACATGCGCACACTCTTTCTCACGCACACACACATACATATGTGCAGGCTTGGGTGCTCCTGGACTAACATTTGCATTCACAAGCAAACACATTATTCACTTGATCTTAGCAACACACAAGGTGCATTGTGTGCAGCTAGCAGCAACAATACAACACATTACCAACCAGCTATGGATTGTCAGTGAGTTCATACATCTTTCATTTCCTTTAACAAACCAAAACAAGAGTGTTTGTGTGTCCGTGGTGGAGTTCAACAGTGCTTTAGTGTTTAGAAGTGGCAGATTTTGTGCCAGTGCTCAGAATTGTAATGTACAAATGTAACCGTTCATGCCAAGAGGATTAAACGACAGTGAAACTGAAACTTTCCGCTGACAACAAGCATAATGACATCATTTAAGTGTTATTAGCTTTTTATTGCAAGCTGGCCTACTACTGTATGTGTTAAATACAGGGGACAGAGTTCTCCTTACTGGCTTAAAAATAGAAGGATACAGACACAAAATAACAGAATAATTAAAGATGAACAGTTATTGTGGCAGAAACTGTGTGGGCTGGAGCTGACTACACTGGGACACTGTAATAATTATTCCTACTTTATTATGTAATTTTTTTTTTAGTAAGAGAAGGATTATTATGTGCATTTAGAAATCTGAGTTTAAGGTTAACACATGGCAGGACCATATGTACATGCTGTCCTTTGCTTTTTTTTCTTGGCACATTCCTCTTTATGCTTCATAATAATAAAGCACGGGTGCCAACAATCCATAGGGCACAGGATCATGGGACAGAAATCTGTCAAATGCAAAAGTAAGACATGCTCTTATTATTCCCCGCGGAGACATTGGCTGTGCTATTTGTGAGCCTCTGCAGAATTCCTGCTGTTGTGTCTTTCTTGGAGAGTTTAGGGGCCCTGCCTGGCAAAGGTCCCTTAGCTCTGCCCGGCCCACCGTTTATCCCGACAACTATTTTTAAAACGGCTGGAATTCAATCAAAACATGAAGTTTCTGCTCAATCCTTTTAAAGCCCAGAGCGGTTCTGCTTGTTTTCTGTTCCAAATGCCTAGTGATGTGATGGGTAGGAGGGCAGGAAGCAGTTTTTTTTCTTTCTTTTGGGGGGAAAATACTCCAAATGGAGTAGGGAGTCTTTTTGAATAGTTGGGTTGTTCCTCTGTGTTTATGTCCTTTCAGGTTAACAATAAAGCATTCCTGACTGATGGGTCCACGTGGCTTTTTATTGGGTGATAAAGAGTGGAAGCAGACAGAAGGAGACGAACATCTCTGTAATGTCAGCAGCAGGTTGGGTAAATAACATGGAAAAAATAGAATGTGCTAAAACAGTGCTTATAAAACTCCTGCCTGCTGTTTCTCTGTAGCTCCAACTGGTTTCAACTCTTTGTTTTTTGCAGGAGTTGCTAAGCAACCAGCCATAACCCATTGGCTAGATTACAGTATAGCAAAGATAAAATGCTGAAGTGCTATCTAATAGATACGTAACAAGTCTCACTGATAAGCCTTACTGGAAAGACACTTATATCAGCTCAGGAAGACATTATTCTGAGCCTGTTACTGTAGTGCTTTGTATATCATCCCACCCTATAGGAACCGATACTGCATTTTGTAATTATAGATCCATTACAACTAAAAAGACATTTCCTTTGATGTAAGAGAAGTCAGTGAGGAATCTGTAGATCAGTGTCCGTCTGGAGCAGGTCCAGATATGTCAGATGCATTAAAGTTTTAATATGCCGATCCAACTTTACATTTCCCCTGACACGTGTCAGTTATTTAATATTTATAAATAGCCGCTTAGCTGGAGCAGCTGAGAAATGTCCTCCAGAGTCCTGTTGGCATTTTTTACAGTAACACTAATGGAAGCAAATTGGAAGAGCTGCGGCCAGCCATTTCTCTTGTGCACCTCCAATGCACTAAACGGCTTATTATGTATGACCTACGCACGCTCTGCAAATTGTGGTGTCTTAAAGTGCCTGTAAATGTGGTTAAATAAGGAGCTTCCTAGGGATGCCAACCATTTTCAGAGGCGTAACATTCTCCTATCATCACAAGAAAAAGGTTTTTGTTTATTTCCAAATCCAGGCCTGGCTTGCATCCTCTTATTTGCTACTCTGGCTGCCCCTTTCCTGTGTCGCCTTCCAGATGACTCAAATGAGTGTGGTTTCATTTAAAAGAAAACCCACTTCTGTCTCGTAAAGACCTACTGGTATAATTTGACTGTGCAGAGCTGCTGCTGCTGCAGCATTTCACTGTCACCAAGGCATTATGTATCTATTTATTTATCCTTCCTCTACATTACATTGATATTGTTTAATGGAAAGATGTTAAAATGATGAAGGAAAGAATATAATGTCACTATGAGGTCCAGTTTGTAGATAAAGAATGTTTGCTGCATGCCTGTAGTGAGTCCAAGCATTGCAACAGACTGTTTACTTTGTATTTCTCGTGGCAACTGTCAACGAACCACTGTTGTCATCTTTTTCATGTCCAAAGTTGGAAATCTGTGAAACTAAACCCCTCTCCCTTAGATTATTGTGAACACTTCGGGACACAGCCCTAATTGGCTCTTAATCTCTGTCGTGTTGCTTTACTGTTTTTAATTAGTTTTACCACACATACATCGTCATTTTCTCTTCCAACCTTACATCCTCAAAAGATTCACATGATAGATTATTGATGGATGTTTGTGATGCATGGTGACCTTTTGCCTCAAACTCAACTGTTCAGTGACATTCGATCTCTGTGCTTTTAGAAGTGCATTGTTCAGGTGTTGCATGCATTACATTAAACTTAAAACCGGACACACCTGAGGTAGCAGACATGTGACCTTGTCAAAACTGAGTCTGCCTGCTCTGTCTCTGCAACCAAACTAAACGTCTTGGCTATGATCGCAGCACCAAAACACAAATAGATGTGTTTTTATAACTGAGAAAGCCGCAGCCCTTGTAACCTCACTTCAAGAGGCCTAATGACAATGTTGTGGTTTGTGGTTTGTTTATTTGCATCATAGAAATAAGCCATGCAGACAGTTTGGCAGTTTTCATTTTATGTGATTTCATCTGTTCAGTGGTTGTAAGCAGAGCTGCTGAGGTTTGGATAGAAGTTGCTGTGAAAACATGAGCATACATTAGAACAGCAATAAACAAACCAAAGAACAGATCCACAGACATAAATTTTAGGCATGTAGTGCCTAATCCATGCACGGTTTACATTAAGGATGTTGCATTTCTCAGTGGTATTAGACCTACTGTATACAGAGCATGTTTTTGAAAATATGTTCCTGAAGCTTACTCTGCTTTGATGAAAAATTTGCAGGAAATGTTTGATAGATTTTAACAACCTACATCGTAGATTAACAACTGAGTCTTTTTTTAAGTGAAAGTAAATTAATAAGTGATATGGTGAATCTCATAACATACTTATCATAAAGCTAATGTTTTGACTCAGACTACAGAAATACAATTTTTAGACTAAAAAAGCACTCAGATTCAGTTAAATTCTACATATGATCATACCATCTGCAATCATGGAGGCAAGACTAATTCATAACCATAACCTTTTATGCTCAATTCCCATATGCAACCATTTAAAATTTGAACAATCTTTGAAAATCTTCATTTGATTTTTATCACCTTCTCCTGTGACCTTGACCTTTGATCTTTCAATATCAACCCTTTTGTGGCACTGGATCTTGACATTATACACATATGTGGAAAATTGGAATCAAATCAGATTAATTTTGGATTTGATTCTTTCTTTCATTTCACTTCATGTTATCAACAAATTGAAGTTTTTGAATTTTTCCTTGCAATTATTGACCTTTGGCCTGGAATGGTAACATTTTAATTTGTCATTATGAACTCACACAAACAAACCAGTGCTTGTAAAACATCATAACCTCTTTGACGGAGCTAATAATATAATAAATCCTTAGGAAATAGAAACATGTGATGAGTGTTCTGGGTTGACATGACCGTAGTGTTATGATAACAGAGTCTCCACAGCAGCCTGAATTTTTTTTTTTTTTTTTTTTTTTTTATTTCAGGAAAACCTATCCACATCATTGCTTTGCACTTATTGTGTGGTTTGAGCCAGTAAATGCTGTAAGTGCCCACAGCTTGCATGCATGTGATTCATTGTACGCAGTCATACCTGTAGCTGTCGTGCATGTGTATTTTTTTTTTGCTTTTGGCAGACAATGCAGAGCAGCAGTAGCTGAGAATGCTGCCTCAGAGGAAATGACTTGCACACAGGGACTGGCTTCATGACACAGTGAAATTATCTGCCAGCTCAGGGGTGGGGTGGATCGCTTCCTGTATTGCTGTGCATGTTGGGAGATCCTCGTGCGTTTGTGCGCGTATGTGTACATGCACACGCACTCGGCAACCTCCCCACCCCCCAGAGTGTGTATTTTTTCCCTTAAATAGCAGTTTTGTGTGAGGTCAGTCCTTTAATGGGGAAGTGTAGTTGAGATGATGAAACGGAGAGAGCAGCTCGCTCCAGACTGACTGCAGCCGAGCGGAGAACGATGGAGAGATCCGGACGTGTGGCAGATAAGACGGAGCAGCAGAAAAAGGGCAAAAGATACGTGAGAAAGGCAGAGAAGATGTGACGGAAACATGAAACAGACTGTACACCATCCTGTGTAGTTAGAGTTGAAGAATTAAAAGAAAATGATGAGCTTAAAAAAAAAGAGCGACTGCATGTTTAGTTCTGTGTCAAACAGCTCCTCATTGACAGTTGAGGAATGCATGGCTGACAAACGTTGATAGATGAGTTTCTCCATGTTACACACTGTAACGATTAGGGTCTTTTGCTTATTTAATGGTTTCCCTACTTTTCTCTGGGTCAAGCTAAGTCCATTATGCAGTGACTGAATGTTGCAAATCATCATCTTATTCCCAGTCATCATGCTGCTACAGTTCCCAGCCCAACTAGTTCCTGTTTGAGCTGCTGTGACACACACACACACACATACACACTGTGCACTCTGCAGTGTAACACCATCTATGGCAACACTTAGACTTGATTTACAGAGATCTTTATGTAAGGTCTGGTGTCACAAAACATTTACAGTTAGCTTTGTAGATTTACCTTTTGCTGTGTGCATATATACTGTATGGAACCACACACATACTGGAAGGATAACAGAACATCTCAGTCCATTTAGAGATGGTTTTTATATACACACACCCACACTGTTTACATCATCACCACTGTCTGTGCATACACACGATACATATTAATAAAATCACAAATTGTGCTACATGTTTTTCTTCACCAGTGGTTACATATTGTGTGACTGATTCATCTTATCAGTCAGTGTTCATTCATCAGGTCAGATGATTAACGTCACAGACAGAATCCAGTAGGCAGCTGCATACGGAGAAAATGAGTCTTTGCCTCAAGCAAAAAAAGAAATCTCAGACTGTACATATAAGTGTTTTGTGTCAGGGTGAAAATATTTGGATACTAAAGTTCCAATGAAAATGATGGTTTTGCTTAGTATGAAATATAGTTCTTTACACAGCACTGTATTAACAGTACTGTAGTTGGTGTCATAATGACACATTCCCCTCTACTGTGGAAGTATTAAATCTGCAGAATAAATAATTCTGTTAATGTCATGTAAAGTCTGATTATTAATACTTACTTCTTATGAGTCACAGTCCTCTTATGTGCCACTGAATGCTAATGGAAGGAAAACAAACACAGTGAGATACAGTAGGTCATTAATTTTTATGATCAACACCCACTGACATATATACACTGTGTCAAGTTCTGTTTTGTTATCACAGGTTTCATTAACAGCTGTGTCTTTAACAGTCATGTGCTTGGGGTTTAGTTCCAGGTCAATTTCAGTTTGCGTCTGTAGTGCGATCTGACATATAATGTATTTTCTCCACTGTCATCATATTGTTTTTATATAACAGAGATGAGTCACTATTCATTGTTTTAATAAGATGTGTAAACCTGCTGATGTTTTGCTCCTCTGATGGATTGTTCTTTGTTGTCTTTCTTCACAGGATTCCATAAACGCCCTGGTCCTTGACTTAGATTATCCAGCACTACGTAAAAACAAAAACATTGAAACCTTCTTACACAGATGTAAGTAGTTTTTGTGTGTCACTGAGAAAAGAAACCATTATTTAGGTGTTACAATCACAACGCTTTTTAATGTCTACTTGATTCTTCTCTGCCGTTATAAATTCTGACCTCAGATGAGAAAGTCATAGGACAAGTACGGAACCTCCAGATGAAGTCTGAAGACTTTGACAGAGTTAAAGTCATCGGTCGAGGGGCATTTGGTGAGGTTCAACTGGTGAGTAATACTTGTTACCTGAATAGAGTCCTAGGCTTGAGTTACTTTTTTTTTTCTTTAAAGGGGTCATATTTTGCTAAACCCACTTTTATTAGTCTTCGGTACATTTATTTGTTTATTTGGATCCCAGTAGTTCAAAAAGTTTGAATATGAACCCTCCAGGGGCTGCAAAGCTATTTTTATATTCATTTTGGCCAAAATCAAGTGGATTTCTACAACCTGTTTTAATTCCTGATTAATTTGTTATGTCTATAACTAGTTACGTCACGACATTTGCACATATAAGGTTAAGATTTCCGTTGAACATTTCTCCATGTATGCCATAATTGTTTGTCAGCAGCAGCGGTTGTAGTCCATACTGAAAATATGTCCAAACTTTGAGCCGATTACCTAAAATGTTCAGCTGTTGGCTGAACAGGACAGAGCAACACAGCCAACAACCTGGAGGGGGTGGGGCATGTAGTGGCTCATGCATTTAAAGGGCCAGCGCTCAAAATGACCTTTCTGGTGTCGTTACTCAGAAACAGGGTTGAAGATGCACCTGTGGATTTTAATTAATGAAGAATTCAGAACCAAGCAGAGCATTTACAGTTTTTGTAAACCCCAAGGAAATGTTTTAAAATGCATAATTCCATTAAAAAAAAAAAGTCACTCCTTTTAAGTAGTACTAATGCTAATACACTGCTTATTCCTGTTTTAGTTTCCTTTAAAAGTACATGGTGAGGCAATATGATATACTTGTATTGTTCTTTTCAACTGATCTGCAGTACTGTACAAAAGTCTTAGGACACCTCTAGGTTTGTTGATTTTGCAGGGTTGAAATGAGTATACATATTTATTCCTCATTCTCTTTTCTTCAGATAAAACGGAAAATTCAGAGAATATGTACACAACCCTGTAAAGACACACAAAAAACTGAACTAAATGGGTGCTAAAGGTTAAAGCCTCTTAGTGTGACCTCTGACCCCATGACAAGAAGCAACACAAACAGTTAGAAACATCTGACGTGTTGAATGAAACCTGGTATAAAACATGAGAAAATTAATGGAATAAATGTCATATTGTCTGAACAAAAGGGTTAAAGACATGGTAAATGCAAAGCGAGGTCACACTGAAAACTACCATTGTGGGTTACAGTTGTCTTTTTTTCCCCTGAAACATTACTTTCTACAGATTGTATCTTAATACAGAAACTGAGAAATGCACGTGTGGTCATTAGAACTTTACTAAACCAACAGAGCTAATGTTGGCCTTGGACTTTTACACAGTACTGTGCACGTGGTTAAAATGTTGAATATAAGAATTTACATGTATTGTTCAATATAGAATACAAAAAAAAATTAAGTTTAATCAAGTCAAGCCAAGTATCAGATTTGCTTTAAGTTATTTACCCCCTGATCACAGTTTCTTTCTCCCTTGGTAACCATTATCACCATCAGGTCCGACATAAAGCCTCTCAGAAGGTCTATGCCATGAAGCTGCTGAGCAAGTTTGAGATGATCAAACGTTCAGATTCTGCCTTTTTCTGGGAAGAACGGGACATCATGGCCTTTGCCAACAGTCCCTGGGTGGTGCAGGTATGGCATACAAGTATTTATTGTGATGTACTTGTAATATTTTCAAAGATTTTTTAAAATTGTGCTCCCAACAGAAACAAGTACCTAACTTGTTTGCTGTTTTGCCTTTGATGTTTTGGTGTTTTTCTGCTGCAATACCTGATATTATGTAATATGCTATGTTATGTTATGAGATTCTCTCTCTTCACTTTCAATTATGTCTGCATCTAAAGAGAGTGCTTTCCTGATTGTCTTTTAAGGGATGGCAGAGTTGAGGTATAATGCATTTCAATGAAGCTGAAGCACTCACAAGAGGCAATTTAAAAGACGGGTGGTTGAAAAGTTTAAAAAGACAGATGTTATCCTAATGTCTCCCAGAATACTGATAATGCAGCTGTGTAGTATTTTATAGGAGACCCTAACCTTACAGTTGCAGGTTTTAGCTTTATAAAATGTAAATATCAAGCTCAAATGATCTTGGTATTGCCATCAAGATTATATATATATTTTTAAAATTCCCTCCATAGCCACAGTACACATTAGACCTCTGTTAGTCCTTATGCTGAAAAACCAAAGACCTTGTGTACCCAGTGGTTTGTACCTTAGTATTAACATTCTCATGACACGTACAGCTCATATGACATATTCATGTACATGTGTTTTAAATACTGCACTCTGGTCATTTCTTCAGTTATGCTGTGCCTTCCAAGATGAGCACTACCTCTACATGGTGATGGAGTACATGCCAGGAGGTGACCTGGTCAACCTCACCAGCACTTATGATGTGCCAGAGAAATGGGCCAAGTTCTACACAGCAGAGGTGGTGATGGCTCTGGACGCCATTCACTCCATGGGTTTCATCCACAGAGACGTTAAGCCTGATAACATGCTGCTGGACAGACATGGACACCTGAAACTGGCCGACTTTGGCACATGCATGAAGATGGACACGGTGAGAGAGAATGTGGTGCCTTTCTGAGAATATGATGCAAATGAATATGTATTAGTGATGAAACAAGGTCAAGTTTATTTATGTAGCATGCTTACAACAATGCAAAGTGTCCAAAGTGCTGTACAAAGATATAGATAAAAATACAAGATATGGTCAAAATAAAGAGATATATAAGATATACTAAAACTGATTAAAAAAATAGATACATAATAATAGGATAAATAGTATCTTAAAACACAACCAGAGGATAATAAAATAAGTCACACACTTGTATTTAAAGCCAGAGTAAATAGGTGAAACAAAAGTGGAGGCTGTTCTGAGAAGTGAAGGGCAGTATTTTTTAGTGTCAAAATATTGTATATAATTTTTAAAATACGGGTTTGTATCTTATTAGGCTTTGAGGAGTACACAGAGAATATTAATCCATTAATGCATTCCCCACTTAATCCTTGGGAGAGTCACTGGAGTGCTGGAGCCTATCTCAGCTACCATCATGCAAGGGTGGCATACACCCTGGGCATGTCACCAGGTTGCCGCAGGGCTGACAGACAAACAACCATTCAAAAAAAGAAAAAAGTCAGAATGTACAAAGGCTGGACAACAAAAGGAGCTGTTCAATCAAATGAGTCACTCTTACATTCATACCTATGGGCCATTTAGACTGACCAGTCAACCTATTAAGGCCCATGTCTTGGGACGGTGGGAGGAAGCCAAAGTAAATAGAAAGTAAAAATACTTGAATTCCATCATGTATATTGAAGGCATTTATAACCCTGCCAGCCCGAAGGGGAGGCAAGGGATATTGTTTTTGGTTCAGTTTGTTTGTTTCTTTTTTTGTTAACACTCTAGCAGCAAACTATTGGTTGAATTCATACCAAATTGGGTTCATAGATTGCCAGTGACCCAGAATAGATCTGATTAAATTTTGGGAACAGTAGGTCAACGTTGAAAATTTTTATGAATTTTTACAATCTTTTTTTTTTTTTCTATGTGCTTATAATGTGCAAATTTTCAGATGTCTATAAAAACATTAGCTTTATTTCAATTTACTTCAAACTTGGCACATATATAGAGGAAATTGATATGCTGACATCAGCACATGCATAGACATGATGACATCAGCTGGATCGATGCCAAAATGAGCTACAATACGTGCGAGAGGTGGGGTTTGTTGTGCCTGGCACCACTTGTTAATGTAGGGTTTTCTTGGCCTCACAAAATGATACAACATATGAAGTAAATGGCATGCATGCAACAGTCGTAGAATGCAAACAACTGTTACTGTACAAACTGGATCATAGTAAGAACATTGCTTTCTTGTCTAAAAACACCATAAACTTACCTCAAATGCTCAAAGTGTGACATAGACTTTGAATCCAGTGTATTAATCATTTCTCTGAACCTTGAACCTGTCTTTCTTGACTATAGTGGGATCATGTCCTTACATACATACCTACATAAACATATTTTAACTATGATCGTAACATTGCAAATATGGTTTATAATGAAACAACTGATCACACACTATTTACTTTAAGTGTTTTCTTTGTATGTGCAGTTAATTAGACTCCTCCCAGTCCACTCTGCACACTGCGCCATAGCACTTCAAGTAGCAAGTAATATAATTCATTGGCTGTTGTTTCAGCTGTGCTACAGTTTGGTGGTATATGACAGAATGTACTTTGGGAAATTAAAACAGGTTTACAGATTCATCTGATATTCACCCAGCGCTGCCTCTGAAGGATATTGACTCTGTATTTATGTTTCAGACTGGCATGGTGCATTGTGATACCGCGGTCGGGACTCCAGACTACATCTCTCCTGAGGTGTTAAAATCCCAGGGAGGAGATGGATACTATGGGAGAGAGTGTGACTGGTGGTCTGTAGGGGTCTTCATCTTTGAAATGCTTGTTGGTCAGTGAACACACTGTTTCTGAAAATACACTCATTTGTAATATCAGGTCGCCCTGCCCCTGTGCCACGCTGTTTTTAATCTTAGCTAGCTTTGTGCTTTTCCTGTTAGGTGACACACCGTTTTATGCCGACTCTCTGGTGGGAACCTACAGTAGAATCATGGACCATAAAAATTCCCTCAACTTCCCTGACGATGTAGAGATCTCCAAAGATGCCAAAAGTATCATCTGTGCCTTCCTGACTGACAGGTATGGAGAGTGTTTGTCTGACAACCCAGCCTGCCAACAGATATATGAATGTTAAGAATCTGACAGGGTGTTTTTCTTGTTGACAGATTTTTACAGCATGTTTTTTTTATGCTGCAGTAGCTTGACATTAAAGGCACATATTGATGTACTTTCACGCAGTACACTTAAGTAAACCAAACTGGCTGGAATCTAATTTTCTGTAGTTTGATTTACCTGTCACATCTGATTACATCTTCAAAAACATCACCTTGATCCTATTTAATAGAGCATCAAAGTGTAGCTTTACTCGTTGACCTAAATTTCATTCGGCTTCTTTGTTTTGAGGGAGGTGCGATTGGGCAGAAATGGCGTGGAAGAAATTAAACGACACCCTTTCTTCAGAAACGACCAGTGGACCTTTGACACCATCAGAGACAGTTAGTATCACTGCAGCTTGGCAAGCACCTGAGCATTTTATATGGCTCAAATGGCACTTGTATTGAAAGTGCAGCTGTTCTAAAGTATGCAATAAAATTAAGTATTTGAATTAGACTTTTGTTTAAACGGCATGTCCTGTTTCCAGCAATTCACACTCACTGTTTCCTTTCTTTTATTTCCTCTTGCTACTCCTCAGCGGTTGCCCCCGTGGTCCCGGAGCTGAGCAGTGACATTGACACCAGTAACTTTGACGAGATTGAAGAAGACAAAGGCGATGTTGAAACTTTCCCCACGCCAAAGGCTTTTGTTGGAAATCAGTTGCCTTTCGTCGGCTTTACTTACTTCAAAGAGGACCAGTAAGTCATCTGTCGCTGCGTCTCTTAATATTTACGACCTCAACACTCCCATATTCAGAACATAAAGAAAGAGTAACACTTCTCCCAGCTTTCATCCTTACTTTGTGCTAAATTTTGTTGAGTTTTTTTCTTTCTTTCCCTTTTCAGGTTACTAAATGCTTCCAATAATTCCTCTGTGACTCATGAGAATTCAAAAGGAGAGGTAGGTACTTTTACTTTTCACACGACATAACCAGTGTGTATCTACCAGGTGCACCTTGAGCTGCTGCAGTAATACCATCCGCTGTGAGCTTCACAGGAAATGAATAAGAAAAATATAATTTGACTGACCGCACAGAACAGGGCCGTTGACATTGCAATCATTCCAGCTTCATAAGACACTGAAGATTATGATGGAAATGACTCAGAAGAGGATTTGTTTTTCTGATCCCTGATTTATAAGTACTTTAGTAGTATTTCAGAGCACAAAGGCCTAACTAAGCAGCTTTCAGTGTAAGTGGCTGAACTAAAGGCTAATCTGGGGAATTCCTTTGACTTCAGTCCAGCCTGAAGGAAAGGCTTCCACCCATCAAGATTTTTTTTTTGTTTTACATCCCCTATAGTGTTGCAAATTACTACAAAACTAGGATTGTTTTTAGGATTTTAGACTTCTAAAATTATTACCTCTGCCCATGTAAGCACTATGGAAATGCCTGATGTCAGATATATGGATATATATTGAGCAATAGAGGTAGACTGATGTATTGATTTTTTTTTTTTTTTATTATCGGCCATCGGCCTTAATTTTTTTGAAGCTGTTATTTGATCAGTTGTAAAAATGTTCTAATATATTTGATCAGGCACCCGTGTGGGCAGTACTTGAAGTTCAGTAAATGTTAAAAGAGTACTATGTGTACGTGTATGAATAATTTCATTTATATTGCAGCATAAAAATCTTAGTTATCAGAGTGTTTCAATTGTATTTTACAGTCAATATGCTTTAAGGAAAAAAAATCAGCCTCAAAATTCAGCTGTAGATATCAACCATCGGCTGACCAAATTTGTAAAAATTGCCATCATCAGCAGCCATAGAAAAACCCATATCGGTCCACCTCTATTCAGCAACTCTACATCCTTGGCTCTTATCTAGCAAGTTATCACTGAATTGGGGAAAAAAGAAATTTACCTGTCTGAAATTAAATTTGACAAAATCAGAGCAGGGTAGATTTTCTACAAAATGAAAACCCTGACAAGGACTAGATGCAACAGTGTACTTTCCTTTCACACCACTTGAATCACAATGTGCTGAAAGGTAATTATTGATTTTTTTTTTTTTTTTTTGGCCCAATGTAGATTTAATACAGATGTAATACTTTGGCTCAGCCTCTCGGCACTAAAATAGTACTTATTATTTCTAATCCCCTAATAGGATCAAAACATTGTTTAATTGCACCATATTTGACAGTCAGTGTAGAGGTTAAAAGTTGGCTTTGTATTTATTTTGAAATTTGTTGGCAAGTTTTTTCATCTTTGCTGTATATGTTCATTGCCTTGTCAGAAAAAGTCAGATACACTAATATTTTATTCAACCACCTTTAACTTTGCTGTGACATTGTGTTGATGAGCTTATGCATTTCCATCCATAGTTGCATACATTTTTTAGCCAAAATCTTATCATATTGATGGTGGAAGAGACGACAGAGTACAGTCTTTTGTCAATGGGGCTCAGGTTTGGTCAAGCCATGTGATAGTGATGTCTCATGTTCCCTGAACGACTCTTTAACAATTTGACCCTGATGAATTCTGGTGTTGTCATTGTGGAATGAAAAAATCACTAATGTTCTGAGCTGGTCATTCAGTATATTCAGGTTCGGATCATAGCACTGTCCCCACAGGCTTGTACTGTTGGCACTAAGGATGATGGATAATCAGTTCATCTGATGCACCCATCACTCTTGAACAGGGTCAATCTGGACTCATCAGAACACCTGACCTTTTTCCATTGAAACACAGTCCACTCTTGAAGCTCTCTATCAAACTAATGGTTGTTTAAGAAATGAGAAACTCCTCACTGCATCAGTTAGGATTAAAGAACTGTTGCAGCAGAAACATATTGTATTATTATTATTTTTTTCTCCACAGTCTGTCGCTCTGCAAAAGAAACTCCACCTTCTTGAGGTGCAACTGAACAATGAGAAGCAGGTCAAAGATGATCTTGAACACAAGTACAGGTACAGCAATGACAGCCCTCCTGATTGCTCACTGCTCACATTGAAGCAGAGTAAGTATGATAATCAAAGTTCTGTTTGTTTGTTTTTTTTTGCAGATCTGCCAGCAGCCGTTGCGACAAAATCTCCAAAGAACTTGAGGAAGAGGTAGGCTAATCACTTTTCCTCCAGCACAGATACCTGTTATTGTCTGATCGCTTGCATATTCTTGCCACTGTCCCACTTTGAGTATTTTCTGGTGCAATGACCCACTTATCCCTTGGGGCTTGTAACTGCCATCATTTTCATTCACTTTCATTGCTTTTCCAAAATTTCTATTTGAGTCAGAATAATGATTTTTCACTATCCATACTTGTTTCAGTTGAATGCCAATGGGACATATCACTTAGAGCGTTTTCTGAATTCTAACACCCACATTAAAGTCTCTTTTGGGACTTGATTTATGTAAAGTCAGGATTAGATTGTGAACAACCATCTCTCATAAAGGAGGTTATGGGAACACAACGTCAGGCAGCAGCACGCTGAACAAAGCATTTACTGATAATTTTTTAGGTGAGCAGCAGAAAAAATCTAGAATCGACTCTGAGGCAGCTGGAGAGGGAGAAGGCCCTACTGCAGCACAAGAGTCTGGAAAGCCACCGCAAGGCTGAGAACGAGGCCGATAGGAAACGATGCCTGGAGAATGAAGGTGACGGGAGACGCACAAACTCACATAATCATACACACGGGAGATAATAGGTGTTCCTCAGAGTCGAGGAAAGAACCTTAAAGGCCTCATTTACATAATGCCTTATCACCAAATTTGGACAAAGGACAGTTCCAATGTCCAGGATCTGGCTGAGGACTCAGTACTTCCTGTGGAGAATGATTCTTAGGATCATCTGCAATCCTCTGCACTGTTCAAGAACACGATCCTTCTGCAGGTTATTAAAAACTGCTGCTTGATGAAAAAGAGCTGACTGCTTCGCTGGTACAATTGCACAGGAAGGGTCTTAACCAATAAAGATATACAGAGAACATAAAACAACAATAATAAACTAAAATCACTGTATTAGAGAATTTGTAAATAGTTAAAAGGAAAGTACAGAACGCCAGAAAATGAGTCATACATGCATTAAGAATTAAGGCTCTAAGTGTAATAAGAATAAGGTACAAGTTATATTAAACTGCATTTTAAAATATCTACATTTGGGCACGTTGTAAGATAAATCTGTTCCATGTTTCAGCGAAATATTGTTGTTACTATTTGTTTTATTAGGCTGATGAATGTTACTGTTGCTGTAATTATGGCTTCGACAGAACTCTTATTTGAATGACTTCACTTGGAAGAATCTAAACTCTCAAGGAGGCAACCTTCACTTTGAGAAACAGCCTCTATGTATACAATAGGTTATCAGTACGAGGTTTCTAAATGGCACTGAAGGGTTCTTAAGATTGCTTTTCTTTTTTACAAGAATGTGAAGAATCATCACATTAGTATTATTAATAGATGCCATATTCTAATGTGACACAAAATATATTGTAGTGCAGTGAAGTATCTTATACATAGAGTGAGACAAGAAGGAGAAAGAGTTTTCAAGAGCTGTCAAGTAAATTCATATCATGATCCAAGGACTAGTATCTCATACTGGACTACATCTCATCAAAATCCTTTTCATTTTGCATCTAGCTTGCACAAAAGTAATTCTGATGGTTTACAGATTACAGATAGGATGGATAACACTGCCATCACCTGGTGAAAAACAATTGTCCTCCAGTGGCATAATAAGGCTTGACCAAAGGAAATCGAATGCATCAGACTACCCTCTTACACAAAGACAGATGTTCCGGCGCTGTGAATATTTTAGAATTTATATAATAATATGTGGCTTGTTTTATTGTTACTGTTGTTCTCAACAAAACCTAAGCACTTTATTGAAAAGTTAGTAGTGAAGGGTTGCAATTTACATTTTATAGTTTATGCTACCAACATGATAAACTTACTGGATTAACAGTCTGTTTTCAAATTCAGAAGGGTTTATTCCATTTAGGTAGTTCATAATAAAAATTCTGTTCATATTCTTCTGTGTTGCACAGTCAACAGCCTTCGAGACCAGTTGGATGACCTGAAGAGAAGAAACCAAAATTCACACATTTCCAATGAGAAGAACATTCACCTGCAAAAACAGGTCATTTCCTCAGTGTTTTCATCTTTTATAAAGTTCCAACACCTCACAGGCAGTTTTTGTGGTCTAATTAATGACCATTAATGTAATTTATTGTATGATTTTAATAATCTCTCTATCTCTGGCAGCTGGAAGAAGCCAACACGTTGCTGCGGGCTGAGTCTGAGGCAGCGACGAGGCTGCGTAAAACCCAGACCGATAACAGCAAGCAGCTGCAGCAGCTGGAGGCCAATGTGCGTGAGCTGCAGGACAAATGCTGCCTGCTGGAGCGTAGCAAGCTCAGCCTGGAGAAGGAATGTATCAGCCTACAGGCCGCTCTGGAGACGGAGAGGAGGGAGCACAGCCAGGGATCAGAAACCATCAGCGACCTGATGGGTGGGTGAGATGATAGATAACACTGCATTATTTAAGATCTGAGATAGGGCTGGGATGATGAATCACATGGAACAATATCATGGATTATTTCTGCTTATTGCAAATATTTTGACATTGTACATAGATTCAGTACAGAGGAACATACAGTCAATGGCACGTTGGAGATGATTTATTTTTTTAACAGTAGTGTGACTAGACCATGTAATTCATCATTTTATATTATCTTAACGCAGGCATTGTGGATGTCTGAATGTCTGGACAGACAATGCCCTGGCAAGTCTCGAAGTAATTGTGAAAAACATTTGGGTACATTGTGTGCTTACTTTGATACCTCCAAAATCTACACATTAAAATAAGATTATGTAGCACTTTTTTTTTTTAAGATGATGATAATTGTATTTTCGAAAGACATCAGATTAAATCTGATTATATTTCATGTAATTATACCGTAACCTGAACATGTACAGTAATACATCCAAAATCAAACTAGTAGCAAACCTTTATTAATGCTGCAGCCATGTAAGTTGTTTATTACATACAAAAGCAAGGTGATTCATGGTATAAAAGACTGCTTTTACAAAACACTCTTCCAGTTTCCTGTGTTTTTATGATGTGGAAACACTATCAACTTTAAAAATGCAGTAGTGATGCCTCTTGATGTCAAGTGTGCTGTACACCTTAAATTACAGATATAGTGGGGCAGGCAGGTAGGAGAGGGCAAGGTACCACACAAACACTGAATGCCCTGAAGAAGCTATCCAGACAATAATAAGGAGTTTGCACTGCAGTGAGATTGTGAGAATACAAATGCATTCAGTAAGCAACCACACAGTGAGTGTACAAGAGGTTGATTTGGATTTATTTGGTAAGAGCTTTTATCAAAATAGGTTTGTGTGAGAGAATGGGTTCAGATATCTACAAGAGCAAATAGACTTGATATTTCATTTTGTCACACTCGTTTAACAAATGTTAGTATAGTGAGTGAATATGAAATACACTCCCTGTCAGCCATCTCTTTAGAACAACCATTAAATGGGCCACATTTGGACTGTGGTCCATTTCTCATGAAATCAGATTGCCTGGAGTGGGTCAGTTTGCAACAGTATCCGACTGTGGCCATACTGGTCAGCTCCCGGCATGCATTTGTGTAGTCATACAGGAAACTTTGTTTACATCATGGCTAATAATTCAACCTTAATCTGATTAAGGCAGTACTCGGGCTGTTTCACCTGCCATATAAAAGCTTTTATCTGGTTGTGTTAATTGAGATGAGGTCATACTTGGAGCAAATGTTGATCAGTTAACACAGATCTCGACTCAACAGGATCATGAAAGTTTAGTTCACAGGTAACTGTCATTGAAATAATTACAATGAGTAGTAATTGACACTAGTGTAATACAAGTTTAATATGTGTCTACACACAGTACACCTATGGAGAAAGGATGTCCATATATTGGTACTGCACACATTTCTTCTAGCCTTTAGACTTTGCAAACAAAACTTACACAGGGAAGATTTGATGTAAATAATGAATATACAAAGTCTGTCACTGAAATACGGAGAAGCTACCGACCATGAACTTCAGTGTGTCTCCAGATAAGCAGTTGGTGGTGCTAATGCTCCACTCAGGTGCAATCAGAGCACAGCAGATCTAGGGGGCACAATGAGACAACATCATTAAAAGGACACCTTTATTATTTTGGAACACTTCACTTGGCCCTGGGTCTGCTTTGTCATATTATGAATATTGGGCACCAGACATACACTACATGTCATATTTACAAGTGAAACAATAAAAAACAATATGTAATTAAATCCTGAATTAAATTGTTTCTGCCACAAACCATCTTATTGGAGAAACAGCAGACATGAAACATTTATAAACAATTAGTACTTGAAGAACTGCTAATCACATGCACATGTAAATAAATTTGTTGTAGCACTAGAAAAATTTAACATTCTTTTAGTTTGAGTTGGCCCAAAACAACTCAAGTATTGTTGGCAATAGATTAAGTTAAGAATGTAGTTTTAATACAAGAGGGAAATGAAGTAAATTAAAATCTCTGGGTGACTGCTGGGAGTCTGGTTATGTGTCAGAAGGAGAATCTAGTTTTGTAGTCACATGCATGCTTTTTACTCTACTGTGTGTTTGTGTGCAGGCCGGATTTCTGGACTAGAAGAGGAGGTTCGCCAGCAGAGACAAGCTCTGTCCAAAGCTGATACTGAGAAGAGACAGCTCCAGGAGAAACTCACAGATCTGGAGAAGGTAAACCGAAACTGATCACTCATATTGATCATATCCTTTCATGATTGGTTGGTAAATCTTGACCTTTCAGTGTTTAGCATTTGACATTTTTGGCTTTAGATAGATTTTTCTGTCAGTCTTATATGTATTTTGTGGCAGGCTGTCTTCGCCTGAGTTTATCTGATCACCTCTGACCTTGTTGTTTTCTTTACAGGAGAAAAGCAACAAAGAGATCGATCTGACCTACAGACTGAAGGTTCTGCAACAAGAGCTGGAGCAGGAGGAGTCCTCTCATAAAGCAACCAGGGCAATGCTGGCGGACAAGAGCAAGATCAAAGTGACCATCGAGGGTGCCAAATCTGAGTCCATGAAAGGTAATGCTATGATTATTTCTTTTCATTGAACTGTTATCCAACAACTGCTTGTTTACTTCAACTGTGTGTGTCTGAAAAACCAATAACAAAGACTGATTTTTCTGTGTTGTGATCAATTGTCTTCTCCTTTACAACCCACTCAGAGATGGAACAGAAGTTGGCGGAGGAGCGAGCAGCCAAACTGCGGCTGGAGAACCGAATACTAGAGCTGGAGAAGCACAGCAGCATGATGGACTGTGACTATAAACAGGCTCTGCAGAAACTAGACGAGCTGCGTAGACACAAGGACCGCCTCACGGAGGAGGTGAGTGTTTATTCTGCTCAGGAGAACTGTGAAGTGTGTGTTTAGATATTAAATGCCCCTTACAGAAACTGAACCCACAGCATATTTAACACACAGTGTCAGTTGTCAGCTCTTTGGAGGGAGCGGGAGAAATCAATAAGAAAAGCAAAGCATCAAAATAAACACAGAGTTATTTGAAATAGTAGGATGTTGTTTTTTTTTATTTACGGTGTAATGCATTTAAATAGCCTATTTTAATACAACTTTAATGGGAAGAAAAATCTGAATTTTGAACTCTTCACTCACACATCTTGTCCTTATTTCTCTCTCCCTCTGCATTTTGTGTCTTCAGGTGAAGAATCTGACGCTGAAGATTGAGCAAGAGACACAGAAGCGCAATCTGACTCAGAACGACCTGAAGGCTCAGAACCAGCAACTCAACTCTCTGCGAACCTCCGAGAAACAGCTCAAGCAGGAAACCAATCACCTGCTGGACATTAAACGCAGTCTGGAGAAACAGAACCAGGAGCTGCGCAAGTCAGTGTTCATTTTATTCAGCTCTTCACTTACATTCCACCCCAGTGTAGGCTTCATATTCTGGCATGAAGGTGATGATGAATGGATATTTACATATTATTTTTTATCCGCAGAGAAAGACAAGACACAGATGGGCAAATGAAGGAATTACAAGATCAGTTAGAGGCTGAGCAGTATTTCTCTGTGAGTGTATTTGCAACTGTAGAAAATAGAAAATGAGTCACTGTGAACGAGTAGGCAGCTTTGGTACAATGTGAACATTTGTTATATCAGTATTTAATGCATGTGCTTGATGCATCTTTTGAACAATCATTTGTTTCAGCGTTTTTACATATTTTATTCTGTACTTTTATAATAGTTAAACCACAGACATTTTTATTGTTTTATTAGCACCATATTCTTCTGTTTATTTTACATACATAATAGCCATTATTACTTAGCCAAACATGCTTTATTTTCCCACCCTAGTTGCATGCTGATGTCTTTGTGTCATGTAGAGTAAGCTTTGTATCACAGTGTGTAAAAGCTGTTTTGAATCCAGCTGTGACATGTATTCAACCTGCTGTGCTGTGAATTCCAGACGCTGTATAAGACCCAGGTTCGTGAACTAAAGGAGGAGTGCGAGGAAAGAAACAAACTTTACAAAGACATGCAGCAGTCTCTGCAGGAGCTACAGGAAGAGAGGTGGCTTATTTGTTTTCACACCATCACAAAAGTAAAATGAATGAAAATTAGGTATTAGATGTACCTGTTTACCAGTTCGTGAGCAATTCAGCAACTCATTTAGTTTGTTTCTTACAGGGACTCATTGGCGGCACAGCTTGAGATCACACTGACAAAAGCTGACTCAGAACAGCTGGCACGTTCGATCGCAGAGGAGCAGTACTCAGACCTGGAGAAGGAGAAGATAATGAAGGAGCTGGAACTGAAGGAGATGATGGCCCGACATCGTCAAGAGCTGGCTGAAAAGGACATCACAATCACTTCGGTCAGTTGCAGTAGCATTTCTTTTTCAGGACAGTAAAGTGAAAACAAAGTCCATCTTTGAGCTGTACAACACAACTATAAAAAGAGGAGATAAACTTTAGAGTCAGGGCATATATGATAGGGTTTGGTATCAGACTGTTACAGAATACAGAATGTGATAGTATCTCCTGTCTTATGCAGCTGGAGGAGGCGAATCGCACTCTGACCAGTGATGTTGCCAACCTTTCCAATGAGAAGGAAGAGCTGAACAACAAACTGAAGGAGACACTAGAAGGTAATCTAAAATTGAATCTCAAAATCATTCCGCAGGCAAAATATTGCTATCAGGATTGACATTTATTCCAATAACATTATTTTTTTCTAACAGAAACTGAGAAATCGAAGGATTGGGAGCAGCAGATCAGCCAGATGAAGCAGGCATTTGAGAAACAGCTACAGTCAGAGAGGACACTGAAAACTCAGGTGGGCAGTCATACCCTGCAATTTTTTTTACTAATTTGCAAACCAACAGCATAAACTATAGCACTGATGTCTGTTTACAGGCTGTCAATAAACTGGCGGAGATCATGAATAGGAAGGAGGTGCGTGGAGGAGGCAGCCGCCGTGGTAACGACACAGACATGCGGCGAAAGGAGAAAGAAAACAGGAAGCTGCAGCTGGAGCTGAGATCAGAGAAGGAAAAACTCAACAGCACCATCATCAAATACCAGCGAGAAATCAACGAAGTGCAGGCGGTCAGTTGTAGTATCGAGCAAAGACTGATTTCTCCTCAACTGTTCTTTTGTCACATCTCGTCTTAAAATGGACTCGAATGGATTGTATTTGTAATTTGCCTAAACAGCCAAAATAAGTATTGGCTCAACCAGCAGGCGCAGCATCTTCTTTGCTTCCTCTGGGTCTTGATCTGTTGTTTTCTGTTTTTAGCAATTAGCAGATGAGAGTCAGATGCGTATTGAGCTGCAGATGGCTCTGGACAGTAAAGACAGTGACATCGAGCAGCTGAGGAATCACCTGCAGACCCTCAGTGTCCAGTCCATTGACTCTACCAGTGTTAGCAGCGGTCCAGAGTTTGACGCTGATGATGCTTATACAGGTAAAGGCTTCATTATTACCCCGCAACCCAAAGGGGGAGGCAAGGGGTATTGTTTTTGGTTTGGTTAGTTTGTTTGTTAACACTCTAGCAGCATAACTATTGGTTGAATTCATACCAATTTGGGTTTATAGATTGCCAGTGACCCAGAGTAGATATGATTACATTTTGGGAAAAGAAAGACAAAGTTCAAATTTTTAATGAATTTTTAAAGTATTTTCTCTTCTCCCGTTTATTTATAATGGGTGACATTTCACATGTCTATAAAAACATCAGTTTTGTTTCAATTTTCTTCAGACTTGGCACATATATAGAGGCAATTGATATGCTGACATCAGCACACGCATAGAGATGATGACATCAGCTGGATCAATGCCAAAATAAGCTACAATACGTGCAAGGGGTGGGGTTTGTTGTGCCTGGCACCAGTTGTTAACCTTGTCTTATAGATGTAGATCTCTAAGCACTTCTCCACAGCCATATTTAGCAGGCGTCCATCTTTTAGGTTGACACGACACCAGTGTAATGTATCCAAGAGTGACAGTTAATGTTTAGAATACTACTTTATTTCTTCAAAGTCTTTATTTTTCATATTTTCAAAAAAGATATTTCTTTTTATTTTCACTACATTGTTGCTGCTGCAGACATATTTAATGAATTTGACGTGGCAAAAAACTGAATATATACTCAATACACAGTTCACACAGTTATGAAATATAGTCTCTTCTTCTCTTGAATTTTGAAGTGTATTGTTTTGTAAATCTAATAGATTGGTTATTGACTTTCTCTTTGTCATTCCTACTAAGAAACAAGGCTTGAGGGTTGGCTGTCTCTCCCTGTGAGAAACAACACCAAGAAGTTTGGATGGGAGAAAAAGGTACGTAGAATGCAACCAATAATCATGGTAACAGTGGTCATCAAATATGTTTTTCTTACAATCTCTGTTCTGTTTTCTTTAGTATGTTGTAGTGAGCAGCAAGAAGATTCTTTTCTACAACAGCGAACAAGATAAAGAGCAGTCCATTCCGTACATGGTGCTTGATATAGAGTGAGTGTTAAAACCTGCGTCCACCTCTGACAAAGGCTGTTTTGGTTAAGAGTTAAGATGCAGGAGGTTGAACATTATTATCTTGTTTTCTTCAATCAGCAAACTCTTCCATGTGAGGCCTGTCACTCAAACAGATGTGTACCGGGCTGATGCCAAAGAGATCCCCAGGATATTCCAGGTCTGTGTCAGTACCACATTACGGCCTCTTTTTACTTTGTTGCCTAAATCTTTACCTGTTTTGGTTGTTAAAAATACTGTATTAAGGTTTTTAATGCTTGCAAAATGCTATCCTCTTGTGCTGTTGCTGTACAGATTCTTTATGCCAACGAGGGTGAGAGCAAAAAGGAACCTGAAGAACTTCCCACTGGAGAGAAATCCAGTTACATCTGCCACAAAGGCCACGAGTTCATCCCCACACTGTACCATTTTCCCACCAACTGTGAAGCGTGCACCAAGCCGCTGTGGAACATGTTCAAGCCACCGCCAGCGCTGGAGTGTCGGCGCTGCCACATCAAGTGCCACAAGGACCACATGGACAAAAAGGAGGAGATCATCGCACCCTGTAAAGGTAAAACCGGGTTCTTCAGTTCTTCAGTATACAGCTTTACCCAGGCAAATGAAACTTCGGCTAAGTGTAAATGCTGCTTTTACCCACTTCCAGTTAACTACGACGTGTCCACGGCCAAGAACCTGCTGCTGCTGGCTATCTCTCAGGAGGAACAGCAGAAGTGGGTGAGCCGACTAGTCAAGAAGATCCCGAAGAAGCCTCCACCACCAGAGCACTTTGCACGCTCCTCACCACGTGCCTCCATGAAGGTCCAGCCCAGTCAGTCCATGAGGAGGCCCAGTCGACAGCTGCCCACCAGCAAGAGCAGGTAGGTAACACAGATAGGAGACATAATATACTCTGTGTCATGTCCAGTAAACATTTGTATTGTACAGTTAATCTGTAGTGCCAGCTGTAAAGGTTTCTACATTAAATGAATCATTTCCTGGTCTTTCTGTGGTTTTCAAACCTTTCTCACAGTGACCCGATAGAAAATAAACATGCTGTAATTAAACTGACAAAGTAAGGTACTTTGCTCTTCTGAAGCTTTTGGAATTTCTCAAATACTGAAAGTCAAGCAGCAGCGGCTACTTAAAGCATCCATAATGCATCTAAAGTTATTGAATCTAACAAAAGCAGTTGTGATCTTCTGATCTGAACTCAACATTTTGTCACATCTCATGGTGCTAAACCCAGATGGCTACATTCATGCAGTGGATCTTTTCTTGTGCTGTTTGAAAGCTTACATTTAGTATTCACTGCACCTTCACTGAGAGATGTTTTTGAAATGTGGGACTGTGAGCAGCCACAGAGTTGTGTTCTGCATATACAAGATGAGTCTACAGAAGTTCACAATATTTTTTATGTATAAATATATTTTCCCTCTGGGCAGTGTTGTATGTCTGAGTATTTTCCCTCTTGTAACACCACAGAGCTTCCTCTAATATGAGTAACAGACACAAACATGTGCCTCACTAGATGAAACTTAATTTGTGCAGTATTTTTACTGTCCGTGAAAACCCATGTCTCCTTTCAGACTGCTGTCTTCAGGAGACTTTGGTCTTCAGGACTGGCACTGGGCCCTGGATGATATTGATGATGATTGTTCGTCTATTCATTTCTGATGGTCTCACAGGGTAACACTTTGTGCAGTGTGTGCTGTGCATTGCAGTGAACTCAATCAGTGAAACTCTGTTCGGTCTCCATGAGACCTGGATTGGACAACTAGTGACACATTTACAAAATAGAATAAAAACACTAGGGACCAAATTTCAATACTGTAAAGACACTCACTCTTTAATCTGTTAGACGTTTTGTCACAATTAAAACTTAGTATTTATCAGTACTGATACAGATACCTTGACTTTAATGTAGGTCCCTGAGTTATACTTTTCAGTACCAAAAGTACGTATTTCATGCTTTTCAGCTCATTAAATTGCTTTGAGTGTGCAAAAATTGAGATAACAAGCAATGTTTGCTACAATGTGGTTTGACTCGGATTGTCAGAAACAGACATTTTAAGTCAAACCACAAATGTAGAGAATAAAGTCTGGCGATTACTGTATATTACTACTGTTATAAGTGGGTTATTACTATTATTAGTAGTAGTATTTTATGGACAATTTATGATTTAATCAGTTGTTTTCTAGCTACATGAAGTGAAGACAAAACTTCAACCAAACGTCCTCTTTGTTGAAGCCATATGCCCTATATGACTTGGAGAAACACATTCACAATTAACATTAACACAAGAAGAAAATAGGCTTTTTTCTTTTTTTTTTTTACCTTGAACAAGAAAAGTCTCCAGAAGAATAGTCTCAAACATTTTCCTGATTTTCATAAAGTAAAATCTGAATTAATCTAATTAATTAGATATATTACATAGCCCTAACAGCTGCAGTTTATGTGCTGAATACACTGACACCGATGATATTTCTTACATGATAATATGGTATAAAGTTGCATCAACTCATTTTTTAAGACAGTACTTTGGTGGAACCCAAACAAGTATCAAAGTCTGTTATCCATTGTCCTTGCTACAGTAAAAAAAAAATACAAATCAGAACTTACCTTGTTCAAAACGGTGTTGCTGAGGAATGGGATGCAGTTCTCTGTTCACATAACTCACATTTCTCACCCGTCATACCCTTAGGTCCTTTGACCTCAGCACTCACAGGTCAAATGGCTTCAAAAAGAGGCGAGAAGACTTCAACGAACACAAATGACGGCTTGTTCCATCCTGTGCTTCCTTTAGCCCAGATGTTTCCCTGTAGACGACTGAATTCCCGAATGTGTGTGTATATTTATTTACAGCCAAAAAACCCTTCCTTTTTGTGCTAAATGTGTGCACACAGCTGTGGTTCAGTTTGTGGTGGAGGTGGGGAATAACACATGAGATGTACGACCCAGTGCATGTCCTGGTGTGGTGTTGCTTAAATATACTGTCGGTGTGTGGCTGCAGGGACACGTCATCACTGGGTGGCACGGAAGCGGCTGTTTGAGCATTAAAGAATATCCATGTTAAAAATTAATCTGTTTTGTAAGGGAAAGTAAAGATAAACTGGTGATGCACTATATGGACAAACGTATTAGGGCATGTTGAATTCAGGTGTTTCTTTTCTAACAGGGGTCTGGGATACAAAACAACAATGACAAATGTCATAATATTGTTTTATATTGGGATAAACATCATTGCATTGGTTAGTTTCGTTTGAATTGTTACCTTTGCTTCCAAAATGCCTCAGAGATGGTTTTTACTTAATTTCTCTCAACATTGATTTTTTATTTTTATTTTTTATTCATGATTATGATTTTAAATGCTCTACCTCTAAATTTCTAAAATATTTTTTCATGCCCTGACTGTAAATAATAATTTTCTACCATCACTAACCATCTACTTTCTTCACATCTCACTTAATAAAGAAAAATCTCCCATTAAACTTTAAGGAAATATTGATGTTTATAAACTATATGGACAAAAATATTAGGACACATCATGGCTATTTGGCTACAGCTCATAAGATATCCTGTTCATGCTGATTTGAGATATAAACATCAATTTTGGAAGCAAAGATTACAATTTAAACAAAACTAACCGATGCAGTGATATTTATCACAACATAAAACTGTATTATGACTTTTGTCATTATTGTTATAGTAGCCCAGAAACACCTGAATTCAATGTGTCCATATAGTGTATGTAGTTTTCCATTAAAGTTGTTTTTGTATGTTTAAAGTGTATTTAAAAAGATGTAATGGAGCTGAGAGTATTTATCCTAATGTTCTGGACTTGTCAGGTGTTTGTTCCAACTAACTATGCTTCTGTTTGTCTTTTGTTCCAGTTAACCTTGCTTGGGAGTGTGGTGCATCTTCAAGGTGGTGGGGCGCATTTCCTCCTAAATCAAAGACTGTAAACAAAGCTCCGTATTTTTGCAGATCAGCACACTGATACAAACTCTTCTTCACTTCTCCACAGCCCACCCTGTCCTGACAGCTACAGAGGCTGTTTTCCCTTTGATTCAAGCTCTTTTTATTTTTTCCAGCCACTTGAAGCGGTAACGACTATCATTCTCACCTCAGCACCTGTGATCTTTTCGGCAAGCTGGATTGCTTGTAAGCGTATTAGTGGAAGTCTTCTCTTGGGCCCTTGACTTGAGCAATTATGTGTCTCTGGGGGCTGGAGTAGCTCATTTAGCTCCCACAGGATGGAAGGGGAGCTCTTACAAAGCCCAGCCATACTGGCAAGAAGCGGATACACTTACCTCAACACTAGGGCACACTGTCTGATTGAAGGACCCTGCAAGAAAACTCTGAACTCTTCCTCACCACCTTTGGGGAATTTTGTGGCCAAATTAAATAAAAAGACATTCTTGTGTTTGCCGATTGTGGACAATATGAAGGGTTTAATGGGGAACACTACACTCAGAAGATGCTAAATTCTGTGTTATTTCTTTTGCTGAATACAGCTGAAGCTCTTGAACTTGGTCCCTGATACAGTGCAGTTTCTGTACTTTGGCTGATTGAAACTCATTGATTGTAGCTTGTTGCTTCCCTCAATTCACCTCTCATGTGCGTGTCCACACAGGTCATAGAAACTTGAATAAGGTACAGGGATAAACGAGTTGTGACTTCTAGGAAAGTCAAGGCTGGGAGCATTACATTCCTCCAGGCTTTGAGCAAATAATTCCTTGAGTGCCTCTTATTCAGATTTCTGACTCGGGCACACTCTGAAGCATCAGTATGTCATTGTGTGACTACAATAATGTTCATAGGTGAACACAGTCCTGCTCTGAACAGCCTTAGATGGAGAGCCAGGCATGAGATCCTCCCAAACGTACAACCCTGCACTGTCAGTTATGAGGGTTAATGTTTACTGAACTCAAGGGGTGCACCATTAATGCTTTTCTGATCCGAGCTCGGCTCCTTTTGTTGTTTGAATGTACTTCTGGGCTTTACCAGAGACGACACACAGGCATTGTATTACTTGTATCCAAATGTACTTGACTGAAGCCCCCTTTTCATCACAAACTGAGTGAACTTGCATGTGTTTGCCTTTTCAGGCCTCACACTTAAGTGCTGTCACCTCCAGGCCTCCACTTATTAGAAATGTAGTCATTAGACATTCCCTATCCATGGAAATGACCAATGAGATGCAGAAACAGGGAAGGTATGCAGTCATATCCCATAAGTCAGAATACTGAGCAGCACTATTCCATTGAAAGTTTTTCTAAAAGTGTTTGTCCTGATATTTTTGTATTAAAAGTAACCAGACTCTTAGTTTGGGCACGTTGTTGTGTGTATGTGGCTTATATAGCACATGGAGAGTAACTGTGTGTGTGCGTGTGCACTGAGTGCTCTCCTTTAACCAAGAAGCATGTTTTATACATATAAATATACACAGTATATATTTTACATGCCATACAGTGCACATTATATTATTTATACAGCCTTGTCCACTTTGTATTTAAGGGCTCTACATCCAGATTGCATGTTTGCTACCAAACAGCTCTATAATAACCACTTCAACAATAAAGACATGGATGTGCCTTTTGTTTATGTATTATTTTTCTGTCATACATACATAAACATACTCTGAAGAGGTTGCCAGTACATTATTATTAATAAGCACTTGTGCTGAAATATTTGTTAATGCCACCTTGTATTTATTACATTTCTTTTACTATATATATATTTTGACAGCTTGAATTGTCAGTTTTCAGCATAACCACAAATAATTAGCTCTGGTTATCTGTGGTAGCTCTTCTGATGCGGATGACAAACATTCCTCATGTCCGGATCATCTATTGTAATTATTTTGAAAACTGAATATGAGGTCATTACTTTAACATTAATAATAGTTTGACAAGTTGGAAACTGTATGTGAAAAGTTGAATACTATCATTGAGAGGAAAATGATTTTCTATTTTTTATGATTTTGCACAAAAAAAGTGCAATGAAACATACACAGATGTTCCAAGTTAATCAAAGATGTTCTTAAACCATATATGCCATAAATGCTATGAGTGTGTGAAGCTGTTGCCAAAGCAAAAGGTGGCCACTTGAACAATCTAAAATATCAAACATACTCTGGTTTGTTTAATGCTTTTTTTCATGATCACATAATTCCCTATATGTCCTTTTATATATTTGATGTTTTAAATATTAACATTGAAAGAAATGAAATCAATGGAAAGCTTTAATTCTGCTTAAACTTTTGACTGGTATTGAACAATTCCATATCTGTCAATCTGGAAAGTGTATATTTTTACTCAAAACTTGAGTTAAATGAGATTACAGACCAAAACATTTCATAGGTAGATTTTTTATTGAAAGATTATGACGTATTGCCGTTTTTCCTCTTTAGTGGTGACGACATATACTTCCTAACCAAAAGAAGTCACATACTCAAGGGTTTAGCTTTGATTATAGGACACGTAAATGTCATTTTTTTTCCTTCCAGGGTGACCTCAAATTTGGCAGGATCTTGTATGACTGATGTGAGAATCGGATCACTACATACAGTCTTCTCCATCTTAAAGATTCTGTGTGGTTCCGGTCTGGACTCTTTGGTGGCAAATGCATGTGTAAATATGGTGTCTCATACTCCCTGAACCACCTTTTTCACAACTTGATCCTGATGAACCTTGGTGTTCCCATCTTGGAATATGTCTGTGTCATCAGGGAAGAAAAAAAAAAAAAACTCCACTGATGTTCAGATCTGGTCATTCAGTGTATCCGGGTTCAGTTGACCTTATTTTATGGACAAATAACATTACTGAACTTAGACCTGACCAACTGAACCAACCCCAGATCGTAACACTGCCCCCACAGGCTTGTACTGTAGGCACTAGGCATGACGGGTAAGTATTTCCTCACTAGAATTGATACAGGGTTTCTACAAATTAAATTTAAGATTTTTTAAGATTAGATCCTTAGAATAATTTAATGCTTATTTCGTGGCCATACTGGCAAATATTCCTGATTCCTAGAATTTAGGAAAATGTATTTATTTACTCCAATGCCTTGATTCCCACCATTCTGAGTTATTTCTCACCTGGGGCTGCAAAATAAGTGATGATTGGCTCCTAATTTCAATATAAATTATATCAATGGAACTGAGTAGACTAACATTACTGTCTTTGCAGCTTAGACATTTACAGGTACATTTAAACACAATACAGCCAACACGTTTATGGCAACAGAACTGAACCAAATCAAATTGAATGCCTCTTAAAGACTTTAAGGTATTAAATTCAGATTTGTAAATTGAAGACTTTTTAAGACCCTGCCGGAACCCTGTTAATAATTGTAACCTAGAAGCACAGTACTGTATTTGCATCTATGAGGGATGCATATTCATGTGTTTGACGGAAATAAGAGACATTAAAATCTTGGAAAACAAAGCGATACATTGAAATAACTGAACTAATTCAATTAATGCAGAAACACAAAGTAAGAAGTTGTCAAGTTTATTTTGCATTCTATTGTTTTTTTTAAGTAACAAATCTGAATACACCATGTGGATAAACAACACAGCATGATACATATGAGGAATGATAACATTGAGTAACAGTAATATCGGATTTATCAAAATAATTCACCTCCTTTATAAAATCTATTTAAATTGCAGTGTTTCTTATCCTGAGACACTTGGCTTGTGTTGTTTTTCAACTAAACAAGAATACTTTCTATACATTTAATAGGAAATGTCATTGGAATGTTAGAAAAAGGAATGTGCGGGTTTAATACTGAGGTAAAAAAACAATATGAAAAGCACAGATTATGGGTCAGATTTACAGAATATGCAAACAGAACCGTTTTAACCCATGAGTTCTACAGTAGTGGCTCTGTCCAGAATGCAGAAACAGTCTCTAGACAACAGGACCTGAAGACACGGCGGTGTGGCGGACTGTTACAGCTCAGTCTTCCTTCTTGGAGCTGCTGTGTTTTTGGTAGTAAAGGATCGTGAGCAGGACCCACATGTTCAACGACGTCATGACGATGAACCGCACCAGAACTGCGACAAAGGGGTAAACAGGCTTTATTAGATTCAGTATGAATACTAATGCAGAGGAAGGACTTGGACTCAAAACTGAGGGTTTAGGATGTGGTTTGCAGACTGTACGATACTAGAATAATAATACCAGCGGAGCTACATTTTCCCTTTGATTAAACATTTACACGATCTTCCTAAACAATCTACTTAAACATTTCCTTCTGCTATATACCACAGCTGGTGTTGACAATATCTTGTCCTTTCTAAGTACATAAAAGATGCAAATGTAACCCCACATCAGGCTTTTAACAGTGCATTTTCAAAAACATGAGCAGAACTAGCCATTTTTTAATGAGTTCCCACAAAAATAAAGATGTTATTTTTTTCCCACTTTGCCACATGTCCCATAGTCATTTGTAATTCTTACCCTGCATGTCTCCAGTTGTCACAGTGGTGGTGTAAATCCGTGCTAAAACAAACAGAAATGGAGTTAATGACATCCTCATTCTCAGAGAAGGCGTCTGATATATAATAAATGAAGCTCTGAATTGCTAATTTATCAAGCCAAGAGCTGGATAAACTGTATAATACATATTTATGACCTGAAACATTACAGTAGCAGCACTTTGGGGAGGAAGAAAAAGTCTGACAAATTGGTTTACTATTTCTGAATTCATCAGCGATGCTAAACACATCATTACGATGGACATATTACCATTATTGGTTCCAGGGACCAAACACTGATTCAGACCTGCCAATAGTGAAATTCACAGCCATTAAGTAGTCCAATGTGAGGACAGTGCATTCCATCAGCATTGGCAGTGAAAAACCCACGCAGAATTATTAGTCAGGGGTACAGAGCTGAGAAATACAACATCGCTCCTGGAAATGAAACGAAGCGTGCATCTGCAGGTAGAAAGAAGCTCTAGGTGTTCTGCTATTCACTCACCCATACATGTGTAGGTGGCCATGGCCCAGGAGAGGGCGCTAACCTGTCCTGCGTCTTTGGACCTCCACAGACACTGCAGCTGGGCAAACTTACTGGCTGCGCTGATGAACGTGCACAGGCTCTAAGAAGAAAGAGGAGGTGTGGGTCACGTAATGTCATGCACAGTTTAACACACCAATTCAGACTCATTTAACAGAGTAAAGTCAGACACTTTTTCGTAGCCTGTAAAAACCTGAAACCCTAACTCAAGGTTCACTGCTTGTACCTATTTATATGCAAAAATACCCTCGGGCACATTCATCTCATTAACCAAGAAGACCATTTGGCATTTATGAAGTCTGAGTATCTTCCTGTGGTGCAGAAGGTGCAATGAGCTCTAGATGACTTTCTGTTCAAATCTTCACCTCATTACTCCTCACTGATGACATGCCATTTCTTTGCTTAGAGACACACTCTGACTTATGATTGAAGTTTAAAAGATTTATTACCATCGCCAAATCTATGATCCACTTCTCCACAGTGAGAAGCCTCCAGCCGCCGACAAACCTGAACACACAACTTTAAGGCAACAACACGTGACGTTCAGCGAGTCGATATCAACAAAGGCCAGTGGGTCATTGATTTTCTTCTGCATTGAACCAGCACTTTCTTATTGATATCTGAAGGTGAAACAGCGGTGGAAGGATACACCAAGGTGTAGATGAGGCTCTGCTGGAGGCTGCCATTGTAGTGAAGAATCAGAAGCAGAAGAATGACATCTAAGGAAAGAGAAGTAGTTTAAGCATGAGTCATCTCAGGATAAATGATTCAAGTGCTGCACAATTCACACAAATGGATTAATTTTCCTTTCAGTGGATAGTAACCAGGTTTAGATTGTATCACTGGCTCATCCAAAGCAGATTTCTGTTGTTTACAAAGCTCAAACCTCTGCCATTAACTCTCAAAAGATAATCTATTTCTCTATTCATACAGTGTCTGCTTTGTTTCTGTTAGGTGTCAGGCACTGTTAAAGAAGATGGTTACCGTGGTTACTGGATGAAAAAACATGGAAAATACATTGTGTGTTAATGTCACTTCAAATACACGCCACGTCTTGAGACAAACCCTCCAGTTTAAGTAAGAACAAACCTCAAATGAGCTCAATTTCAATTTTATTTTGACTCTGGAGTGGATTATTACATACAGCTGAAAAACATGCACAAAAAAATCATGTTCTTTCAATTGTGACAAAAACACTTTTAGCGGGAATTGTAATTTTCAATCCAATTAAAAAGTGATTAAATTATTAAAAATGATTATGTGATTTCTGCTGGGGCCTGCACCCAACAACCTAATGTGATTAGTAATCTTTATAAGACCACGATGCTTCATTTATGATTATATGTTGAGACCAATTGCGCTATCCATCTTGTTGCTGCAAGTTGGATACAGCACTTTGATTAATATCTAACAACAGTTTGATTACTTTTTAGCTTAATATATTGCATTAAACTGGTTCAATTAAAAAAAAAAAAAAAAAAAAACCCACACAATATCCTGGACATATTCTGCTCTTGTTGCCATAAGCAACATATGGCTCTGACGCAAATGAAGACAACTCACCTTGAGCAATGAGAATGGGATATTCCAGGTAAGTCGGAGGTGGGTAGTCATAGTACATCTGGTACGTTACAAACACAATGAACCTGTAAAGCAGATGGTGTCAGGTTATTACGTTAAAGGGTGATGTACAGTTGATTAAACTGAAACACAAAAGGCGAGGTGACATGAATGCAGTGCTGAAGTTTCTATGACAATAAACACTCAGAAAGAAACTCACACAAAGAAATGTCAAATGTTCCCCATGTCACATGGCTGACAATGAAACTAACTGACCTCAAAATGTTTTAAAGTGCAGGTTTACAGTAAACTCCACATGGCATGCTCATGAGCACAAATGAGCTAAATATGAGATGGATGAGTTTGTGTGGATCAATGTCCCGGCGTAATCATTATAAATCAATAAAACTGTACTTCAATGCAGCTTTAACACTAGAATGGCCAAGGAAAGCTATATACCTAAAACACCATCTATCCATGCACCCGGAAATTTCATTTCTAGTATAGAATAACATACTCTGTCATTTCCTTAGGGTATTTTCTTCATAAAGAAAATGTGACAAGCTAGGTTTAATCATCTGTGTTTAGTCTAGTTACCCCACCCCCCGATGGGGAGGCAAGGGGTATTGTTTTTGGTTCGATTTGTTTGTTTGTTAGCACTCTAGCAGCAAAACCATTGGTTGAATTCAAACCAAATTGGGCTTATATATTGCCAATGACCCAGAATAAATGTCATTACATTTTGGGAAATGTAGGTCAAAGTTAAATTTTTTATGACTTTTTGAAAATCTTCCCATTTACTTATAATTGGTGAAATATGAGCAAGGGGCGGGTTTAGTTGTGCCTGGCACCACTTGTTTTATAAACAAAACATCTTTATAAACATTAAGTGCTTTCCATGGCTGTTACTGCACATCAGTCTGAAGGATCTGAAAATGGGTATTAGAAGAAAATATTTGTTTATGTTGTCAATAAATCTATTGTAAGCTGTTATAAATTAAATGCTGTCGACTGAGACGTTTTAGCATGAACTGCACAAAAATAAATGTATTTGTATTGAACTAAATTATAACAGGTGGAGATAATGGGTATAAATGCTCGTATTTTTCATCTGGGTTTATCTTGATCATATTTGATAATAGGGAATGCAACTAGAGCTGCAACAATTAATCACTTAACTGATTACTACATTCATCAACAACTATTTTGATGACTCAGAATCAGTTTGAGTAGTTTTTTTGAGGAAAAAAAAGGTAAAAGTGTCAGATTTTTTCTTGTTCAATGTGAATATTTGCTTGTTTCTTTCATCCTCTGTGACAGTAAACCCAGAATATTTGACTTGTAACCAAATAAGGCATTTAACATTGCCATGTTGTGCTTTAAAACACTTTACCACCATTTTCTGACATAGTACAGAGTAAATAATTACTTGATATGATAAACAGACTAATCAGCACTGAAAATAACAGCTAGTTGCAGCCGTAGATGCAACAACACAATCTGAATAAGAGTCAAAATGTGAGGGACTTTTTATTTTTTATAACCTAGTCATTCCAAACAAAAAAACAGCTGTGGGTAATTTTACCCTCTGGCGGATCTAGTGTTAAAACAGACACAGATGCATGCTGTGAGTGGAGAATTTTCCAGCTACTGGAAGCAGCAACATCATAGATCCATGAGGGATGACAGAGTGAATCTAAGCCTGTTTAACCAGAGAAGATGCTTTTCCTGGACTATGGCCCGTTTTGCAATTTGAGTTTATAAAATAAATTGGTTTTCGCATAAACCTCCCACCCAGTGCAGCTTTGAAGGTTGGCTTTTTCACAGTAGCATGCACAATAACAGCAGGCCATTGCTCACCAGCACAGTAGAGACATTTAGGGCAGCGGTGCTACTGCCAGGCACCAAAGGAGAGATAATACACAGAGTTACACAGCCTGACAGAGGAGATGCCAAGCTGCTCTCCACCAAACCAAACACAGCATCTACAACAGCTACAAGCACAAATCTCTGAGCAGAATTTTTACCACCCCAACAAGAAACACTGTGCAAAGTCGATTTAATGTGTTTAAATTCTCTACCCCAGACTCAGGTAAACACATTTAGATTAGTGTTGACACAAATGTCAGGAGAGACTACACTGTAATTTCCCAGTTTGGGATAAATAAAGTACATCTATCTGTCTATAAAGGCCAAAATCACAACCCTATGAGTGAGAAGTTAATATTTATCTGGTGTTATAAACATCCAGCATTCAGGGTAGGATTACTTAGTAGCCAGATTTTGGGTTTACTGCTGGATCAAATCTCTACTTGTCCTAGTTGTATATTAAATACAGGTTAAATAGGACAAATAGATTCTCTTTACATGAATCCGAATTGTCAGTGTCTAAAAACAAAAATAATTATCATGGATATTATGAAATAGTTAACAATAAATACAAAGAATTAAACATACAAAAAAAAAAAAAAGCTCTCTGCATTTTATTTTATTTATTTATTTTTTTCTGAATGGAACCTGAAGAACAGGAAGACAACGCCACATCAATATTTACCAGTATTAAATAATGTAAATCAACCCTTATCCAGTCATGTAACTATTCTATACTTTGTACGGTTTAAGGAATATATGTATACAAAAGTAAAACTGAGTCTAAAACAAACAACTCATAGTGAAACTCACACACCCGGTCAGTTCCAGGAGGAGGCTGTTCAGACTGACTCCTGCCGTGGATTTCGCTCTCATCAGCACAAAGATCTGCGGAAACTTCAGCACCATGCACACGAACAGGGTGCTGAAGTTGGCCATGTGTAGTAAAGTATCCGACTCCATTACGTGGGTGAGAAAATAAAAAATAAAGATGCCAACTTTAGTCAGATTTCAGTCGCGCTTTACAAAACTGGCAGCCTTTCTCTACAGCTGTCATCATCCGGAATTCAGCAAGTATTTCCGTTTTGTCCTTTCAAAGTAAAATAATTCATTATCTTGTTAAACACATAAATCTGATAAATTTCGGTATTGTTAGGTGTTTTGGTGATAGATAGATAGATAGATAGATAGATAGATAGATAGATAGATAGATAGATAGATAGATAGATAGATAGATAGATAGATAGATAGATGGGTTATTTTATTTTGAAGGCTGACGATTTCTTCTTTATGAGTTCGTTAGCTTGATACAGCTTCCTGTCAGCCAGCATCTTCCACTTCCGCATACATCTACTGACTGCTGATTGGTTCGTTTTTCTCAATTTAAACAAGCGTTTAACGTCTTCTATTTACCTTGTGATACCTTCTAATCTTAACCCTTTCATGCATGAATTATGAGAACCTTAGTTGAGGTTTTTTTTTTGGTTTTTTTGGTTTTTTTTGAGTGTTTTTATTCCTCCTTTGGCATGAAAAAAAAAACAATGATATTGAGGTTTTTTATTCATAGATTTACAAAAATTTTCACTCAGCTACACCATGAATTTTTTTTCTTGAAGCAAAGAAACATGTATTTAAAACCCAATATCATAAAGTGATATGAAAACAGTGAAATGAAACCATGTTCAATGTAGCTAATCGGATGTTTTCTCACATTTTAACATATTCTAATACTAGTTATTACTCACTTCATGGAGATAATATGCAAAAAGTAACAATTAACAATTGATTTCCACTCAAGAACCAATCAAGAACTGCAAAGTTACAGTAATGGTATGAATTGCAGTTCATGAGATGATGCATAAGTGTCCACTGTGTTGGTTGATATGGAATTAAAACAGCTAAACCCATGAATATACAAGAGAAAAGCTGTAGAATAACTGTCCACTGTAATGACCACTATGCATGAAAGGGTTAAATAAACATATGTTGATTATTATGCGGAATTATAGGCTCTTTATTTATTTGCTGCAGGTACTTGATGGTAGCTAATACATGTCTTTATTCCTGACTTCCCCTCAAATGACACTACAAAAACTCAATAAAAACTTACACTGAAATAAATAAATGAATAAATAAACACAGAAACAACATCCATAACAATAAGAGCTTTATTCCACTGCAACATTGATAATTACAGTACAGTACAATGAAGACGAAGATGGAAATCCTTCAAATTTACTGTGTGCAAATATCAAATTTAGACAGAAGGACAGCGAAGAACAATATCATAGAATGACAACACATACGAAAGGCCATTCTAAGGCAGCTGCAATACAACACAACACAGAAACCTGAGATATGTTTCCTTAAGTGCACGTGCGTATAAACATCATCATCAAACTGTAAAAACTAAACAAATATGATTCTAATAGCTTCCCCTTTGACATATGGCTTACACATCCTAGGAAAAAATGCTGCAAGAGTTTTAATATTTTAAAGGAAACCATTTTAGAAAGGCAACATGTACAACTATAAGATTTCCATGCTCTAAGTTATTTTCTTATAACCTCCTTCAAACTAAAGGGAATGAGTTCAAGTATCTACAGCCATCTTTTCCTCTCCTTTTATTTACACTCTACATTTTTCCTTTTTCCATTTGTTGCTTGAATGGGTTCCTTAAACAGACACAAATGTAGGCTATTTGTGACCCAATGTTTCATTCATCCAAATGATCAGGTGTCTAGTTAGATTATCAAGTATCTGAGAATTAAGCTCAGATGACATGAATCTGATATGCCTCTGTCTTAATGCTTACTTGTCGTCATCAGTGAGTAAATGCCCTCAGAATTAGCTGTTATTCTGAATGTAAAACCACCAAAATAGCCACAAAATATGAAAGATGAAGCTGAACTGCAGAAAGTGCCACACCTAGTCAAACCCACACCCCCATGAGTTTCCGATTTTCCATCTAAAGTGTCCAAAAAGCAAAGGGAAAAAGATCTGATGTGCAGAGTTTCAGATGTCAGGTGAATTGCTTCCAGAGGTCTAACAGGGCAGCATTTCTGGATCCTGTTTTCGCTTGCGGTGGCTGTCAGACCAAAGCAACAATCTGTCCAGTCTAACCAGTTCATTCCCCAGAGAAGTGGACAATCTGCTGCCCAACATTTGGTTGGATGTGTTGGGGATACGATCAGAGAACAGTGACACATAGCTGGGTAAAGGCTCCTCTGACCTCCACTGTCCCTGCACAAAGAGGAGGGAAAGCCGCATTACAATACTGCCGCACATTTTAGTTGGATAATGACTTGGAAATGAAATTAACGTTCAATTATCAGGGAAAAATGAGAATGTAGGATATTTTACTTTTAGTATGGATTTATTTAAGTAGAATAATTATATATTATAAGAACTAAGTTTTTAATTCTTGACTTCAAGCTAAATATTTGAAAAGACATCAGTAATATTAAGCTGTTTATCATATGGAAAGGGCAGCCTGTTCATCCAGATGAATGTTAATGTATTAATGTTTATGAACATTTACAGACTTGGTTTATTCTACTTTTAAAAAATAAATAAATAACATAAAGAGCTGATGACATAAAAAAAAAAAAAGTGAAACAGTTCATAAGTAAAATTAGAAAGTTCTTCCCAAAAATTCACAGTGACACTACTGGAGATGTCTTTCTGAAGGTAAATGTTATAGTGAACTGATATAGAGGGATTTACCAAACCTGGCCACCCCACATTAAGTCTTATTAATTACTTGTGCATGAACTGTGTGTAGACTGTTAATAAGTCCTTTAATACCATCTTCCAGACTCTTTATAATTGGTGCCTTATTGTAACATGGCACCAAAAGTGCTCAGCCAGTAGGCTATACTTACAGCCTTAATGTTTTGTTTTTGTTTGTGTTTTTTTTACCAGTTTGAGCCAAGTTTTTATTCTGCTGAGAAAAGACCAACACAACAGCCTGAGGTTATATAGGTAGGAGTGAATAAGTCTACTAAATTGATAATATTGTCAAGTCTTACCAGTTGATCATAGTTCCTGAGAAAGTTCCAGTTCTTCTCCCTGTGAACCATAATATCAGTTTAACATTCTCTCTTCCACTGTCTTGATCATCTATAATAATCTCAGAGGGTCATTTGGCCTCTGGAACCGACACAATATTCTATTAGTGTCTCCAACTTTCTCCAAAGTTTGTGTTACAGTTTTGTTTTTTTTTTTTTGATAAATTCCCAAGGTTCTTCTCACCATTCCTGGACTCTTCTCCTCTCGTTCCATACCAGCTCTCTCCAGATCTGATCCTGTTTAACGGGGTCATCTCTGTCTGAGTTGTGCGCCACAGGCACCGGTTCCCCTTGTGTGTAGCGCATTTTAGCAGCCGGAGCCTGGGTTGTTCTCGGTCGGGTCCCGTTGGATCTCTCCGGTAACCGGTAGCCTGCAGAGGATGCACGTCTAGCATTGTTCAGCTCCATTTCCTTTTGGATTAAAATAAAGTGCAGCTCTTTTATTCCCTTAAAATGAGCAGATGGCCTGTTGCGCGTAGCCGGCAACGCGGTGACTGAGGTGAAGTGTGTGGAGAAATCACTGCCAGTGCTCCAGCAGTTGTGTTGACGTTTCCTTGGCAACGGCACACAGGGAATAGGCAGAGGATACTTTCTTCAGCAGCTGAGGGCGAATAACAGCACCATAACAATTTCCTGTAAACTGTCAGGTCACGGATACAGAATCAAAGTCACGCAGTTTGGTGTGAACTGAGGAAAGGTCTTAAACACAGACATGGGCAGCGGCATCCCATAGTGTGGCAATGAGTAAAGAGCAAGTGTTCTATTATAGACTAATATTTACACTGTGCAGGTTTAAGGCTCTGCATAAAAAACAAAATCAGGTTTCTAAACAACACATTATTTATATCCCTGTAAAATAGGATTAACTAAAAAAAAAAAAAAAAAGCCTATATTTCACAATTAAAGATGGGTTAACCTGATGCATCTGCTATGATTTTTGAATAGAATTCTTCAAAGTATTTATGACCTGGATAACCTGACTTCAAATAAAAACTAGGCTTCTTCTTAATAGATTAATCATGCATAGTATAAACATTTGGGGACAGTTAATTAAACTCCACTATAATAAATTCCCCTAAACTACTTGTGCATCGTATCTGTACATTTACTATAATAATGTACTAATAATTGTACTAGTATTGTTCCATGTATTTCAAACTGTAGATTGATTTAATCTGATTTGATGGACCTAGATGAATGCATATGTTGTGTGACCTGCATTATTCCTTTGAGGTCCCTATAGATCAAGGTAATGTAGTGGTGGAGACCAACACAGAGGGAAGACGAAGGGAAATCAGTGTCTTTTTCTAGAAACAGTGGATGCTTATCATAGTTCATTGTTTCAGATGTTAATTTTGTTTAATTATCTATAAACGACAAAATTGATTTCAGATTTAGCTTGATTTGAATAATAAAAACAATACAGAGTCTTGATCATTTTTCACATTTTTCTGTCATTTATTCTTATTTTATTTTATTGTCATCTTTTTATTTTATATTTTATTTATTTGTTATTTTTATACTATATTTCATTGCAATTATTTTGAAGACAGGAAGTAAGTAAGAAATGCTTTTATTGTGAAGGCTGAATGCTAAAACCGGAAGCATGCTAGCCATGTAACATCCCTCACTTGACAGAAATTAAATTCGCTGCTGGCTTTCTAGGCACCTTACCCATGAGCGAATTGAGACAAGCACCGCGGTGAAGGTAAGTTAATTTTTCAATGTACTGTTAGATATTGTATAACTTGCAGTACATTTATTCGGGCTCTTGCCTGTAAAGTATGTTTTAGTAGGCAAGAAGGCTTGGGCCAATATGAGAGCTAGATAACACTGCCTGTGAGATGCTAACGTAATTGAACAGCAACAGAAGGAAGACGTTTAGTGTTTAAAGCAACTTTTTCTTCATTACTTGAACATGAAATAAGCAGCTGCTAAATGATTAATATTTTCTGTAGCAGGCAGCAGTTAATTACCATAGTGTTATTGTAGCTCTAGCCGGTTTTTAAACATATGCTAGCCAGCTAACAGCCTGTCAGATGTGATGCAAACGAAGTTGACGCTTAATCAATTTAATGAAGGCATTAGGACAGAGTATAAGCTAACTAAGCACCAGCTGCCTCAAGTACTATTAACTCATAGAGATAAGAGAGTGGCCACTTATGGGTAGGTTGACCCTCCCTGGCTGTAAGAAATGAAACAGGCTAACGCTAGGATGATACAGGAAATAGCCAGGTTATCTTATATGTAGTAGTACACAACTAACAACCCACTGAAATACATGAAACCCATTACTGCTGCTGAAGCTTTAATTCTACTATTGATATAGAGGTGGATAGTTGAAAATAACTTGTAAGACTTCACTTGGCTGTGACTTGATTGATTGATTGATTGATGGATGGATGGATGGATGGATGGATGGATGGATGGATGTACACAGGTGTGCAACAGCACATGATGGATTATATTGAACATAGCATGTACAGTGGGTGATTTCATTGTAGGATATAGGTTGGTTGAGCTTAATTTAACATATTACTGTTGAATAATGTTTTCAATAAAGCTTTTGATGCATTCATGTACACTGCAGTTGCACAACACAGGTGGTCTTAATTATATGGGATAGGTAGCAGGTGTGGCAATGAGCTTCTGAGCTGCTAGTTTGGAGATGTGATATGCAGCAGCAGAGAGGATGAGTAGGGTGACATCAGAGGTCTGACAAACAAGGGGAGGCTTATTGGAAGAAGTAGGCCATTGTTCCAAGTCACAATGCCATGTAATAATCTCTAGACAGCCAGTCAGTGACCTCAGACAGGCATAAGGCATTTAGACAACAGCATTGAAACTACTAAAAATATTATTTCAATGACAAGTGTCTATAAATCTGCTCACAAACTCACAAACCTCAGGCTCACTGCATTGAAGTATGTTTGTGACACTTATTGCTTAAATGTCTGATCATGTTCATTTGGTGTAATTTTTAGAAGAGTTTCCATTCACTGTCCTGAACACAGCTGGATGTTACCAGCTGAATTATCATATGTCCAACACTGTCTCCATTGTTTAAGGTTTGATGAGTGTTTTTTGAATTTATGCCATTTCTTTGCACCCCCAACAGAGATGCATCAGATGTCATTTTAATTGTATGTTCCAGTGTTCAGCGCCTATGAAAAATGGTTCTTCTCATAAGGTGTAGTAAAATAATAGTAGGCTTATAAAAGAATTCCATAAAATGAACAGGAAGAAACAATTAAATAGTTGGTCACATTACTTTTGTATGACGATAAACTGTTAATTAAAATTTTAAGATGACAGCCTTACACGTCATCATAAAAACATATATGAAGTTTTTGTATTTTGTTTCTCATCACCAAAGGAAGTCCCAACATAGTCATATTTCTTTGAGTTAACTTACATAGCCACAAAACTCCTTTTTTTTCCCCACATTTTCATAATCTTGAAAATGAAAAATGAATAAAATACATTTTGTTTCAAAGTGACTTATTAGTCAAGATGTCTTGTTCATAAAGGTAGAAAACTTTATTTCTTTTTCACTTTTTTTTGGTTTTTTTTTTTAGCTGTCACATGCAAAGATAGTTCCACAAACTCCCACTTCTTGATGGTTATTGTGCCTGTGGGTGCTTTAGCAGGGTGGATGCTTGCTGTCAGGGGGAATTGGACCTGACTGTCCACATGAAAGACAGTCCTTCTGATCGCAACCACCACTTTACTGCCCCTTTTCTCACTGTTTGTTTGAACTGTCACCCTACAGCCACATTCTCTGCATTGTGGCGGTTATGGTTGACTAGTCAGATGAGGTGGCAGGCAGGTCAGTGGTGCACACAAGTGGAAAGCGAGAGTGAGTGACATTCCAGCCGAGGAGGACAGTGAGAAGTGAGAACACCATGCCTTGAGAGTGTAGGCTACAGGCTGTAAATAGCTGTAGACCTGGCAATGACAGGATCAACAGGGTATAATCAGTTAGAAGGGCTGTGTTATTGGAGATTGAGCAAGGGGCTATTTTAGGAAATGACTAGCCTAGGTGTTCCACTGGATACTGGTCGTGTCTTTTGATTTTTAGACTAGCTGTGAAGCTTTCATGGAGACCAAAACAAAAAAGGATAAAGAAGAAGATGACAGTGAGTGCTGGTTGATTAGCTCTCAGTTTCAGTGTTTCCTTTCCAGGACTGTGTGCTTCTACTGCTGTTTGTCTCCATCCCACAGGTTTCCTAGTACAAAATAGCATATAAATATAGCTTAGTCTACTAGCTTAGCATATGTGTACATGTTATTTTGTTCAGTAGACTCCTAGACAAAAACTTATACTCCTACTCTGTTCTTGACAGTCAAAACTTTTAGTCACATTTCTTCTGTCTGTATCTCAGATTATCTTGAGGATCTGGCAGTTAGATGGATTCTTTCTTGACTTGTAATCATTATATATCTAATCTTCTACGATACTACAGCATTACACTGGAGACGATATGTTGCGCTCCTTGTTGCCATAGCACAGTCTACTCATGTACAAAATATTAATCTTGCAATTTTTTACTGTTCTGTGCTGTGTGTAGGATTTTCAACTTTTAGTATTGCGCTGAAGTGCAGACTCGACACCTGAGTGGCACTGTCAGCCTTTACCTCAGAGAAAAATCCTGAGTCAGTTTTGCTGGGAGTTGAGTTTTCCATTTCTCACTCATTTAATGTTGAACGAACGAAGGCTTCACTGAGTTTGTGGTATTTATATGTTCATATTACATATTCTGCCTAAAGTTTTAATCGGTATGTGGCACTGTGTTGACATAGGTGAAGAACTGACAGTCTTATTATTTGTTTCTATTTTAATATTCAGTTTATGAAGCTTGAGTAAAGTGATGTCTCTTCATAAAATGAGAGGTGCCCTTCACTGCTTGGTGGAGATTAGACCTACTTGTGTTCTCAGAATAGGATTTCTAATATTGTTCCAGCCACAGGCCCTGAGGGGGAGATGACTAAGGAGGATGTTTCAGAGCCTGTCGAGGGGGACACTGTCCTGGGCTGCCACACTAGACTCTCTTCCCATCAGCGGCCAGTCATCCACCAGGTGGCTTCTGCACCTATGCCCAGTGACTGTGGTAAGGGTCCACACAAACACACACCGAGACTTGGGAGATTATAGGCTAATTGACTTACTCACTGTTGAACTACCTGAATTTGGGAACTGTTATCATTGCTGTTTTTATTATACAATTGAAGTGGTAATCGGCTGATTAATCACCGGTGACATTACCCATCAATTTTTGATTACTGACCATTTGATCAGCCCCAGCACCAGTGGAAAGAATAATTAAGATTCAGAAGTTAATCGTGTCTGAAATGATCATCTGGACATCCTGATGGGACAAGAGATGGAGACATAACTATTCTGAATAATGATTCCATAATGATGTTTAGAATATATCTTTATCACTTAATGTCCATTATATCAGAACTGTGACGAGTTAACAAGTAACACTAGAAGGAGATGATGATGACTGTCCATTCCTCCATTTTTTGGTGATTGCCAATTAGAGCTTAGTCCAGTGTATTTGATGGAATATACCTCATTTTGCACAATCATGTCAAGCAGGGAACATGAAATCAGCTGACAGTCCTCAGTCTCTAATCCCATAATAATTTGAATTAAAGTCAGCACATAAGGTTGTTAAATATGTCATACAGTCACTAAGCACATGCAAGTATTGACAGTACCTAAATTATGTGTTGACATTCACAGTGAATGGCTGTGTCCATTTGTGTTGAGCTGCAGTGGGAATCTCTAATGCTTCATTTGATTCACGGCATGTCATCCACTATCACATGAGTTCATTCGCTTCTGCAAACACAACAAGGGCATTTCCTAAGATTAGTAATTCGATCGAATCGAGTGAACAGTCCTTTACAGAAAGTTAATGCTTGTCTGGGTGATAGAGATTGACACAGTTCGCACTCTTTCTATACTGTACAGACACAGGGTATGGAGCATTAGGCTTTGCCAGTTCCAATGTTGAAAGTAAATAAGATTTCAGTGGATAAGTGTTTGTGTTCTGTCTCTCCCATTATCTCCAGAGTTTTCCTTCTTTGATCCCAGTGAGCCCCAGTGCAGGGAGGTACTTGTGGATCCCAGCACCACCATCCCAGAGCTGTTTGCTGTCCTCAGACAGTGGGTGCCTCAGGTTCAGAAGAACATCGACTTAATTGGCAATGAGGTGACTCATCATTTTTCACCATCCCTGTGCTCTGATATGGTTGAACTGTAGTACATTTCCACACGTGTTTGTCCATCCTTGAATTTTTAAAGTAACTTCTGAAATACTTCATAATTGAGTATATACAAAAAGATGAACAAATGCTTCCATTACCTCATTGCTCATTCTTATGATCAATCATTTCCATACCTAATTGGGAAATATGTTTCCTAAAAGCACCAGATTATTCCCAAATGAAACACATCTGTTCTTTTGATTCTGGTGAAGGCCTCGCTAACCCACTCCCAAACCACCTCCACTTAGTTATACAAAATACCTGCAATGCAGCAAATTCTGCAGGGAAGCACTTGTCTCAAGGGTAAAAGCAGGCATTTATTTTCTCGTATTTATAGGTCCCAGCCTTGAGCAATAAATGTCTTATTTTGATGTCAATTTGCAAAACACTTTAATACATTTCCATATGAGTAGAGTTTTTAGAGTCCCAGCATTCTTTTCATTCATCAGACAGAAGTTCCCCTTAAAAACCTATTATGTAATATTCCTGCATAGTGACACCAGTCGGCCATAGTGACACATTGCATATCTTTTCTTTGCACAGATCCTAAAAAGAGGCTGCGGTGTGAATGATCGTGATGGCCTGACAGATATGAGCCTCCTGCACTACTGCTGCAAAGCTGGGGCTCCAGGCATTGGTTAGTATTGATACAGTGTTGAATAAATGGCACAGACATTTACACTGTATTGTCTATTGTGTATCCTGTTACTGTGTCCACTCAGCATAATACTGTTAGTAACTGTTAATTTATCAACATTACACTCTCGGTGCTAATGCGTTGCTGCAATGTTTCTCAGGTGATGCAGAGACAGCAGCCAGTTTTGCCCGCCAGCTTCTTGCCCTCGGTGCTGATCCTAACCTCCGCTCTCGTTGGACTAACATGAGGGCATTGCACTACGCTGCCTACTTTGATGTGCCCCAGCTTATCCGGGTGGTGTTGCAGGCGTCTCTGCCTGGAGGTAAAAGGAGAGCGGAGAGGAAGTTCACCTAGGCAGGCAGTACAGGGCAAACATTTCTATTATCAAAACCAGCTGCAGCAGCAAAAGGATTTAGTAAAATGTAATTTTCTTTATGAGCTTACTTTTCCTTTACTTGTTTGGTCTACATTTACCAACATCAGTGGTGAGATTCAAGCTCTGTGAAGCTCAGCATATGCAGTTTGTGTTGTTCTGAGATGTTGATTCTTTATCTCAGGGGTGAGGTTGCATTATGTCCACTGGTGTGGATGTGTATACGAATAAAACATGTTCATAGGCTCCAGCGTGAATTCATGTCTTTGGATTAAGGGACACTTTAATTACGTTAATGAAGTCCATAACATAAAATGCCTCTTCAGCAGCAGATGGTAGTGATAAGCAGAAAAACACATCATCTACAAAACATCTGCAAATAAAAGCGGCTTCTAAAAAAGTACGGACTAAACTTTTTCTCCTAGTAAATTATATATTTTTGAGACTCAGTGTTTTCGTATCATTACTCTTGCTTCTTAAAGGTATTGCTCAATTTACAGTATGTTTAGAATTTTTTTAAAGCAGTCTTCACCATTTTAAATAGTGCACTTTTGACATTTTTGTAGTTTCTCAAATGAAGGAAGTTATTGCAGTGAAAAAAAAAAAAAGCACAGATCCTGGATAACAATATCTATGAATACAAACGGTTTCTTGCTGATGTGGAAAAAGATTCAGACCTGAGAGTACTGATTTTATTTCTGAATCGGCCATACCTGATGAGTGTTCATGACCTCAGTTTTGAACACAGAATTCGGATTAGGTATTTATTTACACTAACTGTATACATAATGTATGTAATTAAAACATAACCTATAAATGCTTCTTGTAGTGTTTTGACAATGTAGTGTAGGTTTTCAGTGGATTTAATGGTGTTAAGGGACAAGGATCGGCAGCCTCTGTGTTATATCTGTTATCTACAGTCTTTTAACAGCATAGGCATTTGAGTGGTGTTATGTTTTTATGTTATTTTATTGTGGTGGTGGGTGGGGGTTATATTTCTGTCCCTTGATTATATAATAGTGGTTTGCAGGCTTTTTCTGGATTTAGATAATATTTTGATTGCCTTTTGCTTTGGCTCAGTAAACAATATTAAGATAACAGAGAAAACCTTGTTCTTGATGTTTTTTTTTTCTGACAAGGTCCATTCATTATTAATTTCTGAGCATTCCATCATTAAAAAAAGCCCAGCAGCTTTGCACCCTTACAAACGTGTAACACACTGTATCTTACTTAAGGATTATTTTCAGTAATGTTTTCAAGCAAACATTAGTGGAGCTAATGTCACATGCACCTGTCTTTACCTGTCCTTATTCTGTTGAGGCAGATTTTGTAGATAGTGAGTTTAATAGTAGTCATTATTGCATTCATCGTATTTTGAGTTGAGGTAACTGTAAAAGGTGAATCAAAAAGTGGTGTATAGAAGAAAAATGCCAATATGTCCTGTTTATTTATTTATTTATTTATTTTCCCTTGTAGAGATAGACGCTACCTGCAGTGACTTTGATTTTGGCACCGCCCTGCACATCGCTGCATCGAATCTGTGCACCTCAGCTGTGAAATGTCTTTTGGAGCTGGGAGCAAACCCTGCTTTCAGAGTAAGTTGTATTGGTCTCCTATACACTGTTCTCTTACACCCCAGCTGATGTGTTAGCTTTAACATTCCAGTAAGCTTGAAAAATTTGAGTTTTTTTTATCAAGTGACTCAACATTAATATGTTAGATCCAGTGCGATCACCCACTTCCAGATTTTTTTTGTGTGCAACTATTCTTTTTTACTTTGCCAAGTCAGCATTCACTACAAGTTCCCAAATGTGCCCATCAAGTAGTAAAGTAATCATATAATAGTTCATCAGTCATCAATTAAAATCAAGTCAGAATGTAAATATTTTGTTTTTGAAAGCTATTAGGTCTTTTTGTGCCTCAATTCTGATGTTAGATCATAGCTATATTAAGAAACGAGGGAAAAGATGTAGGAAATTGCATGCAGAAAAGGTCACCTGGAATTAAAGTAGGGACACTGCTTTTCATGCTCTGTGTTCTTACCACTCAGCTATTAGGCTGCCCTGATTAGTGTGTTAGTGCAGCTTCACAGACCACGGATTGTCACAGATTGCTTACTTATATATTATGCATCTGTCTTTAGTTTGTCCTAGTTTGAACCTCCTTGAGAGGATGGAATCTTCCTCTTGACACCACATTACAAGCTTGGACTGCTGATGCACTGTGGGCTCATTTAACTCCTATAAAAGAGCATGCTTGGAACTTGGATCAAAGCAAAAGGGGGAGAGTGGAAAAATACTGCTGCTCTGTTTTTATGGCTCTTTTTTAATGGCATCTTATCAAATACACCAATCAGTAGATGTCTTACTTTATTCCTTACTTATGTTACATGCAGCCTTTACTGAACACTGCAAATGGCTTGCTTATGTCCTCTGTTTACCTGCTGGTCATGAAATCTAAGAAAACTTAACAGAAGTAATTTACATTCATGAGTATTGTATTGGGTCTCTTCTGGATACAGCTTCTGTGCTCAGTATTGACTACATCAGTCCCAAATGGAAAATTCAGTCCTAAATTCACCAACCATTACATCTTCAGAGCGTTTATTTAATGCAATCTGAGCTCCTTTATTTACTGCATTAAATCATTTAACAGATTGCAATCTTTTAGTTTCTCTGTCAGGCTCAAGATTTATTTCATTTCAGATTTTCTCTTGCACACATTTCCTGTTTGGTGTTTTCTGACTCAGCTGGCAGATAACACCTGAGAAGGCAGTTGTATGGAATACAGATTACCAAGATATGGCTTATTCTTCAGGTTTGTGTTTAGTTTTTTTTTTTCTTCAGTCTGTCACAACCTCCATATTCTGTAGGAAAAACCTCAGCCCAGCTAGAGGTTGCCTGGGGCTATTTGATATCAGAATCCTTTTCATTAAACAAAAGGGTTTCCATATTCAGTAAAGCTGTTTGTGAATTGTTTTTTTTTTTTTTTCTTTTTTGTTTTGTTTTTTTTTTTTGCATGTACTAATTTTCCCACTGGAGGTCACCAAAGCACTGCAACATTAATCCAGCGATTCCCTTGTTCAGAGCTGAGTGCTGAAGATCTTTTTTTTTCTGTGTGAGGATACAAAGCTTAGAGACCCTGTGAACATGCATAACATTGCTTTTTAACCCCTCATTTAATGTGCTAGAAACACCAGTGCATGTAGCTTATCTTTTAAAGAGATGAATGGCCATTTAGAGGAGATTAGTTTCAATCTGCTTTGTTGTTGATAATTAAATTTGTTTTTAGTCTCTACTGCTACCAAATAACCGTGAATAATGTATGAGTCTGATCCTACAAGTCCTGAGATTTGTCTTCATTTGTTTGTGGTGATCTTGTTTGTTTGAAAGAATCAGTGTATTAGACTCAACATGGAAAATCATAAATTCAAGGCTGCCATAATCATCCAAAAAGTAGCTGTATTTGTACATATTTAGTTTGCAGAGTTTCTTAAATACCTGTTTTAACCATGTAACATTAGCTTAGGCATGTGCATTGATTTCTGATGGTTAAATGTGCTCTCTACCAAACTCTCTCTTGCCTTTTTAAAAAATGATGGTGTTGGCTGGCAGGGGATTGTTAGACCTGCTCTCCAGCCAAGAGCTGCAAGTTTAAAATATCTTTCCTTTTGAGTAAAAGGTCAGTCTTAGTAGTGGTTTAATTTGATATTTTCCTCTTTCCAGCCCTATAGAGATTCTATACAACAACCCCTTGATTTAAGCAGTGGAAAGTTGTGTAAGGATGGGGAAAAATATAAAAATTGCAGTTCTTTCTTGCTTCTTTTACCACTTTTATAATCTTTGATCTTGCAGGAATGCAACACACTCACCATTGGCTGGATAGATAGGTTAAGAGCATTGTTGAAAGTCTGGTGTATATACTGCATACTGTAGTTGTATTGTAATCCATAATTTACCACACATTTCCTTCCTTAGATCGTTCCTGTGGAATTCTATCTCAAAATCCCCTACTCAAAGGCTGAAACACACACCAATGCAGAATAAATGGCATTCACATTAGCGTAGTGACACAACATGTGAACAACAGCCACTGACAATGAAAGCCAAGCTCCTTTTTGATGTTTATCAAAGACCACTCATATCATTGCTGGAGGGGATGGTGAACATGAGAGTGCCCCAATTACTCTGCCACAACAGTGCCAAATGAGCTCCCCTCGTCTGTCACGCCTCCACAGCCGTCTCCTCCTCCTACCTCCACTGGCACTTGAGCTTGTTGGCTCCGTCTCAACTTGTTCTGACTGCAGTTTCTTTGAGCCACTTGACTAAACTTCAATGTGTGCCTGCTGATCAGTTGCTTTGAAACACATCATTGGGGGATTTTGTTGTGAGAGCAAAGATAAGATTAAAGATTCTGGTAGACCTTGCCTTCTTGTTACAGAAGTGATAAGACAGAACTTTTTGGTAATGGAGGCAAAATGTAAAAGTTGCAGTAGTTGTCCAGCACTCTGCCATCATCATCATGGTTGAAATAAGATATGATATTTGTCAGCATCATTTGACCTTACTTTTCTCTATATGATGGCAAAATATTTACTTTTTTGGTCCAAATCACTTCTACTTGTTTGTTTGTTCACCATCTCTCCTCCTTTTTCTTGTTTGTTCTTACAGAATGAAAAAGGCCAGTGCCCTGCAGACGTAGTGCCTGATCCTCTAGACATGCCCTTGGATATGGCAGATGCAGCTGCTGTGGCCAAGGAACTCCGCACTTTGCTGAGAGAAGCTTTACCCCGGCCCAGTTCCCCTCTGCCCCTCACACTGCAAGCTCAGTCCCCTCCTGCTCTCTCCGATAAGGCCAGGATTCAACTTGCCAACATGGGTATCCGACTAGGTGACCGTGTGGTGATAGCTGGACAGAAGGTGTGTGGAAGCATTTGGGTTTACTTACAGGCCCAGTGTACAACTTTTAGAGGGATTTAGGAGGATTTTAATCCAGAAAAGGAATATAATATTGTTTTCAGTGGTGTGTAATAACATGAGAATAAGATTTGTTGTGTTTTCATTGCCTTCAAATGAGCCTTTTGTATATAAAAGGAGTCCATTATGTTGTTCTGCAGTACCATATCATGTCTGTGCAATCTGTGACGTTTCATCATAAAACAAGGACAAAGCTTTGCTTAATTTTTCTGAAACTATTCAGCCCTGAACCAAGGAAAAAAAACAGTTTGCAGTTGCTAAGCAACACCATTTTGGCATCCCTCCAGTATTCATGGTTATGTCTGACAGTTCACTCGCGCATATCAACGTTTATCTGGACATGTCCAGGTTTATGCAGTTCCAATTGTGGTATTGTTAAATGTCTGCTAATTTTTTGTTCAAAACTCCTGCTGTTTTTAATCTCCCCTTCATATTGTGCACAGCCTGCATTTAGAAGTGAGCTGTGAGGCTTTATTCTCAGAACAGAGAAACATAGTAAAACTAGTCTCCATGTTAATTGGCCTTATCACAGCTATTTTCAAATTCTACTTTAACAAATCAGTACCTAAAATTGTTTTAATCATAACTATTTTTTTTTTGTTCTAAGTCCTCATACACAAAGGTGAGTGCAGCTCTTTCAACATAGCCACTCAATTTCAGAGTGGTGGTGTAAGCCACGTGTAATCTTTTGACATTAAGCACGGTTCAAAAGCAGTGAAGTTTGAGCCCATAGGTCAAATAAAATTCACAGCACTCTTATGTTCATGACACAGTTCAATTTTTGACAATTTACTACACGGTGCGCCTATCTTGTAATTCAATGAAAACCCAAGCAATGTGGGCTTTGTGTATATAACTTCTGTTTAAATCTTGCAACACCACCCTTTTTTCCAGTCAACGATGCATGCCTTTAGTCATCAGACTGGCAGTGTGAGCCCAGCTCATCCTGAATGTGTCTAGTGATCCAGCAGAATAGGGGAAAAATACTCACTGTTGTTTGTGCAGTTGGCTTAAAAGACTCTGTTGTACCCTTTGGCAAGAATAAGTTCTTCATCTGAAAACATGTGCAACATTTTTTCCCCTCCCTTGAAGTTGACTTTGAAAACATCAACTTTAACAAAATCCTGAGAGTATTCCTAAACCCCAGATCACTATCAGAATATAACATTTAAAAAAAAATCTCAACTCACAGATAGAACATGAAGACCTTATCAGTGTGCTTAGAGTTGGAAGGGTTATAAGCCCCCCCCCCCCCCACCATGTCAGTAGTAATGAAAGTGCTACCTGTATGTGTCACCTGCCACCAGATCAGCCACCAGAAAAATTATGTTCAGTTTGGTTGTAATATTAAGGTTTCAACCTTTTTAGAGGGAAATACAAATGTATCTATAGAGCATGTTGAGGTTACACTTTGATTATATAAGATTAATGTTTGTATATTGTATATGTATTGTATTTTATCTCAGTATGGTTTTATGAGCATTCTAATAATCCCTCAACTCCCCAAAACCTGAGCCTTACCCTGTGGCAACAAGAAAGATTGGTTTTAATTCTATAGTAACTACATTTTTATGACAGAGATTCTGAAAAACAGCTCTTATTAGATCACACTCTGCCTTTTACTTTACTCTTAGGGTTGAGGAGAGCATTAAAGTTGAATGAGGCCTAAAAATTGTAACACATTACTGAATTTAAGACCATGAGAAACAAATTGTTTAAAGAACTGGTCGTAGCCTTTTAATGCTTGTGAGGAAAAGTGAGGACTCCAGATGACTTTGCCTTGGTTCAGGGATTGTGGTCTGAATTTGCTCTATCCTGATTTGAGCCTTAAATCTGTGATAGTCTGTTGTATGTCAAGTCCACATGGTGCTCGATCTGTTATTTGCTCAACTAATTACAACCACACAATGCAAACAGAAACATGTAGACAGTAAAAAAAAAAAATGCTCAAAAAGATAGAGCCATAAATAGATTCCCAGTTCACACAAATGAAATGAGTCCATCTTAACAGCAGACTGTTTATCCCTTTTGCTGCTTTTTTGAACTCATGCTCATCAAAATGGTACATTTCTGATTAACACCTCACCTTTAAGTATAACACATTGCTTTGCATTCAAATGGCTAGTCTCTTTGCTGCATCTCTTCATTCTCTTTGATTTTGTGCTATAGTTATGAAACATGGTGTCTATCCTTGCATTAACTTTTTTTCTGGTGTGGATGCAGGTAGGGACGCTGCGATTCTGTGGCAGCACAGAGTTCTCTGGAGGCCTTTGGGCTGGAGTGGAACTGGACAAACCAGAGGGAAAGAATGATGGATCTGTTGCAGGAGTTCAGTATTTCACCTGTAGACTCAGATATGGTAGGTCATGGAGTCGTTTATGGTACTTTTAGTTAATTACTTGTACCGATGTTTACCTCAAGTGGCAAATTGAGTTTCCACTGGTACCTTTCTACATATTTTGTAGTTTGCCCTTTTTGTAAACTGTGAGTAGATTTAATTTGCCGTTTGCCTTTTGGAGTTGTGTTCTTATTTTGGAAAACTTTAATCTGTGTTTTTTTTCCTTCACAGGAATATTTGCGCCTCTCTCTAAGATAAGCAAACCTTTGGAAAGGCATAAAAGCAACACAACAAAGACATCCATGCCCGTCCGCCCCCCTCGGCGAATTGACCTATCTCGCATCACTTCTAAGATTAACACAGGTAAAGACAAAGTAGTAAACAAACATTTCCACGAAATTAAAATGTCCTTTTTGAAGTATTTGCTTTCTATTTATTAAAAATATACACAAAGCAGCATCCGCCTTCAGGTTTCAGCGGAAAATTGATGTTAAACTATGTCTAGTGAATTAACATGTTCTGTAAGGTTCCTATAATGCAAGAATGGAAATTAATAATAAATCTGAGCCTAACACAAGAAATCTGAAAAAGCTGAAGTCTTTGGCTGGTGAAACACTGCTGTGGTTGCCTCTGGTTCTCATGGCTCAAGCTGTGCTCAGGGCCTTTCAGCTCTACCAAACATTGCAGGTCAGCAGGAGGTTTCTGACCTTTCTGAAAGAACTTGGAAGAATAAGTTTGTCTGAAGTTGTGGCCCGGAGTACTATAAAGATGAAAACAAAACAACAAAAAACCTAAATAATCATATCCTAACATGCACTATTGGGAGCCTGTAGCGCCCTGAGGGAGAGGGAATGTGTAAACCTCTGTGATTGTAGGTAAAAATGATGTCATAGATTGGAGCGTCTCCTCGTGTCATAGGTAATCTCATATACAGTCCCCTGGAGGAGACCATAGGAGACATTATTTAAAATCACACAATACAAAAATCAGATACACTAACCTCATAGCCACAGAAAACATAAAAATCCTAATATTCAACGTTAACAGATCAAAGAAATGGTTACTTCAGGTCTAGGAGTTTGGAACATAAACTGTAGCATTAACAGGAACAGAAACGGCAAACTGTTTATTTATCTTTGGGCTACTCTAAGGGTGACTGGTTGAAATCAACAGAAAAAGTGTTGATGCTAATCTTGCCCACTCACTATTAACTTGATTCCATCAATGTTAACCTGATGACTCAACTCTGTTTCAGCAACTTAAGTCCAATGCCCAGCTGGTAGTGAGAGGCGGTTGTCTCTGCTCTTGAAAGCAGTTGAGTAAAGGTTGATATGTCATCTGAACTGGATTTTGATTCCAAAGAGATGGAAGAGAAGTCAGTATGTGCACATAATGATGAAGAATTGACTAAGAATTTAGCTGGGGAGTGCAGCAAAAGTTCATGGAAACCAAGTACATCTGACTCTCTGTATTTAATTTTGTTCCACAACATTCTTGGCACCAAAATACAGTTTTGGCATGTTCATACACAGTGAATTTGTAGCTTGCTGTGGATGGACATGGCACTCTTTGATTCAGCAGAAACCTGAAGTAGCTTTTTTAAGCCTCATGACATGAATGTGTCAAGCCTCTGTGAATGTTTAAAACAGCATACTCTGGAAAGGTTGCTCCCACAGCGGTGGAATGTCCCCTTCCTCAACTTCTGATGAGTGTTCTTATATGATTCAGTCACCCCAGACCATTATAGAATCATGTGGTTGGAGCCCCAAATACAATATGTGTATGTTGAGCACCTGTTTACTGAAAATGCAGCAAATGACACAGTTGGCCTCTCAACTGCACCTGGAACTGTGCTCCATTTTCTACAAAGAGTAAAAGAGTGTTCATTGCAATCTCATTAAGATCAGAAGCAAAAAGTGCTTTGACCGCTGCTTGACCTCTGAAATCTGGCCAGACATTACTCGCATAACCTACTAGACGTATATGAAAGTAGCCTGAATTTGTAAATAAACAAACTTTACGGAACAGTTGGTGTTAGTGTTCATAAGTTAATACTGACTTAACTGGAGCCACACATGCTGATGTCTTAATTAAAGAAATGTTACTTCTTGCAGTCTGATAATTTTAGTTTACACATGGCCAAATTAGAAATTTCAGTTTTGATCAAGATCTTTTTATTGAAGTTTTCTCAATATAATACAAGTGCAGGGCTGAATGGTCATTAAAGAAATCTTAAGTAAGCATGGATGTAAATTAAACACAGATAGCACCATAGAAAAACAAAACAACAACAAAAACAAAGAAAAAAAAAGAAAGAAAAAAGCAAAGCAGAGCAAACAACAAACTACATAAAATAATCCCTCCTCAGTCATTGCCAGTGCACTAGAAATAATAAGGGGTCACTATCATGACAAAAACCTGTGCTAGGAGTAAGTATGGAGCAAGCAGCATTGTTAAACTGCACTTAAAAGTCAAGCATTTACAGGGTCTGGAATGTTTTTAGGAAGGGACCGCAGACTTTCTGGAATTTCCCATTTGATTGCTGAAGTGAATATCTAATTTTCCCCACTTTTAAGTAGGACATAATATCTTCTAACCACCGTGCATGAGTGGGGGGGAAGCATCCCTCCATCTAAACAGGATTGCTCGTCGAGCTAGAAGGGCAGTAAAGGATAAAGTGCGTTGTTGTAGCTTAACTTCACCTTCCATTACACCAAATAGAACAGTCAAGGGTTTTGGTTCTAACTTGATGTTTAACAGCTGAGAAAGTGTATGAAAGATTTCAGTCCAATATTTGTTAAGGCTTGAACAGGACCAGTACATGTGCATGAGAGAAGCTTCTGCATGTTGGCATTTTACACAGCATGGACTAATATCAGGGTATATGGAAGACAGTTAGAAATTTCAGTTTTAATAGTACAAACCAAAGTTCAGAAACAGTAAGTAAGCAGTCATTAGATATGGTACCCACCAGTAATTGTTTCATTCCTTCTTTTGTTTTTTAAGAATCAGTTTGCGTAGTAAGTGTTTTCTTAGTATAAAATTGAAAATCATATTTGTTTACTACTCCTCCTCAGAGGTGAATAATTTAGACGGCAAAACTTATAGTTGAAGATTCCATTAGGAAATCCATCAGAATGTATTTTCAATCTCTATTTAGTAGATGTTCTCCTAAATTCATATGCAGTGATGAGAGTCATACCCTACCCACAGGCTAAATAAAATAAAACTGCTGAAATAAACTGCTCATTTGATAAATATATGGCATGTCTGGGTCAGATGGCGCCACATCTACGCCTTAAAAACAGGCTCCAAATCCTCAGTGAATCTGGCCCTTTGGTCTGGATAGGTATTTGTGACTCTGAATATTACACTGCTACAAATAAGCTGTAAATCCAAAGTTTCTGAGGGCCAGTTGATGTTGATGTGACTGGAATGGCGGACCTCTGAGTGGCCTATGAAATTCTGTGATTGATAGTCCAATTAAGCAGGGTTTAATAACTAGGGCATAGACAGGCTGAGTAGTCTGGCAGCTATTCATCACAAGGTGTGTGTGCGTGGTGGAATGCATGTGAGGGCATGTGTGTCTGGACCGCCATTCAACCCAGGAACCAGACTAATATACGAGCAAACACTGTTAGTGATTCAACGCCATTTACAGCTCAAAGTCTGAACCACCTGTGCTTCAGTGTCCCATCGGATTGCCAGTTCAGACACCTCATTCGTGTGCATCTATAGATTGGATGGGTCATTGTGCAACTCTCTTGTCTCACTAACCAGGAGAGACAGACACAGCAGAATGCCAGGCTGGCCCCTATTAGAGTACGTCAACTGTAGCTCAAGCCTCAAAGGGCGGTGGCGCCATAGATGGCGCTCAGAGCTTTACTGTTTGATTCATAAAGCCTCATTGTGTGCTGTAGTGTGTCACATGAAGTGAACATCAGCATGTGAAAGGGTTAGGTAAAGCCAGGAGGTCTCTGCAAGCTAAAGGTCAAGTGACAAGAAATGTTTGGTGTTCGGGGATCACATATAGACCCTATGTTGATGTTCAAAGGAAGGACACAGTGTTGTCTCTGAGGGGAGCGTTTTTCAGCTCCTCCAAATGTGAACTGAAATACCGATCAATACTACCCGTTTGAAAAATTTCTGTGACTTTTTTTTTTCCTCTTTAAATAGGTTTACATATAGGTTCAAATAGATGTTTTTTTCTTAGTGTTGGGATAGATTTTTCCAAAGTTCAGGAATGATGCCAACTTGAAGTTATTTATGTTTTGGTGCTTTAAACTATTTAATGAACATAATTTTGTGTACTTTTGCAGGAAATAGTTTCTTATTGTTGCTGTGAGTTACTATCCAGATTCCTTGTGAAGTTTTCTTTGTTCTTTTGTATTCTCTGTCACTAGGGCTTTTGTGTAAATATATCTGCTTGTCTCAGCATATTTAAGTGTTTTTATTGTGTGTTGGAGTAAAAGAGACTGTCTTAGTACAATCAGGAAAAATTGCCTTTCAGTAATTCTTGTTTCATTTCTGTTTGACAGTGTCATCCTGTTCTTTATTTGCAGCTCTTCTCACTCCTGTTATGTTTTATCTTCACTGTCTGTCTCTCTCTCTTTTTTTTGCTCACTCGTGCTGTGTGTTTTCTCAGTTTCCATGTTTGTAATTATCTTTATCGCTCCAAACTTTATGAACTGAGTGAACATACTGAATTTGGATGAGTCTTCTTGCTTTAAATGAGTACTTTATGTGCAGGTTTACTTATCATCCTTACACTGAAAGGATTTTCGATAATCAAATTTTGATCAGAAGTTACAGCATGACAATTATGAGCAATCTAGTGACAGGTTCACTGATAAACGAGATTTGCTAATTTGACCTTTAATCCACATGCCGGTAGAACAGTCACAATGTAGGGTTTCATAATTACTTTTGATAATCCTATACAGATTCTGCAAACATGACAGAATGCTAATGGTGCATCATTATCTTGTACTGGGAGATGAAAACTGATGTGCATTTAAGAAGCCGCTGTATCTCTTTGTCTGTCTGTATATGTGTTTGGGTGGAAAGGTTTATCTACATCTGTCACAAAATCACCTGATATCCAAAAAGGTCCCAATCAGGACCCAATCACAGAGGGAGACGCCTCATTGACAGAGACAGGTACTGCAAAAAGAGCTGAGTAGCCATTAATGCACTGATTATCAGAGAACTGTGATTGTGGGAGTGAGTCAGCAGTGTTTGGTTGAAATTTTCTGCAGATAAAACCATAATACGTTGTTTTAATGTTGGTTCTGTACCCACCTTATCAGTGGTCTTTGATGATCAGTGCACCTTAATACTTGAACCCAACATCTTAATCCATCTATGCAAGAACAACAACAGAAAATATTTATGGGTCAGATAACTAAACTAAAGATAAATAAATAAACAGAAATACAAAATAATCAGTTGTTATTTACACAACTTTTGGTCAAGTTTAAGAAGTTTACCCCCTTCACTTTCTGGTTTCCAGTATATTTTTAGATGGATCTTTGTCCATCTCAAACCACTTTGGCACAGATTTAATCAATTAGCCTCTTAGAGTTCTGCACTTAATGAACTTATGGCCTGTGAAGGTCTGTGAAAGTTAAAAGCTTAATGAGGTCCTGCGTCAAAATGAATTCTTAAGAGTGAAATTGGGCATCCCCTACTCTATCTCATTCCCTCATGCTGGGAGGGCATTTGTACGTTGGACCTCAGATGGACCTTTCTAATAAGACGCCTAAATGTAAAGATGATGCATAAATGATTTGTACTAGACTGATAGGACATAGCTTCTTGGTTTTCTAACAAAGGAAAAAAAACATACATACACAACAGTGGTAATTGTGTATATCCTGTTGCCATAGGCGCTGTCATGTTGTGAAGACTGAAATGGAAAAATGAATAATGGGCAGAGCTAGATTATTTCAGCAGAATAACAAGTGGTTTGGATAAAGGCTTGAATGCAAGGATTGTGGGTTCAGTATTAAGCCAGGTATTTGTGCTGTGTGATTTTTAGATGACTGGATTTTAGAATGGATAATTAACAACTACAGTCCTGGTGAAGCATAGTGGCAACATTTTTTTTCAGATGTTGTGTGAATATGCTGTTTTTACTGATTCAGACTAACTGAATGTTGTTGTTGTTGTTGTTTTAGCACCTGTTTTGTGTTATTCTGTATTTCCCATCACTATCCCTGCTTTGTCATTTTCACCACAGGTGTTCTGTCCCGCTCCCTGTCATCTTCATCCTCCTCACTGGACTCTCGTCATGGGCCTGGCGTCCGACCTCGTCCATTACCAAGACGTCTTCCTGCCAGGCAACGGCGGGAGCGTATTTCTCCAAGTCCTAGGACTACACCTTCACCGGCCCCACGCCTGTCACCTGGAACCACTGCATTTACTCCTACAGGTCTGTACTAATAAATAACACATCATTTGTTTTTCCATAGCTATACTGATAATAAATTTAGGGCACTAGTTACTGTAAAAGTGAAATATTCTGTTTGTCATTTTAAGCTCTTCGAAGCCGAACACCTTCAGCAAATAGTTCAGTGTGTGAGGGCTCTGAGGTGCGCCTCGGGGAGAGGGTGCTGGTGGTAGGCCAGCGAACCGGTGTAGTCCAGTTCTACGGCAAGACCAGCTTTGCTCCAGGTCAGTTATTAAAATTCATGTTCCCTCTGTGAAGATTTGACAGGTGAAACGCACCATCTTATGATATTTTGATATATAAGTATTATTTCACTATATTTGGTTGATACCATATACAAATATTTTATATCCGTACCTCACTCATCAGGACACGCACATTCTGCCGAATGTTCCTTGCAAAGATCAACTCATGTCATATAAATTGTGGTTAATTGGATTATTTGCATTTTGCAAATGTTATGTGGTGTAATATATATGAAAGTGCTCAATTATGTACAATCATCACAATCTCATGGTCATTATGTCTCATAACTAATTGGGCCACATTTATCAAGTACATGAATAATTTGGTAGTGCTGCACCTAGGATTTTAATCTATTCAGTCTGATTTACTCCGTGTACTAGGCTGTTTGTTAGACAGCTGTAGTTCACCAGAAAGCTTATGGGGGTCTTGCTGGATGTTCCATTCATTGATGTTTTCAGGGCATATATAAAGACTGCCACTCAGGGCAGACGATGATCTATTTAACATGTTATCTGTGATGTAACGCAGTTGAGGTAACCATGCCATCCTTTGTAGGGTTAATATGACTGTCTTAATACTTAAATATAGTGAACCTAATAAAGAAGAATCATGTCTCCTCAAACAGATGAAATTTAGGCATTTGATCATCACAATATGCAGCAGTTTGTCAACATGTACAAGGCAGACTTTGAGGACATCCTGCTCATGTGAACTATACAAGTTATAATAAGTAGGCTAATGGCAAGAGTGAATTAATGAGTATTAAAGAAGTCTCTCTCCAACTTCCAGAATATGCCTCTGGTCATCTTTTTCTTGGCAAATGAAATGAAAATAATTCTGTAATTTTGTTGTTGCAAGAAATGGAAAAATTGTCAGCATAATTTAAACTAAAGAAGAGAAAAGAGTTGTGTGTAGAAAAGTTAGACAATCCCATTAAGCTTTCCTTTTAATTTGCATTAGCTGCAGGACCAGCAGTTGTTGCAGTGGCAAACCTGACTTTGGACTGCAGATCCTTGCTAAAATAAGTATTTGTTTGTGGAAGGAGCTGCTGAGCAAAAGCCATTGAAACAGTCAGAAAGCCTCTCCTAAAATCGATAAACACGGAGGCAGAAGTTCTGCTTAGACTAGTCATGACTTTTATGAATAAATGCAAACTTATTTCACAGAAGCAAGGATCATGTTTGAAAGGATTTTAGTCTTAAGTTTCCTTTGATATTCTTAAATCAGTGCTAGCAATGCTCTGTTATCTTTGCCCCCGTTCGCTGTCGGCTGCGTCTTTATACCAAAAGTAGCTCTTCTTCTTGAACACATCACAGTATTTTGTCTCCTTGTGACTTTTCTGTCTGCATCCTAATGTGGCAAACACAACGCGTCTTAAAGTCAGTACAAGGAATAAAAGTGAGAGTGAGTGTTTGGCTAAATGCATTCAAGCTGTTTTTCACAATTCCTAACATTTGTTTTTAATCTGTGTTCTTTGTCAGTTTATTTCAATGGTGGAAAATTTCAGGGAACAGTAGACAGCTTTTAGCTATTTCATTTTCATATTAACATTTTCACAAGGTCAAAAGCTTGCATTCAATAAGGTAACACTAACCTTGATATTTTCTTTAATGGATATTAAACTTCATAGCCTTCATTTTACTAAAGAATCTCTGTACACATAAGAATGCAAAGAGGAAAAAAATATCAGAGATTAAAAATTATCTATTATTCTGATATTTCACATCAGAATAAAGTTCTTGACCTAACTTAACTAAGAAATATACAATATACACTTTAAACCAAGCTGTATGTAAAGTTTTAACTTCAACTGTAACTGTTTTGAAGGTCACACAGCCACTGTCAATAAGACTATATTATTGAGCTAACTGATAGAGTGGAATAAATAAAACCAGCTGCTATCTCCTTGCCCATCTGACATATCTTCATGCGTCTTTCTAGGGCTGTGGTTGGGCATCGAACTAGACAAGCCAAGCGGTAAGAACGACGGCTCAGTGGGAGGAGTCAGGTACTTCAGCTGCCCACCCAAACATGGCGTCTTTGCACCTCCCTCTCGTGTTCAAAGGTGAGGACACGTAAAAGTAGCCCATAATTTCATTCAGTGACTAATAGTTCCCTGTTGTTTTTGCCAGTGGTCACCCACAGAAATGTAAACCGATTTGTCAAACAAGTATCATCAACAAATTCTTTAAAAGTTCAAAGGAGAATTCTACATCCTTCTTCTAGAACCCTGAGGCTGTGTTTCATAGCCCTCATCAATACCTCTGATAGTACTAATGAGCGCATTTGACAGTGTCATTTGTGCAAATGTTGACACATTTGATTTTGCCCTTTGCGTGAAAACCAGTTATTCTCTGCACTTGTGATTAACGAGAGTCAGAGTTGTCAAACGTGAAGCCTGGGGCCCCCCCTCAACATAGCTCCTCAATTTAATGCGACACCTAGTAATGAGCCAGATGCCACCATCCCTGCTTTTAAACATGGATTATTGATAATGTTTATTTTATTTTGGTGTCAAATAATAGATGCGTGATATTGTCACAGCAGGTAATGGAAAACGGAAGAAAACACTAAGAATAGATCTGTGACCTCTTTGTAAACAACCGTCTTCAGATCACCCAAGTATAATTCATTGTTTGTGTCACTTACTGTCAACTTAAAATTAATTCATTTTTACACCTTGTTTCTCAAATTTCTCCTCTGATTTAAATGCTTCATTTTTATATTCCACATATAACTATTGTAGATAATTCATTTATCAGACAGGGGTAGCTGTTTGTTTACCTGCTTTACTAGTGTCAGCTACTTCGTGCAGGAAGTAAACAAACATCTACCTGTCTGATAAATGAATTACCTACAATAACTGCTTCATTTTTACCCACTTAAAATTATGATGTGGAAGTGGGTGTTCAGAACTCTGTCATTCTTGAAGTTACTTTTTATTTTACAGCATAGTTAGACATAAGAACAGTTTGATGTGTTTTTTTTTCTCCACTTTAAAACTAACAGCTCATTTCATTTTATTCATCATCAATCACCTTTCTGAGTATGATTCATTCATTCAGTATGTGCTGTACTTACATGCAATTATTCATAGTCTTTATAGCTATCCATAGTCTTTATGTGAGTGGATGACTGACACTCTTTTGCAATTGACTTTACTTTATAGGTTAGGTCTGTATGTTGGTGAATGACATCAAACCGTGGCCTTTCATTTATTAACTGTACATTACAGGATGTGTACATTCACAGCGTTGTGGTTATTTAATTCTGAAAAACCACTATAACTAAATACATACCAAGTCTCCTGTATTATTGTAAAAGAAGTGATGCTGAAGAAAGGTTTGATCTTTTAGAGAGGTGCAGATGGAGGCTGGTTCATTTCAGATAGCCTGATCCCTTTCACCACTCAATATGCTCCTGATGAAATACACCAATCTCTTGAGATTTCTAATCAACTTCTTAAGCGGCCGTCTGATGTGTGCAATTTGGTCTGTTGGTCACCCATTCAACACATTGTATCTCAACCAGACTCACAATTACAGTAAACCTATTGGCATGCACAACGAATAAGCAGAAAAATGTGAATTATACATATAACCCTGGGTTTTGGAGTGTAGTCTAGCTGTCTACAATAGTAATGATCTTAAAACTTATTGGTGAACACAAGCATCTGCTTTACTTCTTCATAAAGTTTTTAATGATGCAGGCAGACGAGATGAAAGTTGAATCAAGAAAGGTACTTTTAAACAGAGCTGCTTGGAATTTTAGATCAATAATTGGCAGAGAGAAATATGACCCAGTTAGAAAAAACATAATTAAAGCATCATTGCTGCAGGACATAGCAATATGATTATTATACAACGTTATGATCCACAAAAAGTGACTTGGAGTGTTACAAATTTGAGATGAACTGGATTTAAGACTTGTGTAAGTGGCAGAATGTGGGTGTATCTGTTGTCAGGGTTTTGTTGTTTAGTTTTAGTGTCTGAATCAATTTCTTCCTGTCGACGTATAAAAATGAATACAGCAATCCTGCGGTGTGCTGTATTGGAGTCGTTTCCTCAAAATGTAAAACAGCCCATTAAATGGACCTACATCTGACAGAGGTTGCAGGGGTTTGGCCTGTCATCAGCTGTTGTCAGCTGAAACGGTTGTGTGTAAAATACAGATGTGTGACAAAAACAGAAAAGCAAGCATAAATTGTCCCTGTTAGATAAGAGAAGAACACAGCGAGGCCCTATGGACTCAATACCTCAAAAGATGTGTCCTTGTTGTTTTGATGATTAAGTAGTACAGTGTTGTCTTTCATGAATTTCAATCTAAATCTGAAGCTTGTCGAAGATGTCACTCCAACATCTCAAATCTGACTTGTTCAGTTTGTGATAAAAGCATGAAATTTGGTACACTTATAGCCAAAGGCATTCCAAAAAGAATGGACTCTATGCACAGTCCCACTACTTCCTTAACTTAAAGCAGCTCCTTTATTTCCTGTCTTTCATTATTGGACACACTGATTAATCCAGGTGTGCCCGCTGCTTCTTGTTGTGACTACTGTGGTCAAGCACACCTGAATCTTCAACTGTTAACATGGCGCCCATGGTCCACATCCACGCCATGGCGCCAGCAAATGTTTTTACCCTCGACCACACGGGCCGCAGGGTATTGTCATCAGTTGGTCATCCATCCGTCTGTCTGTCCAAAACCTTTGGCATGCACAGTCAGGCCACTGGGGCCAGTAGTGCACCTGATAAGACAGGTGGAGGGTTTTCATGTGTGCACACATTATGTTCTTATGAGTGATGGATATAATATGACATTTCAGACAAATTTGTTGAATTTATTTACCATACATAGTACTTGGTAAATGTTTTTTGGATAATTGAAAATTGTCATTGAATATTCAAGATGGCCACCATTTTTCAAGATGGCGTCCGTCACTAGTATGACTATCAGACATGGGTGATCTCAGTGTCAAATCAGTCAAATCAGTCATTTTTTATGATACAGAATTCTATGAATACTATGTTATGTACTGGTCTCTGCCATGAAAATATAAGTGTAGAAAATGATTCCCCAAAACCACAACAAAAAATTAGCCTTGAACAAACATTACAAGTTATTTCAATTTGTGATTTTTTAACAATAAAAGATGAGTTCATTTTCACCACCAAATATGCTTTTTTGGGTTTCTGATTGAATTAATTTCCATGTTTTTTTTTTTTTTTTTTTTCTTTTGTTCAATACATAAATACTGGACAGACTTGGTTGTGGCTTTTGTATGTCTTTTCATGGAGCACAGGGCAAAGCCTTTCCAGTGCCCTCGTTTAACTCCGTTGACATCACTTAGCCCTTTTCACTCCTATCTGGTACAAACATATGGTCCACTCCCACATGACACCAATTTTGACCCCTTCAAATATTGTGTGAACAAAGACAAATTCCACCAGACGCCTTGTTATTTCTACAGATCACAGTGGCTTACACACTACACAGACAAACTGTTGAGTTGACAGATTTAACAAGTGCCAAGATATTTGTGACTGAATCCTAGGAATATGGAAAGCACAGTCTGATACATATTCACAAGTTACACACTATGAGACATGGTTTTGGTTTCATTTTTCTGTAACAGAGTACGAAGAGGTCACCTTTTTAATGGCTGACACATTAGAAGCTCAGGACCTCCAGTGCATAATGTGGGTCATACCTGAATGAAAGGAATGTGTATGAAAACAGCTGACATATCTAAAGTGCTGAACGTTGGGAGAAGAATGTTTACAGTAGAACGAGGTCCTCAAGATTTAAACGATTGCTAAATTAATACTACAGCAAACCTTTACACTTGGGTATAATTTGCCTTACCATGTTCTTCTTCCACTTCTGCTTCATTTCAGTGCCAACATATAAGGGGAGTTTTTCCTTTTTCCCTCTGCTATTTCTCCATTATCATTATACCTTCCCTTTGGCTGTTTTTAAACACACTGTTCATGCATCCCATAAGATAAAAGCTTCCTTTTGGAGAACCAGCCGTTGTGTTTTCTTGCCATCCCTTATTCATGTCAGTTTCCTCTTGTCTTCTTTCCTAATTAACCCTGGGGCACATAGTGTGCTCAGACAGCACCGGCCTCCCTCTGTCTAATGGAGATTCTCATATTCTCTCCATCAAGCACCTTGTTTCCCCTCTTCTTTGTTCTCCTGTCAGCAGCTATCACAATTCATTAAGAAAATAAACTGCTTTTCTTATGCCCCCTCCCACACTTTTTTTTTTTTTTTAAGAGAACAAACTTTCATCCTTTACAAAACAAAGAAACGCTCTTCCCTCTTGTTCATTTCTTGACGTTGACTCTCTCCAGTCTTCTCTTAATGGCTTTTAGAGTGCTAACGTAATATTCACATAGTAGCTTAAGGAAAGCATCACTAAGAAGGACAGATGTTCCTGTGTATGCACCAAGAATGGCCTGTCTTTTTGCTTTTGTCTGTAAAGAAGCCCACACGGGATAAAGGCACATTAACCCATTTACTTTTATTTTAACTCTGTATGTTTCAGCAAAGTGAGTTCCATGTTAATTATCTGTTGGACTGAGATAAAGCCCAATAAAAAGGTATTCTGTTACTTACAATGCTTGTTTCTGGTCACAGGATCCATGGATCTGTTGATTGCCTATCTGAGCTCTCCTCAGCGCGCCTCAGTCATTCTTTCAGTGGTGAGAGCTTTACTTTTACTGCTTTGACTGTATTTATTATGCTACTGAAGTGGTGCTACTGAAGTCATTGTTATGCAAGAATCTTTGCGAGCACTCTTCTGATTGTTGCACAGGGACAATCCGTCGCAGTTTTAGCACATCATCAGCCATTGCTACACCGAAGGAGACAAGCAGAAGAAGTCCTGTTACCAGGTGTGTATCTGTATCTCTTATACTGCACAGCCCTCACATTTCTCTCTTCCAAAGCTTTTCAGCTTCATTCTAATCCCCCCCAGCAGTGGCAGAATCAATACTGATAAGAAGCTGCGGTATTAGTCAGCAAAAGGTTCCTTTTTTTTTTTAAATGGCCGATGCATGATTGTGGTTATAATGAGAGTGTACAGGGAATTGAAGATCAATCCCTCAAACTCCAAACTCCCATGAATCTCCCACTTACTTGTGATATATCCCCTCACACTGAATACCTTTTCTCATAAATCTTTCTTGCTGTATTTTTTCTTCCCTGTGCTCTGACAATTCGTATTGGGGGATAAAAGAAGCCGTTCCACTCCTCACCGTCGACGCTGGAGCACGCTCAGTGGAGGTAGCAGTGGTGTTTCTGGTAGTACGGCAGGCTCCAGCTCTGACGGACAGGTCCGCCTTCATGTTGGCATGCAGGTCCTGTTGAGCAGTGCCAATGAGATGGCGTTCATCCGTTACCTGGGAACAGCGGACTTTGCTCCAGGGCTCTGGCTGGGCTTGGAGCTCCGAAGCCCCAAGGGCAAGAATGACGGCTCCGTGGGCGGTCGGCGCTATTTCACGTGCCGACCCGGCTACGGTGTGCTGGTCCGTCCCAGCCGGGTCACCTACCGAGGCATCAACGGTTCACGCTTAGTCAATGAAAGCAGTTGAGGACCTAAGGGAGGACCGTGGGAGGGTTTCACAACAGATCCGTGGAAATTTAAAATGTTTCAACTCTCTTTTTATAATTTACTCAAATCATGGCATTTTATGCTTAAATTACTAATATTTTAATGTAGTGCGATGCAATGGAGGACATGTGGGGTCACATCTATTTGTAGGTCAGATTTGAACCGCTAGATTTTTTTTTTTTTTTTTTTTTTTTTTTTTTTTTTTTGAAAAAAATGGAGTAAAAAGCACTTTATTGAAGAAATGTGAAATTCCTATAAGGATTTATCTTGGCAGGATGCTTTGAAGAAGTCTAATAAGACATAAAACGCTGCACTACTTTTAATCTGATTGCACTGATAGACATCAATATGATAGATCAGAATTTAACAAATTGGATAGTATGGATGTGTACACAAGAAAGACTATTTCTATAGCCAAAGGTAATTTTGATCACATCAAGAAAAGATTTTATCAGATAATTTAGGTGGTTATGTAGCATACTCACTAACCAAAAGTATGCATGTGTTTATGTGCGTGTGTACGCGTGCATGCGTGTATTAATTAAGAGCACTTTGAAATGAGAGAATGATAGGTTTTTTCCTTGGGTCATCATATTGGGTATCAGTCTTAAAGATAATTGATGAAAACTGAGTCAAAACTGGTTTTTTTAGCTGATGAATCAATGTGAATTAAATCAGAATTAATTTAGGTAAGACCTCAATCAACCTACATCAAAACCAAACTCCATCAACACAGGTTCATCCTACACACATCAGTCTCTGCTTCAGATTGTCTGTTAACCACACGGAGATGATAATGGGGCAGCTCCATCTCTCCTCTACCTGCTACCCTGTTTGCTCTGATTCCTCTGCTGAAAAGAGACTGAAACTACAACTAAATGGCCTAACTGTTTCATGTTTCCTGAATCAAATCAAATGTCTAATTGAGATTACCTTGACAAGTTCATTAATGTCAGTTTGGGGACCCTATTGATGACTCAGTCTGGCTACAAATCCAATTTGTAAACGTTTCTATTTTCTTGACCTGCTGTCGTCTGTGGCTTGTTGGTTTCAGTGTATCTCACTGACGATTTAAACTGTTTGGCTATTCATTACTTCACCACTGAGGTTATCTTTTTATCAGTCTTTTTTTTTCTCTAGCAGCATTAAGCAGGATTTTCATGAAACTTAAAATTTAGACCAGATCCATAAAAAGTGATGGATCCTGAATTTTTCATTTTTTTCCCCCAACATTACTAGATGGACTGAATTACTGGACTATGAGGCCTTGCCACAGGTATACACTCTTGCAGGGCTCTTCTAGCCATAGTTTAATATCATTACACTTATTGAAGAGCACATCTCAGAATACAGGATGTGGTGCAATTGTATTTGATGCCTAATTTAAGCAGCTTGACACAGGAAGTATGCAATCACCCAGAAGTTCCAAGGAGAGTTTGCCATCTGATTAGAGCAGTCGAGTCAAGTCAGCAGAGAACAAACCATTGATTGTGCATGTGGAAAACAGGCCCACTATTCAGTAAAACACTCATGTACCATCCAATTAGAGTGTGGAGGCCACAACAGTAGCTGCAGAATCTCCAATGGCCCTCTCTCATTGATCCGTCTGGTCAGTCCCCCCCCAGTGAGTGAAAAGCCATGGATTTAGAGCCATAGGTTGTCTAAAATATCCACTGCGCATCTGTGATATAAAAAGGGAGACTTTTATAGCACAGACTTTATGAAATCCTGTTGAAATATTTTAATCAACACTGTCCTCTTTGAAAATAGCAGCTCATTTGCATTAAGGCCATCGCTGTGATAATTTCTGTCTTTGAAAGTGGTCCACATTTCCAATCTCATCTCTAGATATAGTTGCATATTTGTGCAATCCCAGTTGTGTTATCAGCACGAGTGATTTAAAGTTTCTCTGACGGGGTGTGAAAGTCTTTTTGCGCGGTGCTCAAATTGTTCATGCTATGTATATTATGATTTTGAAGTATGTGTGTGATGGGTTTGGTGTGATGCATTCACATGTTTAAAAAAAAAATAACAGTATTTGTATTTAAAAAAACAAAAAGAAAAGAAATAAACAGTTCCACACTAATTTCATATTTCACGTCCACGACTCTCTCTTTGGCTCGGTGCCTTTTTATCAAACAGGGTTGTAGAAATAGAAAAAGTGGTTTGCTCAACTCTGGCACTGTTCATAAAATGCAGAGGAGAGTTTTTCTTCAGGGACTGAAAATGAAATAGCACCAGCACTTTGAAATGGTTACACGTCTGTTCACTTACCATTTGATTCCACTGGGGCTCATCTCAGCCAGAGCTTAAAAAAGCCCTGCTGGTAGAGTGGTATTGTTTGCTTAAAGCCGGTCTGGGCATATAAATACAAGTCTGAGTGGGTCTGACATGCACTATTATGGAATGATTGTTGAATAAATAGATGTTTGAATGGCTGTTTTAACATTAATTCATGCTTATTGATTTATATGTTGTAGCGGTGGCAGAAAATACAAGCATGGAAAAGGATGTAAGGGAGTGGTGTTTTCCTGTCCGAACTTCTAAGACATGGAGTCAGGTGAGAGGAAATAAGACATGCATCTATAGAACACCCCCCACTCAAATGTAATGAAATCACATATTTACAAGAGAAAATTCTAAGGAACAGCAGGTTATTTAATTTGACTACGAGGTTCCAATAACCCTCCTCATTATATGCGCTCTTCATACTTCATTATTGCGTATGTATTCAAGACTGGTGCTTTAACTCTTTATGCTTTTCTCTAACTTAAAGTAAGAACTGCCTGTCGATCTAAAGGAGATGGCACACAGAGTATATCAGATACACTACAAACAAAAAGTTAAGGATATTTTTAATTTTTGGGCTATTTTTTTTCAGTTGGGATTCTTGCACAGTGCTTTTTACTTTTTTGTGTGTGAATTGAATTGAAACACATTTTTTAAATGACCAGACAGTTTTATTTACAAATGGAAAAAATGACAAAAAAAGAAAGACAAAAAAAAAAAATTAATATCTTTAACTTTTTGGTTGTAGTTTAAGTCTGCCCAAGGACAAATTTGGGAATGTTAGTGGGGATTAAATATCAGTAGTCTGTACAAAAGTTTAATGTTGGATGAGAAAACATGGCTGCCACATTGTTTTTGGTACCACTTTACTAATTGTCCCCCGCTTACAGATGGTTTATAGTTATGGCATTAGGTTATAAATCAGTAGTAAACTTTTTTTTAACATAACAAATACTGAGCCCACATTTACCTTTGGTCTTAAACTTCAGATCTTGTTGGTTATTGAGCTCCTTTTGGCTTCTCCATCAGCAGTAATTAAACCCTTTAAGCAAGCAAAAGTTTATTTATATAGCACATTTCACTCCAGATGGAAGTTCAATGTGCTGCACAAAGTGTGAATTATGAATATCAGCATCAAGCAGTAAAGTTGCAGTCTGCGCCCACTGGAGTATAGTAATTATTCTTATTTACTGCTCCACAAAACAAATGACCATTAGAGTTGAGAAGAAAACATAGCAAAGCATTGATTAAAATTATGCAATGGTGTTTGCTTAAAAAATAAACAAGAAATGAGTACCTAAAACAGATAAAGACAAAATTTACACTAAAAGATCATAGAACACATTAACCACAGCTTGTATGATTTTCCATTCCTATTGACTGGAAGTATTCTCTTAATAAATGTTCAGATGAAATGTTTCAGCTTTTGCCTTAATTATCATGGCAAATGTCAAATCAATATTTCTTTTAATTTTAAAGGCTGAGTGAGAGTTGATGGGCTTATTTATTTATTTAGCAAAGAGAACTAGAGATGGCACATTTAGAACAATTCTAATGATTTAAAAAAAAAAGAGTAAAATTAAAACAAACTGTGAAGTATTTTTAACTTATAGGGCAATTAAAATAAAAATTAACCCTAGAGAATACAATGAAAACATTTACTGGAGTATTTATCATATAACATTACTGTTTTGTTGCCCAGCTCCCTGTTAAAAATTTAACTCCTGATCTTTTCCAATATTCTTGTCAGATACAGTGTATCTAAAGACTCCAAAAGTTTTATTTACCAAAATCAAATTAACACATTTGGACAATATGGAAATATTGTGTATTATACTTAATAATAAATCTGTCTTTTCCAGTTGTAAATATCTGTAACTCATTAATGATCAAAATCAGATGACATTATTAATCCCAAGGGGAAATTATTGGGTGTTGCAGTCGCTCCATTGAAGTATAATAAAAAGTAGCAGGAAGAAATTATTAATACAACAGATAAGAAAAAATATCAAGGGAGTAGAGTTGTATATAAACAGTATTAGGACAGTCATATTCTCATATCTTTGGGATTTATATTCTGCACGGCGCTGCAAACTGCTGTTTTGCACCACTTACTGTACACGTTTATGTCCAGAAAGAGAATGGACATCAGTGGAGCTGTTAAATCAACCTGACTGATACGAGATCAGAAACCACACTCATTTAAAACGAAAACATGCTAGCTATAATTAATAATTTACAAATTATATAATTCTAGGGAGGCATCTGCATCAAAGTTAGTCTCAGGATGCTCACCAAATATAACCTTCAAATGTCAACGTCTTACATCACAACAAATTAGTTTCATAAAATCATATTGACTCAATATTTGAAATTGCCTTCAAAAATAAATGGAGTCATATCACCCTTATGTTTATGTATATTTTATCAAACATCGCATTTTGTTACACGTAGGAAACGGAGAGATCCAGTAGATGTCATAGGGTAGGATCAGGGGGAAGCAGCTGGACATGAAGAGCTTCAGGCAAGGTCTCGAAATGACACCGCGGTGAAACATATGCTGTAAATTATCCATGAACATGACAGTGCAAGAGAAACAATGTGAAGTAAACTTAGTTGTTTAACATTAATTAACATAAAGCTGGTGGAAAATGATGACGCGTCTGACACTTAACCATAGAGCTCTGCCTGTTATACAAATATAATTAGTAATCAGCAAATAATTTAACAAGGTAAAGGACAAGATGGAGTTAAATAAACACCATCAAAATCAGAGGTTTTGTCAGATAGGGAGCCTAAATCAAAGTATGAACTGTTAACTGTTTATTAATGACTTACTAAGTGTTTTGAACCTCAGTAATATTGCAACTATAAACTCATTCATTCATTTACAGAACCACGTAGTCCATGAGAGGCTTACCGAGCTACAGGAGCCTCACACCTTGGATGTGTGGCCAGTTTATTTGCAGGCCAGGCGATTTAGTTTGAACAGATAACCTATTAAGCGCATGTGTTTGGACTCTGGGAAGAAGCTGGACTAACTGGAGAAAACCCCGGCTGTAAGAACATGCAAACATCACACAGAGGCCTGCAACAATAAACTAATAACACAACCATGTTTTTAGTCAGCGGGTCAGTTGTCGTTACATACCCAGTGTGATAAAGCACTGGGCTTCATGACACTTCAGGGAGCGTACGATGTCTGTACAATGCTCCAACAGCCCCTGTCCGTTGGCATTAAACCTTTAATGCTTCGTAGCAATGGATAGGCCTCTTTGTGACATGCTGTTTTGTCTCCCCCAAAGCTCAGTATGTTGGGTTTTAATGGTTTATTATCAGTAGTGTAAAAGAAAGATGAATGCAGAACCTGAAACCGAGCTCAGACGTATCACAGCGTGGTAAGTGCTTAGTTGCAACATCAGCACTTTGTACTGAATACGGAGCCGATCCCTGATGGGAGACGAATGATCTCACTAAGACCATGAAGTCAGCCTCCACTCTGCCTTTTAACATGATGGAGAGCTACGCTGGCACAGCTGGCACTGAGGGATACAGTTTGCTATCGCTAGCAAATACATACTGGCAGCCGAACAAGTCTCTGCATTTGCAGACATGTTTACAATACAGGGATAATCCTGCTGGGGTCTCCATTCACCCTGTCAGGGCTTATTTGCAATAATGACCAGCTCACTGTTCATAATCCTGCTTATTACACCAGTACTTAAGCAAAGAGCGCTGTAATTATTTGACTCAAAATACTGATGTAACATAGTTGAAAACTACAAAGCTCCTTTCACATCAACTAAGACCTTCAAACAGTGCATGTACCTGTCACCAAAACAGATTATGTAGTGTTTCTTCCGTCTGTCTCTGTTTCCTCTGCAGATGTGGTAGAGTAATGATGCTTAAAATTGTATTCTTGGAAAACAGCTACTTTTTTGTGGCAGATGAAAGCGGCAGTGGCAGGTTAGTCAGTCATAAACCAATGTAGATAAATTGAAACGTAGATGCAATGACGGCGCTGTAGGAAATGTCAGAGCATCACCAAATGTTAATGCTGTACACTCAATAGGAACATGGATCAAACTTATCGTGATGCTAGAGGAAATGTCGGAGTTCACCCAAGGTCATTAGGATTCATTTTCCGGTCACCATGGATACCTGTACCAAATGTACTAGCCGAACAGTCAATAGCTGTTAGAGGATTTACTGAAAATAAGATTGTCAGGTGCAGAGTAAATTCCTTTATGCTCTGATTTTGCAGCCACAGTAGACAATTAAATGGTTAGTCAACTGTTAAACAACTGGGGAGAAATCGAAATTGTATTTGGTGATTTAAATGAAACAATACATTCCAAACATGCTGGGGCCTCATGAATTGTATTTGGGACTGGATTTGACATAGTGTAAAACTCCAGCTGTTATCCCATTAAAATGTAACCTTTATCTAACCTGGTGCTTGTAGAAGAGTCGAGTGGAATGTGTTCACTCTAAAAGACATAGAACTATTTTTGCGGCGTTTTCCAAATACATTTTTATCATCATTGAACCTCATTTCTCACCATTTATTGTAATCCTTACCTCTCTATTTTGCGCTTTTTGTGTGAAAATCAGTTATTCTGCTACATTTAGTTTACTTACCATATAAATGTTCATTTGTCAAATTCAAAGGTTATTATATCGGCTCACACAAAACTGACTTCATGTACAGTTAATGATATATTTTGTTGAAACAGACATTTTTCTTCAAAGTTCCTATTAGTCTAACTACATGGGCTTTATTAGTTAACGTTCAAGAACATGACCATATATCCTCTTTCACTATGGAGCCTCTGAACGTCCAAAAGGGTTATATCTGATGCCACAAAAAGCAGAGATACAACATTTTACCTGAATTATTTAAATGTATTAATAGGATTAGTGCTTAAAATGTTATTAAACACTAAAGATCAGTAGATGGTTTTGGTTTTTATATATATAAAATTATTTTCTCATGAAGATGAAATAATATTTGCATAAAGTAATGTAAAAACCCATCGATTGTTCCTACCTGAAGGTTTGTTGCATTTTTGTTACTTCTGAGATGTGCGAATGTGGTGTGTGATGGCTTATATCACATAGTAAAAATAACGACACAAAGACTGAGTGTCAGTGAAAATCAGTTTGTCATCTTTCTAAGCACAGTTGGACTTCACATTCACGTCTAGAGACCTGCTCTGTTTTTGGCCTCCAGTTTTAGCTCGACAACACTGTATTAAGAAACTGAGGGAGGAGGCACAGCAGCGCTTGTATGTAGATCACAAAATACATCTAATATTTGTTTTTATCCTGATTGTTTATTCTGCCACCAGTTGTTTCTCATCTGAATGTTTGCTCTCACAGTATATTTTTTGTTTTTTATATATTTCTCTGAGGGCCAGCTGAGTCAAGGCCAGTAAAGCATAAATACAGTGTATTAAAAAGGATGCTCCTAAATAATACAGACTATACAGTCAGTTGGGAAAAATGGATGGGTTGACATTCAAGTCTTAAAAATTACAGAGGGCAGTGGTGCCTCCTCCTTGTCCTGGAGAGTGACAGCTGGGATTGTTTTCCATCTTTCTCAGCTCCAGTCATCCATATTTAGCCGGATCAGCAGCGTGTAGACATAAGACAGATGTACCACAGTGTAACAGGATCCAGGACTTCTACTAATGTACCACAGAAATGAGGTGTTTTTGTGATGTTAAATTAAAAGGAGGCTGAAGGATGAGAATTGGAACGACAGAGGTCAAGGCAAGTGTATATAAAATACAAGGGCTGCGAACATCCTGATTATAAAACAGAAGTTGCAATCAAGAAAAAAAAAAACAAAACCCTCAAATGTTAAAATGAGTTCAACCCAAATGAAATGTGTAATCAGTGCTTTTCCTGGTAGAGCAGTTCTCTTCATGTCTGCGTGGGTTCTCCCCAGATACTCCCACCCTCCAAAGACATGCACCTTAATAGGTTAGCTGGTCGATCTAAATCGCCCGTAGGTTTGAATGTGACTGAATGGTAGTCCGTCTGTATCTGTTGACCCTGTGATGAACTGGCAACACGTCCAGGATGTACCCCCCCCCTTCATATGTGGTAGCTGGGATAGACTCCAGAAACCCCACGACCCCGCAGAGCATTAACAGTTTTGAAAATGAATGAATGAATATACAGTCTGTGTGCAAGGTTCATTATATATTACAGGAACTGTTTACTAACCTGTGTGTGAGCAGGGATTCTAAAATATATCAGTTTAGTAAAATGTGAGATACACTATATGGACAAAAGTATTCAGATACATTGAATTCAGGTGTTTCTTTTCTAACAGGTCTAGAAATATTGATGTTTATGTCTCAAATCAGCTGTGGCCTTGATGTGTCACGATATTTTTGTCCATATAGTTTATAAACATCAGTTTCCTTAAAGTTTAATGGGAGATTTTTCTTCCTAAGTGAGATGTGAAAAAGTACAGGGTGGGGAAGCAAAATTTACACTGAACCTTTAGTTGTTTTTTCTCAGCAGGCACTACGTCAATTGTTTTGATACCAAACATATATTGATGTCATAATCATACCTAACACTATTATCCATACCTTTTCAGAAACTTTTGCCCATATGAGTAATCAGGAAAGCAAACGTCAAAGAGTGTGTGATTTGCTGAATGCACTCGTCACACCAAAGGAGATTTCAAAAATAGTTGGAGTGTCCATAAAGACTGTTTATAATGTAAAGAAGAGAATGACTATGAGCAAAACTATTACGAGAAAGTCTGGAAGATACTATTAAAGAGGAATGGGAGAAGTTGTCACCCCAATATTTGAGGAACACTTGCGCAAGTTTCAGGAAGCATGTGAAGGCAGTTATTGAGAAAGAAGGAGGACACATAGAATAAAAACATTTTCTATTATGTAAATTTTCTTGTGGCAAATAAATTCTCATGACTTTCAATAAACTAATTGGTCATACACTGTCTTTCAATCCCTGCCTCAAAATATTGTAAATTTTTGCTTCCCCACCCTGTAGATGGTTAGTTGTGGTAGAAAATTATTATTTAAAGTCGGAGCATGAAAAACGTTTCAGAAATTTAGATGTAGAACATTTAAAATCATACTAATGGATAAAAAAAAAAAAATCAATGTTGAGAGAAATTAAGTAAAAACTCAGGCATTTTGGAAGCAAAGATAATTTCAACAAAACTAACCAATGCAATGATATTTATCACAATATAGAACTGTGGTATTACATTTGTAATCATTGTTTTGTAGCCCAGATCCCTGAAGAAACATTTGAATTCAACATGTCCCAATACTTTTGTCCACATAGCGTATAACCTGTATAATTTCTAGAGGAAAGGCAGAAATATAGGCCTTTAAAACAATTGTCCTGTCAGGAATTGCCATAGTAATATTGTGAATTATCACCATGGTAACTGAAGGCAAAGACTTGAACTAATATATGAAATAGATTAAACCATATGTGATCTAAACCACTAGTCTGCTGGAAAAACTATTGCTATCTGACCCCTGTGCTGCACGAAACAACAGCCTCCAGGCTAACAACCACATGCTGAAAAAGACAAGTTTTGACTTGGATGCTGATCATTCAGTGGGACAGGCTTGCTTGCTTCATGATGTTTTCCATTGTGTGGATAAAGCCAGGGCTCTCTTCTGTACATCCAAATGATTCACCAAAACAAGCCCACACCCCATTTGGACATCGTTCCTGAAACCAAAAGGACAGACAGTTGGGGGAATCTGTTGTTCATGCACTCGTAGTTCTTAGACACATAGCAGTGGCTTTGTTAAATACTCTATTAAAGAAACTCCACAACATAAATCTACCGATTCAGAGACATCAAAGAGAGAGACTTGAATAACCATACAGACAGCAAGGTTTACTATAACCCAACAAAGAGCTGATGATAGCATTAGAATAGCTGATGCACGAGGGCCTTTGAATCCTCACGTATTCAGTCTGCTCAGTTGAAACTACCCAGTGTTGACAGCTGGAAGTCCTACTCTAAATAACGTGTACAATTAATTGCAGTGTTTCTGTGCATGGACGTGGTACTTTTGAGATAAACAACATAAATGTTAGCTGCTGAGACAACATCCCTAAACAAGCTGCTGTGAATCTGCGCTAAATGATGATTGTGTTTTAAAAAATGTAATCAGCACTTCCATTTAGTTCATCTGATTAAATTGGCCCCAATCCCAAATTTGAGATGTGTGAACTGACAGATGCAAAACAGTTATTACATAGTAATTTATTAATTTTGGCGAATGTCTTCTGAAGGGCAATTTACAGCTTTTCCAGAGCCATAGTACAATACTTTATAATTACAACATTTACAGGTGCAGTTTAGTTTCTTTTTACATGACGATGCCAGTGAGCTTTGAAGGGAACACAGAATTAATGCATTGAATACAAATACAGACAAAGCAATGCTTTTCATTAGCCAATATTTAACTTGCTCATCAACTTGGCCTACAAGGATGCATTTGTCTTAATCAGTCAGTGAGCAGCATGACAGGCAGTTGTAATCTGCCAGCAAACATGACAGCTCATCATCACTTTGTGGCGGGAGAACTGACAGGATTGCCAAATACAAACAAGCAAAAGCATCAAAAAACTGACACGCGTTATCGTCATCCACCGAAATATCAAAACTGCCACACCTATTATGGCGTTCTTTGATAAATATAGTGTATTTAACAGTCCTTAAACTGAAGAAAAGCAGACTTTAACCACAGACTAATGTTAACACCATGTGTGACAATGTGTGCATGGGTTACTGAAGCAGAATGGGACTCACTCTGGTCCCGAGGTTCATTCACATGTGGAGCAAAAGCAGTTTGTATTCAAACTTTGCACTCAGACTCATTTGTATTCCACAACACTCACTCTATAATAGAAAAGATAAAATATGCAAATTTAGGAACGTAGAGTGCTTGGAGATAGCAATTTGAAGGTTAAGATTGATTCAGCAATATCCACTATGTTTCTATATCCAGAAAAAAAAGGGGAAGAAACATTTTGTGAACAAGAAATGAATTAATAAAAGAGGTCTGAAAAAGCCACACGTAAAGAAAAGCTTCAACTTGACTGTCTCAAAGCACTCTTTCAACACAAGTGAACAAAAGGAGAGTTTGTGGAGCAGTGATTTCAATAGGACGGGGGCCAGTGGGTTATTGGAAATCTCCAGCAGCAACAAAACCCTTAAATGCTGCTGAGGGCGACTTGTCTTGCACCTCGAATTTTTTTGGCAAATAATCTCTCCCACCTGCGTCCATGCTCTATTTTTATCCATTTACTTGTTTGCCAGAAAACGGCCTTAAAATGCACAGTTGTTGGCCTTTTCCAGTTTTTCAACAAACCCTCAGGATATTTGAAGTTGGCATTATATGAGATTTTTCAAACTCTCCTTTCTAGAAGTAATACTAAAAAATAAATTCGTAAAAACGTAAGTGTAATTCAGCAGATGTAAAATGAATTTGCTTGGATTTTAAAAACCGTATTCATCAATAATTTATAGAGCCACTTCCAAATAATAAATAAACAAATGAATAAATAAACAAGCAGGCAAGCATCAAACATCAACAAACACATTTTTCCCAGTATTTTTTTTAGTATAAAGTCTCTGGTAATCCAGTGTCCAATTCAGTGATATTCTTGAAAAATAGTCTGATACAAGTTGTTTACCACGCTGTTATTTTTCCAAAAGAGTGTGGCTAAGGAGCAGTGTGAGGGTTCAGCAGGTCAGCTGACTCATGTGGCTTGCAGCTTCACAATTGTAATCGTCAAAGTTTGTGACGCAAGGTCTGAAGTCTGGCAAAATATAAAGATTTAGATCCACCTTACAGTCCATTCTCATGTGAACACACACTCATTCTTGATCAGGAAGAAGGTTCCCCTTCCCCATCTTCCTGAGCCCTATACTCACTCCTTTTGTTTCTCTCCCAGCAGTGTCCCACAGTCAACATCCTTCCAGCTATGAAAAAATACATTTTTTTACTTTTTTAAAACTAGACTGTACTGTTACCTCCCAAAGCTTAAGTTCTTTTGATGTGCTTTAGCATCCGTTTTGACATGCCTCCAGTGTTTACATGGGAGAAGCAGATGGACTGATCCAGCTCTGGTTCAAATGGGTCCTTTCCAAACTGGAACATTAAACTGAAGTAGTGGGACGGCATGGGGTTGGTGTAAAACGGACTTTGTCCTGACACAGTGTTTTGTGCTGTGTGTCCTGAACACACAGGGTCTGAAAAAAGGACCAGTGGTACAGGCATTGGGCTAAAGCACGGTGGCGTTGTGGCCCTCCATCCTGGGCAGCCTGGTGTCCTGCACTGTCCCCATGGTGACCAGCAGAGGACGGCTGTCCTCGGACATACCTGACCTACTCAGGGACACTGAGGTGGGGATGGAGGCCCCCCTCTGGTGGGCGGTGGCGGCGGAGGACAGGGAGGTGCCCTGTTGTGGGGGAGGAGCAGAGGGGTTGCTGTGTGTGGCGTCCAGTGGCAGACCCTGCTCCTGGTAGCCATAGCCGATGTTCCCACACGGGAAGCGTCTCAGTCTGTACAGGGGGACAGGGGGGAGGGCGGCTGAATCTAAAAGCAGGGGGGACTGGGCAGCAGGAGGGGGTGGTGGGGGTAAAAGGGGTCTACACAAACTCTGCTGCTGCTGCTGATGGTGGAGCAGCTGCAGTTGGTGCTGTTGCTGGAGTTGATGTTGGAACTGCTTGTGCGGGTGCTGCAGACCCAGAGCTCCAGCCACCTCTGCCACAGTCCGGCCCACATGCTCCTGTCCCTCACCGGGCACCCTGCCAGCACTCCCCCCTGCTCCCCCCACCCCTCCTTGCCTCTGCTGCTGCTGCTTTCTCTGCTGCTGCTGCAGGAACCAGGAGCCATATGTGGGGTTCCACAGACTGGTGCTCTTCCCACTGTGACCCTCTTTCTCTGGTGGGTGGCCCTGGGTGAAGGCCAGGTTAATGTGGCCCCCTTCTGGGTTGGACTGGGTGGAGACATGGGGTCCCTTGGCAGTGAGTGTAGATGCGGCTGCGGAGGTGGCTGTGTTGGTGGTTGTCATGGTGATGGTGGTCTGAGTATGAGGCTGCTGGTGCTGGTGGCATGGCTGCAGCGGAGCTGAAGTCTGTGCTTTGGCCTCTGATGCTGTGCTAGTGATGACAGTGTGCTCCCCTCCCCTCCGGTTCTCCTCTGCAGGATAGGACGGGGGTGGCTGTGCACCCTCCCTGTCAGGCACCTGGGCATTCACCTGCAGAGTTGGAGCTGACTGGTCATCAGGGCGTGTGGGCACACGCTCCTCTTCCTCCGGGACAGGTCCATACTCTATAGGCAGTGGCATGGTCACCACATCTGGATCCTATAATAATGAAAACCAATGTCAGGGATAGGTTAGATTTTCATAGTTAACTTCTGAACTACTGTTAAACTAACTAATTAAATGAGTAGTTTGAATTCACCAACATTCATATTTGCATGTTGATTCTAGTAGTTTATTTTGTCATTTATGTGATTGGGCCATATGAGGAAATAAATTATTTTTGTATTTTTCCATTGCTTTTCTGCTGTAAGTGAACATACTTTAACTTGCCCACCCTTTTTTCTGTCATTGTCACCATCAGGAAAAAAAAAAAAATGTAGTTCATAACATGGTACATGTCAGATATAACACAAGTACAACAAAAGGTCCTTTTTTCAGTAAATTTTAAGGCTTATTTAGGTCGTTATCAAATGGCACCCACTGTTGGGTAGTATCGGCTCTAAAAACGGTCATTTTAGACGAGTGTCCTATATTTTATTCCAAAGTTTTGGTTGATTCAAATAGCATCAAGTGCACCCTGAAGTCATTTTCAGGCAGTGTTGAATAATAGTGTCAGCTTGTGCTCCGAAAATTACATGTTCCTAAAGTGTTGCGATAGTTACTAAACCATTTAAGTGCTCTCTGAAGTGGGCTTTTGGAGGTGGCCGCCATGTAGCACCCAATGTTATGTGGTGTGAAAATGGTCATTTTGGGCTAGTTTTTATTTAATAAAAAAAAAAAGTAGTTCATGTAGCATCAAAACCGTGGCCGTTGGCAAAGCAAATTTGTTCAGTGCAAAAAGGCAGCCAGACCACTATTCTGCTGTTATGATGCTGGACAAGACAGGTTAAAAAAGAAAGAAAAAAAAAATTGTGCACTGAGTGTTTCAGCTTCTTATTAAGCTATTTTCAGGTGATCACAATGTTGACTGAGGAGTTTAAAGGCTGCACTAATTTTTGGACAGGTCTGTTTCTTTGCCACTTTCAGGTGGTCAGCTTAAGTATTTGTTTTCTTTACTGTTTTAAGGTGCTGTCACATTTGACCTCAGTTTAAATGCTTTCAAAAGTACATTTCAATGAGCTTTGGAGTATTCTTTTGAAGTAGTTTAACTTAAAGCGGTAGCACTTGATAGTTTTAGTGTCATTGGGGGAAAATTCCATAATTACCTTTTAGCATATTATAATTCAAGTGGCCTGAGGGGACGTGAAGCATCCACTCCTCACCTGTGTTTTGAGATTGTAGAAAATCTTCCCTGTGGCACCAAGATTTTGTCTAATCACAGGTTTTCAAACCGGTATGAGGGTTAAATGCATGATTGACAGTTTTAATTACCAATCACTGATCAGAATTTGTCAGAGCCAAAGGCGATTGTATGGCTGAACTTTATATCTTGACATAGAGGATGAACTTTCTAGAACAGTATGAACTGGTATCAGGTTCATTTATATTTATATTTAACCTTTTGATTTGATGTGAGATGAGAAAGCTGCAGAAGAAAGGTGCATATTTTACTTTTTTTTTTTTTTCCTCCTGAGTTGGGTTCCTGCAGCTTTAATTATACCATCCCTCTCTCTACGGTGCAGTTACTGTTGTTCAACTCCTTCCAGTGTGACATACTTGAATTTTCCAAAGCTGTTTCCTAAACCCCAGATTCATGCAACAGACAGAATTGAGTTTCCTGTTGAATTACCTGTAAGCAGTAATCAATTCTCTCCAGGATAGTTGAGAAGTTAGGTCTGTCTTCAGGCTGATGTTGCCAGCTCTGCGTCATTATACGGTACCTAAACAGACACAGACGCATAAGTAAACAGGGAACAAAATCCATCTTCGTCAAGTTTCTTATCAATGGTATAATCACATACACACTAGATAAGAAAAATACAAAGGACCAGCTGCATCTCCCCTGCTAACTTAAAATAGCCAGAATGATCACTTCTAGCCAAAAAAAAAAAAAAGTTGTCATATTGTTTTGATTGCTGCAGGCAGAATTCGAGTGTAACCTCCCACCAGTGACTGATTGTATTTAATGGTGTTTTAGAAAGCAAAAGCAACTAACGGTGAAGTTAAATAGCAAGATATGACTTTAATTGCTGAGCTGATTCCAACTGTATTTGTTGCTTTCAGTAATCTTTGTGTGTCTTGTTGCGAGGCTGTATCACAACTTCAAATTAATTAAACACCACAGGGTTATGTTTATTTTTCAAAAGAAGAAAATACACATTTTCAGGGAACTGGTGAGCCAGGTGGTAAAGTGATAGCAGTAGAAATCTGCAAAGCTGTGGCCAACAGGTGTGAAGGATAAAGCTGTGCTATCACAGAGAGGCCAAAGTGTGTTGCCAATGAAAATATACAGAGAAAAATGCTTGTGTGCTTTGCCCATATATGTTTTATAAAAGGGATGACATGAGGGGTGATATCTGAGAAGCTGAATACAAAATGCAGTGTGATTTGGAAATGATTTTTAAGCTCCCTATCGGCTCCCGGTGACTTCTTCCAGATTGGGAGGCAAACATGAAAGAAAATGTAACTGTGACTTCCATACTGAAAGCACTGAGAGCAATCTGCTGTTAAATTTTTTTGACGCCTTCTAGGGCACAACTCGTTTATGTGTCAATATCAGCGAATCATCAGAGCCTTTCATGTGCATCTCTGTGTCTGTGGGCTCACACGTTTTCTATATGCATGAGCATCCTCCCTTCTTGTTTATGTAGTGCTGCTGCATAATTAGCCCTCCTGGGATCACATCTATTCTTTTTTGCGGTCATAGAGCACATACAGTTAATGCATTCATTCAGTGTATGTGTATTTGTTTGTGTGTGTGTGTATATCTGTACTTACACTGGTCCTGGGCAGTTTTTGGGTGGGTCCATCCGTCCCCCATTGGTTACAAACTCCAGCACTTCTTGGTTGCTGCGACTTGGGTATGGCATGTAGCCCAATGAGAAGATCTCCCACAGCAATACCCCAAATGACCTTAGAGAGGCAGATGATTAGTGGAGAGATTAGTTAGAGCAAGAGTGAGACACTAAGGACAATCCAGCCATAAATTATAAGCATCATCAGAGCTGAGGCTGTAAAGTAGAGGAGCAGAGGACAAGAATGAGACAGAGACAAGACGAGGAATTAAAAAAACATATGGCAAGGGTTCAAAGGCGTTGAAGGACAGAAGCAAGAGAGTGGGTGTGAAATAAAGGAGGAGTCATAGGGAGTTAAATATGGAGTGTGATGGATTCTCACCATGTGTCAGTTTTGGATGTGAAGATGCCCTCCATGAAGGCTTCAGGTGGCATCCACTTCACTGGCAGCATGGCACGCCCACCCTTCCTATAATAACTGGCCCTGCATAGAAACACACATGAACATAGAAAATAATAAACATCAGGGTGTGACCTACAGGTGGAACTCCTCCTAATAACACACAATCTGTTTTCTGGAACAGTGACAACATGCTGTTTTTACCATGTGAATGCTGATATTTGAAAACATTTCATTAATGTATCTGTCATCTCCACATCCATTATTCAGCAACAAACATTAAAAGAAGGATGCTGAGAAAAGAGATGGTGTGATTAGATTTTATTTTCATTTCCATATACACCCAAGGAAAAGCACTGTTTGTTTTCCAAGCCAGGAGTCATTATAGTATTATATAAAGCTTTGATTTTCCTTCTTGCCTTTCTATAACAGAATGTGAATGATTTTTATTGAACATATTCAAGTGTACTACGGTATTATTGAAGTAAACAACATCTGTCTTTCCACACCTCTGTGGTGCAGGAAGAAGGGGCAACTTCATCTATTTTCTTATTCATATTATCATGTCATTAAAGGGAAAAATGTTAAATAACACCTAAATCAAATGCTGGTAGCCATATTAGGTTAGAGTTAGGTAACAGGTCAGTAATAAGGTGGTAATATTTCCAGTAATAAAGGTTAAAAACTAAAGGTTAACTTGGCTTATTATCCCCATAGGGACATTTTACCCATTCTAACACATACACACTGTACCTACATTAGAACTCTCCATCTCACACACACACACACACACACACACACACACACACACACACACACTAGGAGCAGTGAGCTACCATTGAAGACACACAGGGACCAATTCCAGATCTTCATCAGCACCGTGGGCACTAACGGGAGAATTAACCTGGGTGTGTGTGTGTGTATATATATATATATATATATATATATATATATATATATATATATATATATATATATATATATATATATATATTTATTTATTTTTTTTTCAAATAAATATTAAGATATAATAGCATGAAATGTGAACATGGTAGTTACTGTATTATGATGATGAAATAAGTTTTCCAAACATTCTGTTTTGTTTCAAGGCGGTACTACACAAATGATAAATGAAATGCTGTGACTTACGGTGCGTTCCAAAGTGCTGGAAGGTGGGAAGTTTCCGACACCCAATTAGGTCAAATGCATTGGAACACCTGTCAAACCTGGAGATCCTAGTTGCGAAGTGGGGCCACATCGAACTACCCAAACCTCATGCACAAACTACAACGTGATGCCAACACAACAATGGTGGTGCATTGTGTGCAAGTTTGCAATGAAAAATTCTTCACACTGTATAATTAGCTCATCCGTCATTTCACCTCTTCCATCTCATTTGTGTACATGAGAACACTGTAGTGTCAACAGTTAAACTGCCTCTGCAGTAAGAAAGCAAATAGGAGCTTAGATCTGTGCTTCTCCATATTTGTTGTTTATGTTCATGGATTGTCTGGAATGCTTTGAGGTGGAACACACCATTACTACCAAATACTACCTTCTTATTTCTAATGACGTAGTATTATTACATGATTATCTATTTATTACCAAACTATAACTCCAAACTATAACTATCACAGTGTTATTACTAATGTGTGATGTTACCCAAGGGCTTTACAAGTGTTTTGTATGTCATTTCTGATCGTCCAAAAGACATCGCTACTAAATAAAAGTGCTCGATGACAAGCTTTCTATGAAAATCTTCCGCACTATCACCATGACAACAGCATTGCCCTCAAAAGCTGAGGCGAGGAGGAAGAAGAAAAATTCTCACAACTAACAATTAATTGTGTTTGATCCCATCGCATCATTTCTGGCTTTCTAACACGTTTGTGCGAGAGACGCTCAAAGAAGTCCTTATCTTGCTGAGAGAAGATTTTTTTGCAGGCCAAGCCCTGTGTGAGTCATTTTTAATGCTTCCCTGCACTTCGCATTGGTTGAGAAATTATCTGATGGTCGGTTTATCTGATTGTTGGTGCTGATAGAGGGCGCCGCCTGGTTCGTCTCACCCCGCTCCAGGCGCACGGCGGCAAGGACAGACATGAACTAGGCTCTGCTCTGTTTCTCCGTCCATCACGATATCTGTCCATACGGAAAAATGGATATGCATCAAGATGTGAGTTGAGTGGTGTCAGCTGTGTTTGGCTGCGGTAAAACATCACTTGGCATCATCCACCATTGCAGAGGCATAAATCTGTTTGCCCCTGGTGATTTTGTCATAAAAATGACACTTTATTCCCACATCACTTGTTTGTAAACATGGTAAGCGTTCCATAATAAATAGGACTGTAATAGCCTGTGGACACAGGTTTGAGACTGGAAAGGTGCCAGTTCAATTCCCTCAGCCTGTTGGGTAAGAAGAGAACTGGCACTATATTTCACTTTCTCTGCCTTCAAAAACTAGACAAGTTAAGTGAAGCACCAACTACTCTTCTGAGGCTTCACATGGCTGCACAGGAAATGACTGTAATTACAGTGGGCAGCTCCCAGGTGTGAATGTGAAGCGGCTGTGAGAAGATCATTGTGCTCAGTTGGACATAAAAGGTGAAAAAAGAAAAAGGCAAACATCAAAAAGAGGCAGGAAAAGAATCCTTCTCAAATAAACATAGGAGGCATTGATACAATAAGGGCCAAACTAAAGAAGACTGAGTAATGCTTTCTGCAGCCCAGATTCTGAAGGTCCACAGATGGTAGAGTTATGGTTTGAGCAAGTACCAAAAACAAGATGAAACTGGTGAACAGGAACTGAAAAAAAAAACCTATAAATTTGACATGACATAAATAACACAAAGGCGGAGCATGTAATTCAGAACAAACTCAAGACGTGTCACATCACTCTACTCGGTGCTCCTGTAGGAATTCTGACCCAAAATTCATATAAGAAAAAAAAAAAAAGATAAAAAATACTGGAATGGTGGCATGTGTGTTGTGGATCAGTCCTAGCTACATTATTTTTTCCTATTTACAGAGCCAGGGCCGTATGCACACAGAACCCAGAACTGGCAGAATTTGACAAAAGTGCATTGGATTAGAATGGCTACTCCATGGAGGGGACGAGTAAAGATGGTCAAAACCAATCAATGCTGCCATATTCGCAATGAAAAAAATGTCTTTTATTCTATAATTCAGTCTTGGATGTTAAAAGAATAATGACAGACTGCAATCCGAGTGTGTCTTCAGGGGGACAGTGAGTAGAGATGAATATAGATGCCCTCCTGTCAGGTAACACAGCTAAAGGGGAAATATATACTTAGAAAAGTATTGGCCTAAGATGTTAGCTGTTGGAGGAAAATTACACATGATCAATGAAGCAGAGAAAACAATCTCATGGCGAGTCTATTTGCCTGACAGACTAGTTAAAAAACAGTGCAGAGCATCCACACAGATGCATGCTCATCACCTTAGTCTAACACTTAGAATAACACCATCGATCCATTCATGGCAATCAGTTACCGCCCTCATTTTTAGGCTCCACAATTAGAGAATTGAATCCCAAAACCATCCCCTCTGCTATGGCCCTCTCACTCAGGATCCCTCTAATTTTGCTGTCTATCTGAGAAGGACAAATTGAGGGAAGCAGACAAAAGCTGAAATGAGATCAAATGGCTGTGGCTATGGGCGCTTAGTGGGTCCAGTATTTGCCGCTTTGAAAAGGGAGAAAAGATTTCCGCAGTAAGAATGTACCTAGATCAAAGCTAACAAACTGTTATTTCTTCTTGTAGTTTACTGACAGTGGCTGCACTTCATGACCTCAGCCAGTGAAATACAACTTTCCCAAACATGGCCTGAACACACGACACTTCGTTTGTGCATTACTATTCAGAGGTTTAATCTAACCATTAGAAAATCCCAAACTATTTTGAAAAGATTGAGGGATGGTAGAGTTAAAGCATAAGGCTGATAATCCCTTTATCAGGGGATCGACCCCTTTTTTTTTTTTTTTTTTTTTTTTTTTTTTAGCATAGGGTTTATGGATGTATTTATTACATCTGCTAACACCACCAACACGGCCTAAAAGCTGAGCCGCAGATTAGGAAGGCTTAAATACAGTCCCGGGAAATCTATAGCGCAAAATGAGGCATTTTATATGTTTTGGTGTTTTGTGTGTCTGTTCCTGTGTGAGGAAGAGACACGGGAAGAGAGAAGGGAAGAAAAACAAGTAGGAAGAGACAAAGGCACACTGAGCAGACTGTGCTGAAGAGAAAGAAAATGAGCCTCGGGACTTGGTGTCTGCTCTTTGTGTGTGTATGTATGTATGTAAATAATATAATAAATGAAATGATAGGTATTTTTCTCCTATCACACAGAATCCAATGTAAAGCAAAATACAGAAGCTCTATTGAAAGTACAGTGTGTTTCTATTCATAATAGTGGCTCATAACTATTGTCAGCTCTTGTTTACCCAGCGTGTTATTTACCATGGACTCACCAAGGTGTAGGGATACATGAGAGACTACCTGAGATGTTTGTTTGTGTAGTAGTCCACACACTAAAGTGTACAAATGTGCCCATGGCTGTTGATAGAGAATATATAATGCTGATATGAAGCCTTGTGACTGCGACACCCATCCCCTGTGATGTCCTCAGAAACACTCAGTCACATGGTGCCTTTACATAGTAGAAGGACCACATCATGAAACAGCATACCAGCATTGTGTGCAAAGTAACTACCCTCGATGATGAGCCAAAAAAAAAAAAACCATAATAAAAAATAAAGAAAAAAAATCCCAGTGCAGGCACCACAGCTCCAGGCTGAGAGATAAAAACAAAATCATAGTGAGTCACCTGAAAAACTGACATCAGCAATTAAATCAAGCGCTCCTAATGTGGCTCCCCAGGGGGACCGTGCAACAGCTTTCTCCGGATGCTCTGCCAGTGACTTTGCTCTTGTGTGACTTTCCGTCGGGTGATTTGAAAGTGCTGCATTGGTACAGCAGCATGTTGTGACACATTTCCCTTGCTCTAATTTCTTACCAGATGAAAGGCTTGGGAGATTTCCCTGCAGAATTGTGCATTCATTTAACCGGTGTCACGTGAATGTGTGGTAGCTATATTAAAAAAGTTTGAGCTAAGAATAATGAAGCTCCGCTGGGGCAACAGATGAGCTTGTGTAGATTAAGAGGAGGCATCAGCACGACAGCGTTATGAAGAATAAACACTCCGCTACAGCTGAGCTTCAATAATGGCAACTGTCACAACACTTATGATCAGGCAGAAGAATGACTACCACAAAAAGTTACTACACCAGTTTAAATCTGATCATGTGTTTAATCTTGATGTAAAATATTGTCTATATTGTAATGATGCCATCTTACGGTACAGTAATGATTATTTTCACTGTTGACTATTTGCTGAAATTTCTGTTAATAGTGAACATTGTCAATCAGTGTTTCCAAATATAGTGTTCCAACACCCTGTTTGGTTCATACGCCATGGAAATATTCAATTTAATGCCTCAAAGGAGAAAAGATACCAAAAAATATTCACATTTAAGGGGGAGAATAGTGTTTTTTTCTTTGTTTAAAACTGACTCAAACCAATGAATCAATTATTAAACTTGATGTTTAATTTAATAGCTGACAAATACTAGATAATTTCTGTTGTTGTTTGTTGTTGAAGCTCTAATTATTTAGAGTTGTAGAAACAGAAAGCATGCCCAGTTTAAATTTAATGGCTTTACATATAAGGACTGGGAATATTCGCCCTCTTTTTGTGCATTACTTCCTATTCTGACTTGAGCTTTTGTTATAAATAATGAATAACAACACAGAGCTTAGATTTAAATAATACTAGAAGCAGCCCAGAAGCAGATGATTTTTTTTTATATCATGTTCTGATAAACAATTCAGAGAGGTTGTACTTTCTTGTTCTGGTGTCAGTGTCTTGTTGCTGATCTGTTGTCTTCGAATCGTACCTGTAAATATCCCGAGCCATTCCAAAGTCTCCGATCTTGGCCACACGACCCGGTCCTTTGCAGGTCAGTAAACAATTCCGAGCTGCGATGTCCCTGTAAATCAAGAGAAGAAGTACAGACTGTCAGCTCAATCCAAAGCCTCAATGAACCTGATTTACAATAAGCTGCTGCCAATGTAGGTCTGAGTCATACATTATAATCAATGTCAGTATAGTCTAGACCAAAACGATACTAAAGTTTAAAAGAATTTTCTGACTTTGACATGAATGTTATTTTTCTGTTTATAGTGTCATTATTCTTAAATTCCCCCTTTTGTTATGAATAACTATGTAAAGGTCTCAGATGTACATCACATCATCTTGAACAACATCTTTACTAAACAAACTTTAAAAGTGCTATATGCAGTATTTGTACCTTCAAATATTAAAAAATGACCTAAAATTATCATAAGTGTTCAGAATAAAGAGCTCTGCAGTTGTGCCAAAGATGCCATTGTATTGAATTATAGATATGAACTGAATATATTCACACTCATGGACTGACAGTTGTATTTGACCACTAGAGGGAGTAGTGCCTCACTCTGCTGGTCTGCTGGAAACTAATGAAAGTGACAAAATGAGATGAGAACCCTTAAGAAACAACTTTTAGGCTGCCTATACAGTCAGCGCGTGCGACACATTTCCTTTCATAGTCAACACATTAAATGCAAGTGAGCCGGACGACGCGTAAAATGCACTACATCGCTCGTGCAGTAGGGGGTAGCTCTGAGTCAGGTACAGTCTGAGTGTCAAACTGGGTGACATTCAGTGTATTCTGATGTTTGTTGCACGGACATTTTAAGAGTAGGATTTACCATGGTAACTTGCCCAATGCGCGAGAGAATAATCACATATGTAGCCATTGGTAACATTCGACTGGAACTCACTGAACCCGTGTCACTTTTATTAGTGAGCATCCTGTTTGACCCTTCAGTTTAAGAGCACAAAGAACACATGACAGGTTGGAATACATAATGATGATTTAGAATTGGTGATAAAAAAAAACATGCCAAATGTAGACGGTGGTATGTCCGGCCTCTGAACTGCAGCAGAGATGGAATCAGGATGGGGAATTCCGATCTCTTGTTCGGCCTGTGCTAGTTCTAGACGAGGAGAGGCATTTCCAAATGTCTGTCTCCGACCTGCTGGCTCGAGTTGCTTGCTTTCTGCTGGAGACTCTGGTGAATCACTATTATCATCTTCTTCTTTAAATATAATGACGTGTTAAATTAAACTATATCGCCTGCGTATAGCCCACACCCGTGACGTATGGCATTACACGCGTCGCCACGTCGCGTATCAAAAAAATGGACAACACATCTTGAGGTGCAAGTATGCATTATGGGGGCCAATGCGTCGCAATGCACTGGTGTCTGCGTACCCTTGCGTTGACTATGAAACGACCCTTAGAGTCAAAGAAAGTGATAAAAACTAGAAGCACTGTTGTTTTCACCACTGGATGCAGGTTTAAAAGAATGGAGTTTGGTGATGAAATCAGAGTTTCTTCTACATGGGTCTGTTTGTCTTATGGAGGGATATAGTTATTAAGTGATGTTAATATCTTCGTAAATTTATAATTTATTGATCCATGGTTCAGATTAAACTGTGACAGATCTAACCTTGTTTGGATGAATCTAAACAGACCTTTAGTACAGCTACTGACAACACAAACCATATAGAAAATGAAGGTGATTAATGGTTTTACTGTGGCTGTTTTCTGTCTAAAAACAGAGCTAAGCTAACAGACATATAATGTAAACTATCAGCTGACACGTAAAAATTATAAAACAGTTTTCACTGACTGCCAAAATAACCAACTACTCTGTGAGTTTTAGTTTAAAGAAGAAAACCTGACTGTACCATACTACAGGTGTGTGTTTACTTTATTCAGTAAGTGATACAGTCTGTGGATATGTAGTGATGATTTCTTGGCAGTTTTTGTAGTCTTAGGTGTGTTCTGGTGCACAACATCCCTCTGTCGTTGTGAATTTGTAAAATCAATACAACACAGAACAAAAGATAATGACTTTGCCAGTATGTACTGTACATATTCATCTGATATATTTGTACATCCTTTGTTATACATGCTGAAACTTTGGATTCACGCAACTTAGTTCTTCAGTATTCTCCATATATTTACATGTATAACAGAACTTCATGCATGAAACTCCTACAGATACTCCCCAGTTAGTTGTAGAGTTCTGTGTAACTACTCTGTTGCCTTGAGCAAGCAGGTAAGGTGTATAGCTTTCTACAGTCGAGTGCTTTTATGACTCTACCCACATGGTGCAACCAGAGAGAAAGTTGAAATAATACACAGAATTCATAGAGGAGAGTGGGCTAGATGAAAAAAGTCAGAAAAATTCATATTTGCACAGTAATGGGTTGGTTATTCTTTGAGAAACTACGGCAGTTCACACAGCATGCTATGCTCCTGTCTGGGGAGAAAGAAAATAGAGCCCACACACTGTATTATGCTCCCAAGGCGAACCACTTTTTTTAACATTCTTAGAAGTGACGTTGTGAACATGCTGCCACTCATCAGACTAAAGACAAGCGTGCACGAGGGCCAGGAAATACTCAGAATTTAACATCAAAATAACGTCATGAGACACTGTGCTCATGTCGGATCACAGGACAGGCCACAGCTGGGAAACCAGCAGCAGCACAAACCACACCAGGATCTGCATGTGTTTGTGTGTGTTTGTGTGTGTGTGAGAGGCCAGCACCATACTGTTTTGATGTTTTGCCTCCGTACTCTGATGAGGTCGGATGTGAAACGACACAATGAGGATAAAGTAATAGTTCAGACTGATTGAAACTGAGGGCTTTTTAAGAAAGGACTACAGTGAACTTAGCTGCCCCGCTCCCACATGCCAGAAGGGTTTAGCACTGGTCCGCTTAGAATATTACATTACAACATCAGCTTTGATACTGAATCACTTATTATTAAATAACAACAACACTGTGTCCATGGCATCTGTTTGTTTTTTTTAGTTTATTTTTAGAATATCGGCTCTGAGTTTGATTTGGACTGAACTTGTTAAATGAAGTCATCAGACCATCTACAGACAATAGGAAACACTTTTTATTAAGGCGCTTGTATTAAGCGACCCATAGGAAAAGCTTATTAAAAATATATATAAAACTAAATGAGTGTTAATAATGGTATCGTAGACATATTAGATTGTAAGACATGCACTTACAGGACATAGTTTAGTTTTTTTTTTTGCACCATTGGGCAACAACAAATTCCAAAGTTACCTTTCAGCAAACTGTAATTGTGGAAAGGTAGTAAAAAATATGGAAAGAAATAGAAACTAGACGTCTGAAGCTACTCCTTGCCTGTGTTTTCACGTGTTTTAAGGCAGGTAGGAGGGTTCAGTATGTGATCATGAGCTGTATTTCCTGACTGCGGATGAAATTGCGGATGACGTAAGGCAATTTTTGAAGGATACAATTGTTAAACTCTAATAAGTAATAGGTAAATAATTTATTTTTGATTTTACATTAAATTACCATTAATTTGGTAGTTAAGTTTTCTATTTCTCTGGTTTATTTTCAACTTTTTATGTTTCGCTTGTTTGTTTGGATGCATTGTTTTTTTTTTTTTTTTTTCCTTTTTCCTATATTGGATGCTGGGTAGCTGAATTTGTTATGTAGGACAGGCATTAATATAAGCATTTTGCTTGTGCCTGTGCCTTTTCAGTCATTAACCTGTTGGTAATGTTTGTAATGTTTGAAGTGTTGTTGACACTGGTTGTATTATTATGTGATGACTGAATAAATCATCATCATCATCATCATCATCAAATTCTGTAAGAAGGGACCTGGACAGGATTCTGCTGTGCTACTTCATGTTTTGACATGACTGCATCAAAGAGTGGCCTCACCTTTCCATTAACATCATAAATCAGCATCAGGTCGTCTGTATCTATATTTAGGCTGAATCCCAATTCACCCCTTGGCCCCTCCCCCTTATACCTACTCCTCTGTTTTGTGCGTGCAGGTGAAGGAGTAGTGTCGTCCCGATTCTCGGTTAGACGGAGGGGAAGGGCTAAGGCAGAGGGTTGTATAGCCCTCGAAACGGAGATTTTTCAGAACCACACTATAAACGGAGGAGTAGGAGAAATTTCCCATAATTCAGTTTGAATTGTTGGCAAGATGGAGGTAAACACAGCCATAAAGTGCAGCAGTGTGATGAAAGAAACACACAAATGTATGTATTTTTTTTTGTCACATCATTTGATCGACTGTTTAATGCCGTTTCAATGTGTTATAGATCGCATTTCTGTGGTTTATAGTTGATAGCCGCCAAAAACAGACCAAAGCCCATGGAACAGAGACGGTTACAGCTGCTGACGGCATGGGGAATACTTTCAGAAACATAGCTGTCGCATCTGTTTATAGCAGCATTGATGACTACTGATGACGTAACAGGTCTGGAGGGGTTGTCCCGTTTCACAGGAGAACGTTTCAACCCCTAACCCTTGCAGCTCCGTTTGAAGGGGTAGTGTCAAGTGCAAGGGCTAAGGGGTAGGGGTAAGGGGGAGGGCCAAGGGGTGAAGTGGGATTAGGCCATAATCTTTAGAGTTGGACCAAGAGGAGAGAGCTGAAGAAGAAAGTTATACATTTTCTTGCAGCTTGAACAGCTCTCAGACTGATTCAGGAGTTTCATTTTGTTCAGAAGAGTATTGCAAAGACATTTTTAGAGAAACTAACTGATCTGTTAAAGCAGTCATAAATAAATATGTCATAATACATATATTACCATTTAACTATGCACATATTAACACTGCAGGAGCGGCAACCAGGGGAAAAAAGACATAATTTGACAATGCACATGTTCCTTCTGAAGCTCTCTAAATATACTACTGTACATACTAGTACAAAACAATGGAAAAGTGACAAGCAGAGCAGCAGAATAACATCTGAAATCACAACAATGATCAGTAATGAAAACCTGTAAATCACTTATTTAACCCTTCAACTTGTCTGAAAACACTTAAGACTGACCATAATATTGCATCATGGGTAAGATACTCTGGAGCCCATAAATGCTCCACATCGAAGCTTTAACCTATACTTAAATAACAGTTAACTATTGTTTTCATCAGTGCTAATACATGAATAAATCCTGACCTGTACTTCTATGCGTATATACTTTTTTCTACCTTAATGGGCAAAGCGCTTACAGTGATAAAAAAGCCAAGCTGAGGATCACCAACCCCACAGTGTGTGAGCAACCCACTCCATCTCCTGAGTCACAGCTGCCCACATTATATTTTACTGATTAACACATTTTGCTGTCTTCATAGCTTTCTCATCTGGAATGAGCACCACACGTGATTCAAAGCTCATTAAATGTGAATCCAAAATTACACATAAACAGTGTTTTAGCAGTGATGTGTCTAATGTGTTAATGGGTGAATTATGTCGTGACTGTGGTGCAGGAGGTACAGTGAGTTGTCCACAAACTGCAGGGTGGGTGGGTTAATCCACAGCACTTGTTTACTTGTCACTGTAAGCACTGTTTCTGGTAATAGAGGTTAGCTCCATATACACCTGCAGTCCATTAAGTAAAGGTTTTATTACACTTTAACCCATAAAGACTCAAACATTCACCAGCGACCAAAATGATTTACTGATCTAAACTTTGTAATACCTGTTGATCCACTAATCCTATCAATACATGTAAATAATTGGTGTAAAATGCAGTTTGTCATCTTTTCATGGTCATCAGATATGACCCATTTGGATGTTGGAAAAACTGTCATCTTCTACAGCATTGATTCACCAGTAAAACCCATGGAGTTGGATCAATGACAGTGGATGGAGACACTTAGTTTATGTTCAGTTAGTGATACATTTTACTGGGTAAGTCACTTTTTCAGCAGTTTTCTCTGTTCTTGATATAATAAACCTCAACTTTCAGTCTGAGCTTTTATGAGCATCTATATGATAAGTGAATTAAATAATGGAAAATACCTGATTTTCACAAAAAAATGCATAATACTAGAATAAATGGAGATAAATCACTTAAGAAAGGTTAAAAATAGAGGAAAAATTCATTTGGGAACTGGCACAAAAGTGGCACTGGGTCTCTATGGGTTAAAGGCACTTCTCCCACTTTAGATTCAAAAGCTACTAATTAAAACAAGTATTAATCTTCATAAAATGAAAAATCTTATCAGAGATGCTATTACAATTATATGAAATGCATGAGGCTTTTATTACCATTTTACCAGTGATAAACTCTTTTCTAATATGCATGTAGTTGTGTTGTAATTTAAAAATGAACATTAATATTAATAACACTGGTCTACAATAAAAAAAAAAAAAAAAAAAAAAAAAAAAAATCTGCTTCAAAGATTAAATGTGCTAAATCTTACATATTTTAATAAGATGGATTGGAAACAAATGACAAAAGTTCTTGTTGTTTTCAATATATATGATAAAGTATTATTACACATATATATTGGTTTATGTAAATTTTTACCAGAGATGTATAAATCTTCCAGTATAAGGAACCTGTAAAGTGAATCTTTTAAAATATGCAGACAGTGTTTTAAAGTAGATCTGGTAGATCTGAGACAAGCGTTCCTTTGGAGTAAAACCCATTCTCTTATTATTTCTCCAAATTTCACATTTTCAACCAAGATTGTATCTTAGAAAGTAAGGCCAACCGGCATTTATGACTTACTTTTTCTTTAATAACCAGCTCAAACTTGGTAAAGTTTCATTACCTTCATTCTGGAGGCATTTACTTGTAGATCAGTGCAATATTAAGAAGCAATTTATAAGGATTAGTAAGAATCCCAAAATATTAAATAAACGTTATTAGAGGAACCTTAATGTAAAGCGTTATTGATATAGTTTCTGGGAGACGTATGACAAAAGGAGCATGGCCCTGTCAAATACAGGTGCCAGGAATAGAAGACTGTTATGAGCTGTGGCCATGCTGTTCTTATTGTGTTTTGTTCTCAGCTCCATTCACACACAGGTCAAAGTTTCATTCCCACTGGAAGCATCGAGGACAGTGATAACCACAAACCAGAGACTGGGTACTCATAAGAAAGCTTAGAGGGAAGGACTGGAGGAAATGTGTGTATACAGCGGCTGTAGCGAAAGGCCTCCATCTGCCTTCTCAGTGACAGTACATGACATTCATGAGGAAAGTAGATAACGAAGCCCACCCACAGACGTGAGGAGCAGCAACAGAACACGAACACATGGAACAGCACAGCACTGTTTTAATAATTAATTAATTCATCAATTAAAGATGAAAAGTCAACCTCTGTTTACCATTCAGAGTTTTACAGACGCCCTTTAATAAAGCCACAAGGACAACACTTGTTTAATATGTTCACGGAGGCCTAAGGATTCACATTTAAAGCCCCAAGTCACAAAACATTCTGGAAGCTTCAATGAGCTCTGAAAAAAGATAATATGAATACTGAATGGAATTTAATTTCCACATTAATTTGTTGGAATGTCAGAGCTAGATTTGCTATTTTAAAACCAGGGATGTGAATATCATTCATCTAATCATGTGCTAATATATGTAGATTGTGTAAGTTAAATGTTACTAAATATTGGAAGGAAGACATGTGTATGAATATGTATGCATGTACATACAGTACTGCGCAACAGTCCTAGACCAACACTAGATCTGTTGGTTTAGTAAAGATATGACCCCTTATGCATCTCAGATATACGGGAAGTATGTACAACAGGAAAAACAAAGTTCAGGGAAAAACAGCTTCTATACACCAAAGTGTTTGTATTTACTGTGACCTTTCTTTATACATGTCTTAAATCCTTTTGTTCAGACAATATGAGATGTATTGCATTAATTTTTGATGTTTTATACCACGTTTTATTCAACACGTCAGATGTTTCGAACTGTGCTGCTTCATGTCATGGGGTCAGATGTCACATTAAATACTGACTTTAACCTTTACAACACATTCAGTTCAGTTTTTTGTGAGTCTTTTAAGGCTGTGGACATATCTGGTGTGTTTTCTTGTTTATCTAAAGAAAAGAGACTGAAAAATAAATATGTATGCTCATTTGAACCCTGTGAAAACAACAAAGCTAAAGGTGGCCTAAGACCTTTGCGCTGTACTGTATATCTGACATGACAAGACGACCCAATATGATCTGAACTGGGCAAGTTTGAAACACTGATTTAAGCTGAAATTTTGATAGAAAATGACAGCAAAATTTCTGCAATGATGATTGTTAAGTGGGATAGTGAACCATGATGGACTGTTATACAGCTCACAAATATGATCTTTTCATTAAGTTTCTTTGCTTTAAAAGTCCAATTTGTAAGATTTAAGTGGATTTAGGGGGATCTAATTGGGAAAAATGGAGTGTAATATTCATAATTCTACTTTCATTAGAAAATGAGAATTGTGTTTTTCGGTACCTAGAGTGAGGTGTTTCTATCGACTGCTGTTCATGTAATCCACCAGGTGTTTAGAGAAGCTGAGAAATGACGTCCTTTTTTTTTTCTATTTTATCGTGAGTGGTTGGTGGTATGGCACCTGTGTTGGAGTTAACCAAAAACCCATAATGCACAAAACAAAACTGTGAAGCAGTACGTGACTGGTAGATGTGAGTACAATTGGCTACTTCACCACTAGATTACACTAATAATCACACATCACACCTTTTAGCCTCATTTTTGTATTTAGTGTGACCTCCCTTTGCACTTAATATGTCTTTAATCCTTTTGTTCATACAATAGGAGATGTATCACATTAATTTAGTTATGTTGTATACAAGGTTTTATTCAACACATCAGATGTTTGGAACTGTGCTGCTTCTTGTCATGGGGTCAGAGGTCACACTAAATAGTGATTTTAACCTTTACAACCCATTTAGTTCAGTTTTTTGTGTGTCCTTTAAGGCTCTTCACATGTTCCCTGTATTTTCTTGCTGTATCTAAAGAAAAGAGAATGAGAAAGAAATATGTATGCTCATTTCGACTCTGAAAAACATATGTGGTAGGGTTGGAAATCTTAGTTGTAAAGCTGATACAATGCGCATCTCCATACAGCATCTCTGATCCAATATATTAAAGATACATGTGTGGCATCTTGTGATGCGATACAATACGACTCACACCCAAATCACGATACAGAACGATTAAGCACATTCTGATTCAACACATTCATTCTGGTAAAAGAAAATCCAGTGTAATTCAATGCGCTTGATTATTTATCAAATTAAACCATGACTTTTCACAAACAGAACACGTGCCTCATATACAGTCAGGTGAAAAAGTTAGGACGCCCCCTTTAAATCGTTGTTTTCTTTACCATATAAATATGTGGGGTTCTCATTTTTTTATAACAATACTAAGATATGGAGCACATATACCAAAAGAGATGAAACGAAAGAAATGCTTTTTAAAATATGTTGGTAAATTCAATATATTTGGGAGGAAAAGTTGGGACACTCATATGTTTATTATTCCTTCCAATGCCTCAAATGCAGATTGAATGGACCTGTTCAGGTACAAACCAGTTGAAGATTGTTAGAGGCTTTTTCAGGAATTTATCTTTGAAATAATGAAGACAGGGGTGTCTGAACTTTTTCCTCATAAATTAATTATTAATTAGAAGTTACCAAAACCATTTCTTTAGTTTCATCTTTTTAGGTATATTTTCTCTACATTTTAGTAGAGTTAAAATAAAGATAAAAATTCCAGATATTTAGATATAGTGAAGAAAACTGAGATGTAAAAGGGGGCAGCCTAACTTTTCGCTCCCTCGCTGAATCTATATAGTATTCATTCGCAGAGCATGTACCACAGTGCATCCATGGAACTCATACTGTAGTGTGCAGTGTACATGTCTGTGGATCTGTGGCATACGTTGACATGGGTATTCAGAAAAGAAAAACTTCACCCAAATAAATAATAACACTTTTAAATACAAGTAAAGATATACTCTATTGAATGGACTGAATATTATCAATACAACCATTCAATAACCAGTGCATCTCAATATCATTCCAAAATTTTCATTCACTTGCAGCTTCTCTACCGGTGCACTCATGTGTCGGTGTATTGGTACGTATCAGATAATCCTCCTGTCCCTAATATGTGCACATGCATAAATGGATATGTTTGCAAAGTATCCATGCAAGTATCAATGTGTTTGGATATGCATATTGTGTTGTTTTGTTCAGTTTTCTTTCTTTACTTTTCTTCAAGCTGATGAAAAAAGTGAATTTCTCCCTGTGGATCAATAAAGTTCATCTGTATCTGCATTGTTCTACATGTGGTCCTTTATTTTCTTTTTTTTGGTGTAAAAATAATGCAGAAGGTGAACTGGGAAATGTCTGTTGTTTTATTATTATAATGATTACTTTTACTATTTCTTTCCCACTTTCTTTCAAATATGTTTTCTTGTATTGCTGAGTATAAGCTGAATATATATATATATATATATATATATATATATATATATATATATATATATATATATATATATATAAATCAATGTACTTGCTCACAACTGCACACACCTAACAAGATGAGAGCAACTTGTACTGGCACTTTAAAACCCTGTTGATTTGCTCTGATGCAGGAATCGAGACTGAAGGACCCCCTTGATACCAGCAAGGCTGCAAATTTAGGACAACTACCAGTACATGACTTTAATGAAACTTATGATTTAGTTAGCATGAAAGGCTCAAAGGGGGAAACAGTAATGGAGATTTCATGTTTCATATTACTCTCATGCAGCTCAAAGTATCAAATCCTTTTTTGTTTTTATGTATCTGAGTTGAGTTTATGATACTTTCCTGGGTTTGAGCTTCAGTACAAATTGCAGATTCTGTTCTGATTCTCAGAATACAACACAAAGGGTTTTTTTTGTGCGCAACTGCCATAAGGCAAGGCGGCTCTGATGATAAACATCAGATATCAGATGGTATGTAAAGTTAGGGAAACCTTTAAAGGGAAAACCATCTCAACTCTGTAAATCTTGGATAATTGATGCTATTCTAAACATACCTCTGCGTGTAAGGAATCTTCTGCCTGTGCATAGTCTGAGTGTATCCTCTATCTGTATAAGGCACATGTAGCTTGTATGTTTCTGCAAAAAAATCTCACTTTATTCCAGCTCTCTTATGTTTCATATGTAACTTCAAGTGATCCATTTAGGGCAGGGTTGTGTATTTTAGAGAATTACAGAGGCAATAGTAAGTGCTCCCTGAGGTGTTTCTGATTGTCTCTAAGCCTTTTTCAGGTGGTTTCCTGTGGCGGAGTGGTAAGACCATAATAAGTGCTGTAATAATGATCACTGTGGACAGGTTTATAAATATGTTGTTAAATATGTAATAGGTTTAATGGCGAAGGCATTAGTAAGTGAGGTCTTATCGGTTTGTTTTTAAGGCTTTAATAAGTGTGTGCCTGCAGCTTCTCCTAGTGGAATGGTAAGACCGGAGTAGGTAGCCATTCTCTTTGGATGTTTTTCTGGTCCTAACCCCAGCACTAACACGATGTGATGTTTGTTGGGACATTTTGGACAGGTTTTAGTATTCCAGACATCTGCTTAGTTATTTATGTAGTGGCAACACTAGCTGTGAAAGCAGAACAGAAAGCAGACCCGTCCCCCTGACATTTCTCTGTCCAGGTACCTGGGTAGAATTGATGGCTCTCACAGAGGCCTGTAAATTGGCTGAATTTAAAACAGCAAACATCTACTCCAATAGCCACTATGAGCAGATAAAGGCTCTAAACCACTCCTTTCAAGCCCACACAAATAGATACCTCATTAACACTTATACCCACAGTGCACAAACACTTGTGGACACGAGTGAATGCAGAGCTGGTATCGTATGGTATCTGGTTCGGCTCATAAACAGGTCTTTCTGTACACGGTAGGGGTGTGCGATATGATGGTATTAGATCATGAAGGATTAGAATGTATTGACGATCCGACAAAGCAGAGAGATCGTGGAATCGGTGGGTCTGTACGGGGGTGCGTTCCATGCTCCACGTACCCCACAATGAGTATGCGCAATGAAAGTGAAACTTAACACATAAAGACCCAGTGCTACTTTTATGTCAATTTCCAAATGAAGTTTTCCTATATATTTAACCTTCCTTAATTGATTTATCACCATTTATTGTTAAATTATGCTCTGTATTTTGTGTTTTTTTTCAGTGAAAATCTGATATTTTCCTACATTTAATTCACCAATCACGTGGATGTTCATAAAAGCTCAGATTAAAGTTGAAGCTTACTATATCAAAAACAGAAAACTGAAGAAAAAGTGACTTTAATGCAGAATATATCATTAGCTAAACAAACCAAGTGTCCCCATCCACTGTCACTGATCCAACTCCATGGGTTTTACTGGTGAATCAATGTTGTAGAAGATGATGGTGTTTCCACATTCACTACGGAGCCTCTGAACGTCCAAATGGGTCATATCTGATGATGATCATGAAAAGATGACAAACTGCATTTTATACCAATTATTTACATGTATTGATATGATTAGTGGATCAACAAGTATTAAACAGTGTAGATCAGTGGATGGTTTTGATTGCCGGTGGCTGTTTGGGTCTTTATGGGTTAATATGGTTAAGTCTATTGTAACTCAAGACTTGGCCCCCACAGTCAGGTGTACTTGATTCCACAGACGTCCGTGCACATCAACCTGTTTTGAATGTGAAATTGGTACACTTGACAATGAAACCTCAAACGTCCATGGACAGTGCGTGCAGAGTCCGTACCGTGCACAGTACGTCAACATTACGAACCTGTTCAATCAGCTGAAGAGACAGCATACCAAACAGTATGAGAGTCAAACTGAACTAGAAGAACAGCCACACCACAGCCAGAGGCAACAGGCAGAGTTAAACAAAAGCAAACAACTTTAACGAGAGCATATACGTAGTAAAGGTACTCTATGAGAAGAGGAGTAAGTACGTTCCACATTGATCCTTTTTTGGAGTGCCTGGATTCTTCTTCTTCTTATTTTGGACTTGGATCCAATACACTGATTAGCTACCAGTTGAAAAACCAGAGCTACAGCCACCTGTTCTGTAAGCCTGGAAGATTATTGGAAATGGGCATTTCTTCACTGATATTTTGTTCAGTATTTTAATTAATTTATTTTTTTACTTTTCATGTTTATCTAAAGCTACCTCAAAAACCAAGTGCAGTTTAGTTTTTATGTTCAAGAGTGCACTTAATCAGAGTGTTGTTGTTTACATTTTAGTATGTTTACGTTCTTGGCACATGTTGGCAAAATTGCACAAACTAAACTAATGTTCTGGAAGGTTCTTTGGGCTAAATTATTTTTTTCTTTTAGGGCTATGTTTTACATATGGAAATTGTTTGGTTGCACTGTTCAGAAGTTTGCAAATTAGTCTCAAAAATCAGTGTAAAGAATCATGATAAACTCAAGATTGTGATTTTATTTTTTAAAAATCTTGATATGATATTTTTACCATATCACCCACCCCTAATACACGGATAAGATTACATGCCAAAGAGCGAAAGATGAAGAAGAACAGATATTGGTTAAAACGATGTTTCTCAAAATACTGATTTTTTTTTTTTAAACCACTAAATTGCACAAGACAGCAGAAGCAGGGAAACTACAAATTGCATTTCCACCCCCGGTTCAACCATTTGGTCGTCAAATGGACTTCACTGAGCTAATATCAAGGGAGGGAGACACGCTTGGTCAAAGCTGACATATTTCCTTTCCTTTTTTTCAAGTCAGATGTGAGTGCAGTGACATATTTTAAAAAGTGAAATCACACGAACATGTAAGATTCCTCAGTGATTCAACACTGGTAATGATACCGATTTTTGTCAACACATTTGACAGAACTGAGTGACTATTAAGGAACTGATCTGAAACAACACTGTGCTTATCATCCAGTCACTGGAATGGCACTAAACACAGAAAATGGCGCCTTTAAAAACATATCTGCTAAGTGTTGTAGGGAGAGACGGGGCGCAGCTGGACCAAGATACTCCCTCTAGTCCTCCCTGAAATCAGAGTGAGGCTAAAGAGCAGAGGCAGGCTCAGCTCATTTAAGATTCAACAGTGTTACCAGAAAATCACCTCAACTGCAGCATCACATCCGCACATTTCCCACTAAACAACAAGTGCTAAAACAATCAGTCTGCTTAAGGGATTCTCAGCTGTTTTGGGAAGATTTTCTCATTTCTTACATAGCATCCCTACAGTCCGACATCAGTGGGTACATGTGCTCGCACACAAACACACACCGCACACATTCAGATGAGCCTTCATCATGAGGTGGTGTAGCTAAATCCAAGTAGTCCTTGTTTAACGGCTTGGAAGAATTCAAGCTAATGATTTGCTTTTGCTTGTAGGCAAGGACAAGTCTTGAAATGTAGTGGTAGCTGTCACAGTCTGGAAGCTAAGGGCTTAAGGGAAGGACACAGTGCTTTTGTACATGCAGCAGAGTGATGCGAAAGCAGGCTCTTATTAAAACTATGTTAACTGGCCTCATACTGTAGACATTATTTACACTGAATTTTAACTGCAGCTTAAAGGCCCATTTCACTGCAGCACTTAGAAAACAATCTGTGTTATGAGTCTATTTTAACACCCTGGGTTGTATTAAACTACCCGGCTCACCTCAACACAGTGCTTTAATTCAGGTGTCGGCAATTTCCCTTGTTATTACAGAGGTTATTGTAAAACGCAGAAACTGTAGACTAACACTGTTAGCCAAAAATAAATGAATACCAGCAACTAAACAAACAGCATTTTAGAAGCACGCAGAAGCCAGAGGACTCCTAGACAGCATTAACCCTGTGATTTAATACCACAGCTCATCTTCAACTCAGTAATCCCTGAGAAACAGCGGTTCTTTCTGAGCAGCAGCTACTCCTCCAACCCTACTTCATTTACTTGCCCTTTACTCAACCCTGAGTAAACACACCTTCATATAAATTGAAATTAGCTGCAAGGACGGTGTTCGGGTGAATTTTAATACAAGTTTGAAGGTGGGAAAGCAGCCTGTATAGGCGCTCACAAGCCTCCAGAGAAGAGTTCACCATTAGGTGGATGGATGGGGCTTTACTGTGCCACGTTGGGGCAAACAAGGTATAATAGACCTCATTTGTCATTGGTCCAAAGCCTAGGAAGTCAAAGAGAGACATGAAGGAAGGTAGACACACTTTAATTATTTTGACATGATTGCTGGAGCAGTTTTGACCATTTACCATTTTCAACATGTACTTGACTTTCCTCACAAATGTCCACAACAGAGATTTTTGCAGAGACGGTTCTAGGTAAGGCTGATAAAATCCTTAAGTCCTGTCCCCTGGTTCACCAGGCAATGTGAATATGAATACGGAGGGGGTACTTTGTTGACTTGTGCCATGGATACAGACCGTAAAAACTCAAGCCGGTTACCCCATCTGGCTGCTCTGATGCTAAACTCATCACTTGTCCTCTCTGCTATCATGTGAAAGGCAAAAAGCATGCAGAGCCCATATGTTACGGATGGACGGAGGCATTCAGCTCATAATTCTGAGTCAAACAGATGAATGTGGGCAATACAGTGTTTCTGAAGATAGTATATTTACTTTTTCTGTATTTGCATCTGTATGCATACAGGCAAACATAAATATTGTATATAGGTTATAGCATCTGTTTTTTTCCCTTATCTATTTATGTAGGAGGAAAACACAACCACAAAATATACCTTCTGTATTTGTTTATGTCACCACACTGATATTTTTGCACACAGAAATGCTTGTGGTTATTTGTTAGTGTACCTGTGTATGAACTGGTTTTCTTCCAGATATTGGCAGCCCTTGGCGATGTCTCTGGCCACATTGAGAAGATCCACCATGGTCAGACTAGACGGGTGCTCCTAATCAAGCAGAGAAGAATGGGATGGGAGATGAGTGAATATAATAGAGGTGAATTTGGAAGTAAAGTCAGCGTGGTTGCAAAGAAAAAAAAAGCATCTGTGTTGGAAAAGGTAACATATGTGTTTGTTCGGTTCAGGAGAGCAGAAGTAGCTCATGTGTGCAGACTCAAACACACCGTGCACCTGAGCCTCATGTGGTGGAACTGACTCACCAGCCGGGGTCTGGTCTCCCTCAGGAACGTCTTCAGGTCTCCTCCAGTCATCAGCTCCAGCAGGATGAACCTGGGCATGGCCTGCAGGCTCACTCCTATACAACGGACAATGTTCTGGTGGCTGAACTTACTGCAGGGGCAGATACACAGAGGGAAGAGTCTCAGAAATCGCTTTGATAGCACATAATGAGAGACAGAAAACTGCAAATCGTCTAAAAGCTTCTTACCTAATGATTAAAGCCTCCATGAGGAAGTCTAATTCATCTTGCTCAGAGCACACCTCAGGAAGAGTCTATTGAAAATTTAACAAAAACAGAAGTCTCTTCATCAGTGATTAATGTTACGGTGTTACGTGCAATAATATGTGTTATTTATACTGTAGTTTGTTTTTCTTGGGTCTGTTTGCATTGTCGAAGTTACTTTTAATTTCAAGTGGGATTATTAAAGGAACTCTGTAATTTAATCTAATCATCTGATATAAATACCCTCTGCTTTTCTATTGGCAGTCACAATCTGAGAAATAAAGTGATGTGCTGTTAGCTGCCACTGAATCGTAATCACATGGATTGCCACTAGGGGTCTCTCAATCAAAATAATAATATGTAGTTGTAGTTTGATAACACCAGGAAATAACGAAGGATCATGGGAGTTATTTTCATTTTTGGTACATATTGTACATTCACGTTATGTCATTTCATTCTGACTAAATCACTACAAACTAGAAGCACTCGGAGAGCGCAGACCTCCGCCAAGGCTGATCAGTGGCCCCCCTGTGGGCCCCTCCACCCCCGATCACCACCAAAATTTAATCATTTCTTCCTTATCCCATTTCCAACAAACCCTGAAAATTTCATCAAAATCTGTCCATAACTTTTTGAGTTATGTTGCACACTAACGGACAGACAAACAAACAGACAGACAGACAAACAAACCCTGGCAAAAACATAACCTCCTTGGCGGAGGTAATAACATGAAATGTTAACATTAGTGAAGTGGAGGTGATGCCAACAGGCCAACACATTGTGTAAAATTAATTATTTTGGATTTGACCAATATTTGAGTCATAAATCATAACTGTCAGACAGCGGTGAAGTTTATTTTTACCTCCGCCAAGGAGGTTATGTTTTTGCCAGGGTTTGTTTGTTTGTTTGTTTGTCTGTCCATTAGTGTGCAACATAACTCAAAAAGTTATGGACAGATTTAGATGAAATTTTCAGGGTTTTTTGGAAATGGGATAAGGAAGAAATGATTAAATTTTGGTGGTGATCGGGGGTGGGGGGGCCCACGGGGGGGGGCACTGATCAGCCTTGGCAGAGGTCTGCGCTCTCCGAGTGCTTCTAGTTTTATATATATTTCTCATAATACATTTTTTTACTTTATAAACTCATTTAAAATGGATTAAAATCATCAGAAATAATGTCACAAAAGCAGTGAAATAAGTAAATGGTGATTTAAAAACCTGTAAAACAATGTTTGCTTTGAAGTTAATGTTTTGTGTATAAACTTTATTCTATGTGTGGATCACATGACTAGAGCAGAAATGAGCGCCACCAAGGCATTATGGGTTAAAACAGACAATGTTAGTTCCACAATAATGTTAATTGTACACATTTCAAGAGGCAGCACATGTTTAATATTCATACTGTATTTAATATTTTTGTGTGCTGTTTTGGACCTTACATACATTACATTTTTTTAATGCATACGTTTTTACCCTGATGTGTTGGGACGTATCTATTACTGACATTCAAAGACTGAAATATGCATTCATTTTTTGTATTTTGTATTTCTTCATATTTTTCACAATGTTGTTCAAAGGTGCCTTTAAAAGAGAGAGAAACAGAGTAAATGTTGAAAAGAAATCAGTATGAAGTGCGGCCTTCATTCTGTTGAACCAGTGTAGCTACAAGTCAGTTTAGATTTAATGTGGAAATGTGCCAGATGTAAATGTTTCATGATGACGCTCAACGTAATCTTCTCAAATAAACAGTGAACTCATATTTATTCACCAAAGATTATTCACATGTGATTAAGTTCCACCTGTGAAGAACATCACTTTTGTTTCTGAAGTTGGGCGAGAACTCACCTTGACCGCCACCTGGAGTGGACTTGGTTCACCTGGAATCCCCACTGCCACCCCTTCGTACACTTCACCAAATGCGCCGTGACCCAAACCCCTGGAGGCACACAGACGCATTCATTATTTACAGAAGCATTCATTATTTAGGTATTAAGAAGACTGTTTCACACAGATAGAACCTGCACATTGTTTAAGACAGAACTGCTGCACCGATGTCCTAAACTGCCGGAAAGAGAGCCACTGTGGAAAAGTCACTGTGTAAATGCAGCATGGCAGAGATGCTAGTCAGTATTAAAAATGTGTGTGTCTCCAGCTGCTATGCCTGTAAAGACTAACAATTATTTTCATGTGATGTCCCCTTTGCAGATGTCAAAGTGTAAAATGGCAAACTTCGATGCCAAATCATGGTTTTAATTTGTCTATTTTCCAGCTGTTCCTCTTGATTCATTACTTGTGTAAATCTACTGGAAAATATTCACGGTTCCACGAGAGAAAAAAAGTTTTCACAAAGGTTAGGAACCAGAATGATAAACTGGTAAAATATAAACACATGAAAGACGCATTAAAAATTAAAAACAGCGTCTGTAAAAAATCATTTCTCAACTGCTTGGATCACTGCAGTAGACCCTAGTGCTTTGTACTTTAATATTTCAAGCTTCATTTAAACAGCTCCACCGTTCTGTATTCATGAGACCACCTTATTAAAATACTTTGTACAAGTGGATTTTTCACAACAATTACAGTGAACTGTGCCAGTTGTTGGTTGTTTGCATACTGTTATCACTGTGGCATTAATTGCAAATTTCACCACACATGCTGGAGTCAGCTCCTTCTGAATGCGTCCATTGAAACAACAACAGTACATACTACTAACATACTGGATACTGATTCTGACTAAAATACTAAGTAGAATGTAAACAGTGAGAAACCTGAAAATTTTGTGGTATGCTGAGGACACCCAGATATATACTGATCCTGCCACATTTCTCTATATGCTGCTTTGACTAACTGCTATATTTACAGTCAGATCCGTAAGTATTTGGACAATGATACAGGTTTTGTGATTTTTGCCTCTGTACATCACCATAGTGGATGTGACATGAAACAATCAGTGGATTTTTAGCTTTGATTCATTAACAAAAATATTGCATGAACTGTTTAGAGGGTTCCTATAAATTAAATTTAAGACTTTTTAAGACTACTTGGAACAGAATTTAATGCCCATTTCACATTTCATTTCATGGACATGCTGGCAAAAATTTGTTACCCCTAGAATTTAGGCAAATGTATTTATTTACTCCAACACCTTGATTCCCATCATTTGGAATTGAATTGATTTCTTGCACAAGTTGTAGTGAACTTAAAACACATTCCCCTCCACTCATGTCAACCAGGTGGAGAATGATCTTTTCTCCAGCCAGGCTTGATTAAATTTGTACTTCCTCATGCTTACTTTTCGCTTGCGAGCCGTCCCTGAAAGTTCTCAAAGTCGGGTTTCTCAGGTGACTAACGGCTGGACATGTTGGGCTGAATGTCCTGCGATCATTTCTGCAAAGTTAGTCATAATTGCTTCCTAATTTCAATATAAATTGTCGGGTTGTAACGGCTGGAACTAAGTACACTAATGTTACTTTCTTTGTACCTTGGACATTTAACAAACACATTTAAACACAAAACAGCCAACAAGTTTATAGCAACATAACTTAAGACCTACCATATCAAATGTAATACCTTTTAAAGACTTTTTTAAGATATCAAATGCAGATTTATAATTTCAAGACATTTTTAGACCCTGCAAGAACCCTGTGTTTAGGAATTACAAAGTTCTTCCATTTTCAGAGGCTCAAAAGTAATTGGATAAGTGACTGACAAACAACTTCAGGTCCAGATGTGGTCTGTTCCCTGGTTATTCCATGACAAATGAAGCAGATAAAAGGTGTGGAGTCGATTCCAGATGTTGAATTTGCATTTGGTGGCTGTTCACTGGAATTCTCAATATGAAAGGGGGGGGGGGGGGCTGTCATTCAACTAAAAAAACAAAATAAAAATGTGCGACAGTCCAAATTCTTATGGACCTGACTATATACTCATCTCACAATACATTATTGTCATTAAACCTCTTCTTCTTTTGTTTTGCAGCAGGTTGCAGTTACTGTAATTACTACATTACCAACACCTTCTGTGCTGGAGTTTGGACACATTAAATATGGATGTACAGCTGAGGAAATATAGGCCAAAACAGCTGTGTACCACAGGGGAGACAAATGACTACAATGTAAGTACTTGGAACTATTACGGTGTGATAAACTGTATGTTAATATGATTTATCTAGCGTACTCTTGTAGTCTGAAACACTCAAATATGCTGATAAGCAAATCACAGGTGGGTACAGATTCACACCCAGGATTAATATGAACAGGATGAACACATCAGACTCTTTCATTGAGATTTCTCTGTAAAAACACAACATAAACGTCTGTAAACTACTGTCAACAACTGACTGAGGTAACCATGGTGAACAGGTATGTAGGCACTGCTGTAGAAAGTAGCATGTAGCATCCATTATTTATATAGTATCCATTAGATGCATTTACAGTATGTTGTGTGCATCCTGTAGCATCCATTATTAGTATTTATGTAACATGTATTGTGTAGTATATGTATTTATGTAGCATGTGTCATGTAGTATCTATTATATGCATTTATGTAGCATGTACCACATAGTATCCATTATACACATTTATAGTATGTTGTATGTATAGCATCATGTAGTATATACATATATGTAGAATGTATCATAATAATATCAATTATATGCATCTACAGTAAGTAGTATGTATCCAATAAATGTATTTATGTAGTAAGTATTCAGTGTTTGTATTTATGTAGCATGAATCTTACATTATCTACTACACGTATTTATGTAGTGTGTACCATGTAGTATTATTATCTATTATATATATTTTCAGTATGTATTATGTAGTATCCATTCTATCTGCAGACCCACCTGTTCTCAGCTGCATTTGAATAGAGTTTTTATTCATCAGTTCAGATCTGCAGATTCTTTTAAGCTTAAAGTTTCTATCTGTTTTATCTGTTTTATCTATTTATCTGTTTCTTTTTCATCTCATGCCTATACTTTTTATTGCTTCCTTGCTGGAATGCTTTTAATGTTTTATGTAAAGCGCTCTGTACATGAAATGTGTTATATAAATAAACCTGCCTTGCCTTGGCTATGTATTTAAGTAGTATTCAGTATGTGATTTCTGCCTGCATTCAGAGTGAACAGCTGCTGGTGGAGCCTGAGTACTGACGTCTTTACCTGGTGAGGGAGATGTTACGTCGGGGCACTTCCTTCAGGTCGTTGATGGAGGCCGTCTTTCCGGCGAAGCAGTAGTTGGGGTTGTAGTCGGTCATGATGGTGGACGCCCGCAGCTTACTGAGCTTACAGTCAGGACTCTGCAACTCCAGCTGAATAGACTGCAGCTCTGTGTGTTTCCGCCTGTACACTGTTTAGATGAAATCAAGATGTTTCATTGCACTACTGAGTAATCTTCAATATAAAAATACAAACAAAACACATCTTCTTGTAGAAAATCATTGCTGGCAGCCAGCAAAGTGAAATCCTTTTACAGCTATTATTTCTCTAAAGGCATTTTGCTTGTACTACTGCAATTTTTATGAAGCAGAATTCCTTTGTGTCTGTTCATTATTGATTCTTCTCTATCTGATGCCAGCTTTGTCTTTATAAAATAATCCGATTTATTATTCTTCGGAATCGAACCCCTCTGAATATATCTCGGAAGGTGTGCGTTACTGCATATGCAAACAAAGCAAAACTGTCACAACTTCTGCTTATATTGTTACCTGCACGCTACGTCTGTGTATATACATGTACCTGCTTTTTCACACACACAAGGAGAAGCCTCGACCCGTGTTGTGAGCGCATTAGTTGCAGTTTGTGTGTGCGTTTATGTGTGTATTCCTATGGGTGGGTAGGGGAGTTATTTATTTACCAAGTGCTGTCTAATGCACGAGTGCCGTCAGCCGCTAGCTAAGCAGCCATCCATCATTAATGTATTTCATTCATCACACAGGTAGTCCCACGTCGCCCCGGCTACCCGCCTCGTCTGCCGCTGTGTAGGTGTGATTCTGTGGCGAGTGTGGGAGTGTGTGGAGGAGAGACGATGGCTCAATGAGCGCATATGTCTGGCTGTAATAGGCTGAAAAAAAAGAGGGCGGACAGACGAATGCCTGCTCTGGCCAGGAGGCTCACTTTCTGTTCTAACAACAACCTGCTAAGAGCTGTCTGAGAGGGACCAGGCCAGACATCGGGGAACTCTGACTATGTGTGTGTGTATGTGTGTGTGTGTGTGAGTGTCTGCAGACGGAGCATATGTCTATTGCAACAAACAGAAAACCCAAGCAGAAGATAGATGTGCCCGTCTGATATAAAGCTGTTAGACATTCAAAGTGCTTGGGCTTTGTCTCTACTGTCACTTAGGGCTGCTTTAGACTTTTATAGTCGCTCTATGTTCATTTTGGTGACTTTCCTCCCATGGGAAAACCCACCCTTAATATCATTTCAGTCCTCTTAATACTCGCCCATGCAGAGTCTTTATAGTATCTCATCTTCCCTCAATGACATCTTAAATTCCTTTAACTTACCATTTCACTGGCTGATAACATATTCTTATTGTAACTTGATGTGTTACTCTATGATGGACGATGTTTTATGAAGTATCTGTATCATCAGAACTTGGCTTTGATAGCGGTTGATGGCTAATGGATTCTGGGTATTAGGTGCTGCAGCCTCATGGGGGTCTGGAAGGCTTTCCCCAAGAAATACTGATCTTATTTGACTAAAAACTGCATTTTCCACACAATATTAAAACATTGTTTTAAATTAAAATTAATTAAAACATTGTTTTAATATTGTAATACAACAATGTTTATACCCCACATAGACCCATAAGTAGTGGGACATGCTGAATTCAAGTGTTTCATTGCTAATAATAATAATGAAAAATGTCTAAATATAATTTCATATAGCAAAAACTTACAAAACATGTCTGAGTTTGTTTTTACTTAATGTTCCTTTTTTTTCAAAGTGTTTTTAATGTTAATGCCTATAAAGTTATGAAATATTTGTCATGTTCCTTCACTCTGGGAAAAAAAAGGGCCTTTAACTTACAGAAATATTTATCATGACAATTATTGACAACTACTGACATACTTACCACAATAATATTTCAAATCAACTGAAGTCCTGCAGGTTACAGGTGTGATTTGTGATATACTTGTCTATATTTCCCAATTTCCTGTAGAGATTATTAAAGTATTCTGATTTTGATATTGTATAAACACACAAAGGCTGTAGATTTCCACAAAAAAGTGAAACAATTATTCCTGCAGGTACGGTAATGACAATGCCCTTCAATAATACTTCCAGGTTTAGTGAATTTTGTGAATATTACAACAGTAAGGTCACTCTATACAGTCACCCCTGTCTCATAGGAAACAAATATAAAGTGACAATAAAATACATAATATTCATAGGATGACCATAATTTTTATCTGCATGAAACATTTACCTGTTGCAGTGAAGTGTTATAATGGTTTGATAAACTTTGTAATATTCAGCCCCTGATCTGATTTTAAGCTCAAAATATATAAGTTGCACTATAATCAAAATCATATATGTATGGTTAGTTTTATGTTCACCTCCAGCTTCATTTACTTTAAGTTCAATTAAATCTGACTGAAGTAAAACATTTAACAACGACGGTGACTATTCTTTGACCACAGTTTTAGGTGTGTTTTTCTCTTATTAGGAATGGGACAAAAGTTCACCATGACAATAGTGTATTATTTCCTCTTGATATATATATATATATATATATTTGAGTAGGTATTTAGAAGCACTTCTGTCTAACAACATTATGGGAGATAAAATTTTTAGGTGAAAAATGTCAAATGACTGCTTGGTAACACGTGGACTTGAACTTGGACTTTTAAGGTTTACGCAAACATTCAAAACATGCAGTTCTCGACAGAAATTGATATCAAGTAGGACAAAACCTTTTAGATATTATGTTCAACTATGCTGAAAATAAATTTTGGAGTAAAATATTGAAAAGTCTCTGTTTTATTGACATGAGAATGTGGTAACATGTGGACAACTCTTTACCATTGTATGCATCACCCAAAATGTTAACTTAATTTTTTAAAATAACAAGCCAGATATGATCACAATGATTTATTTAATGCATTTAATACTAACACGTGGACAGGGCCTTTTAAGCAACTCACAAATGTTCAAACTCATAAATATCAATAATATTCATAAAATAATGAAAATCTAATGCTTGAAACTTAACAATCATCTATATAACCAACAGACTGAGTACATTTTCAAATTTTTTAAATATAATTTTTAGCATCAAATTCAAACTATTATTATAAGTCTGAGGCATGGCTCTGGTGTAAAAAGTGGTATTGGAAAAAGTGATATTTTAAAAAAATCGTAAAATCGCGATCTTTAGTTAACAAATGAGCCCACTTGCTAAATGATGTGTGCAAATGTACTTTTTTATGTCGATGTTCACTTTTGCTTGATCGGACCCATATACCAATTTATCGCTATTTTTGTGCAAATTCATGGCATTACATGGAACCTGCATCCATTGTGTTAAAGAGGCACTAAACTAAATTTCACTGCACTTTTCTACAGATCAAATTCTGAGCCCACAATGTAGTGAATTTCCTGTTTTTCAGTTGTATTTTTTTAGTTGCCTGGACAGACATCATAATGACTGTCATGTAATCGCTCTATCAACATATTGCGATGATAAGGTGTTGTGAACTGCTCTGTGATCCTTTGTTGATGCTTGTTGACTCACTGATCATGACCCCGGACACAACCAGCAGGAGGGCGGCGATCAGGGCCGAGGTTCCCACAGACAGACCCAGAGCCAGGTGGGACAGGGACGGCAGAGGAGGTACCACGAACACCTCTGTGAGACAAGGGGAAACAACACGGCTCCACAGTTGTTATCTTCCCCAAAGGAGTATTAACATTCCCTTCGCCGCTCTGATCCCCAACTTAATTAATGATGTGAAAGCGATGACACAACAGAGCTTAGGAGCGGCGACGACCGGTGCATGTCAATTCTTTTTGAGAGGTGAAGGGAGATCTCATTTTACTTGTCTACACCGAAGACGAAATCTGCACACCGAGTGAGACCGTATTTAGACTGTGACCTTTTTTGACCCAGCATCATAGAATTATCTACTGCTTGTCATTAATGGGAACAGATTTGCAAATCATTGAGCAAGGAGACACTCTAGGTCATTAAGATATTATTGAGATGGTAATAGCCTTGTTATTTTGCTTCAGATTATAAAGTGACATTCTGCCATATTAATTCATTTCAGATCTACATTCACATATTCATTATTCATCGGAGATTACAAATCATAATTGAAGAGGAGATCTTAAGTCCACAGGGATTTGTCTACATTCCGTTGTCACAGTTTAACCATAGAAGAAGGCACCGCACTTGTGTGAAAACTGATTTTTAGTTAAGCTTGACATGGTAATAATTGGCAGAGCAACTTGCATGCACTTTGGCTCATTAAGTCTATTATGAAGCATTCAGAACCCACTGTATAATGTCTCCACACAAGTATCCAGGTGAAACCTTTAATCTAAATCCTTGACATGATAAGATAAAGAGCTTTAATCTGACAGCAGCGGAGAGATAAATTAAAAATCACAGAACAGGACTCAACGCTTAAAAAATAACAGGTATTGCTGCCATTGGTATATCCGTTTTCTTTAATAGCTTAGCTTATCCTGCGAATTGATAATTATTATGAATGATTAAGACACTATTAAAAAACGTTTCCTCAGATAAAGATTCAATAGAGCATAGAGCCTCCCAGGCTTAATTATGTCTGGAAAAGAATTCATTATCTATTCCCTGAGTCAGTCTATTACAGGTACAATTACATTCAGCTTAAACCATTTCTTTGTTTTGATTAATTTCAGGAAGGATATTTTGTGGAAGAGACGGATTCTGGGTCCTCACTATAAAATATAAAGTGTGAGTGTGTGTGTATTGCAGTATATGACAGACCTGTAGCGTTTATACAGGATACTCCGTTTGGTGCCAGAATGAGGTCATATTCACAGAAGCAGACGATTCCTTCCTTGGTCTCATGGCAGTCGCCGCTCTCACAGTGGCTGCAGTTCTGCACCGGACTGATGATCACCTCACCATCACCCTCCATAGCTTTAACCATTTACACACACATATAAATACATAAATACACACAGTGGGTGCAGAACGGAGAGGTTTCCAAAATAGTGTTTGAGTGGGTTGAAGGAAAACAAGCCAAAGTTCAAGACTATGACTGTACGATGATATTTCAAAGAAATGATTCCTGTTAAAGAATTCTCAAAGTTGACTTTTCTAAAGCTACATTCACACTGACAACCTTAGAGCTCAATGCACAACTTTTTTCTTACTCTAATGAACTGGTCGGGGTAGATAAAATGATGTACTGAAGAAAATCCTAAAGCGCAGGGGCAGCAGTGGCCTGGTTGGTAGGGACTTGGCTTGGGCATTGGAGGGTCGCTGGCTCAAGTCCCATGCCAGAAATATGCCTCTGAGCAAGGCAACAAACCTCCAACTGCACCATGTAGCCTCTACACATTAGGTGCATGTACACCAAAAGGTGGAATAATTTAGTTTTGAGACACATTCCTTTTTATTCTTAGTAATACACATCAGTAATCACCTTTGACCAGATGTAATGATTACATACTCAACCCCAGTTACACTTTATTCATTAAGTATAAATCACAGTCACAATTATTTCATGAGAAGAGATAAAGCTATTTTATTCCAACTTTATGGGCGACAGTATATATTGGTCCTGTCCCCGATGAGAGACTAATAAAGGGATTTCATTCATTCATTCATTGTCTGAACCCGCTTTATCCTCACTAGGGTCATGGGGGTCGCTGGAGCCTATCCCAGCTACTTATGGGCGAAGGCGGGGTGCACCCTGGACATGTCATCAGTTCATCACAGGGCTGAACATACAGAGACAAACAATCACTCTCACATTAACACCTATGGGCAATTTAGATTAACCTATCAGTGCATGTCTTTGGATGGTGGGAGGAAGCCGGAGTACCCCTGAGACAACCCACGCAGACACGGGGAGAACATGCAAACTCCACACAGAAAGGTCCCACCCCCATCAACTGGTGTTGGAATCAAACCCAGGACCTTCTTGCTGTGAGGCACGAGGGCTAACCACTGCACCACTGTGTTAATAAAGTTATTTCCTCTTCTTAAAAAAATGGAAGTGACTGAAGTTTTCATTTATAGGCTGACGTGCACTGGAAGTCAGTTAATTTGTGAGCAGACAATGCCTTCACACATGTCAAACAGAGTGACACCCACCAGTGCTGATCTATAGTAAATATCAGTCTAGACAGACATAAAAGTCACATTAATTCTGATATAGTGGTTCAGAATACGGTATCTGGTTTAGACAAATGGAAGAACTGAAAATATCAGATTCCATGTGATTGGTGCTGTTTGCTGTCAGAAAAAAAATAAAAAAATCTTTGTCACATCTAAGCAAAAGAGAAAAAAAAGAAGCCTGCATATGAAAATAACCTAAGCTCCTTACTAACATGATATATTCTACACAGCTAGAATGTTAATGTCAACAAATATTTGGTGGCCCCATTTCAGAAAATAATACATTCCTGTACAAATTCATTCTTTTTGTTAACAAGACTACACTAGAGGAATGGTAATTCATATAGGTGGAATGCATCTCCAGTTATTTATGGAGCTCTCAGCTTTACTGCTAATGAGACACTTTGTTGAAATTCACCTGTAAACTAACATTGGGGTTTACACTTCGAAATGTCAGTCCAAGTGGCCTCATAAATCCACTCGCTGCCAGTGGGCCAGCTGGGTCTGAATGTTCGATGGAGGGCAGAGAGCCAGGAGAATTTTATTTCAGCATAATCTTAACTTCATCCGTTCTGTTATCAGCGCTTTAAGTACAAATACATAAATCTAACCAAGAAAAACTAGAAAGGTTATGAATGCAGAATACAAATGTGTTGGCTACAGATGTTGACTGAATGCTAATGTGTACACGTGATGCTCTGCATTATGGATATTTTGACGGTCATGTCACTGTTCAGCAGAAATAAAAACCCTGAGGATGAGATGAGATGAGGATGTTTTCTGCATAGAACTTTTGAATTTATTTAAGTGCCTGTGCAATGTGGAAAGGATTGACTCCAGGTTAGTCATTCATTACCTAGTATTTTACCAGAGAATGGTTTCCTTATATGCTTTGAAAAATCAATTTTCTTTGTTATTCAGTAGAACCAGGAGGTGACTAATGTGCGTGTTCTATAATGTGCCTGTGAACTGTGGTGAAATGGCCCAGCATGCCAGTGTTTCCTGCAGATCAGCCCTGCGTTGAAGTGACCTGTGTTTATAGTGGATTGTATACAGGTATGTTACATTTCCATCAATAGAATTACCTTTTATAAAATTCCTTTTCTGGTCTTTAAATGCACACAGCAGGGCTTTTTAGTATCACATGCTGACTATATTTGAGCGCACAAACGTGGCTGTGCAGTTCAAGCTGCGACGGAAATTACAAGACTAACCAGTCGTGATTACCACTCCAGTCCAGAAATACACTTAATCTGACCTTTACTCAGAGGATTTCCTTTTAAGTAAGAAAATTACAGATATTACAACCGGGCATACTATTCAGCGTGTGTTATGATAATAATTCAGTTGCATTCTTTTCTTCCTCACTACTCAGATGTGACCAACATCGACCCGATTGTCAATGTGGACAGTTATCTTTAAGGATATATAATGCATAATCAAATCCATATTATAGTGTCTAACAGCAGTATGTGATCTTATTTACCCCATATTTCTCCTGACATTAGTTAGATTAGGTTCATTTTGTCGTAATATTATTTATTTAGTCAGACAAAGTGTAAGGTTTAAGAGTTTTGTTTCACCTTATCTCTGGAAAAAGAACAGTTCAAACCTATTAAGATTAAAATATGCAGTTTTCTGCTGCATGGACACGTCCACAATCATTTATACAAGTAGATAAATGTGTGCATGAAAGTCAATGTAAATATGTATGTTTACATATAGAATCTTTATTACTATTTGTGATATTGGAAAGTAGGATGGCCATGAAAAGCATTGATTTTTTTCACAAACTACTCCTCTGTTTTGTATTGCACTGGATAGTATATATTTATATGATGATATTCATGCAACTAAGATTCACAAATGACCTTTTTGGGGTTTTTTTTTGTTTTGTTTTTTTAATATTGACACCTTTTTTTTCTTTTTTCAAAAAAAAAAAAAAAAAAGCAAACAGTGTACTTTATATCAATGATGTCCTGTGTAATATGTTGTGAGACTGTTTTGAATAAAAAATTGAATAATTTGCTGTCCAGAGTGTCTTATATTATGAGCCTCTGTGATAACAGAGAATAATGTGTTTTAAAAACTGAATCAACTGTGCTCACAAAAACTGTTAGGTTTACTCCATTTTTTCCCCAAATATTCTTTTGATTTTTCCTGGATATTTCTAAGAAAATAATGAAAAACAACTCCTCTGTTACAAAAATATCATGAGACGAAGACAGTCGAGTATAGTGCAAAGAAAATATTATGTAAAAAAATAAAAAAAATAAAAAAATCATTTTCTGCAAAATCCAATTCAAAATAACAGCAGCTATTTTAATACTGGTAAACATTTCTACAGTAGTTCAGATTTTTGCTTATTTATTTATAAAATAGACTGAAAATTTAGTCTGTGAATGGTAGAGTACAAAAGATAAACAAACAATATTAAAACTTAACATTTATGAAAATAAAAAGTAAACAATTGAATGACTGTACATCCTTGGTGAGGTTGGAACCTGGATATTCTATTTCCTTTTCATTAATCTTCAGTGTGTTTATAAATGATCTACGTAAGTTTGAGTCTTATTTCTGTTTCTGGGTGACTCTATCCAGGGACTAAAAATGAAAAACAGCCATTGTTAACTGTGGTGCATTTACAACAATGTTTATTAATGCGCTCTGTCCCTGATGAATAAACCTATAAATAAAATAAAAATAAGATCTAGAAAAATAGGTGTGTCTCCAGCCACATCATAATGTTTATTTGCGCATTTTTTTTCCTAAAATGTCTCTACATTTATTGGGTTAATTGACATGATATTTGGTGCAGATGTCAGTTAACCCCTGACTATCTCTTAAGTGCTACCAGTGGGCCTAAGTTTCAGTCATCCAATAATAAATCTACTGACACCAGAATTCTTAAACATTACCTTTGAGAGGATAGAGGAATGGTTCCCCCTCTGGTCCGAGGAAGGATGTGCCGTCGTCTCCGTCATTTTTGGGGTTGTTATCCAAAGAGGTGTTTCCACCTACCACACAGGGTTAGATTTAGGTCAGAGATTTAGTAGAAGACTTTCTGTACATGAGAAAATACAACGTACAATATGTTCTGAAATTCATCAGAACAGTTTATAAGTATGATCTACACAAAGACATAATGAAAGGGTTCACATGAGGTAAGATATTGTCTTTTCGGTGAATTCTAATGTAAGTTATTTGCATTGTGTTCACCATCATGTTTGTTCTATTTCTATTTACATTTATCATTATTTATATTTACCTCATACTGTGCAGTCACTGTGGTAATGACCCAGTTTTCTACAAGAAATCAATAAAGAATGTCTCCTCGAAAACACATGGCACTTTATGACAATCACTCAAGGATATTCAAGCTGTCATGCTAGAGGAAGCAGAGCTGTTTAGTTTCAAGTGTGTAATACAAACATTCTGTTTTATTTTTTCCAATCCCTGATCTGTATAAACTGTGACATCATGTCACAAAAGCAGAATGCAAACAAGTACTTTTACTGCAGTGCTTCACTTGAATATTTCCATTCTCTGCAGCTTTATCATTGACCTTATATGCTTCCAATTTTCTCTTCTCTCTTCTGGATTGAGTATAATTAGTTTAGCACGATCATATGAGGGAGAGTGAAAAAGTTCTCAGACAAATGTCAAAGACAAAGATGGTGTCAAAGACAGCTCCAGCAATTCTATAAAGAAGGAATCTACCAATGGATCGCAAAAGTGTTTCGACTATAGTGGAGCTCATGTAGAAAAATTTTGTTATTTTAATAACTAAACTTTTTATTACATTTGTCTGAGAACTTTCTGACTTTCCCTCATCCTACATTTTTAACTAGTATTAATGACCACAAGTGAAATCTGGGAACTGAAGAGGTTAAACTGCAGAGTCATGTGCCCTCTTTAAGACCATAATTAGTGAAAACTCATCATGAAAAAGTTTGATGACCGTAAGGGAAAGTCTGGATTTTGTGTCTCAGAAAAATATCACTTAAACCCTGATCAGTCTGTGAAATTAATGGTCTCTTTATCTCTGAAAGTTGAAACTTTGTCATTTTTATTGCTTTTTACATGTTTTAGATCATTTAAATTTTTTTGTGTCATCTTACAGCATTTTCTCCTTGTCAGTCTTATATAACTGAATCCTCTCCTCTCTACTTAACATGGATTTGTTGAGGTCAGTATTTATAAACTCTTATGCAGAACACTTTTCTTCCAAATGTCATTTTATTATATACATTTCCCTCAACCCAATAAATAATGGCTCCATGACCCATTTTTGGGTCTGACACCTGAATTTGGGAAACACAGCTACAGATTAAACTACTAATGGTATGAGCTCAGCCTAAAACATTAGTATGTAGCAGTAAAATAAATCCAAAACCATCATATGAAATGGTAACAGGGACCATTTACTGGTAATAGTTTATGTGCATATCACAATGTATATCACAGTGTGGTTTCAGTGCTTTTACACAAGTAACCAATCCGAATATCACCCCATCACTTTAAGTTTATAACAGCTATGGCACTACAAAGTGTATAACTTGGGACGGACCTGGCATCCAGAGGCAAGGTATTTAATAAACTCCTACTGGATGTTCCAGAGGAAACCTTGAAAATCTCTTGGACTCACCTCTGTAGCCTCCGCCGCCGCCCCCAGACATACAGCCGCCCCCGCCGCCCCCAAAGCCGCCTCGTGTCTGCCAGAACTTTTGACAGGCCTGCCCTCCCTGGCCCCCCAGCACTAGCGGTCTTCCGCCCTGACTGACAGGAACACTGTCATTCCAGCCCCCACCTCCACCTGTCAACAACACAACATACATTAGATATGATATGATGGGTTGTGAATCAGCCTGTGTGTCCCAGAGAAAAGGGGTGACAGTGACCAAATTCTTAAACGGCATAAATATGGGGGAAAAATACTGCTAAAATGGAGAAATGCATGTAGTATGTTTCACTGATTGAAGTGTATTAACTCAGTACACATGGAGCCCTGTCCCACTTTAACCCTTTAACCCCTGAGACATTACTTCAATGAAACAGGTTTTGTTCAGTGGTTTGTTTTACTGTGTGTTTTAGGGTCAAAACAGGGTGGAATAACAGAAAAAGACAAAGAGAGGAATCGAAGTTTTAGAGGTTTAAGGTACTACATACAGCACTCAGAATGTACATCAATAAGAGATTTAGGATGTTGAACATGAACTGTGAACTGGAACACATTGAACCACAAGTATTTGAATTTTGTCCCTGTAGTTTTTGTTTTAGGACTTTTTTTTTTTTTTTCTAAATCAGTCCAGCTGCTTTTTGGCACCTAGTTGAACTCCAAAAAGCAGTTACACAGTCAAGACTGAGTAAAAACACAGTAAAAATAAATAAATAAAGGAAAATCATCACGACACTGTAAAAAACGGTAAAATCAAAAAATGACTAGGAAAATGGTGTAAAAAAAAAAAAAAAAAAAAAAAAAAAAAGAAGCCCAAACCGTGTATTTTTATAATGAGTCAGTCCCACTCACTGCGTTTTGTTTTGCCCCCCATTTCTCAGAGGGCGGGGGGTACACTGAGCATGCTCAGATGTCTATGGAAAGAACAAGGTCTATTCTATCAGCATGTTTTGAAATTTTTCCTACTGAGTAAACGGTTGAATTTTTATAAATATTTAAAATAAATCCTACATTCAGAATGCTCATCAGACACGCCACAGGTTAAAGGGTTAATGAAAACCCTTATTAGAGACATATGAAAAAAAAAAATTAAAAAAAGCAACCTATTAATCCTATAAAGACATCTGTTTACAAGAGATTAAAGTTACACCTAATGAAGTTCAAACTAATCCTTAAAATATTCCCAAATACACGCCAATTTAATTTTCCTTGTTCATTTTACCTCACCTCCTCTGAAGCCTGAGAGATACAAGCAAATAGAAAAAAAATTCACCACAGTACCAACAGAACCTTCCAGACATGCTGAATATTTCATTTTTCATTCACAGCATTTCCTCAAAAGTAAACCTTGGGCTTTGTGAAGATGTGTAAATCAATATCTTATGTTTTTTGGGATGTTCTTCAACACTGAGTGCATAAATAATGGATCTTGCACCGTGCATGGATGTAACACTACACTAGTGGAGCGAAGCATGTAGCTCTGCACTGAAGTGATGTGGGACAAAGTGCTTGATATGAATAATCATGAGTCGGGCCACGCTGTGTTTTGTTTGCACACAGAGGTGGAGTGTCTATGAAAGTTATGCATTAAGACAGAAATAAACACCTTCAGGATAAATGAATGTGTTTACAAGTTCAGGTAGACATGCAAATAAACACTTCCACTTGAGGGTATGTGCACACTTGGCTTGTTATTGTGTATGAATGCATAGAGGAACAGAACACACACAGCCTTTAGCATCTGAAACAATAACCTACATGCACTGAAGTCATTAAAGTTTACTCATCAGTCTGGGTCTACACTGTTGGACCCTAAAATATCTAAACTATACTGAACTGACTCAATTGTACTATATCACAATCTATCTGACAAAATGCACACTTCAGTGTAATGTGTAGTGAGTGGTGTACCTGCAGCGTTTGACCTCCCATTGCGACCTGGTTGGCTGAGGTCATAGTCCATCTGCTCCAGCTGGGTCTCTGATTGGCTGCTGTAGCCTCGTCCGCCTCCTCCAGCAGCGATGATGAGGGGAATGTACACTTGTTTGTCCACCTGGGTCATAGCGGTTCACAGTTATATTTACACAGTCATCTTCACTTGGAACTTTCAAAGAATATGTGGGATTACAGGGAGATTGACCTGCTGGTCAGTCAATGGGACACCAAAGACAAAAACCTATGTCCAAGGCTAATCCTCTGCTTCACTTCATCACCTATGACATGGCAGTAAAGCACCAAAATGCTCTCAGCAACATCAGCTCCTTAAACCAGGAGTGGGCACCTGATGTTACTGAGCCACATGTGACTCTTTAGCCTCATCTCCACCAGCTCCCCCCTGTGTCTTTGTCCACAAACATTTGGCTGTCTTTTTGTAATAATTAAAAAAAAAAAGCACTTAAATCAGTATGTAAGTACGATGTGAATCCCATGTTGTATTATGGTGCATAGCAGCCTAGTCACTACAGGCCCAAAATATTTTATTTATTTTCAACGTGGACTACTTTTTATTTGAAGGAAACGTGGGTTTTTGTGTTGCTACTCAATTCCTGAGTAAGGATACAGATGCCAGTGGAATTTTTCTGACAACAATCAGTTTCATGTTTTTGTTAGAAACAACAGAATAAAAAAAACCTCAGTAGTTTTCTTTCCTATGAAATTTAATAAATGCATCAAAACATTGTCGTATTCTGCAAATAATGCAGAAATAAAACAATGTTAGAACACAGAATTATATATATATAAAAAAAACAAACCGTGAAATTAGCATTTAAAGGGCTCAAACACAATTTCAGTGATCATAATAATAATATTTTGCATAATTTAGAAGAATCTCCTTATATTTCTGGCTCTCTACATGGCAAATGTTGATATTCCCTGGCTCAGATGGAAAACACACCACTCAGTATCCTAAATATCTTAGACTTTAATATGTAACTTAAAGATGCAATGTATAATTGTGTAGTATTTGCAAACCACAATGCTTTGTATCTTTAACAAACATAACCCTCTCGCAATCTAAGTGATTTGAAAAACCTATAGTGGTGGTTAAAAAAGGAAAAGCTGAAAGAAAAAAAAAGGAAAAGGAAAAGTATGCTAAATAGGCCTACACTTGAGCCAATGTTCAGTCTATTTGGTCTTGGCCACGGTAGAAAAACTGTGGCACACCACGGAAAAAGCACCCACGTCCCTCTACAGATATAAATAGATCAACTATGGTACCACAAGGATTGTAATTTTCAGGTGACTAATCACTAATTAAAACAGAATAATGATGATTACATTTAATTTCTCAATAGAGATCCCCTTGTAGAGTACATAATATACCAGACCTTTAAGGCAAAAGCAAAAAATATGCTACTTTCATAAAGGATGACACATGTACATGGTGTATAATGTAAAAAATGGGTCACTATAAAATAATATAGAGTCCCTATACATCAAGTGCAAAAGTACCAAGTCCCACAGTGTATTGTACTTCCTTACCTTGAACACATACGTTGCACCACCTCCTCCTCCTCCGCCTCCCTTCACTTGAGTTTTGTTCACCATAGGGCCGCTCTGTTCCTGGCATATCTTATTCAGCATGCCGTTGGACTGCAGGGAGGGAGAGGAATGTCAGTTCACAGAAGAAGTGCTTTCATGGATGTCAGTTGGGTTGGAGAAGGCTGAAAAATTACCACACTACAGGAGCTGTGGGTCTAACATTTTAGCATTATAATACTGAGTGAATTCAAGCACCGAGAAGCATGGACCAGTGTGCTTTCTGAAATACATTTCCAGCGTGGTTTGGGTTATTGCTGATTTCCTGTTTACCTTCAGTGCTTTACAAATATGTAAATCTGCATCACTGTTGAACAATAGCTCCTTGTTCAGTAATGAAATCCTGTCGGTGAGTAAAACAGACACCTAGAGTTGCTTTTTACACTGTTTGGAAGCAGTTTACATTGAATGCCACAGTATTTAAAAATAAAAACTCCCCATTTCTTGAGAATGATGTATAGATGCTTTTGCCACATGTCATTTTTGATTCAATTTCAAAGATTATTATTACTTTTAAATACTACAGATTTCATGCTACCAGCCCAGTTGATAGATTTATCAGCTTAGATTTATTTATTGTAAACAATCAGTCCATCAGCTCATTGTTGTTCCAAAGAAGTACAGCTTCTATGACAACAGAACTGGACATTTTGTTGGCAAATGTTGTTTGATGAGAAGAATCGGCCATGGTGGCGGTTGTGTGAATTGATGTGTCTGCCTTGTGTGTGCTATCATCCTGAACTGCCTGGAGCCAGTCCTACTCTGAGAGTGAGAGGGCATACGTTTACTCCTCTCACTCTGTCTGAACCTCACTCAAACACAAAACACACACTCATAGTCACTCATTGCTCCCTCGGCTGTCTCATTTTTCTGAGCCGAAACTCCGGCGGTCTAGAAGGGAGGAGTAGGCGGGACTTCAGTGGCAGTGATTGACAGGTAGAGGGGTAAAATGCAGTGCGTTCAAATGTTCTGAGGGGAGTCTTCCCCACTTTTTCTGCCTCTCAGCCTGTTCTGTCATTGCCACTTCTCACTTTAAACTTGACTTTGCGTCAGAGAAAAAAGGAACAACAGAGTGTGTGTGAGCGCTTAACCGTTTGTGTGTGCATGGCAGAACACACATGCAAACGCAGAGTATTTGTCAGGACAAGGGGGTATGGTTTCCTCGCCGGAGGGAAATCGAAGTGTGAGAAAACACGGTTCTACATCACAAATCACTTTCATAGTGGCCCTATGGAGAGCCAGTGTCTCCCTCTGTCAGAACTGGGAGCAACTAAGAAGAACCTTAAATGACTTCAGTCCAACTTTGAAGCAGCCAAATCCCTCTCTGCTGTCTGTGTGAACACTTTAAGACTCTCTGTGTTAAAAACTAATAACCAGATGACAGTGTTCAGGACCCCTGCGTTCTCAGTCACACATCCCCTCCTGAAAACAAACACCGCACCACAGGTGGCTGTTCAGCCTGATAACACACTGTGACCACTGTAAAATATGAAGATGGCTAATGGTATAATTCACCCATTACAACAGTTATTTTCCTCCATTTACACTTCACTTTAATACTTCTTTGACATGAGTTCTTCATTTTAAACATGCTTTGGCTTGCTCTCTGGATTTTAATATATTTTATGCTGTAATTATTTTGAATGCTTTATTTAAAGAAACACACATCAAAATATAAGTCATTATAATTAACATCAATTCAAATGTATTGCTCTTTAAGTCCCCATACTGACTTAGAAAAACATGGCTCATCAAATTGGGCTCAATTTCTTACAGCAAAAGATACAACAGTTTTTGACATTAATGGCTTTTTAATATTTAGTGTGACAATGAAACTATCTATTAAGGGCAAAGAAATATGTTCCATTTCGATGCATTATCCTACTAAACATGTACCATAGAGGCATAAAATGCCAATATAGTAGAGTGACTCGACCATCCTTAACATTTTGTCCAACCTAATTCAGATTAGTAATAATTTCCTCCTCTATCCAGGGTTGATGAGTGCTAAACTTCAGCATATAACCATTTTCAGCAGCGGGACAGGCCTTAAACGTTTAAATTGTGGATGATGGATGGTTTCATTGGCGACTAGAAGGATTGGGAGGTTTTAGTCTCAGTGCTGCGAACTGTGAGGGGAAACATGCTGCGCTGCTGCCAGTGAAGAAACTCCAGAGCATAATGGATGACAGCCACCTCTGGCAAAACAACACAAGTAAGCTTAAGACAGACAACGGGAAAATCCACTGTGAGCGTCAATGGCGGATTAAACAGTTATTGGTAGCCATAAAACATTACCATTTAAAGCGTGGGTTACCAGAGAGAGGCATGGATCCCCAGGGGGTCCGAGGAGGCAGTTTCATGGGGTCTCGCTATTTATTTTATTTTCAGATATCCCATTTGAATAATGCGTCAGAGTGATGATTCTTTATTTAAACTTCACTTTCACAGCTATAATCGCACTGTGTAGGCAGTGGTATAACTCAGTTCAGTTTATTAGCAGCTGTAAGTCCAACATTGGAGTCATTTAGAGGAAAAGAAACACTCTGAATAACAGTGGGTCCATAAACAAGAATTATGTTTGGACCCCTGGTTCAAAAAGCTGCAGCATCCACAACTATTTTACGTCAGATTCATAGACTGCGTTTCTATTATAGTGATTAACTGTGTGAGTTTATCTAACGTTTATGACACATTAGAGACTGTGGCTTCCCATATGCTATGATTTAGTAACCACATGATGATTGTGAACAACAGGACTCACATTGGGGCAGGCGTCCTCTCCTTGTTGTCCCACCAGGATGTACAATAACTCGCCCCTCTTCAGTAAGAAGTCTCCTGTGATGTAGACGCCGTATGATCTGCTCATAGCCAATACGCTGCGACCACCAGCTGCACCATAGGCTGTGATTCTGGGGTTCAACACACAGAATACAAAACATGCAAAGTAAAATCATTAGTGGGCTAATTATCTTAATGATACAGAAAATGGAAAGCTTGATGATTCTTTCAGTGTGTTTCATTTGGTTCTGAGATGTTTCCAGGAGAATAAACATGAGAATTTCACCCAGCAGCAACAGAACAGTTACTGTATTGTACATTCTACACTATACAGTTAGTGTTTATTAAAAATAACCTGAGGCTGATAAACAATCTTCGTGTCTTCCTCCTGCAATTTCATTAAGCAACAAATAAAGTTAATTTACCAACACTAACACACTTTCACCCAGGGTATTTTTTAAGTAAAACTATTTGACTTTGCATAGCACATTATTCTGAAGCAAATATGCACATGGATGCACAAGTGCTCAAAGAAACCATCGGGAAAACACACACCTTTGTAACAAAAGACACTAATTTCAAAGCTCTAGTTTTCTTGCCAGGAAAAAAACAACTTGATTGGTTTTTGGGAGCTCTTCGATATTTCTCCTCCCTGGTGGTCGAGCTTGGTGAGAAGAGAGAGAACGCTGCCCGGTGCTTAGTAGCTACCTCAGCTGTTTGCCTAATGACTTTTGGGAAATGCAGAGCGCATATTCATCTCTGTTGCCGTCTGTCAGCTTCATTTATAGAGTATGCCAGCTAAACCAGGCCACATCTAGACCACAGTTCTAGAGTTCTTGTGGAAATGGAAGGTGTTTTTCTGAATCTCTGGGACTTGGTATGAAGACAACGTTGTTCATAACACTGTTAGTCAGGTATTTTCGGACTCAAGGGTTTTGGCTGAGCTTAGTGGTATATGTGCCATTGTGTGCTTGTTGGTTTCAGTCTTAATGTGGGAGGCTACCATAGCAGCTTTCAGAGATGTTTTTGTTTAAGCCGCCCTAGTCAAATCCAAGTTAAACAGCTCAGGTTGTCATGAATGCCCACAGGAAGAATATTGATCTCTGCACACGGCAATGAAGACTGAAGCATTAATCCTGTTGCAATACACATTGTGAGGTCAAGGCGGTAACGCTGACTGTTGAAGTGTTATGAAGCCTTAAAGGCCACCAAAAGAGACAGGGGCGTGGGTGTTTTTTTGGATTGTGGCGTCAGGTACAGTGTGAATCATGTTATATAGCTGCCATTACTCCAGCCTCTGCTCGCTCCTGCAAGAATCTGATAGTGAAATTTCTCGGTTTGCTTGTGGAAGATGGATGCACTGCAGATCCACAGAGGACTGGAGGTGGGCGAGAGGAGTGTGTGTAGTTGAAAAACATGTGAGTGTTCTGATGCAAGACGAAAGAGGGGCTAAGTGTGCATTGTTTAGTGTGTAAGTGTGCCGGTCCCCAAGTTAATGCAACACAGAGTGAGCAGCAAAAGCGAGACTACAGAAACAGATAAAAGTGTTCCAGAGTGGTAGCTGTGTACAAATTTGTAGCAGAATAGTTAAGTGAAATGTTTATGTCCTCTGAGGCTTTATACTCTGGCAGCAGTCCTACCTGTATGTTCCAGTTTCTGGGACTTGCCACATCTGAATGCCTTTGAAGGGCCCTCGGGTGCCGACTGTCACATTGACGTTGCTGTTCCTGTAGGAGTTGCTGCACTGGGTGGGAGTTGGGCCTTCAGGGCCCACAGCCCCACAGGTATGAAAAATCCATTTTTTGGCTGCACAATAATAAAAAGAGGAAAAAAAATAACATTTAGCTCCTCACAGCCCACACAGAGCTGTAGAGGAACACGTTCTGATTTCAATCACAAATGCACTTAAAGCAAACTTAAAGATGATGGAGAGACTCACTGCACACCAACGACTCATTACAGTTCTATTTGTCTCACATTCATTCCACTTCAGCATTCCCCACAGCTCCACTTAAAAACGAGTAAAACCCAAACACACAGATATGAAGCGACTTATCACATATTGTGAAGTCGAGTTCCAAAATGGAAGCTACTCATATAAGATGCTGCTATCATCATCTTCACAAGTGCAGCAGGGGACGTAGTGACAGGATCACAGGTGACAAACATTTCTCCTCATTTTCTATGTAATCCCATGCGTCGGTGTTAATTGGAGTTCTTTTCACTGTAATTATCACAAGATTAGTCTTGTCAGATGGACGTGGAAGGACTTAACGCTGCAGTACTAAATCCTCATTTAAGGCTTGTGAACACAGAGTGGTGAGGAAGACACCAGAGACTGAAGCCCCTCTTTCTTTTGCTTGTGGTCTCCCTGCCCAGCTGTGAATACTCCGGGACTGTTTATCATTCATTTCAGAGCAGAGCTGATTTGTGGTAATCTGACACTAACTAAAGCCAAAGTCATAGCACTTTACATGATGACTTTTGCTCGCCAGTGAATTTGCACTAGTCATTGTAGGAATAGTGCACAGAGTAGGTCAGACTAGGACTGACAGCAGACTGATTAGATTATAACAGGAAGCAGAAAAGAGAAAGAATTGACAGTATGAGAACGTCTCAGGAGTGTGACTTCTAATAATTCCATCAACACCGCACCTATTTGTGCAGTTGCCTGCTGCGTTGTGCCCATTAAAGCACATCAATTCCAGCATTCACAGGGATCTCTTGCCAAAAGTCTGTTGATGGAAGAAAAAGAACTGCAGGATCTTGATATTTTTAGCCTGTGCCTGTGCGGACCTTTAACAACAAAAATGAAAATATATGCCATTTTGTTATTAATTAGTTTCACTTGAGTTATCACAAGATATTGAGCTTCCACAGAAAAAAGAGGAAATATGTTTTCAAGATGTCATCATGTTGGAAAAAAAAAAAAAGGAAGCTCATTTCTGTCCCTGTCAGTCCAAATGATGACTAGCATTTCACAGCTGAAACTTGGATGAGCTGAATATCATCTTATTTGTCAGTCTGATATGTCAGGATTGGTTCAGTTCAAGGGCACCTGGCATGTGATCCAACGTTAGTCCTTCATACTGAGCTTCTCCCTGTCTCTCTGTGAACCCCTCATATTCTTTTTGTTTTTACCAGCTGAGACCATTTGTTACTTTTAGAAACACTCGAACACTATGGAAACAGAACATTTTGGAGATGAACCTGGGCTTAGCAATGCTCTCCTACTGTAATATAAATAAATAAATAAATCAATCAATCAAATTAAAAGAAACTGTTGTGGGGGTACTGGAGTTCTGTCTGGCCTCCATCCAGAAAGAGTAAATTGATCCCTCAAGTCAGTATTTTCAACACCCAACAAGGTAAAAAAAAAAGAGTTAAGACTGCGGGGAATAGATCCATCACTGGAGCAGAAAAGCCTCCAAAGCCAGATAGTGCTTTAGACGTAAATCTCACTGTACTTAATGTGTTACAACAAGATGCCAATCAGTGAAGGATGGACATGCTAAAGAGAACAGTGGAAGAAGAAAAGAAAGAATGTAATTTAGCATTTTCTTATTTGTAAGGTAAAATTGTGCTTATTTGATCTAAATGAGATTCTAATAACATACAAGAGGTTGAGCTCGACAATTTGACATTAGTGTGGCTGCTGTTGAAGATACATACCCAAATTGTAGGTTTGATTTATTTCTCCAAACTCTCTTGGGTGCTGTTGGTTTCACACCTCAGCCCACTTGATTTATTTGTTAGTCTATCAATATGATTGAATTCTTATGCACATACGCGTGCACACACACACACACACACACACGCATGCACACATATCCTCGAGCACACCACCTAACACACCTAATGAACCATTCTGTGATCTAGCCTTGGCAGAACAAACAAAAACAAGACGTGGTCTTACAGATGATGGCCCTTCAAACCTGCAACACACACAGCCATGCACATAGTCTGCACAAACCCTCTTGGCGAGACTCAGACACTGTCTTGCTACTGTATGAAACTCCTATTCTTTGAACTTTTGCCACCGGTGCTATGCCACCATCATAACAAATACAGGCCTCCATCAAAGCAAGGGGCGACGCTGTAATATGGTGTCAACAGTGAGGAATTGTAGCAGACAAGTCGAATATGAGAGAGAAAAAGAGCCCAACAGTCAATGAGAGGAGTCTCACTTCTCAGAAAAAATATCTCTAATTGGAAAGCAGTTCTGACAGCAATGGTCTGGCAGTCTTTACTTTGACTGACGGTTATTTCTTGAACCAGTCCGAAACAAGTAATAGTGTTTCAGCACCCAGTTAGTCCTAGTAGTTATAAATTGCCAGAAGGCCAGAATAAATCATTTTGGTTTGTTTAAAAAAATTATAAAATATGAGTACCTAAGCTAGTTGTTGATTGAGACAGATAGTAAAATAAATAGATGGGATGATTTAAAGTCTAATTACATGATGGCATTTGTTGGTTTTGTCTTATTAAAGTAGTTTTATCTGTTTCAAGTGAGAAAATCATATGTGTGGGAGGTTTAAAAGTACCGATATCTTCTTCAATCCCTCTTAAAGAAATAAATTTTGCTTTGTCAAAACATTTTTTTTCATTGCTAACACTGATTCAACTACAGTGATTCCTAGATGTGACAGATATGTCAGTCAGTGCTGCTTGGTTAAGAAAAAAAAATTCACTAACACATTGAAGCTGCAGATAAACAATATGTAGGCACCTCATTTCATTACGGCGCTTTCTTTTATTAGAGTGGATCCTCTTTAACCAGTGACAGTTGTCCTCCATGGGCAGACCATTAGAAAGATGGATCAAGGTTGGCACGCCATGAACGGATTTGAATGCTAAGTACAAAGCTTATGGAGCACCCGAGTCCAATTAATTACAAAAGCCTCTTTTGCGTGGCACTGCTCGTTATCAGTTTCATATCTGTCTTAGTGACTAATGTTCCCCCTCCAAAACCCAAAGTAACAACAACTAGCTAACTGATTGCTGCAGGGCAGTGTTTATGTACAAGTAAACAACAAAGAAGAGACTCACATCTCTGCTGTGCTGCTAATTAGTGAGCATGCAATGTCCAAAGCACCTCTCCGCATGCATGGAGCGTTCAGGGAACGACATCTGCCGTCAGTTACTTTCAAGAGCCAATCGAATTGCCTCAATCACCATCCCTTCTGTCTTTGATTTGATGCCAGTTTTCTTCTACTTCACAGGACTCTGGCTTTTGTTGTTTGTTGTTATATGAGGAGAAGTGGAACACCTTGATAAGAAATATGCTTTCTGTTCAAAGAAAAAAAATGCTTTTTACATTGTGCTTTACTTGTGCAGATAAGTTGCTTATATGATATAGTGTTGTATTGTGGCAGATTTTTCTATCTGATTGAAAACTAAACTTAGTCAAATGCACAGAAATAAGCATGGGGATCATTTTGAGGTTAGTGAAGTGTTCTGTTCTAATCAGGAGAGATAATCACACCAAGAAAAGAAAAGAAAAGTAAGTTCATCCAGATGTGCGTTTCTACTCATCTCATCACCCCCATAAAGCTTCAGTAGTGAGAGGCTGGTGCCACACAGCAGGGCTGTGGTGAGAAATGAAAGTGTGCACTGCTGGAATAGAGTGGAATCAACGGAGATGAAGGAAAAGAACAAAGGGAAAGACAGTATGAAGGTGAAGTCAGGGTGAAGATAAAACAGAGCAGAGGGAATATGTGGGACAACAGACAAAGATCAGAGGCAGTGCTGACAGAAAGACAGGGCGGTAGGGTGAGAGGGCAGTAATGTGAACCAACAGGGAGTCAATAACAGCCTTTTAAATGACACAGATGGGAAACAAATGGAGAAACAAAAAGGTACAAAATGTGCTAGACTCAGATATGGAGGAAAGGCGAAGGGAAAGATGAATGGGGGAGTGAGAGGAGACAGGGGACGTCGACGCTTTGTGGGGTTAATCATTGAGCGTGTCGGGGGAAGAACAGAGCCTTGTTGGAGTGACAGCTCTGCTGAGCTAAAACCTTCATCAGGCTTGCCGTCCTGCCTCGCAGACGTCAGTGCATCAGCTCCAGAAGGGGAGAAGGGAGATGCCCAGTGAATGTTAACTGCTCAAGGCTGTCTTTGAAATCGCCAATGTATAACTGCAAGTTCAACTTCTTTCCCTCAAGTTAATATCTATGATAATCACAAGGGCAAGAACAGTGTGATCTCATAGGCTCATCTTTCTCTCTGGAGATTTAAGTCAGCTGGCTTTATTGTAACCATACTAAGTATTACCTGTGTAAGCACATGAATATAAGTTTTCGTTGCTGCCCTTGCAAGAGAAATCTGGTAGAAAACTCCTTTCTGAGGTGAAATACTATTTATATCATTATAATGCATCGAGGATGCTTCTTGAAATTCAAAGTGTCTTTTCAGAAGAAAAGCTAGATTAAATAGACATGGTTTTCTGACTCATCCATGTCTTCTGCTGCAGATCAATGCATAATCCTTTAATTTGATCAAATCATGTTCCTTGGCCAACATTAATGTCTGATGTTTTCATGTCCATGTCTGACTGGGACAACATGAATAAATAGACTGAATGAATAAGAGACTGCTTTGTGCTCAGACTGAGTGGCAGCAGTTGACAGTTGCATGTTGGGCGGCTCTGGACTGTTACTGCTATGCATCTGTGGCCTAACACCCACCCCCGCCCCCACCCCCCACTCACTACAGCATGAAAGAAATGTTGCTCCGAGCCAAGATTTAGCAGTCACTATTCTGCATTTTCAATACTGTATCTTGAATCAAAGGGAGCAATCTGACTGACTGGTTAAGAAATAAGATTTCAATTATTTATTGCAATTACACTTTGTTTCCTGCTCTGTCTCTCCTCTGCTTGGTATGCAGGGAAAGATCAGGAACTGGCAGAAAGAGGAGAAGCAAATGAAAGTGCAATGTGTGTAGGTGCGGCTTTTGATGAATTTTTTTACAACGTATTTTGGTCACTTTATGTTGTTATCAATAAATTGAGAGTAATAGAGAGATGCCACCTAACAAAGGGTAGAAAGAGATGAGGAATGAAACAAAGCTCACTAGGAATGTGAATCAAATCAGGGATACTGTGGTTAATGGCTGTCAACCTGCAACAGTCTGCTGCTGAGCCACCACTGGTATGATTTGTCTTATTTGAGCTATGTATAAAATCAATGAAAACACTTTAACCCTTAATGACCTATTTTTGTGGAGATTTCGCAATGGATTTTCCTCCACGGCTAACCTTTCCATAGTGATGTATTGCCATTTATTAAAATATCATCCTCTGCATTTTGCATTTTTTCCTATATTTAATTCACTGACCATGGCCATGTTCATAAAATCTCAGACTAAATTCAGAGGTTATATCCAAACAGGGCAAACTGAAACCAAAGTGGCTTTTTCAGTATCATGAACATAGAAAGTATCTACAATCGCTGTCATTTATTAAACTCCATGGGTTTTACTGGTGAATCAATGTTGCAGAAGATGACAGTGTTTCCATATTCACTACTGAGCCTCTGAACATCCAAATGGATCAAATCTGCTGATGCTGAAAAGCTGAGAAACTGCATTTTACTTAAATTATCATTATTAATATGATAAGTGGTTCAAAATGTATCAAACATTTAAGTTTAATAAATACTTTTGTTCATGGCCAGCTGTTTAGGACTTAGTAAAGTGTCTCTGAGTATGACTACCAACCACCCCAATCTGTGGGAACTGGAAAACAGGCATCAGTTTTACAAATACTGAGACGAAAAGTACATTTGTTCATCACTTATATAAAAGGATTGCGAAGTGAGCATGCAAATAGGACGATTTTTGAGTATAAAAAGTATCACTCTACTGACCAGCCTCAATTTGATACAGTTGTGGGTGATATCTTTCAAAGCTTCAACAAGTCCCTTGTATCTCAAGCTGTACAAAGTCACAAGGTGCGGAAATGTATTTTAGAGTAGGTTTGATATGAAAGTAACTCTAACTTATGACTTTTAATATAGAAATGGAATCTCTGCTTGTCTTTACCCTTTTGAGGGAAGGAAGGGAGAAAGCACGAGGTGGAAAATGTCAAGTCTGTGTAACTGGCTCCATTGACATTCTCTGGAGACAAATTGGAGGATTTTACACTTCAAAACTGCCCGTCCTGCTCCATTTAATGCCAAAGGAGATGTCTGTGGCACTTACTCAGATGTGGATGTGGGGCAGCCCAGTAGGGGGCACACTTACTTTGTTGCAGCCCATACATTGTGCTGTACTCAGCATGTGCAGAGTTATAGTGTGTCATTACGCCATGTGTGTGCAAGTTTGAGCTCAAAAGTGAGCAGGAAAGACGAAGAGACAGAAACATCAGAAGGGATAATAGACACAGAAATGATCCATGTGAAGAATTTTCTCCCACAGAGTGGAAAGCAGGATACTTAAGTTCAGCTGAGGTAGTCGAGTCTCCAACTTACAGGAAACAGTGGGCGGTAAGTTCATCAAAGGGCTTCCATTGGATGGGGTCGTGGTCTTGATATTTTGGTTGGTGGGTCTAAGTGGCAGTCTGGTGGTGCTGGTGGCCACTGGTGGATACTCCCCGTTGGCTGAAATTGAACAAAATACATTTGTTAAAAAAAGGCTCAGCTTTCTCTCATGTGAAGCAATAGGATCCTGTTGCTGCTACACTGAAGAACTGAGTAAGCACAGTAGCCCCAGACCCCTCACTGATACAGAAAATGTGAAACCACCAGCAGGGGTCATTCTTTCATTTGTACCACCAATGGCTATACAGAGAAAGTGGAATGCATAACATGCTGCTTCTTCCATCTCCCTCTGACTTTACACGTACCTACAGTAGGCTGATAAGCACATTCAGCCTGGGCGTTTTGTAGCAGTCCATCAAGCCTCCAGCCCTACGCCTTTCCCAGGACTGAGATCATAAGCTCACTAGCACCTTGATCTCTTCTCCTTCAAATTCTCACCCAGAATTAAATCTTCCAGGCAAAAGACTGACTGATTGGTTATTACATCTGAAGATAGAGGATCCCCCTCCTCTCCCAATAGATGTTAAAGTAGGGCAGGGTTTTCCTTACCATTTTAAGACTTAGGCACAGCACCCATGTCTGATTTCTTTTAAATTAACTATATAATTACACAATTTACTTTGACTAAACCTGATGATTCGATTTTTTTCTTCTTAAAGGTTTAATGCATGATTTAGTGACATCTATAGGTGAATATGGAGAATACATCCAACTGAATACCTAAAATAGCTGAAAAATTGCATACCTTGTTACAATTGATGCTTTATCTCTTCTTGAGTTTTTACATAAGAGAATATTAAGTGTGATCCACGCTCAAACAAAGTGGGAGACAGTAATACACCTTACTATTGAATAGCACTCACTAGAAAACAGAAAAAAGGAAATGATGAAAGCCATTAAGAGTTAGGCTATTGTAGAAACATCACAGCCCAACATGATGGATTCACCGAATAATGGCCCACTCCCTCTGTAGATAAAAATGGCTAATTGTAGTGTAGCAAAAACAAGGCTGAACACCCCCCCTCCCGAGTTAGTTACTCATACGCGAACATAATTATGAATACTATAATAAAATTCTTTTAAACCTCCTTAGACACACTGGACAATTTCCAAAAAAAACATTAAAACTTAAGCCAAAATAATGTCAAATTGATGTGGGAACCAACAAAATGTACAAATCTGACCTCATGGTTATAGTTGTTTCTTTTGACCTTTGAGCAACTTTTATTTTCTACGCCTTTTTCGTTGTTTGTTGGTTTTCCACATTTCTGTACACAGATACAGAGCCTTTGATATAAATGCGACACTATAAAAAATGGCGGATGAAATATACACCTACTTCCGGGTTATGGAGGGGCTGATAGTTCTAACATTGAGTGTAACGCCATCGGAACACATTAATTTCTATTGCAGCTGATCTAGCAATTCTTGTGCTAAATTAATAAGATATCGTCATCTTTCAAATTATCAAGTATATTTCCTGTATTAGTGGACATTTATGTTGTAAATTCTGTTTTCTTTGGTATGTATAGCGTTTGTATAAATTCATATCTTACACAGCTATTGTGTTGGATTTTCAGCTGTAGCCCTATAGTTAGCTAGCTTGACTTGGCCAGCTGCTGAGATTTAACCACTATAACCACAAATTATGGAGTTTTTAAGATAAGGTAATGTTAGTACACATTTTGTTATCATCGGGTTTGTTTTAGTTGTTTTGCTGAACCTGGTGGTGTTTGGTTCAGTTTGTCAGCTGAGGTCATGAGCTAATTAGGAGGAGAGTTATTGTAGAGCTAAGCTCTGCCAATAAAAGTTCAATAAAGATATTATTCATGAGTTAAAGGAGGCAAAACTTCTGTAACTTGGCGTTTGCACGATCCGACTTATCTTATAAGAATTCTGTTGAGTTTTGAGTTTGCTAATGTTGAGTTTTTAATGAGTTTAGCGTCCGTGCTAATGCTAGGATGCTAAGTTAGCTGCTATGCTATCCGCTGGTTAATGCCATTATTGAATGCTATCAGGAGAGTAGAGCTTGGCAGGCACACAGTGTCCACAGCTAACCACTGTTTTCTGATTGTACCAAAGTCCTAAAATAGTTAAACTTTAAATGGTAAATTGCACTGGTCTACAAGGAAAATGCTTCCAGAATAAAAGTAATGAAATTTTACCGCATGAGAGTCACTGATAAAGAAAAATCAAGTCAAAAATGCTGGTTGGCTGAACTTTCCAAGATACAGCCTTGGGTCAAAATGTGAAACTCAAGAATTAACGAGAGAATGGGTTTGACTCAAAAGGAATATTTGTGTAAGAGCTACAAGATCTACTTCAAAACACTGTCTGCACATTAGAATGCATTCACTTTACAGGTTCTATGTAGTGGAAGATTTCTAAAACTATTATATAAATGTACATAAACTAATATATATGTGTAATAACACTTAATCATATACCTTGAAAACATCAGCAAACTGGCACTTTTGTCATTTATTTTCCAATTAACCTTATTAAAATACGTAACATTTAGCACATTTAATCTCTGAAGCAAATCATTTCTAAAAAATTGTAGACCAGTGTTGTCTATCTCCTTACGAGTACAGTACAATTGCAGAATGAATGAACTTGTGAAGTTAGCACCACTCACGTTAGTAGCATATCCAAGCTAACACCAACCTTTCTCCCCAAAATTTTAAATTTCAAATAAATGCAGTCCTTTCAGTGGTCAACCTCACTACTCAAAAGCATAACTGACACAACAATACATACAGTAGTGACACAATGGTTGCGTGTGGTTTATTTTGAGATTTACCATGCTCACTGCTGTCTGTCCCACAAAATAACATGAGAGCGCTTGGTTTGGAACAATTCAGGCTTACATGAACCAATGTGCTCACCGGGGCGGTGACATCAAAGCGTGTCCTAACTCTCTTTTATAGGGGTCGGCACAGATATAAAAAAAAATTCAAAAATGATTTGACTAAATTTTTTTGATGTCTAAACTCAGATTGTTTCATATAAAAATAAATGCAGTTTTAAGGCAACATCAACCATCAAGCTTTCCAACCCAACCCTCCCCTATCACAACTGCAGTGCATAAGCCAAACAGAAACCAAGATAAAACCCTGGTAATGAAAACACTTTTTAACTGCTCCACCAGTCAAATGGCAGTCTTGAAATGAAGTGGTCACCTGCCCCATTTCTGTAGGTTTAAGTGGACGGAGAATCAGCGGTTCCTTTGCTTTTAAGACTCTCACAGCAGATGATTCTCTTGATGTCACTTTGTTTGATTAGGCCCATGCAGTGCAATCAGTGATATAATGAAAGACTGGCTGGACAGGTACTACGCAAGATACAAGAACAATCAGGGAAAGCCTGTCAATCAAATATAACAAGATGCTTTTCCATTTCAACAGTGATTACTTAAAGCAGTATGACTTTCATCACTAATATTTCTTCAAATGTGTAAAACCTGAGTGATAGCCTCCTTATCACTAATCCATAAGTCTTTCCGTGATTACACACCTGAGTCACTTCCCTCACGGTGAACAACTTTGAAGTGTATTCCATCACAAGCCATCTGTTTTTTTTACAAACCAAACCGAAACCAAACCATCACTCGGGCCTTTTCGGAATTTCACGCAGTTATAGTATGGCTGCAGTAGCAACAAACATGGAAATGGCTTCATTGCTTCTTGCTACTGCAGCTGCGTAGAATTCTGAAAAAGCCCTAGTGACGGTTTGGTTTTGGTTTGGTATGCAAACAAAGAGACGGCTTGTGACGGAATACACTTTGAAGTTGTTCACCATAAGGGAAGTGATTAAGGTGCATTTGTACAGAAAGACTTATGGATTACTAGTCGCTTTTCCATTGGACATATGCGCAAAACGTTATCGATATTTACTAAATGTCAAAAAAACAGTAGTGCGTAATGTTGGTTTTTCCACTAAATCGCAAATGCGATGATTTGTGAGAGATGACATGAGAAGTCATTCCATAAACATGGCGACCAACGTAAATATCATGTTGATTTACAGATATATTCATTATTTTTTTATATTACCCCTCTATCCCGCACTAAATTAAAAATTCATTCAGTTTCCTGGTGTGTCCACACATACCGCGCCATGTTTCTTTTAAAACTCTTCTTCTTCTCTTGTGTTAACGTCCATCAACATCCGTTTTTTTTTTTTTTAATTTATGTGACTCTAGTTGAGGAAAAAGGTCTTTCCATTGTAGTTTTGTATGATATAACAATTGTGCTATGGCCGAAAAACCACCTCTGCCAGCGCAAAAACTTTTAATCGAAAAACAAGAATTCTGGCGAAATATCCGTTTTTCCTTTAGGTGAATTTTTATGTGCAAGTTATATTTGCACAATTTGAGGGTCAATAGAAAAGTGACTAGTGATAAGGAGGCTATCACTTGGGTTTTACAAATTTGAAGAAAAACTAGTGATGAAAGTCTTACGCTGCTTTAAGGTAAAGGGGAAGCAAAAGGATGACAAAAATCATATTAACCAACATGACAATCTATTGTAAAATCTAAAGAGGTTTGTACCCTCTCCTTTGAAATGTCGGACAAATAATGCAGTCTTTTCACATTTCTATTTGGACGTTAGCCCTTCTGAGTATATATATTTTATCTCTTCTACTCTTTTTCCAAGGAAACTCTGCTTTCCTGCAGATTTCTGTCCAGCATCTCATTTCTCTGCTGTTATGTTGAGTAGAAAAAACCAAACTTCTGCAGCTCTGGTGTTAAATGACCCTGGTTGGCTGCTGTGAAAGCTGAAGACTTTTGTACCACTAAGATTATTCCATAAAGTGTCAGATATGGTTCACTGTGGTTTGTGGAGCTGATAATGTTGTCATCAGTGGGTGCTACAAAACAAGGGTAGGTGCTAACATTTTGACCCATTGCTGTTGTGTTAGTGTTCTCTCTGATTTCTAAGTTATAAGACCTCAGGAACAGAAAATAGGCGGCTACACTTTCTTGTCAGGCATAGAACAAAGGATAGAAAGAGAACATAAAAAAAATTCTTTCAGCAAACACCAGTGATGACCTACCGTATCGTCTTTTCATCAAGAACATTTATTTTAATATGCTCAGCATGAGTACTAGAGGAATGCAAACAACGTATTGTAAGTGATACTCTATGTGCATATGACACGCATACTAAGTTCTATTTCTGTTCTGCATATCAAATAGACTTTTGGGTAGATAGTTTAAATGGTTCCAAGACCTATTTGCATTTCATAAGGCTAGAGTGGAGAGATGTTTTTTAGATGTAGGCCGGACTGTCATGTGGAACAGGAGACTCATAAGCATGGAGTTTGTTTACACTGTAGCTGCCTGATATTCTCCATAGGGTTTCCTTGCTTGACAAATATTAGCAAAGGAAGATTTAAAGGTTTTAGGGGGATTCACTTTTTCCACAGATTTCTCTTTGGCTTACTTCAAACTTCACATAAAACCAACAGTCCGTTAATGAGAAGATGCTGTTTTCCATAGGTGCGACCCCATGAGATGCCCACATTGCATCATTTGTCTTCTTATTTCAACCAGGGGGAAACAAATCACATCTGTTTCTTCCACCATTTTTCTAGGGGGGTGTCACAGGATCACAACATGACTTTTAATCTTCATCTCTATAATCAGTTTTAATGCAAAACACTCCCCTTTCTCCATGCAGCCCCCTGTTACCTCAGGCTGAAGGCTCACCATTTATGACAATATGGCAGGGGGCTCCCTCAACAGCTGAAGAGTTTGGAGTAGTTACTGTGTGGCAGTGAGCCAGTTGGTTGAAGAAAACCTGCAACCTTGATTTCAAGCAAACAACTTGACACCTATATTATTTCGGCTTGAACTGAGGCCACAACTATCATCTTTTGGGTGCCATACCATATAATCATTAAAGGATTATCAAAACGCCTTGAACTGCATATGTTAAAGCTGTGCACTAACTCTCACGTCTTCATCACAACTTTCTCAGACTGAATGAGTCTTGGAATTTAAGCTTCGAAGTTTGAAAAAAACCACAGTGCTGTTTACCTAAAATTTACCAGAAAAAAATCAATAGCTCATTCCCTCCTCATGTCTTCAAATACGTACGATCATCTAAGCCTCTACTGTTTGGGATCTGTGAAACAGACGGAGTTTATGAGCAGATTTGATGGATTACCTACCCGACGCCAGTGACTACAATGTGTTTGATTGTTTGAGCTAACACAAGCACTTCACTCGACAGTGTCTTTCTAGAAGTTTAGACCCTCTGATGTGTTATGTGTGCACAAGTCCTGCATTTTGTATACCTTCCACAAAGTTGCTAATAAGGCACAGTGCATTGTTATTCACATCATGGGGAACCACGCTACAGTAGGAGTGTAGAACAGACAGCGCCGGAACACACAGCATTGGTATGCTGCTGCAGCAAGAGAAGGACTCAGCAGGTCTCTCACAGGGCAGCCTGAACCAGAGGGCAGGGCAACAGCCGGCGTGGCTGTCACTGTTCATTAGCAGGGCGCCGTAAGCTACCTGAAGCCCACCAGAGGCCAACCGTGGGGGGAGGGGGCACCTCGTTACCACCCAGGCACAAACTCAAAATATCACAAGATTGAAATAGCTCTAAAAAATATCCACACTATAGGCATATTAAAAGAAACCTGTCTCCCCAATGTAAAATAAATACTTCTACATCCACAGGACTAATTAACACAGACTTTTAAATAATATGATTATGACACTTTTTTTTTCTTTTTGTAAAAAAACCTGTTGTATAGTTTTAATAGTAAGAATGCTACCACACTGCTATACAAGTGAAATGCCTCCAGAATAAAAGTAGTGAAACTTTGCAAGTTTGAGCCACTAATAAAGAAAAATTAAGTCCTAAATGCTGGTTGGCATTAGTTTCCAAGACACAATTTTGGGTCAAAATGAAATTGAAAATGAGAGAATTAATTAATCATTATGACTTAATTACTAATGAGAGAATGAGTTTTACTCCAAAGGAATGTTTGTCTTAGAGCTACCAGATCTACTTTAAAACACTGTCTGCACATTACAATACATTCACTTTTCAGGTTCTTTCTAGTAGAAGATTTATAAATCTACTGTATAAATATGTATAAACCAATATATGTGTAATAATACGTCATCATATACAATGAAATCATCAGCTAACCAGCACTTTTGTCATTTGTTTTCCAATTCATCTTATTAACATATGTAAGATTTAGCACATTTAATTTTTGAAGCAGATCATTTCTAAAAAAATATAGACCAGTGTTATCATTTTAACAGTATACAGATTGTTTTTTTGTTTTTTTTTTAAAGTTCTGGTAATTCTAGGTAATCTATAATCATCTTAATCCCCAGCGAGTCTGTTATGTTAATATTTTGTGAAATACATAGAACACAAACTACAAATACAGAGGTCTTGTGAGCTAGTATTCTCATAAGAACTGACATCTATGTTACTTGGAATGGTTTACAACAGTTTTTGTTTCCGCCATGTGTTTATTCAACCTATTTCCTGGTTGAGGACTGCGGAGGCTGCACTGTTGATCATGAACACAAATTTTGTAAGTGTTTTGGGTGGAAATTCACAAGGCACATGTCACAATATTGCATGGGTATTCACTGAAAAGGTAAACTTAAATCCATCGGAATAGTGACATCTCAAAAGATTAAAACATGATGAGATGGATGACATGCATGCCAGTATACAGTTACAAATATTTTTCTATCTTTAACACTTTATCTGTAAGTGACAAGCCTGTTCTTGACATCAAAACTGGGGAAAAATGTCAGTAAAATTGAGTAAAAAACAGACTTTGCTTATCCCATGCAAATGTTGCATATGAAACACATGTGGGACGTTAATAAAAAGGTTATACTAGTATGAAGTCAATAGGGCTTGAATCCAATATGAATTTTATTGGTAAATATTCCCTAAATTACGTTTCCAAACACAAATGTCATAATATTAGCCCTGTTTCACGGGAGCTTCACACTTTCACCTGGGATTGTATTCTTTATTGTCTTTATCTAATCTATTTTTATTTTTTCCCTGCTTCTTTTCTTTTCTTCTTCTGCTTGAGAATTATGGAGATGTCACTGGAAATTATAAATACAAGTTTCAACTACATTTTGGGTGGAAATTCAGGAGTCTCAGGTTGCTACATAGTATGGAGACCCATTTCCAGGAAGAGCAAGCTCAAATCCATCAGAGCAGAGAATTCTCAAAGGGAGATGAGATTTATTATATGCATGTCATCATTTGGTAAGAAGTATTTTTCTATCTTTCAACAGGTCCAACAGGTATTATCTGGTAGCCTATAAATAGAAGCCTTGGCTCTACCAAGCAACCCCAACACTTTCCAATCAATATTTGTCAAAAATACTGCACAAACAGGCCACAAGAGTCATACTATAATTCAAGTTTAAGATTAAATTCATCTTTTGCTGAAGAACAGTAATACAGTAAAGGCCCTGGATTCAAAAAGCATGAGCATCAAAATGTATCCCAAATACAACTCTGAAAATGACCCTTTCCCATTTAGTTTAATTTCATTTCATATGCAGAGCCTTGAAATCATTTTCATTTCTAAATTGCATGAGGTCCCTGGGTAGTACTAGTCTCTTGCAAATGGGGCTTAACATACATTTCTGCCAGTATCTGATGCATTTAACAGTATTTAACGGCAATTAATTGAGCAAACATGACTCTATTAATTAACCTGGCAATCCAAATTGAAACTATTAACATTTGTCTTTAGCAAAGGCTTTTCCCTCCTACTATGTTCATAAATAACAAAACCAACTTAAATCTGTAATTGTAGTACCAGTTGCTGCTGAACATAAAAAAGAACACAGCAGCTGGACACCTGGGAAAGACCACAAGAGGCTTTAATTACCTCTTTATGTCATCACCATGAATGCACCGAGGGACCACGCAGCATCTGTACTTACTGGTCCATGGTGTGGCTTCTGAACACCCACATGTGTAAGTGATAATTACAGAAAATAATGCATTTCAGGAGAACCTAGTGTAACTTGCAAGATGAAACCAACATAACCGTATAACCTGGATCCTCATTCATAAGTACAAGGTATAGTTGAACAGACAAAAAGACCTCATAATATTCTTTTTCTAAACCTACTTCTCCCTGACCTTGACAGAAAAAATCAGGAGTTCGAGGAAATATGCTAAACTGAATTCACGAGAAAAGCTCAACTGTAGTGCTTAGGGAATATGAATACACTTATATGATAGTCTAATGATATGGATAATGTCAAGCAGATGTGGGGGTTCAGCATAGACCAAACAAACCACACCTCACAGATACCATAGATACTATAGAAACCATGATACCAAAGAAACCACAGATACCAAACAAACTACACGCCATAGGTACTATAGAAACCATGATACCAAAGAAACTATACCTCACAGATATCATGGATACTATAGAAACCATGATACCAAAGAAACCACAGATACCAAACAAACTACACGCCATAGATACTATAGAAACCATGATACCAAAGAAACTACACCTCACAGATATCATGGATACTATAGAAACCATGATACCAAAGAAACTATACCTCACAGATGCCATAGATAATATAGAAACCATGGATACCATAGATACTGCACTCCATAGATACCATAGATACGATAGAAACCATACCAAAGAAACTACACCTCACAGATACCATAGATATTATAGAAACCATGGATAACATAGATACTACACCCCATATATACCACAGATAGTATACACACTAGCTAGCCTATAGATACCAAAAAACCCTACATTCCATACATACCATAGATATTAAGTACCATAGATACTACCAGTGATGTGCAGTTAGAGGAGGCAGGGGAGGCAGAGCCTCCCTTGTCAATCTTGAAAAGAAAAAAAACTTGACTATAAAATATAATAAATGTTGATAGTTGTCAGCTGGTACGTCCTATAAACTCATTTTCCATTCGAATGCAATATTGTTATTACCTCCGCCAAGGAGATTATGTTTTTGCCAGGGTTTGTTTGTTTGTCTGTCTGTTTGTTTGTCTGTCCGTTAGTGTGCAACATAACTCAAAAAGTTATGGACAGATTTTGATGAAATTTTCAGGGTTTGTTGGAAATGGGATAAGGAAGAAATGATTAAATTTTGGTGGTGATCGGGGGTGGGGGGGCCCACGGGGGGGGCCACTGATCAGCCTTGGCGTAGGTCTGCGCTCTCCGAGTGCTTGTAGTTATTATTATTTTTTTTTTGTCAATTAGAATAGCAGAATTTCCGCATGCTCTGTTCAAATACAGGGAGGAGATGCGTTGTGAGGCAGCGCTGTGCTGTGCCTCCTGGAGAACTGTCTCCTCCCCTCATGAACTCTGCTGGTACCCGATGAAAATATTGTGTCGCTGTCCCTCTGTATATTGCAGTTAAAATGCTTTCAAACACTCTGATTATATGCTCTATCCTTCCATAATCTGCATAACGTATGGAATGTATTTCTGTAATGTGTTTAGGCTCGCAGATTAATCATAAAACTGCAGTGAAAAAGTCACTAGGGGAGGCAAACAGTACCCCTGCCTCATGATAGATGGCGCCTGTGAGTCCACAGATTCATGCGCTTTTAATCTTCTTCATTCTTTTTTATACACTTTAATTCACCTCATCAAAAATGGAGGATTACATTTCATGTACAAATAAAGGTAAGACCATAAACTTTTTTTTATTTTTAGTTTGAAATGGCTCTTTTTGAAGGTTTCCTGTTGAGTTCCTGCCAGTCTACCTATGCTGACTTGATGCAGAGCCCATATACCCAAGCCATTCCTTTTGCTCACTCTCTATTCCAGTTTCTCAGGCCACCATGTATTTGTAGATCTGGCTCTGAAAGAGTCAGTGCCTCCCCAGCCATGAACCCCACTGCACGTCACTGGATACTACACATCATAAAATACCATAGATACTAATTCCCATAGATTAGGGTGACCAAACATCCTCTTTTGCCCGGACATGTCCTCTTTTCATGTCCAGTCCGGAGCATTTGGTTGGTTTTTATAAATGAGCAAAAATGTCCAGTTTTCATTGTTTTTCACAGGAAAAACTCTTTAAATGCGTTTGTATGTATATGAATTTCGATGTCCGTCACTGTCGCTGTTCGTGCAATCAGAAAAGTTTCAAATCCTGCTGGAAGAAAAGACTTTGCTCTTTCCAGTGATATATGGGACATTAGGGCAGTGAAAGGCACTGATCCACACCAGTCTGTGGATGTGGGAATGGATAGGCCTGTCCATAGATGCACTATAGCAGGGGTGGCAAACATGTGGCCCATGGGCCAAAACCGGCCCGTCTTACATTTTCAACATAAAGTAGACTATACTGACGAAAAACGCTTTTCTCTATCATTTTACTCATGGCTCAGTCATAAATACAGGGCTGATATTGTTAACGAACAAAGACATAAAACATCGCTTGTCAAAGTTGCTGATCTATGGCGATTTAAGTCCGTATACCCCTTGGCCCCGACTGACGTTCATTCCTTTAAAAGGTGCGCTACCTCATACCAAGATGGTGGCTCCATTGATGGTCCCGTTCCCATAGACCGCAGTGTCAATGCAACATCTCTTATATATATCTATGACTATTTGTGGGTAGAGGGGCCTCGGGCTGGTCCAATTTGATTGATGGACCAGTTCTGGACCACAGGCCGCCTATTGCATAGCCCTGATACTACACATATTAGATACCACAGATATTAATCACCATAGATACCACAGATACTATACACCATACATACCATAGATACAACACATCATAGATACCATTGATACTTATCACCATAGTTACCACAGATGCTATACATCATAGATAGCATAATTACTATACTGTAATGTGACAAAACATTACAAAAAAACAAAAAACAAAACATCTTCACAGCTCAACATGAATCCCAATTAGTATGATTATACGAAAATAAAGCTGTGGAAAATATATGTGATGCAACTTATAAATCTAACATAGGCCTATGTATTATCACTCTTAAGTTTCAATGATTAACTAAATTACAAGCTTTATCAGACAAATCGATAATAGGCTCACAGTGTTTGAACTCACAGATATACTGATTCCCATCCTGATGTAGCTGTGTTTGTCTGCTCACTAAAGCCACAATCCAGTTTATTAACCCTTCCCTTTACAAGCATCTGTTAATTCATTATTAAAGCGGAGAAATAACTCGTGCTAAATGAGCATAGTTTATTTTGCTATGTAAATACTGTGCTGGTCATTTTATGACAACAGTAATGGTCATATTTTGCCTATGAGCTCAATTATATAAAACTGAAAACATATTATTGAATGGATAGAATTAAGGGTCCTGACAATGGCAACCCAAATCGTGACTTTTACTGAAAACTAAACAATCATTTTTGTTGCATGACCAAGCACATTAACGCTTAAACTTAACCAACTTGTAAGTAATATTGAAAGAAATAATAATAATAATTTAAAAAAACACAGAAACAATTTAAATGTAACTGTACCTCTAATTGAAAATTTCAACAAAATCAGAAAAAGGCTGAGACAGAGGTAAATGTGGATGTGAGACAGGAGTAGTTAGGGGACATCTGTCTGACACTGAATTATAAAACAATGAAAAATCATACTAAAGGGTTCTTAAAGGGTTAGTTTGAGTTTACGGTCTGGTTTTACAACATGTGAAAGGCCTGTCTACTTTATATTTAGAATATTTCCACTGCTTTGTCTTGCTCCCATACATTCTTTTCCCAAGCAGAACTTAAGTCTTCAGAATACAGAGATAAAACCACAGAATCTGAACAAAAGGAGAGGGAGACTGAAAGCCTCTGTTTAAATGAAGTAGTTAGATTTTTTTTTTTTTTTTTTTAATACATATTTTCAGATTTTACTTGCATCTTCACCAGTATTAATGAGTGTTATCACAACCAGGTCATATTATTTTGTATACAGTTCCAAAAACCTATTTAATTGTTTGATATCATTCTACAGCTGCAGGAGTTCAAATCTAGAGACAAAGACAAACTTCCTTTCTGCAGCTTTCTCCTTTCTGTCCACATCAACCCCTAAAGGCCCAGCGCTACATTTGTGTCAGTTCACAAATGAATTTTCTCTATATCTAAGCTTTCTTAAGTGATTTATCACCATTTATTATAATATTATTTTCTGTACTTTGTATTTTATCAGTATAAATCAGGTATTTTTCTTTACTTAATTTACTGATCATGAAGATGTTCATAAAAGCTCAGGTTAAAGTTGGGGGTATTATATCAAAAAGAGAAAACTGTAGAAAATTTGACTTTTCAGTAAAATCTATCATTAACTGAACATAAAACAAGCATTTCCATTGACTGTCATTGATCCAACTCCAAGGGTTTTACTGGCGAATCAATACTTTAGAAGATGATGCTGTTTCCACGTTCACTATGAAGCCCCTGAACGTCCAAATGGGTCATATCTGATGACCATGAAAGGATGACAAACTGCAATTTACGCCAATAATTTACATGTATTGACAGGATTAATGGATCGACAGGTACTAAACACTTTAGATCAGTAGATGTTTTTTGGTTGGTGATGGATGTGTGGGTCTTTATGGGCTAAAAGACTAAATCTAACTACAAATGACCTGAGGTTGTTTTTGTCCCCTGTGGAAAAGTGGAACCAGTGTTCTTTTATGTTGAGCCACAGAGTAAAATATTAGAGTCATATTTATGGAAATCTGTAAGTACAACCCTCAGTATCCTGTTCAACCTCTGTAGCAGTCAGAAAAAAAACACCTGCCAAAAGCTTTCCCCATATGGTAAATTTTCCACAGACCAAAAATAGAGTCCAGGTAGAACTGCAGTTTAATCCTGGTCCACTTGAATTACCACTTGCTAAAACTTTTTTGCCACTGACACAAAAAATACAAACGATGAAGCGCTGCAGCTTTAAGGCTAAAAATGATCATAGCTCTCAGGACACAAACAGGTCTCCAGTGTTACTGTCCTGTGTACAATCCATTCATCAAGAATGACCTGCTCCACTGGAGTTTTTCATCACTCTTTACACTGCTGTACCTGACTTCCTAAAGCATTTCTGCCAGAAAGTCCTCCTGCCAGAAAGCCCTGAAGGCTAACCTATATGAGGTCCACTGTATCCTGTGTTATAGGATATATGAAAGGACACGCTGAAGCTCCTTTCCTTAACAGGCTGTTATCGTAGCTGCCACTTAGATACTTTTGGCCCCTTTCACTCAGTTAGGAGCCTTTCTAAATCTGATGTCTGTATAGGCAGGTGGTGAAGTGGTGCTAGCTGGCAATAAAGGATTAACTTCCTGTGCTGTCTAACCCAATAAAGTAATATAACGATGCTAGTGAAGATAAAATGATAAAACTGACAGCCAAGTCCAACACCTGAAGGGCAACTGATGCATCATCAATCACACATGCCGGTCAAACTATACATCACGCTAAATGTGAGAGAAGTACAGGAAAAAAGCCATGCCTGGCCGATTCTATGCATAATGTGCATGCAGTATGTTTTCCCACCAAAACATATTACAGGGCCTGTGTCATAATATTCAGGGATCCATCATGCTAATCACTTGGAGTGATCAGTCTTGAAATGACATCTTTTGCTGAGCTTCAGCATCTCCCATCAACTGGTCTGACTGATAGGCGATAAAATGAGTATGTGTCAAGTGTGGCTGTAGGTAATGGATCCCTGGCCTAGATTAAGGACTTGCTATCTGGAAAATGAGCAAAGCCCGGATAGATGATGCTTCAGTGCTGCTGCACAGGAGGACATAAAACACAAATTGGTGTGCAAATATCTCTTGGAAAATGTCATCTCTTAAAATAAAGTCCCTGACCTAATAAGTCAGTGTTGATATGGGTGTGCTAGCCTGGACCAATAACAAATTTCCCATCATATTCTGGTGATGAGTTTATGTTATCAGATTGTACTTTACACTTACAGCAATAACATTGAGATTCTATCTGCAGTAGATGGATAATATCAGGACTAAGATGATTCAGAAGGAAAAACAGACTAGATACAGTATACCACTTATATTTGCCTTTTATCATTTCAAATTTTACATCTGAAAGCATCCCAAAATAGCACATAAGAAGAGTATTTCATAGTTTAGTATTTCATCTTTATGTGTTAACAGTGCCATACAATCATCCCCTCACTTAAAGAGGGGCTTTTCTATTTTTTTATCCACTATCATAAAGCGTTGACTGAAGGCAGGAACAAAATATCAAAATGTGTCAGAGGGTGACGATCATCTCCCTGAATCGAGATCTAATTACTGGCCAGAGTGTAGTCTGTTTAACACTACATCATTTCCACAACTGCTTCTCATTCTCAGAGCTGCACTCAGTGACAGAGATGTTCAGACATTACTATTCCCGTCACAGTTCAAACGGGCTTCTGCAGAGATACAAGGAGACGCTGAACTCCTAACCTTTCATTCTCTAGACACGAGACACGCTTGTCATTCTACTGCTGTCTGGAAACTGATATGCCATCTCAATTATAACAAAAAAAAAAGAAAAATCCACAGAGGTGTTGTGAGGTCTGACCTTTCATAAGGCAGTAGTACAACATAGGAACATATGCCCTTATCAATCAACTGGCAATACTGTGATGGATTAGTGACATTTCAGTCCTCTTTATTGGTTCAAAGAAGCCAAAAGAATGCAGTGGTATATATTTCTGCTAGTTTTTAATGTATCTCTTCGAATCAAAACTGCACATAATCGTTATCCTGATATTCAAACGGCTTCCTAGAACCTCTTTTTTTTATTTTATTTTAATATTCTAAGCTGAGGCTCGTGAAAAAAAAAGTGTTATGTTGCATAAAAGAAGCCAGTGTATTATAGCAAGGGAGTTGCAATGAATAAATCATGAATAAAAAAGTCCTTGAAGATTGCCCAAACTATACAAAACTGCCACTGTGTCAAATTCTTCTGAAGATCAACAACACAGGGCAGAGCTGTATTGATGTTTAATTTCACTCTTTTTTGTCTCTTTGAATAATTCTCACCCACCTCCAAAAAGTAACCAGCTGTTCCACACTGTGTTTATCATCGTCAGTCAATCAAGCACTCAAAAAACCCTGTCAGCTGTTTGACCGATGTTTAATGAGACACGCCAAGAATGAATAAAAAAAAAAAAAGTAAACAGTTTTATAGTACTCACATGCCAAGAAGCAGTCCATACTGAAAGAGATGTTGTCAAGAGAGATAACTGAACCGAGTCCAGGTCCATCTTCCGTGCTGAACTGCAGCCAGAACCTGCAGCGGGATAGAGCGGGTTTTAACTACCTCACAACCTGTAAAATGGTTGAACAGCTTGAAATGATGTGACCATGAATTCATGCCGGTTTTAGAGAAATGCTGCTGGTATTTCAGTTTATATAGTTAAGAAGTGCTTGCTATATATTTAGAAATAAAAGAAAGAGCAGTTTATGGATAAAATGCATCTTGTTTTTTTTTAATGCCTATACTTTTTATTGCTTCCCCTGCCCCCTGCTGTAATGCTTTTATGTAAAGCACTTTGAATTGTCTTGTACAGGAAACGTGCTATGTAAATAAACCTGCCTTGCCTTGTAGATTTAGTTGAAATTCTTATTTACTTTTCTTTTAGTCACAAGTGGCTTTTCCATTGGACATCTATGCAAAACCTTACCGATATTTACAAAAGTTGAAAAAACAGAAGTGCATAATGTCAGTTTCTCCATTAAATCACAAATGCAATGATTTGTTTATTTATTATCGCGAGATGATATGAGAGGTCTTTCCATAAACATGGCGACAAATACAAATATCACATTGATTAACAGTTTCCTGGTGTGTCCACACATGCTGCACCATGTTTTTTTAAAAATTCTTCTTCTTCGCTTGTTGTAACATCCGTCAACATTCGTTTTTTTTTTTTATTCATGTGACTCTAGTTGTGGAAAAAGGTCTTTCCATTGTAGTTTTGTGTGGTATACCAGTTTCGCTACACCCAAAAAACCACCTCTTGCCAGCGCAAAATCTTTTCATCGAAAAACAAGAGTATTGGTTAAACTGTTTTTTTCCATTAGGTAAATTTTTATGCGCAACTTATATTCAATTTGAGGGTCAATGGAAGAGCAACTAAAGATGCTTACACAAAAATGGGATGCACTGTGTGTGTTTGAAAGCTTTAGGCACTGTTTAGATGCTTTTCATTAGTGTAAATTCAGTGCAAATGTTTATTACTATCTTTTGTAGTATTTATTGAGTGACTGTTGTTTATTTTCATACTCAACTAATTCTGTAAAGCCCTGTGAGGCAACCTTGTTGTGATATAGGGCTCTACAAATAAAACTGAATTATTGAGTCATTTTAAAGTTTCTCAGAGAGCAATGTTTAGTCTGTCCATAGATGCTTAAATCTATATGGCAGATTAACAGCATCTTTACTTTTTCTGTCAAAACAACAAGCACTCACATGCTGAGTCCACGTAAACTGCCCGTCATGACTCTTCCCTGCTCTTTGGGCTGCGTTTCTTAACATACTTAAGCTCTACAAAGGTCACTGTGCAAACACTGGCAGGTTCACCTACTCGTTACGGACATGACATTCTAATTAAAAGCACAAGCACAGCTGACTATATAACCCAGGAATAAAAAATTAATCACTCTCAGGAGAGCAGGATTATCCTAGCTCGAATGGCAAAGAAACTCCCAGTCAGGCAAACAGAGATGAAATGCCTTATCAGAGCCTTTTCTTTTTCTTGTTTTATTCTATTTTGTTCTAAGTTCTCTTTTCTTTGAGGGGAAATTAGGGCCATAGCTAATTAGAAGGCAAGTGGGGTGGATAGAGTCTGGTGTATTGATTTTCTTTCTCTTTATCACAGACAAGTGGAATAAGAAAATAAGGGGATATTTTGTATAGCTATACACATGGTAGGTCTGTGTTATAAGACTAGTGTCCCAATGGGATTCATTAATTTTGTGAGTTTAGAAGAAATGTTTCCCTGAAAATGGTATGTAAATGTTGAAAATCTGCATTTATGAGAGGTGGAAAAAGAAAGAAGATCTGTTTCAGTTCTTTTAGACTGAGAATTTTTTTTTTCGCATGAGCATGATGTCAAAGGCTTTTTTTGGACATTGGCTGGATATCTACTCTGCATCTAAACACTTCAAAGTGTAGCTACTAATTTGATGGCATCACACAGTCCAAACACGTAGCTTTGAAAAAAAATCAAAATTGCCTGTCATGAGGTGAAACAGGTGAGGGTGAGTTTGTCATACCAGTCTGCCAGCCCATAAAGGGGAAGTGTGATGAGCTTCCAGCCTCTCTCTGATCTGGGTTCGCTGGCTGAATGCCACAGTCTGCGCTGCTCTTCGGGGCCGGTGCTGTTCTCCACGATCCACAGAGACAGCGCCCCCTTCTGCAAACCTCCAGAACATACCCAGAACCGCACCTGTTGATAGACCAAACACTCAATTGAGAATTTAAATGAAGTCATAGTATGAAATATTAAACCCACCACTTTTCTTTATTATAGTATTTTGTGAGTTTAGGTAGACCAGCTTCTTGTTTTATTAGTAAATGAAGTGAAACAATTTAAATTTCCCTGAGATCAATCAGCAACAGCCATCTGTTCTCTTCCAATCATTCTGAGATTAATAGAATCCAACCAACAATGAGAATTTTGGTATCTCTGGTGCTCCTGCATGCTTCAGCACAAATCAGTCTCATTTGGTTGTTTTCTGGATGGATGTGTTTAGAAACCTGCTTAAAATTAAACAACACATGAGCCACTGCACAGATTACTCAATCAGAAGATGGAGCTTCGAATGTGAAGCTTACTAACAAGCACTGGATATGACCATGTCCCTCTGCAGCGTTTTACCAGAGAGCCAAGGACATAATTTTTGATTCACTGTTTAAGTGGAACAGATGCTGGCATAAGCTTTGTAAGAACATGTAAAGAAAACAGAATCCAGACAAATGAATCCACTTATATATGAGCACTTGGATTGTGTTTGCAGATAACAGGATGTGGCCCTTATCGTCTACCGTGAAACCACATGGTGACCGTTTCAACATCAAGATTACAGCCACTGCACAATTCACACTGGGCGCGACATGAAAGTGAACGTGGTCTATAGCTAATACCCAACACTAATATCCTCAACATAGTTGTCCAACAGGAGACAGGCTAGATTGTTCAGCACCAGTTCAGTGTAGAGAGAAGGATTTACGGTGTTAATCTGAAATCACGGCTAATCTTTGGCTGCGCTCCAAGAAGCTGGGAGGGAAGGTCTGTGATGGCTTAGTGCTTCCTCCTCTGCTTTCCACACGTATCAGACAACTTTAATTCACACCTAACAGTTCTTTATTTTTAACATTCTACTCTTGTCTCACTTAGTAGAAGCCCATTTAGCTTGTTTTTCATGTGGAGAATCACTTAAATTCCCCACGGCCCCTTGCAGTATTGTGTTATTTTCTAATCACATGACCTCTGGTCCATCTTGCCACCTTAATCTCTCAAACGCATGTCAGCCTCTTCCAGTCATGCCTTGCCTCTGCTTTACATGTGCTAACTACACATGCAAAAAGGCAAAGGTTGCTGTGCAGAGCAATATTGAAATAACAGACATAATCTTAAATGCGAAATGCAACAGCATCAATCAATAGCTGAAGTACACAACCTCTGCTCCCTCTGTGCAGACCTGCTCCAGTAGGATCAGAATAATGCATAACTAATATTCTTATTTTCAGGTCAGCAGGTACACCATGAGATTAATGAGGTCAACCTTCCTGTTTCATGTCTTTTTAGACATGCAGATGGCACATGTATGTACCAGTAGTCTGAGCAGATTGGGATTTTTGAGTTATTTCAAATGATGAAGTTTTTACAACTCCAGGAATAACAGATGTTGCCAGTGAAAAGCTGCTCATGTGCGGAAAAAAGTAAACAAATGGGACATTAGAAAATTAGATTTCCTTATTTGAAAGAAAAAAAAACAAACAATCTGTTTCTACAAATGTTCCTTATTGTCACACAACCCCATGTGTCCGCATTTGAGGTCCCACATTTTTAATGTTTTAATGAACATTTATATCAGTATCCCTTCTATAAACAAACACCATGTTAAACGTAAACTAAGCAGGTGTCCATGTTTGTTTGGATGTGTTTAAGACCACTGAACTATGTCCAATCATCTGAGTTTCTGCAAGCTTGTGCACATACAACAGAACCTGCGTGTACGTATGCATCTGAAAAAGTGAACTTTGTTTATGCTGTAGCACATCTTTCAGTTCAATGCTTACCTTGCATGGGGAGTTTCTAAGAGGAGGAGGAAACTGGGGGCTTCTTAGTACTGCTGCACCACGCTGGCCCTTGGACTGGCCTCCCTCCACAGTGAATGTGGCTCCTTTAAAAGTCAAACACCCACATTAAACACTCAAAATAATGAAAGTGTGTCAAGGTAGTACAGCAGAAAATGCAGAGTATAAAAAGGCATTAAAAGCCATTAAATGTATTTTGAAGATTTGCAGTTTGATATTAATGATTGCTGCTGGCATACTTCGTCATTACATGCATTTATCAAACCAAAGACTTTTAAAAGAACTCTGAAAGAGCAATGGCTATGGAGTATACCGAGGACAAAATTATCTAATTCATACAGTATAACATCCCCCAATATGTATAGAATTACTCTGCTCCATTTATAGTTTACCCTCTTTACCTTTGAGAATTCTGAAAATAGTTCAGAACAAAAACAAGACTCAGCAAACTAAGACTTTAATTCTAATCAGGAGACACAGTAGAGTCAGTGCACTGACAGTGAACTGTAGATGGAGGACTCTGTCTACATGCATAAGCTTTTACCCCCAGCAGGATTCTGTTTATAGCAGTGCAGCCAGCTCTGAACAATGCAACACCCCTGTCTAACACATCAGAGGTTTCAGTTATCTTCCCATTTTCGTAAACACTTAGAATCAAAAGTTCAAATCATTGGAGTAAAATGTGCCGGTCTGGCTTTACAGTAAATATTTCCCTTTGAAGTTCTGTGTAATGAGGCATTAACCCTGCGCACTCCCTTCAAAAGGCCGTTTCGTCATTTCTTTGCGGACGTGGAGCACTGCTGATGATATCAAGAGAGACGTGTGGACCACCTGATGATGGGCAGCTCTGTCTGGTTGCCTTCGTTGGAGACTGCAGTCTTCTCCAGGAGAAACCACGACCCATTATTGACTGCCAAGCACACTCGCCTTCTTCAAATGTGCAGTAGCTGCCACTGAGAAAATGGCCTGGAAAGAGAGAGGAGAGAGAATACATCAGAACAGGAGAGGAGCAGATGATAAGGGGGAAGGGTATATAATGAGTGGGGGGGTGGGTTTAAAGTGAGATTGGAGAGAATACTGACAGCGAAACTGCCAAGGAGAAAGGAGATGGAGGTGTGGTGCAGACCTGGGATCAGGGAGTTGAATGACAGCAAAGGCAAGGCGGCTGAGAGGCGAGGGGCATGCGGGGGGTGTAGACTAATGACTCTCAGGGCGCAATGTGTTGGTGAAAATTAGGGTTGAGGGGTAGCGCGGGCGATTTCAGAAACACTGTAGACACAGAAATGGAAAATGGAAAAGGCCTGAAGTATAGGATAGAGTACAGACGGGAGGAAGGTGCTCTGAGGGGAAATGAGAAAGCTGAGGTGGTGACATGATGTGGTCTGGGGGTGGCAGTCGGCTTGAAATCACTTCACACAACGTCATGAGCCTCTGAAGCACTTTGGCATCTGGCTGCTATGTACAACGTCGCCTTGTATGTGTGGTAATAGAAATAGTTATTGAATTTTGTTGTGAATAAAAGAGGAAATGTTGATGTTATAAACTATATGGACAAAATATTGGGACACATCATGGCTACAGAGGTGGATAATCCAAGATTCATCAAGTCGAAGTCCTGCCATGTATTGGTTCCAACCTGTTCACTTAACACAGATGGTTCCATTAATTATCCATCTACCTGGATGAGGAGTTGTGCTCATCAAAATGGGCTGGTTCAGTGAACAGGTTCAAACCAATCCATGGCAGGACTTTGACTTGATGAACATGGGATTACCCACCTCTGGCTACACCTCATAAGAGGTCCTGTTGATGCTGATTTCAGATCTGAACATTAATATTTCCTTCAAGTTTAATTGGAGATTTTTCTTCCGAAGTGAGATGTGAAGAACATAGATGGCTAGTTGTGGTGGAAAATCATTATTTACAGTCAGAGCATGAAAAATATTTTAGAAAATTAGAGGTAGAACATTTAAAATCATCATGAATAAAAAAACAAACAAATCAATGATGAGAGAAACCATCTCTGAGGCATTTTGGAAGCAAAGATACCAATTTAACCAACACTAACCAATGCAACGCAATGATATTTATCACAATATAAAACTATATTATGACATTTGTCATTGTTTTGTAGTCCAGACGCCTGTTAGAAAAAAAAAAAAAACACCTGAATTCAACGTGTCCCAATACTTTTGTCCATATAGTGCATCTGTAGCTTTGCAATTTGATCGATTACTTATTATATTACCTTGTTAAAATATAATAAGCGGGGTGGCTCAGTGGCTCACCATTTGCTCAGTGTCATCCCCTCTCTCCTTTATCCTAAAAGGCTGAAATAAAATGGACTCGCTGTTGGTTCACCTGGCAGACTGTGCACCAGAGGGTGGTGGTCTGATGGCTTATCCTGGGCTCCATTCCCAGACCTAGGCCCTTTGCTTCATATCATCATCATCTCCTCTCCCCCCTACCTTTGATACTGATTCTAACTACATCCATCTAAATAAAGTGTCAAAATGCCAAGAAAATTAATCCATAATACAGGTATTTTGCTGATAACTTATCCCATCTGTTTGTGCTTTGAATGCTTTTCAAATAAATGTTTTAAGCCATGGAACTAATTTGATTGGAAAACAGGAAACCAATCAAAAATATGCTCAAAATCTGAGAGCATACTGCCAAACAAATGGAGCCTGTCTAGCTGTAGAGACAGCTCCTGGTAAACTACCCTGCCCTTATCACTGTTGCATGCCAATAGGTCCTAATGGCTCTGTCGACAATGTCCAAAAATCTGCCAAAACACAACATTCTCACTCAGTGAAATAATGCAAAGCAACTAAAATTTTTGTAGTAACTGTAACTTCTTCCACGTTGCACTTGCATTTATTTTGTTCCATCTTTACATAATGCTCTTACATCTAGCTACCTATCATACCCAACACTAGACATCATAAAAAAGCCTCTCCTTGTCTTTATTTTTGCCCTAAAAAACTGAGTGGAGACTCTAATTTGACCATAAGTGGTGTTGTACAACTGAATAGTGCTTAGCTATGAATGGAACAACCAAGCAACCTATTGGCTTCCTTGTGATCCAAGTTATATATAACAGACAGATGGATGGATGGATTTTCATCTGAAGGCACATTCTTTTTCCAGTCAATATTTCACTATTCGGTCTCTGAAAATTTATATTCTGCAACTTTAGTCATACATTTTATCAAGACTGAAATAATAGAAATCAATCAAATAACACCAGCTATTTATGAATTATAAAATATGAAAAAGATGGCACAAAATGGAAAATGCAAAAAAAAAAAAAAAAAAAGAAAGCAGTGATATTTCAATGCTTAATTTCCTGAGTACTCTGCCCAAAGGATCTAATCTAATCTAAAACTCTTCTGAATTGTACTTCATTGTAGACAGTATACCTCACGTTTTGTCAACTAATTTAATTTCACTTGTAAATACACATCTATTCCTGACATTCACAGTGCAACACATTCCAAAAAGAGTTAAAATTGGGCAATATAGGAATCATATTTTTCTTAAAATAATTTAACAATCTAATGGGAATCAGAATTGAATATCACTCTGAAAGTGAGTGGCATTCTATGTGTAAAACACAGCAAACATCCACCAGCTCTAAAAACTGGTGAGAATTTGGCTGGAAAAACCTCATTCCTTTTTTTATTAAACCAAGCATAAAAAGCAAACAATGCAGAAAACAGCAGCAATGCTGGAGAGGGTGTGGCCACATGAATGACAACCACTCAAATATTTCATCTGAGGATTAAGGTGGGAACTTTCAATCGAAGATGGGAGAAATGGACCATATTCAAGGACACTAATTCTTGTTACCAGATCTGATGTGGAAAAGCAGACAAGTACATAAGGAACAGCATCCCCCCTTGTTATTTTGTGCTTTCTTTTGTTGTTACTGTACTGTAAATGTGTTTGAAAATTTTAAAATAAAATGTAAAAAAAAAACATAAAAAAAAAAAATAATAATAATAATAACACTGGTCTACAAGGAAAATGCTTCCAGAATAAAAGTAATGAAATTTGACCACATGAGAGTCACTGATAAAGAAAAATCAAGTAAAAAATGCTGGTTGGCTGAACTTTCCAAGATAAAGCCTTGTGTCAAAATGTGAAATTCAAGAATTAACGAGAGAATGGGTTTGACTCAAAAGGAATATTTGTCTCAGAGCTACAAGATCTACTTCAAAACACTGTCTGCACATTAAAATACATTCACGTTACAGGTTCTATTTAGTGGAAGATTTCTAAAACTATTATATAAATGTACATAAACCAATATATATGTGTAATAACACTTAATCATATACCTTGAAAACATCAGCAAACCGGCACTTTTGTCATTTATTTTCAAATTAATCTTATTAAAATACGTAACATTTAGCACATTTAATCTCTGAAGCAAATCATTTCTAAAAAATTGTAGACCAGTGTAATCCTACTATAATGGACGTTCTGTGTGTCTTTGTCCGGCGTTTGTCCGACGCGTGTCCGACGTGTGTCGCAGCACGGGAGGGCGTATGGGTGCAGTGCCGCTGTTACACCATGGGAGGGCGCTATCGTACAATGGCACCACGGGTACAATGCTGCTAGTAATAATAAATGAAAAACTATGCGATGTGAGATGTTGATGTGATAATAATATGGTAGAAACAGTTATTAAAATGTCAAGATGTTCCCAAAAGTTTGGACAGTAAAGTATTAATAAATGTGTAATGTTTCCACACTTTTATTTAAAAGATGTTAAGGGGCTGATGAAATGAGTCTGAAATTGTGTCTTAAGAACTGCTGTTGTTACATATTGTGTTTCAAGAAGCTCCACACACACTCTGTTGTGGCCAAGTATGGATTACATCAGACCAGTCCACCACATGCAGCCTCCTCATCCTCACACACACTTACATTGTTGAAATATGCATAGATGTCACCGGAAAAGTCATGACGGCAGGATGTGTTGCTCCAAAATCCCAATGTACTTTTCAGCATTAATGGTGCACCACAGAATTGCAAATGACCATGACACCTTCCATTTCCTCTCAAAAAGACGTGGATACTGATTGGTCTGAGCACAGTCCCTGATTCCAGTGAATGATGGTCACTCAGAGAAATCGACAATATTTCTGGGCACAGTTAACATAAGGCTTCCTTTTGGCTCAGTAAGGTTTGTATGGACATTTGTTCTAAGGGCATGTCAGAAGTTTTCCATAAGTAATCCTGAACTCATGTGGCTGTACCAGTGACAGGGGAAGGATGGTTCTGGATCTGGTGTCATCTGAGGGATCAGAGTTCACAGTTTTCAGCTTATGCTTGAACCCCTGTCAATTACACTGAAATACATTCAGGTTCCTTGAAACTTTTCATTCTTTTCTCCACTGTAGAAGCCATAAATATCCAAATCTCCTCCTATTTTGTTGAGGAACATTGTTTTAGACATCCTCAAAAATATTCTTATGTGTTGGGGATGGCTCATCTTTGAGTTTGAAGAACTCACTTTTTTTTCCTGTCAAATCATGATCTCACTGATTTTCTCAAATCACAGTCACGCGATTATTGTAAGTAGTAGCTTTAAATTAACTTTTTTCTAACTCTTTGGAATGTGTTGTAGTCTGAATGTTGACAATGGATGTATATTGATGAGAAACATAAAATGACAAAACATAAAAACATAAAATATGCTATTTTAATTCAATTTGCATTTAAAAAAGGTCACAATCAATTTTAATATCCCCCATTTTCCATGCCATTCCAACTTTTTTTTTTTTATCTTGTGGTACAGGTGCATCTCAAAAAATTAGAATATCATGAAAAAGTACAATATCTTTTGTCACTCATTTCAGAAAGTGAAACCCATATACGATATAGACTCATTAGACAGAATGAAATATTTCAAGCCTTTATTTCTTGAAATTTTGATGATTATGGCTTACAGGTAATGAAAACCCAAAATCCAGTGTCTCAGAAAATTAGAACATTACATAAGATCACTTAAAAAATAATTCTTAAAACAGAAATGCCAGGCTTCTGAAAAGTATGTTCATTTCTATGTATTCAATATTTGGTTGGGCCTCCTTTTGCAAAAAAAGAAATAAAGGCTTGAAATATTTCAGTCTATGTCTAATGAGTCTATATAATGCATGGGTTTCACGTTCTAAAATGAGTGACAAAAAATATTGTACTTTTTCATGACGTTCTAATTTTCAGAGATGTACCTGTGTTTTTTAAATATTTTTCTTTGATAGCTCCTGGTAAATTCTAATAATTTTTCTTTCAGATTTTAACTATACCTTATAGAATAATATTATAGTTTTAAATCAACCTAGAGGAATAGCACATGAACCTGGAGCTCCATCCTGCTGGTTGAAGGACAAAAGGTTAAAGAAGTGCTACCGTTATCCAATCCAATCATTCCATTTTACTCATCCATGAGGTGTGTTTCTGAACTGTTTAAATGTATGTCACACTGCAGTTAACAACCACAGGTAACACTGAGAGGGGCTGAAATTTGCCTTTCTTTTGTGTTTTTCCCTCAAGTTTACTTAATGCTCCTTTTATCCCAACTACTGTGAGAGGCTATTACCTAAGTGCCATGATAACAGTATGCTTTTTGGAAATGGTCTCATCCAGATAATGGCACCGCAACTGGTCTGAGCAGAGATCACAAAGCAGGTATTTTTCAAGGGAAAGAAAAATGCCTCCTTTCACAATAATGCAAATTTTTATGCATACATGACGCTTTTTGTTTCAATCCCCCACCCCAAATGCCATCAGAATGAAACATTTCATTTCAGTGTAAGGAACTACAAAGGAAGGCACAAAAATGGAAGCAATTGTTTTCTCTCAAACAAACAGAGGATGTCCTGACTTTTAGGGATAATAAGTGAATTTCATGTCCTCTTGTGTCTCATGAGTCAGGCTCCATGTTATATAAACCAGTTAGTGTCACTTAGATGTTCTTCATGCAAAACATAGAGATTCAAAGTCACATCATATGAAAGCTGCTCATGACATGAATGCAGAAGTCTGCCATGATGTCACTTCAGACAAATCCACACACACTAGATCTGTACAGACGTGTCACTCGCAGTGCTTTTTGCAACCTAAGCTATTCTTCATCCTTTAAGTTTCCATTCTGAAATGATTCAACCTGAAACACTTTACCCTCATTTAATGAGATGTGAACAAAGGCTGACATAACAGAGTTCCTGTTACCTTCATGAAAACTGACATGAAATACTTAAATCTTTAGAAATGACACCTAATAATGTCACTTTCAATGTTAAATCGAAACTGCTCTAGTGATCTATGTGAGGACAAAATGGCACAATCAGACGACAGCTTTAGTAATAATGTGTGATTGCACAGACATGTGCTCTTATCATGTGTTATGAATTATTTCCCTGACCTGAAGTAAAGTGGGAGCTTTACAGTCTTCTAAATAAGAAGAATTATTACACTGCCAAATGTGATCAGAGTTTTGAAACAATACAATTACAGTTATTGTTGTAAAATCCCTGCATGCTTTTTGGGATGTAGTTTGGAAGCAAATGAGAACATAAGTGAACATAAAAAGAAAAAGCACAGCAATAACCAAGCTCTGTATTGTCAAATGAGCTTTGGAAGGAACACTCATCTATCTTCATCAATGTTTCAAGAAAAAACATAAAAAGATTCTAAACAGTTACCACTTTTAACTTCTGCTTGTATGTACCTCTGATCTGCGCAGCAGCTCTCTGTAGTTGAAGGGAAACTATGGAGCTGGAAAGCAGTGGGGTGTCTGCAGGATTTCAGATCAACCGCAGGAAGCCGTTACTCTCAAAGAGTGAAAGATGCGCTTATGCATAATGATGCTGTTGTAGGATGGGGAAGGAGATCCGTGGGGACTTTATTTTTCTTATATGTCAGGAATCTTCGTGATTGACATAAACTAAGTTTGTTCTTCCTGTGTCTCTCTCGACTTTTTCTTGTTAATGAGCCTTGGCACAGCTTATCAAGGATTTACACAGATCAGATCAGATGAAGATGAGTCATGCATAGATCATAGAGAATGGGCTATCACAATCTATGTGATTTGGGCAATGGGGGGCTATTGTGACAAGTGAGAGGAGATGAAAATGGAACAAATGGGTACAAGTTAGAGTATTGTGTTGTAGAGAGATAGACAAGAGGTTAAAATAGACACAGGCCAGTCTCTGGATGGGCTGATATAAAAACATACAGAATGCAATGTTGGTTCAGAGGGGATTATTACTGTTTTAGGGACAGACTGAGAGACAGTGAGTGAGCGGGCCTTCACTCAAGGTAAACGACAGCTGGCCTTCACACTGCTAATGTGCTTGCATTCGAAGGGAACAGAATAGGGAAAATAAGTACAAACATGAAGGACTGAGGCCTTAGATGTCAGTCTGTTACCATTTTTGTACTAAAATTATATCCACCCAGGTACCGATGTTTGTGTTTTTATCACTGTCAATGAGAGGTGGGTGGATAAATAGGTGCGATTAGTTCAGTCATTAAACCAAGGGATGAATGCCAATTATTTCCAAGTGTATCCTTTCTCACTGAAGACAAAAGCCAGATATTACTCATTTTATTGTATTGTTTGAAAGGTGTGTGTAAGTAAGGGGTTATATGTAGTATTGATATTCCAAACTCTCAACAGTAAGAGGATGTTGCATAATGCAAACTTAGAACTACCAAAACCACCAATGAGTCAACACTACGTATCCAAAAACTGTATCACTCAATCAATAAAGTATAAAGTTCATTGTTAAACACATCTGTATTATGCTATCATCAAGTTTTGTTCTTCAAACTAAAATATTAAAACAAACTAAAATAAAACGTGTCTTATAATCTTTATGTATCAGCTAATAGTTTACATTACAGTTCTGTTTTCTGTTTGGCTTGTCTTGTCAATAGCTGCACTAAAGATCTGTTTGGAATCATCCAAACAAGATCAGAACTGTCACAGTTTAGTCTAAGCCCATTATCAACAAATGGTGAATTTAGTAAAGATAACAACATCACATAATAAATTAACACCTTCATAAGCCTCATAATCAAACTCAACCATGTAGAAAAAAACGCTGTGATTTAAGCATTAAACTCTCTTTTTTTCATTTAGAGCTGTGTCCAGTGGGGAAAACAACAGTGCATCAGGCTTTTATCACTTTGTCACTTTATAAAACTGTAAAAGTTGTTTCATGGTGGTCTTTATCTCTTCTTGTCACATGCTTTGGTCACAGGCCCTATAGGGTTAGTTTTCCTCCCCATGGGAGACCAGCGGACTGACTCAATACTCCCTCTAGTGGTCACATAAACCCCCAATTGCACTTAACTGAAGAAATTCAGTGTATATCTCTACAATAAAATATATTGGTGCCTTTGGCAGAAATTTATAACTCTTTATTCTAAAGTAGAAATACTACATATAGCCCCTTTAAGTACACAAATACTAGGGTAGTCTTCATTACATGTAAAATGCATGCTACACTCATTCATACTTTTCAGGAACTGTGTGAATGAAGTCAGTGATGTGTCAAAGTTGTTTTTTTTGACTGATTATTTTTGCACAAATGTCTGACTTCAGCTTAAACAATAATGTCAGACTCACACATATAGTTACTACACTCAGATGGAGATTATACCCTTGGGCTACCCTCTTGGGCCAATTAGTTGAGATAAATCCTACAGCAGTAGAAAAGAGTCACTGGCTGGGATTTTCTCCCTCTTGTTACACCCTTATCTCTTAGCTCCCACAGTTAACAAACCTATAAGCACATGGGAGCAGCCATCATTTTAATAAGCACCTCATGGGAGGCTGACCTGAGCTGTGAGCTGAAGCAAATTAATTCTGCTGTAATATGGGTGAAAATCTCTAAAATCAAACTACAACATTTAAAAAATTGTAGGTGGTTAACGGAATTGAACTGTGCTTATAATGTGAAAATGTATGCACGCAGGAATGACTGAAAGCACCCCATTCACACACACATACACACACACACAAACAAACAGTGTGCCTGGGGGACTGAATAAGATGTCAGCAGACTTGGCTAGTGTTCCTCCCAGTCCTCTGGAAAGGCAGAAAACAAATGCGCAAAGAGATAGAAATAACAACCATGGAATATGTCAAGGGTGAGAAATGCTAGCCAAGCATAGCTATACTGCTTTTTCATATCTTTCTGCGTGCCTCTGTCAGGAAAACTCATGCACACGTTCAGTTGTTGCTCTGTTGAGCAGGATGCAATGACTTCATTAAAGACGACTTACTGCAGCTGACCGACTTCACAACTCGGCCGTTTCATCGCACAGATGGATACAGGAGAGCTGACCTGTCAGCTCCCCTCATGTGCATTTTCATAAACAGCAGTGTTCCTGTTCTATGGTCTACTCACGGCACAGGTCGCCTTCATCATCTCCGAGTGGACAGTCTATCTCAAAGTCGCACAGTTTGTCCATTGGAATCCCAGGTCCCTGGTAACAGTGGTATTGGCCCTCCAGGGTGATGTTGGGACCAGGTGAAGTAGCTAAGCAAAGAAAAGACAAAAACAGAACAATCAGACAATCATCTAGTTATATTAAACGTTACCCCAAACACTCACTGTTAACAGAAGCATTTGTAATGTAAAATCTTTGAGCAGTCAACCTTAAAATATCCATTTTCTCATTTGCAATAATACCAGACAATGTGTTATGATAATATAGAATAATGAAAAAAATCTATTTATGGAACTCAGTTTTAAATTATGTGTTGGGTTTAGTTTTTTAATATTGCTGCAATATTGCTACACTTCTAGACACTAAAACAAGCAATGGCTTAGGTAAAACATAAATTCCAAACAGCAGAAAATATCTGGTTACTTTGTGGAAGTACATCAGTCAATGACAGAGGTAAATATAAGCTCTGACGGTGAACACTGCATGCCATCCACACACTGCCTGTACTAACATAAATAGCTTGGCCAGTGCTGCATAAGGATGGTTTTGAATACAGTATATCTATCAGACACCAACATATGCAGCAAAAACAATGACCTAGATACTGTAGCAGGTAGTACAGGGGAGGGAGCACACGTACACACATACACACCTACACACACCTACACACACACACACACACACACACACACACACACACACACACACACACACACATCAACTGATAACAACTGGTCTCAACAACTCTATCACAACCTGGGACATTTGCATACCAATGCAAATCAGAGAAGTGATATCTGACTGCTCACCTCCACTGTAATCACCTGAAGCTGATCACAGTAAAGAGAACAAAACAGGAAAGTGGAAAAAAATGCTCTGCTGATGAGGATCTTTTTCCTCCACTCTCATGAGGAGGAAAAAAAACAGAAAGCGATTCTTATCATGAGTGACTGGCTCCGCTTACTGTAGCTTGCCCTTGATCTGTATTATGGAGATTTGTTCCTTGTTCAGATGAACATGGTCTCGGAAGTCTGATAATGTTGAAGCCACGACTAAGAGGAAGCACAGTGCAAATGCTGTTACCTGAACTGAGACTTGATAGGCATGAATCCTAAAGTTATTTTATATAGTCCTTTACATTTAAGATGGCAGTTTTCTGTGTGACATAATGAAACAAGCATATTCTGTTTCTGTATCAGTTTTCTCAAGCCAAGAGCTTCACTAGAACACAACCACACAAACTACATTATTGATCTGATAGGACAGAAACTAATAAAACATTGAAAACACATTTGTTGATGCCCCACTAATAGAGATACATTACACTTGATTAATCAGCTAAAATTATTATTGAATGGTTTAAAAAGTTTGATGCAGAGTTTTACATTGGCCATTTTACAATAAATAAATGGGTCTATTTCCATGTGTTAAAAGACATATTTGCATCTTTCTCAACAAGCTGACACATCCCAACCAGAAAATATGCAATATAAAGATTAAAAACACAAACGGGGCTCTTTACTGCCACTCTTTCTTAGAAGCTGCACAAAAATTGCAGTCTAGTTATAAAACAGATGAAGGCAGAAATTTCACAGCTATGCCTGATTCTTAGCACGTCACAATTCTTCTTTTTCACAGCAGTTGAGAAACCTTAAGGTCCAAAAAGGGAACTGGCACAGTCAACTCTATGGATTAAATCGAGGGGGTGGCATTTTATAATGGACAAAAACATATTAGTCAGGGGCCTCCCAGAGTCCAGTAATGTGGCAAGCTCCTAATGGTTGCAGAGAGACACATCAATGACTAACCTTGTTCTAATTCTCTGAGAACATATTAGTCTGAGTAAATGACTTTGATAATGAATATCCTTTATGTCAGAGCTGCAGATGTGAGTAATCTATCAGCGGTCTTGAACTCTTAACATATGCTTACATGAAGCTACAGAATCACAGACATGTGACATTTACAGAAGAGCAGAGAAGCGAGCAAATTTACCATTTTATTCAAATGAGGTGAGACGCAGCTTGTTTGTTTATGACCAACTGTGGCAGTATAGATGCATTTTTTTCAATGTGTATTCAGTCATGCTCAACACATGCATTATGCATCTGTTGTGCTCGGTGGCTTCCTCTCTGTATAATGTTGACACCTCAAGCAGAATGATTTATCAAAAAAGAAAAAAAAGTTATCTGGAGTACACTGGAACCTTTGGGCAAGGTATGTAAATCCAATGATTTATCTTAGTTTGATGACAGCGGAGTAAAAAGTACCAAAGTGGCGATGTCACTGAACTTTCAGCTCCCGGAGCAGGTAAGTGCAGCCAGACATGGCCGCTGCACTCCTGGCCTACCGCAGTTCTTAAATCACACTTGTCAGATTGAAAACAAGTGGGTCAGTGGGGGATGAATTGCCTGTGGGAGTAAGTGAGTTTTGTTATCCGTATTCTCATGGGGTTGGTTTGGCTTTGTGAGGGGAATGATGTATGAGAGGCGAGGAGCTGGGGAGGTGACTGGAGAGGGCAAAACAGCAGCTGATAAATGACAAAAGAGATACGCAAAACACTGGAATACAGCCACTTGTTGGATGTGGTTAAATTGTGAACAATTACAGTTCATCAGAAAGACCTAAATAACTTGCACTCAGAGAGAGGTAGTTTTCTTTTCCACCACCCTGGCTCTGAAATCCCTTTTATTATATGCAGGAATGAAACAACCTTTCACATTTACTGTACTTACATAATGTAAACAGCTGTGCAGAGCAGCACAGTTACATTTATTCTCAAGTTCCAGGGTATTACACCAGATTGCTTTGGAAAAAAATATCTTATATGCCAAGTTTTTACAGGTGTATGAGACATTTTCAGGGGTGGAAAAATGCCTGCATTTCAGTCACAATAGGAAACAAATGCTGCAGGACACAAAACTTTCATAAATTCACACACACAGCCTCTAAAAAACAATATTTCCATCTTTTTCTGATGATTGTCCTGTATAAATCTAATTTAGTTTCACTTATTTTTCTTAAATCATTGCAAAATAATATTTACCATGAGCATCTTTCATTTAGTAGGGAGGAGGGCTACCGGTCAGTCTCAGAAGTGTTTATTTCTGAACATTTGCAACTAATAAACCTAAAAATATAAAGTCTATCAAGAAGTACTGTCTGGAGGTGACATGCACACACACATATTATGTCATTATATAATATCATTATCTTTATATCAGTATGAACAGCTGCAGCTCCCAAATAGATGTGACATTGTTTTTGCTTGAGGACATCGGGCTTACGGTGTAATGAATAAATACCTCATAAATAAATAATGGCGGATTGATTGATAAGCTCTACAAATGCACTTGTACGCACACTATATTTTACTCTTAACAAAATAGTGTAAACTACAAATTTGATAATTGTGCAAAAACATTTAATGTACTCTCCAATTTTACCTCATGTCCTTGTACACAGTACTGCCAGGAAAGAATATAAAACCCTCCAAAATTCTGACACTTCTTCATGAAGTAGATGAAAGAGGAGACGAAGCAGTTCTTTTTGTCCAGACCAGATCACACCAGATACCAGTGAGACACGTACCAGTGTATGTTAAACCAAAGATCAGAGCCCTGTTCAGAAATATTCACACTGGACCGTCTTGCATTAAATGAGCTCTAGGTAAGAGCTGCACCACAGCGCTCAGATCATTTGTACTTTCCTGTAAGTCTTGTTTTTGAATGTTTACTTAAAAATCCTCTAATATGTTCAATTTGTTAATTTTTTAAGGTGTCAAATCAAGTTCAAGACAAGTTTGCTGTGTGTGGGTTGAAAACAGAAACAAGTTTAGGGTATTTGAAAATTCTGTTTCACTTTTTCTCTTCAAAAAAAAAAAAAAAAAAAAAAATCCATGTATCAGATTACCAAACAAATCTGACTTATTTTGCAAAAGTCATTCATGTCATCTGCCTACAGGCTGACTAAAAGTTTATTATTTAGGTCTAACTGTAGAATCCTGAGTACTGTAACAGTGTGTAGTTAGGTAGTAGTATATACATGAAACAAACATACACATATATACAGGTATACATATAGTCACATACATAGATACGCATGCACGCACACACACACACACACACACACGCACGCACGCACGCACACACGCACACACGCACACACACACACACAGTTGCCCATAAAACTGGATTTAAAAAAAAAAAACAACAAAAAACTCTTGTCATCAAATGATTGTGACAACATGATTTGTTCTTAAACTGTATCTGAGACTCAGTATGTAATCACTGTACCAATCAAATCAAAGGTGATTACTGAAGTTTATAAATAGGAATAAAAAGAGACATGAGTCTGAAAGCCAAATGATTCCAACCTTATGGGTAACACTGTACATTTGCATACACATATATATGATAAACGCATACACATACCCATATACACATACATACCTGATTGCATGTACATGCAAATAAAAATCTCACATAAAGACCCTCAGTGATAATCTAACATCTTGACTACTTTTGTATTGCTTTTTAAACTGCTTCATGTTTCGACCACCTCAGAGCTCTACATTCAAGCTGTACCATAACTTCACTCACTTCTGTTGGTTTGTAAAAATCTTAAGTCAGAAAACAAATGCCAGTGGTCTGATGCAAATAAAGATGTTGTTAGTGACAGCAAGAATTTTGAGAATGAACTACAATGGTTTGAACAATAACACCAGCTGAAGGCAAGACAGTACTTCACATTTTATTGTGTTTGCATAACTGTGTCATGCACATCACGTTCTGGAGATTCCACTGATAGAGATGTCTCTTGGCAGTATATCATGAGATCATGCAAAGCAGTTTTGTCATGATTTGAATAAAAATTTTAGCTGCACTTTGATGGGGATTGCTTGTAAATTTGACTACAAACAGATTAGTCTCGTTAAAGTGAAGCTGTAAAAACACAGTCACGGAGAGGCCAGACTCAGTGAAATTAATGTGGCTATTGTTTTCCTACGCATGAGCAAGCATGTCAGTCTGATCCTGAAATCCCTGTGTGTGCTCCAAAATCAACCCTGCTCTGCTGGAGTTTGTCAGAAAAACATACAAATATACAGAAACAAATGAGTCTTGCCAACTTTTAGCAATAGTTAGAAGTCGGGTAATCAATTTAGCTATTTAATTATGGTTTACTGCTGTACTGACATTTTCATCTGTATTTTACAAGAGTATTCATTTACCTCACATTTTTGTTTACTTGTATTCCCTACATTTTAACTCATATATCTTAGTCTGCTCCTTACATTTTCAAAACAGTCTCTTCACACATTTTTTAATGCATTTGAAGGAAATTATCAGTCGTTTCTTCTGAACATCAGGACTGTTTTGAAGTAAAACAGATAATAACACACAGAAAAGACAATTTGTCTATCCATTGGTATGATTCATAATAAATACATTGTGTGTTTTCTTGTTGACACTGGAGTAAACGTGTTAATATTTTTCAGTATATTGTTAGAATGTTTCAATAAATGTTTTAATGTATTAATGTGATGTAAAGTTTAAGGAGCTTTGTAGACAAAAAGTTGCATAAATGTCAGTCAAAACGTTTTTTTTTTTTTTTTTTTTTTAACTTTGACTACATTTCAGAGTTTGTACTTTCTCTGCTTTTACTTGAATAAGACATTGAATGATGGCTAGCACTTTCCCCCAGAGTCTTTCTTCACACAAGGATGTTCACTTTTACTTGAGTAAAGGATGTGTGTTCTTTTCCCACCTCTGTCCATTGTCATGGGACACACATCTCGAGGGGGCTGTGCATACGGGGCACCACAACGCTGCCACAGCACTGAAGGCGGAATCTGGAGATATTCATAGAGATTTACAATGGCCGTGATACTGAAGATGGATGCAGCTGAGTTTCCCACTGGACAGTCGACAAGATGAGAAGTATTCGCTCATGAATTCAATTAACTGCACACAGCTACGCTCGATTGGTCAGAGCTCGGCCCAATCACTATGACTATCTGTTATGCTCCCTACAGGGGAGACAGCAGCATGCAGGAGCAGACTGCAAGAGCAAACCAAAATAACACTTTTAGCATCTTTTCGACATTCTATTCAGAAAAATTACAGCAGCACGAAGAATGCATTTGCTAAAGTGTCAAAAGGTGATTCTGGCAAGTTTGTCAACACCGCTGAGACTTAACCCCAAAAAGGTGATATATAATATTAGATTTCAGCTTGTTGTTTGAGGTAAACTACTATTTAGCTCTGTTTGGGCTGTAATTCCCCACAGGAATTCCCCACACTTTGTAATTATATCGATCTATTCTAACAAAACACTTGTAAGTAACTTGTACAAAAACACACATTGCACCACAGAAACAAGACAATAAAACACACTTTTTAAGAAACCCCAACAATCATTGATAATTTTCAGTATCGTAAGATAAACAACTTATTACCAGTGAACAAAACTTAGCACAAGCTTAACTTTAGAAGAAAATGTATCCCACTGTGACTAAGTATTGAAAAGTCATCATCTGTCATTTATGTGAGTAGTGTGACTGTCAGGGTTTTCTGGCAAAATATATACAAAAAAAAAGTTATTATTATTATCATTATTATTATTATTATTATTATGATTATTATTTTTTTTTTTTTTACAAATGTATGACTAAATAAGCTATGCTCAAATTAGTCACAATTACATTTTCTCAATAGCAAATAAGATATAAATTAACAACATTAAAAAAAAAATGATGAAATGAAATGTTTAATCTGCCAAAAAACAGAATATCAAAAAGCTCTTCTGAAGGATGTTTTTATTTCAACTATCTGCCTTGAAAATATCATGCATTACTTAGACATTTATATTTTGAGGAAGGATGTAAATTACTTTTCTTTGTCACCTTCGAGGCTGTCTGTGTATCCACCGCTATGGATCTGAGAGGTTAAGTAAACATTATTAGTGACTTTGGCAAAGCACAGAGACAGAATGGTTATGAAGGTGGCCTTTAAAACCATTAGCATTATACTCAAGTATAAGGTTCACACTCTGAAGGTATGTGGATACAGGAAATTAACAACATTTCACATCTCAAGTGGAATAATACCTCTGCAAACCAAAATTGACATGTATGAAAAGGTTGTTTATATAATTCTCTGTCTCTGAGAATTAATGGTGTCAAGGTAGAATCTGCTCATATCAAAGGGTGACACTTGTAGACTACTCTGCTGATGCAATATATACCAGCAGTATTTCAGATTAACTTCCACAGCTTAGAAACAAAAAGTTTCCAGGTTGAATCATCAACATAAAACATTAAAAACTCCTCTTAAGAAGTCTGAGAACATAAAAAACATCAGGGTAGAAGTTCTCTACAACTCCCAGCTTCTCTGCACAGGGGGAGGATTTAGAGTATGATATTGAGGAAAGCGTTTTTGTTTTCATCTCCATTGACAAAGCATTTCATTCTACTACTACTTGGATCTGGGCTTCTTGTAGTAATGGCAGCCAGCGCTCATGGGTAATGTAGTATTAGAAGAAAGCATCATTATTGGGATAATTAATGTACAGTTCAGGTCATTTCAGGTCAAATTAGATGGACGGGAGGGGCTAAATGACCCACTGAAACAGAGGAAGGTTTGGGATGCTGTATCTTAATTGCTGACTCCTCTTTCCTGGGACATTAGAGATCTCCTCTTCTTTGCCAGGTCAGAGTTGATTTAGACATCTGTTCCATTTCGCATATGTATGCTTTTGACACTTTGCTTGGTGCCCTGGGCCATTTAACACTTGCTCAATATCTTAAAACGAAACTGCCTGTGTATATTGCCTTGGAAAGGTGCCTGCAACAGAAACAGTTTGTGTTGAGGGGATGCTGTTCGCAGAAAGGCCTAAGGCAAGAGATTAGAAGTGGAATGTGATGAAGCTTAGTACTGCCAGACAGGGTGTTGTCTTGGCAGGGTGTATGTTCGGTTAATTGATGAGTCATGTTTTTTTTTTTTTTCTTTTCTTTTTAACTTGCTACAACTTTTTTTGTTGTTTGCTTTGGGCAAACAATGTGCGACTCCAACCCAGTTTTGAAGTTAAATTACCTTGAAGATATCTGGCAGGTAGATGAACTGTTTCCTGCCCTCAAGGCTCCTAAAGGGCCTGACCAAAAATTAAAGAGCACATCCTTTCAACAGACAAAGCTTTTAATGCATTTAAGAATCAGAAATGCCACGAGTATTTTGTTATCAAAATTTACGCTTAGGTTTGATTTTATTTTAAGTCAAAAAGAAAATTCCCACTGACTGTGCTGAGTAAAAAATATGTTTCCTTTCTTTGCATGAAGCAGCAATATATGGTCGGAAGAGCTACAGTAGTCCACATTATTTCTCTTGCATAGTCATACCTATTTCCACACTTTGTTAAAGGGGCTACATCAGTGGCGACTCCTGACAAATTTCTCAGGCAAATGTTGTGATGATGGCCAAGATGTCCCATTCAATTGGTAAAATAATAATAAAGTCAGATAGCTAACTTTACAATGTTGCATTATTTAATTTGTTTTTCCTGTTTAACACCAGACATGAATTGTACATACTGTGCAGTATTTTTGTACAGCTATATCAAGTTAAATGTCTCAAATACAATAAATTTTGTTCCCCAGTAAAACACTTCCACCGTGGCCATCAACAGAGACATCATTATCTACCAGTTTACCCATGAAATCACAGCAAGCACAGTCTACAATTTATAGTCATCATGGACGCCATAGTGATAATCAAATCAAATCAAATAATACAATCATCGAAACTATAATTAATCAAATCATTTCAGAACATATTCAGTATATATTTGGCTGGGAATATGCAATCAATACAACTATTTACAATTCAACATTTGGAGAGTACAACATAACACAACTCACCATTTAATAACACACTCACTCACCACTTGTATTGAAATTTTGCTTGCCTCTCTTTCAAGCAGCCAAAGTGATCAATGACCGTCTCATTGAAATCAGGCATGTTCCGGACAAGTTCTCTCTCCATGGAAAGCATAGCCAATGCATTCAGACGTTCCTGTCCCATTGTATTTCTCAGGAACGTCTTGATTCTGTTTAAGGTAGACAAACACCTCTCAGGGCAGCCGTGGCTCAGAAGGTAGAGCGGGTCATCCAATAATGCTGTTCGAATCCCACTCTGTCCTAGTCATGTGCTGTTGTGTCCTTGGGCAAGACACTTCACCCTCTTGGCCTCCAGTGCTGCTACTCACACTGGTGTATGAATGCGTCTGCATGTTCAGTGGTAGTTGGAGGGGCCGTAGGCACAAATTGGCAGCCACACTTCTGTCAGCCTGCCCCAGGGCAGCTGTGGATACATGTGTAATTTACCACCACCAGAGTGTAAATGTGTGAATGAATGAATAATGGATCCATTGTACACGCTTTCAGTATGTGTTCATATAAAAGAAGATCTAATCCATTAGGTTCAATCTTGCAGTCTCCCGATGCGTGCATGCGCTGTGCATATCGTCCAAGCACGCATCAGTACGTATGATGAAATCACACAGGGGCAAGCCCTCCTGGAGCCCATAGAAAAGAATTGTAGGGTCCGAAATTTGAAAAAGAATCTCAACATATAAGTCTATGAAAGCGCCTGGGGCGATTTTCACTCTGACTGAAATTGCCCCAAGGGGGCGGGGCTGCTGGTTAGAAAGTGACATTCAGGCTGCTGAATGTCACAGTGATATTCAGGCTGCTGATTGGACAATTATATTAAAACCTGCAAAATAAACTCTTTTTTTCTCTCTTTTTTTCGTGTGGCTTAGGGAGGGCGATTGCCCACTATGGGCCAGCCGCCCCTGGGCTACATGTAGTATTTCAACTTTAAAATATATAAAAAAATGTCCTATGATGACCATTTGAGTGTAATAGCTCTAAAGTTATGCCAAATATGTCAATGTATTGGATTGTAGAGATATTAACTGATTACATTTACCCCAATGGAGGTCTGGATTTGTGTGGCCACTAGAGGGAGTAGTGAGTCACTCTGTTAGTGTTCCATGTTAAGGAAAACTAACATCATGGGGGCTTTGACCAAAGCATCAGAAAGGGATGAGACTGAATGAGAACCACTAAGAAATAACTTGTAGAGTCACAGAAAGTGACATAAAAGTGGGGTAAAATCTAGAAGTGCTGGACACAACTCCAAATGATAAGAATGGAGTTAGATACTGAAATCCAAATGTTTCTTCTACTTGGGTGAGTTTGATTGTGAGACGCATGAAGGTATAAAATTATGATGTCATTTTATTATCTTTGCTAAGTTCACTGTTTGTTGATCGACTGACTTTAACACACATTGTACGCAAAAGAGCTAAGTTAACAGAGCTATAATGTAAACTATCAGCTGATGCAGCACATGAAAATTATAAGACACCAACTGTAAAAATATCAATGAATATTAGTTTTAAGACAAAAACTGGATACCCTATTACAGATGTGTATAAACTTTATTCAGTGAGTGATACAGTCTGTGGATACATAGTGTTGATTTGTTGGTAGTTAGTCCTAAGTGTGTTCTGGTACGTGACTTTCCCCTGTTGTTGAGACTTTGGAATAATACTACATACCACCCCTTAAATGCTGTGCCAGTGCTGGAGATAAGCTTCCTTTCACTGTTGTTCTAGAAAAGGGCTAAACGTTCTCTGGGTTGGTTTGGCTAGTTCTTGAAACAAATCCCACTCTCCTAAGGTGGTGTTGAGCACAGCATGCAGTGACAGTGTTATTTGCCAAAATGATATTGAGACAGAAGTTGTTTTGGTGAACCATGTGAGAGGCAGAGAGCACACTGTGGTATTAAAATGACTAAATCTCAACAAAAGATAATGCCACATAAAAAAGCTTTGTCAAAACTTGCCATTTTCAGTGTGTAGTTGCAGCTCAGAGGTTGTTGGTTCACATAGCGAGGGGGGCTTTCAAAATGATATCACACAGATAGTGGAAGGAAGAAGAATGCACAGATACATCCTGAGAGTCACACTGGCACATTACTACAGTGAATGCAATAATGTAATAGCAAATGTTTATGAAAGCAGAACCAACAGCATAGCAGCATATAACCTGATATGTCTATTGATTCTAAACAAGAGGATAGAGGGATGTGTGTGTATTGACTGCCTTAAAAGGGTTTTAATGAAAGTTTTGATGAAATGTAGTCATACACCTATCAAATCCACTCCAGTACTGCTGCTGATTCTGACCCCACACAAACCCCCACATCTACAGAAGAGCTTAAAAGAACATTTGCATTTGGGTGCATCAATGAAACTGGTTCCTAAAAACAGGACATGGGGGCTAAAAATTCAGACAATATGTAGACTAATGTTATGAAGGAAGTTTGGAAGCACTTTGGGTCTGTTTTACTATTTTATTTTATTTTTTTTACTGTTAATATTTACTGAGATAAAAAAGGAACTATTTTTCATATAAAACACATTTTTATATCATTTTTCTATTATTTTCATACAAAAATCCACATTTAACACGGTGAAAAGGACATGAAAATTATACGCTACTATTTTTTTGAATATCTTTTTAGTCTCTCACAGGTACATTTTGGGAATCAAAGTAAATATGCAAGGCAGAGTGTTTCACAACAATGACCGCTGTTGCAAAATCACTTGCGATTTATAAGTCTTTGAATGAGCAGGTTCCGCATGTAACACGAATGGACACAATGGGTTACACACAAAACTAGCAATGAGACTGTCAATTCGTGAAAAATCCACGTCTGGATAAGACAAAACCTCTAGGATCACAAATTTAACACAGTGTCTTTATTTATAGCGGTATATAAGACCATTTCAAGACATGTTTTCCAGATTAAATGCACATAGGTAGCTTTTCCTGTCCTGGTTTTGGTCCTATTTTTGGCCCCAATATTTTACTAAAAAGTCATTAATTTTGGGATGGCTCAGAGCAAGAGTATAATTTTTTTTTGCATTCATCTGAGGTCATCATTAGGTACATCCTGGGGGGAAATATGTTACATTTCTTTTTCATTATTGGGTCTAAAAAAGCTGGAAAAGTGCCAGGTACCAAAATGAACTCAGTCTCATAGAAGCACCCGTTTGGTAAGTGTTTGGTGGATTAGTTATGTTTGTACAGAAGCTCTGCAGATCACTGTCAAATATATAAAGCACTATTAACCTTTAAATACATTTGTACATCACTTGTTTAATGCTGTCATGATTCATTTGATAATGCCTTCTGTTTCTCCAGAAACATTCACACGTTATATAAAGAATGCATACTTGCTGGTACCTTTATGCATTACAGTCACTTTCCTGTCATATTTCTTTATAAGCTGTTAATTGTTGTGTGCAGAGACTAACATTAGATCTGACACTTTCATGGGATTTTCATAATGGCCTCTGACTTTGCTCTTTTTTCTGATAAGATCCACAGAAAACATGTCACTGAACAGTTTTATTGAGACTTGAGCTGTAATAAAACTGCACTTGAACAAAAAGCCAGAGGGGAATTATAAGGGCTGAGTGTCGGTCACAAATGTCTCATCCAGATACTGTGTTGTTTTTTCATCTCATTTTCATTTTTATATACTCAAACACGTTTTACAACATAAAAAAAAAAAAAAAAATTATTTTACTGCAACTTAAAATTCTATTTTAACACGATATCATTTGAAGGGTTATATGTAGTATTGATATTCCAAACTCTCAACAGCAGGAAGTCGTGTACCAGAACATTCTTAGAACGACCAAAACCAAAGGGGCCAATGCTACATATCCACAGACTGTATCGGTCACTGAATAAAGCAGTGGTTCCCAACCTTTTTTTGGTTTGTGACCCCGTTTTAACATCACAAAATTCTGGTGACCCCAGACATTCAAAACGGAGACATTTTTTGCTAAAATGAATTTGTTTTTGATCATGTCATAGTTTGCTACTATGTTGCAAATAAATGGTAATTTTATACGCCCTTTAGGCTATATAATGTACCATAGTCCATACTCCTTATAGTCCATATAGTCCGTCCATAATAATATAATATTATTATGGATGGAGGCAGAAAAGCCAGGTGCAGATAACTGCACAGTGAGAATTTTATTTTCCTTGGTCAGGATATGTACAGTCAGTCCAGCTTGTATTTACAAGGCTGACAATTAATACTGAACAAACAAGAACTCAAACTGTGAATTATGAAAGAGCTGCAGCATCTGAAACCGACCACAATCAACATTTGAAAGATAAACAGTACCACAGTGCTTCAGTTTCAGCCTCAGAGTTTGTCATGTCTTTTATGTATTGGGATTGCATCTCTCAACTCACCATATATTTTTAATAAGTATTTTTTTAAAAATTGTATCAATTACTAGAAATTTCAGGTGATCCCATTTGAATTCCAGGCAACCCCATGTGGGGTTGTGACCCTAAGCTTGAAAAGCACTGGTCTATACTATCTAAGCAATTTGAATTTCATCATAAAAGTACTCACATTTGTTATCTAGCCTCACACTCAATTAAGGTGTACCAGGATGACACCATTTGCAGCTGAGTAGGGTTTGGCAGTATGAAAAAAAAAAAACCCTAATTACAGTACATGTAATTTAATTCATGGTTTAGGTGTAACAGTACCTTTTTTTTTTTTTTTTAAAGATTCAATTAAAAATGGTTAAAAAAAAAAAACCTCATAAGTTCCGTTATCACACTTATTTTTATAATTTGTTCGATAAAAATAGAAATGACTGCCTCACTAAGGGATTGCTCCTGTAATGGAAATGATATGTCTACCGAGGGACACTTTCTATTGTCACACCGTATATATCATCATATCACTTAACTATAGTACAAACTCTTCACTTTGTCTTGGATGGTCAGAGCACTTCTCAGAATCAGGTGTCTCACTTGCTCCATATTCGTTTCCTGCCTTTATTTGTGCCATGTGGAGGAACGCAAAGTATCAAACATAACGTGCCCACACTTGAAAAGCCTTGGCCTTCAGTCCACGCCAAAGTTTTTGCGCATACGGGCGGATGGACAGATGATGAACTGATGACAATACCCTGCAGCGAGGGCCGAGGGTAAAAATGTGGCTATAAAGAGTGTGACTTGAAACACAATACAGATGATACTGCATAATATGAAAACATTTTTTTCATCATCTCGTGATACCATAGTAACCCACAGGCCCTGAGCTACACAACACAAAACTTTGTTACCAGTGACATTCAGAGCTGGTTCATCTACTTTAATAGTTTCGAAAGCAGATGTCTCTCACCAAAAACGAATTGACAATGCCACAAAAACTATCCAGGCTGTCAACACAGGGACATAAAGTACAAGCTAAAGTTGTATTTGTGGAAGTCTGTAAGACATGTGATTCAAGCACAGTTTCAGGTCACTAGTTTGTTAAAAGCTGAAAGGGGTTATATACAGTATATCACTGATATTCCAAATTCCCTACAGCACAGAAGACGTGTTCCAGAACATACTTACAACTACCAAAACTGCCAACAGATCAACAGTATGTATCCACAGACTGTATTACTCACTGAATAAAGTATAAAGTTCATTGTTTACACATATCTGTATTATGGTATCATCAAGTTTTCTTCTTCTAACAAGAATACAGTTATTTTGACAGTCAGTCAAAATAACACTGTATCTTATAACCTTCACATGCTGCACCATCTGACAGTTTACAGTATAGTTCTGTAAACTGTTAGATTAGCTGTTTTTGGACAGAAACAGCCACAGCAAAATCACCTCATGGCTAGCTATTTTGACAGTTCATCAGTGAAGATAGATCTGATTCATATTTCCCCAATCCAATACATCGGCATATTTGGCATAACTTCAGAGCTCTTTAGTCATGTAGACATGTAGGTCCTATAAAGGAGTGACATTTTGCTTTTTTAAATGGAATTATGCATTTTAAAACATTTCCCTGTGGTCTACATAAACTGTAAATGCTATGCTTGGGTCTGAATTCTTCATGAAATTAAACTCCAGAGGTCCATCTTCAACCTTATTTCTGAGTAATGACACCAGAAAGGTTGTTTTGAGCGCTGACCCTTTAAATGCACATGAGCCACTTCACACCCCGCCCCCTCCAGGTTGTTGACTGTGCTGCTCTGTCCTCTTCAACCAACAACTGAACATTTTAGATAATCGGTTTGAAGTTTGGATATATTTTCAGTATGGACTACAACCGCTGCTGCTGACAAACGATTATGTCGTACTCAGAGAAATGCTCATCGGACGTCTTGACCTTATATGTGCAAATGCTGTGATGTAACTAGTTATAGACGTAACAAATTAAAAAGGAATTAAAACAGGTTGTAAAAATCCACTCAATTTTTGCCAAAATGAATATAAAGATAGCTTTTTAGCACCTGGAGGGTTCAAATTCAAACTTTTTGAACTTCTAGGGTCCATATACACAAATAAAGGTACCAAAGACTAATAAAAGTGGGTTTAGCAAAATATGACCCTTTAAGGACAACAGTCATTCAGGACAATTCACCACAGGGTGATTAAAAAAAAATGAATTGTATCACATTTATAGAAATATATTTACATTATGTGACTTTGTTCTAATGGAATAGCCACATATGACATGACAAATGTTAAAGAGGGGATACAACATCACTTTTAGACTGAAAAAAAATTATGTATGAAAATCTGCAAGTCACAAGAAAATAGTGAATATTTTAATGTAGGTAATGTTATATACTGCATATTTAAATAGCTCTTCTTATATGGAACACTGGACATGGGTCTCCTGTTGCTCACTGTGACTCTTCCTACCGGAGGAGCTGGCCCTGGTTTTCATGTTTCCTGGGAAAACCTGATAATTAAGACATTCCTTCCTGATGTTCATTTAATGTAAGTGACAGAGGGGAGGCACAAAGATCCTTGTTGCATGTACCCATTAACCAAAGCTAAAATAAATCTCTCTCAGTATGAACCAAAGATAGTCTTTTAAATAGAAAATTCCTTTTTTGGTATTTCCCTGGGTAGGGTCTTCATGCAGAGCTGCAAGGGAAGGGAAATAACACAAAGAGAAAATTTTGTACCAAAAAGACTTGAAAGATCTGCTCTTGATTTGATTAACTCAGATTCCTGGTGCCTCAAATTAACTTCTGATAAACTTTGAAATGTGTCCTTTTACAGAGAGAGGATTGATTTTCATTCCACTTCAGCTCCTCTTCCCTGTATGAATACATATAGTGACCAAAAAAACTGCTGCTGCTGCTTGTGTTTTTTGGTTGTAGGATAAGACTTAATTCAACATTAAATTAATGTTTAACATGTTAAATTTTAATTCTTCTGAAAAGTTCATTTGCAATTCACTTTGCTTACAAAAAGAACTGAAAATTAAACTCCAAAATGAAACTTCTGAAAAGTTTATGTAAGAATGCTGCATGTTTGAAGCTGAGTACAGATGTCTTTTTAAATAGAACAGCATGAACACTTAAGCTTGATTTATGATCTATGGTCGCTGTTTTTTCTGTGCAAGAAAGTGACATTTTCAGATCACTGTTAAAATGATTGTAAAGCACTATGTGTAAATTGTGCACCTGTGTGACATTAGTCTACAGATTGCTGAGCGCAGGCGACACTGATGAGACTGACAGGAAACATTCAATCGGTTGCACTACATCACTTATCCTTACGAGCCACTGTGTTGCTATGTAATATCCCTTAGCACTTTTAAATTTGCTTCAATTTTGACATTCTTCTCATCTAATGAACATTCTCCTGCTGTTATGATAGTGTGAGGGGTTTAATTCTATTGAATGCATATATAAATATATGTATTTATATATATATTTATCATTCAGTGCTTGTTACCCAATAACAAGAACTCCAGGGATGACTATTTTATTCATGCTGCTAAAGTGAAACTGAAAACTCAATTAAAGGCTTATGCTGGAGATGTTCTGCATATTTAAAGCCAAACCACAGCTCCATACCATGATACTGAATAGCTTTTTTTTTTCTTCTTCTGCAAAACACCGCCATCCATCCATCCACATGTCTAACACTCTGTCCACTCCACCAGCTTTCTCCAAACCCATTTCCCTCATTGCCTCCACAGGGCCGTGTGTGATTGATGGGCCTAGGGACACCCTCATGCTGCTGTGTACCTAATCGCAAAGTATAGACTCGCCGTAACGCTCCATTAAGGGCCTGCAGCAGCATGGTGTAATGGTTAGGGAAATGGGCCACGCAAGGGAAGGTCACCAGTTCAAATTCCCACGGGCTTCACCGCTGCCTTGTCTTTGCGACATGTCCAATTGGGAAAATGAATTGTGACAGTTTTCTGGGAAATGCATGAGCACAAATGCCAAAAATGCTCCTCCGTGAACAAACATTGTTATAAGTGTTAAAGCAAATGTGACCCTCCGCCTCACCAAGACAGAGGCAAAGCAAAAGTTAAACCTGCCATTGACACAATCTGGTAATGAGCTTGTCAGTCATCACAGTTGTATCTGTTTACTTCCAGGATGAGAAACTGTAGGAGGTTAAGAGTGTCACTGACAGGGTTTGTGCGCTTGAATAATTACGCTCTCTGTACAGCAACGCCGTGACCGTCAGACAAATACGAGCACAAGGTGGGATTCTAGCTTCCTGTCAAGAGGATGAGCTCCAGAGATAGGCATATAACCACGCAAGTCACTTTAGGGGCAACAAATTGGATTGCTTGTTGGTCCAGTGACTGATGAGTTAATTAAAATAGAAGGGTATGGAGAAAGAAGTCAGACACTGCTCCATTTATTTATCCTGTATTGACTATATCTCCTTTCACTTCAGTGGCTTGAGTAATCGCCGCCCTTCTGCTCAAGAAAACATCTAAGAGGGAGGAAATAGACATTGTCAAATTTCTAATTCAGGTCACAAGGATCACAAGGACAGGTGATAATATATATGATGGATTTAGAAGAATTTAAATAAGCTGATAATACGGGGAACAATTATGACTTCTGGGAGATAATGCTGCGTATCTCAAAGCAAACATGATCAAATGACAACAATGAATAACACAGTGGGAAATTAAATTAAGCATTACCCCCCCCCCCTCAAATCGCTCTAACTTTGAGAAATTCCCTCGAAGTCAGCAGAAAAATAACCATTCCAGTGAGATATACTGAAAAATTTCGTGTCCACAGCCTTCCGACTGCTCAAATGAAACTTCAAACCACCGGGACCACATTAAATACAATTAATGAAGCCAAGTTGGGATCAGCCTTGTTTTACACAGCCCAATATCCTGACAATACAGGTCATTATTAGTGGTAATTAGCTAATTTTGAGTGCAGGAGCCTGGAACAATTAAAGCAAATAGCTGTCTTTGCCAGGGATGGAGTGTGAGAGCCTTAATCAGCTGCTTTGGCTTCATGCTCGCTACGAGGAAAGTAATTTGAGCCCAGTCTAGTGACAGGTGCTGCAGGGGAGAGTGAGGGAGGTTAAGAACACCGCGAAATGTGACGAGGCCGCACGGCGAGCGTGCCGAGACAGATTAGGGCTTAGTCTAGGAGTGGGATGTGTGTAGTGGGTGTTGTGCAGCAGAACCAGGTGGTGCCTGAGGAGGGTACGACATGTCTGTATGGTTTGTTTTTTTTTGTGTACTAGCCGTGGCTTATGCGCTGCTTGGCAAGAGGAACACAGTGAACTCAAAGTGAGAACAACAAGACGCTGTTTAACGGAGGGCGTATTTGCATGAGAATCACCACATCTGCTTTGTTCTGACTGTTTCAGAAAGTGACAGCTATGCAAAAGCTACATGACATGTTAGTCTGACTAATATCATCTTGTTTGTGTGAGGATTTGTGTTACCCTTTTGATGTCCTTTGTCTTCAACACAAGCTCTGTTTCTGTTTTTATCCCTCTTTCTCATTATCTCTTTTTCTCCATTACATCCATTCATTTACATATTTGACAAGTAAATCTAGATAATGTAATGAGGGAGTCAGGTGTTGCTGATTTGTTATCAGGCTGCCAGTGTCAGTCAGCTGTGAAAAACTCAGCTTCAGTAATGAATTATTCTTTATACTGAACTACTCTAATTGACCTCCGGTTCAAACATCCCATTTGAACCGATTTTGAAGCATTAGAGCTAGACAAATCGTTTTTGTCGAGCAATATTCGTTTTTCATTTGGAGGTAAATATTGACTAAGCATAAAAGCTACAACTTCAGTGGTGCAGAGCTTTAAAACACTGCATTCCAGTAAAAGGAGCGGAGATTAGGTTTGCAGGACTGTCTGAATCACCCTGTACTAAAAAAAGAGGCCCTAGGTAATGATTACCACTCTTAAAATGCTTGACATACAGTATTATAGAGAAATCTGAGCTAAAATGTACTTAAATGTGATCTTATTGTAATATGAACAGTTTTTTTTTTTTTTGGTTTTTATGATGTTATTCACACTATTGGAGCTTTTGAATAGTTGTTTTTTTTCTGCCTGAAATTAACACCTAAGAAGCCAGGGCAACTTGAGATGAATAAAGTAACATAATAATATCTCATGTATCCCCTGTATCTAGTAGTGTGATTTATTCTACTGCTTGAGGACAAAAAAGACAAACTACAGCAGTTTTTCTATGAAAATTAATCTAATCACCAAATAAAAACTAATAAGACCATGTCAACTTTTCTCAGTGTTGATGGAAGGTTTTAGAAATCTCGTGTGTCTGGTTCAAATGCTGGTGTTTTGACATAATTCAGGTTTACTTTACTTTTGATCCACTGATCATTCACAAATAAACTGTAAACTAAACTTATATTACGTTTAAACATCAAATGACAGTAAACTGAATGTGAAACTGTAAATACAAGCTTTACCTGATAATAAATTTGCATTTGGGGGATTTCTAAGGACACCGCACAAGCATCATATGTTCATGTAGATATCTTATCTGAATCCTCCTGCCAACTTTAAGATTTAATTTAGTCCATGATAAGCAGCTTCTCTTGGTCATCCTTTACTTGATTATTCCTTTTTATGTGAGTTCAGCAGACTCTACACAGTCTGGTAAACAAGTTCACTATGTTTCCTCACAAAAAACACAGCTAAAATCAACTGATTTTGAAACACTTTCAGCCACATAAAGTGCATCTACTTCTCCATGGTTCTTGAAAAGAGAAAACATATTGTGTTAAATACATCTGGAATTTTTTCCCCAAAAATGTAAAGTATAAAAACCTGACAAAAAACCCCAAAAACAGCTGGTTGTGATGACATTTTGCACCTCTCTGATCATTAAAAATCTGTATTTTGCAGGAAATGGGGATTTTATGCATATTTCCTCAGTAATGTGCTCTTGAAATAAGGGTTTCTGTGCTTCTGCTTCTAGCTCAGAGGAAATTGAATCAGTTATATTAATCTAATTTCAGCAGCTTTCGTGGCTGACAGAGAAGGATATTATTTCAGTCTCGAGCAGTCTGCGTATTTCATTCCTCAACATGGTGTAATGAAGTTAAAATCACAGAATGTGGCTGTGCCATTTCCAGTTCAACATGTTTGGACTGCTTGGGGAACTCGGTCACTCTACAGACATGTGAGACACATTTTAGTCTACACACACATTATAGAAGCACTGATAGACAACAGAGATGTACGTGAGTAGCTTTCATTGAAGGACCACACATGCAATTTTGCAGTTTATACAAAATATGAAAATAGGTAATAACATGCAACACAACTTACTAGAGTCTATTCTGAAGTCCTATAATTGCTTTCTTTGACAAAATAGTCAAATTTCCCACAGTGTTTAATTTATAACATGAAAAAAGAGAGACGGATTTTTGGAGCCATTTGGAACTAAATGCTGCAAATGTTGTTCTTGATAAAATACTGTCTTATTCAAGTTCAGCCAACTAATTAACATGAATGACAATTAATTGACTCCAGGTCATTTTTCTACATCCTCTACAGTAAAACAATGAAACACAAACAAGTAACAAAACTTTATTTGTTCAGAGTCCCACTTACCCATGGTGCAGTTGGTGGTGAAGTGGGGCTCGATGGTGGCTGTGTCATCCTGTGGGATTCTCTGATCATAACTGCCTGAGATCCGAAAAGGTGATCCTCCGTGGGTCCCTAGGGTGAGGTGAACCACCGCCCAGCTGCCAAGGAGAGAAAGCAGGAGTAGGGTCAGTGTGAGCAGCAGACACCACGGCTGGCAGAAAAACCCACAGCCCTTGCTGGGGTTGGTGGTCGGGGGGGCTCGGGCCTGCTGCACCTGAGACCCTAAAGTCTCAGAGGAGGGACTGTCCAGGGCTTCAGCGGAAGAAGACACTGCAGCTTCCTCACTTCCCTCCATTTTGGGATGCTCCCATTCTTCCTTTGTCTGATGCTGCATGACCCACCCTTTGAGCCCACCCCTGACTCTGTGTCTCTTGTTGCTTTGTGATGGCCAGGTGTGAGATAATGCCTCACTTGAGCTCTAACTGATGGTTGTGCGTCTAGATTTGTTAGTCACTATTCAGAGCAGGTGTGAGGTCCAGAGAGAGCAGCACTCAGAACACGCTGTTGTGTAGAGATGAGCTGTGGTCCTGTGGTGAATGCTGTCCTCCCTCAACCACCGGCTGGCTTTGTGTAGTTCAACTGGCCCTAATTTTATTAAGCAAATTGTGCTGATTTCTCTTTGGCTCCCAGCTCATCAACAATCTCTCTCCCTCCCGCCTTCGGTCTCCCCTCCCTCCTGTTATTTTGCCCACCCCTTCCTTTTATTTACAAGTCATGACACCACATTCATACCTACTCCCATACCGCTGCGCATTTGCATCAGTTTCTACGAGCAGTGTTCGGTTCGCAGAGACATTTCACAGCTGAGAAATGAGACAGAAGTGATTTTGACAGTTTGATGTTACATTAAATCATGCTCACAGTTTGTTAATAAAAGCCCAGATTGTCATGAACTGAAAACAGAAGCCTATATAATGTTAAATGTATTTAACTGTAAATGAAAAACACATTTATGCAGCAAAACATTTAGGTGTCAACACAACTGATTCACTCATTAGCATTCAGAAACCAGGCTTTGTTATGTTCCGGCGGATGGTTTTATTCAATCTGCAATTCTTTTGTTTTTATGGGGTTTGTTTTTAGCCCTGTAATGTGAATTTAAATTCACTGTATTTTCAAGTAAAATCAGTGACATTAAACAGAGGTGCGTTAGTCTTATTCTTTGGTAACAATTTCCAAAAGAAATACATGCATTTTAAACAACTCTGAAAATACAAATGGCAATGTTCAGTATTTGACATGGTGTACCATATTTTTGTCAGTATTTCACATTAATGTTTAAAATCCAGGCCTAATTACACCATAAGAATAAGGAGATAATAGGGCCAATATTTTCAATGCTGTTATCTGATAAGAAAAAAAAAAAAGCACATCCTCTGAATAAGCAGAGGGAAGTAATTTCTGTGGCAATACATTCATGGCACAGGGAATGGAGGCTTTCCTTACAAAATGAGACATCCATTATTTTCTTGCAATTGAAATGAGATACATAATGAATAACAATCAACCGATTACAATAATTACAGTAACCTTTAAATATATTGCATTTGCCACAGGCTTTAAAGATGATGCGTAGGCTTTAGTTTTTGATTACAAAAAGTGTGCTGGGAAATGGGAAACTGTCTGTAACCATGTTTATTTTAGGGTTTATTTTGTATTTTGTTTGAGTAGAATTGTGCAAACATAAATGTGCACATGCACACACAACCACACACACAGACCCCCACTATACAAACAGGCTGTGAGCTTTTCTGATTTCCCCAACGTCTGTCTCTGACTCAACAGGCTTTGCATTACTACCTTTGCCAGCTTACCTGCTTATAGTTTTTTTTCCCCTTTTTTTTTGTGTGTGTTTCTTTCACTGCTTTCATTGCTCACACCTCACTAAACCCTCCTTGCTGCCTCTCCTTCCCTATCTCTCCCCATCCAGCCTCTGCTCCGGGCGGAGGGAAGGTGTTGACCAGATGGGAAGTGATGTTATAGCACCACACTGTTAGAGAACAGCTTTGCGGTGTGGGACCTGCTCTCTGCCATATCCCATAATAGAAAGGAAATGAAGCCCTAGATAAGGGCTGCTGCTGTCTCCTTGATAACCTTGAAATGATTTGCACACTAAGTAATATACATGTGGTGCGACTGAACAAGCCACTGGGTTCGGCTAAGGGCCAAATTTAAGAAATTCTGAATGAGTACTTAGCATGATGATGGGCTGCTGGGATTGTAAATGTCCAGGAATGCATGCCTCCTTTTAGGATAACTGCAAAAATACATTAGGCTCTGCAACACAACAAGTACAATCTCGTGGTAAAAATTACAGAAGCAGTCATGAAAACCTGTTGTATATCTGAATACAATAGAAGCAATTTTATAAACAAAGAGGTGTGTGCTTTTCATTCAATATGCTCAATGTACTAATGATTAACAAAGTGAAATGAAAAAGTGACCAATGGAGACCTGTCGTCTGTCTATTCACTGCTGAATCATTTACTAGTTTCTCGGACTACTGAATTATTTCGATGTCTTATCACGCAACGTCTGCGCTGGTGCTCACAGGACTGATTAACTGAGCAGCAGATCAGAGCAGAGCTGCCACAGCACATCACTCAAACATTTAAAGCTAATTAGTAGTATACCATGCAAGGCACAGCGGTCCAAAATATAAATAAATAAAATGAAAATGAGTGATAAAGACACCTCATGCGGGAATTAAATAGAACTGAGTACGGTTCTTACAGCCTGTTGGTTATATCAGACCACCTGACCTTTGTTTAGACTGTTACTTGGTGAGAGCGTCTCCCCGGATGATGGAAATGTTGTTTTTAGCCAGAGAAAAACAAAACAGCTCAGGCCAACTAATCTTTGCTGCCAACTGACAATTCTCGTTTCATAATTCTATTCATTTATGCTTCCCTTAGTGCACTGTTCTGGCTAATGTAGCTCTTTTAATTTCCATCCTGTGTGTGTGTGTGTGTGTGTGTGTGTGTGTGTGTGTGAGAGTGTGTTTGTCGGTGACGATGTAGGATGTTTATGTCCTAACCACATTAAGCCTTATTTGTCTCGTGGGTTCTGGTTTGCATTAGCTGTGAGTTTCATCCATCAGAATAAACAATACATGAAGAAATGTGCTGCGTATTCCTTTCAAATTGGTTACTGTTTTCCTAATGCTGTGAGGACTCATCGGATACGCTGTTGGAGTCAAGTGAGTACATGCAGGAACACTGATTGTACTTTAATCCTACATTGAAGCCATTTTTCTGTCCTTTATTTTTCAGGATTTCCTTCTTCTAAATTAGCTCAAGATGAGACTGTATACTGACAGAATTAAGGTTTGATTTCTGCATGAACTGTTAAATTTGTCATACAAGTGAATTATTTATTCTTTCCGGTGGCTTTGCATACAAAAATAAAATAAAAAGCATTTTCCTAGAAAAAAAAAAAAGCTTAAACAGATAGTCACTGATGAAGTTACAGAGGGGAAATTGAGTTAGATGATGCTAAATATGAAGATAAAAAAAACCCAAAACAAAACAGACAGATTCTTGTGTTTACAATGCCCAGATCAAGTGTCTTAAATTGAACAATGTAATGTCATTAACATAATGATTCCTGTGCAGGTCTATTTTCCTCTGCATTTACGCTGAATTACATTATAATTCATCAAAAATTCAGGTAACCCATACAATGTTATGGGATAATTCTTTATAAAAAAAAAAAAGATAGATAAATTTGCTGTATTTCTACCTGTCAATTAAAAGTGACCTAAATTATCTACTAATGTTTAGAATAAATAACTCTAAAGTTATGTTTAAGATCCCAATGTATTGGATTGTTGAGACATGAACTGAACATATCCACTGTCTGATGGATTTATGTGATCCCTAGAGGGTGTAGTGAGTCACTCTGCCCGTCTCTCATGATGAGGAAAACTATTGCTATAATAACTTTGATGAAAAGCATCAGAAAGTGACCAGATGGGATGAGAACCGCAAAGAAACAACTTTTAGAGTCAAAGAAAGTAACAAAGTGATAAAAGCTAGAAGCATTAGAAGAAGCTAGAAGAGTTACTTCTACATGGATAAGTTTGATTATGAGGCTTATGAAGATATAAAGTTATTATGTGATGTTATTACCATTGCTAAATTTGTCCACTTTTGATCCCCAGTTCAGACTAAACTGTTACACTTCTGACCTTGTTTGTTTGATTCCAAATAGATCTTTAGCGCAGCTACTGACAATACAAACCAAACAGAAAATGGAAGTGATTAGTTGTTTTACTGTGGCTGCTTTCTGTCTAAAACCAGAGAGCTAACCGAGCTATAATGTAAACTATCAGCTGACATGTAGACATTATAAGACACAGTGTCATTTTAATCAACTGTTAGAATAACTAGCTATGAGTTTTACCTTGAAAGGGGTTCTACGTAAACTGTAAATGCTCTGCTTGGGTCTGAATTCTTTCTTAATTAAACTCCACAGGTCCATCTTCAACTCTATTTCTGAGCAATGACACCAGAAAGGTCATTTTGAGCGTTGGCCCTTTAAATGCAAATGAGCCACTACATGCCCCACCCCCTCCAGGTTGTTGGCTGTGCTGCTCTGTCCTGTTCAGCCACTTGTGTTCGTTAATACAACTAACAACTGAACATTTTAGGTAATTGGCTCGAAGTTTGGACATATTTTCAGAATGGACTACAACTGCTGCTGCTGGCAAACAATTATGTTGTACTCGGAGAAATGTTTGTTGGAAGTCTTGACCTTATATGCGCAAATGTCGTTATACCAGCTAGTTATAGACGAAACAAATTAAGCAGGAATTAAAACAGATTGTAGAAATTCACTCGATTTTTTCCGGAATGAATATAAAGATAGCTTTGCAGCACCTGGAGGGTTCATATTCAAACTTTTTGAAATATTATGGTCCAAATACACAAATAAATGTACCAAAGACTAATAAAAGTGGGTTTAGCAAAATATGACCCCTTTGAAGACAACCTGATGGTACCATATCACAGATGTGTGTAAACAATGAGCTTTGTATTTCATTCAGTAAGTAATACAGCCTGTGGTTATATGTGACTTTGCCCATCTGTTCAGTGTTTGGAATATCAATACTTCATAGTTTTTGTTTTATTTTGTCATGTACCATAAACAAATACTCCCTAAAGACAGTTGTGAATAGTGCTCTACTGTAATACCCTGTTTTGTTGTCATCCACCACAACCTGGTGATGCTATGACACCTAAAACCTAACCTAAAATGTGTATGGTGTGGAAAAAATACATTGTAGGTATTGTCAAAGCCATTTAACTTACATCCTCAAGCCCAAGTGTATGAAACGGAAAAACTTTTCAATCATGCCCAAAGTCCAAGGACCCTGTTGAATGCATCTGCAATAAAACTAAAGAAAGAGGTGGTTAGAAATGGAACCTGCTTTACATGGTAATGGAATTTTTTACCCCCTTAGAGACATTGCCATTGGTTTCCGCTGGCTTTTAAATTGAACTGAGCTTTTTTTTTTCTTTCCGAGAAGAAACATGAAATTGATTGAAAATGATGCGGTGTACGACGATGCACACAGGGAGGAGGTAGGGGTTAAGGAGTTAGGAGGTGAGTTGGAGTTTTGGCGTGATTGTTGCTGGATTGGGATCTCTACTTAAGCCACATTGATTCTGACTGGCAAATGGCATAGTGCACAACAGGCACAAACCAATACGTCAAGAGAAGTGCAGATTAGATTGAACGGCCCGACATGGCCCGGCTGAATGAATGCCACTTCCCCAAACTAAACAGGTCACATTTGTATGCTATCTGTTGAGAGCCAGATCTGTTACGCTGCTACAACGATAGCTTAGATGAAGTATGCAACAGATGCAGGACCGCTTTTGTCAACATTCAGGGCTGTTCAGCCAAAGTGGATTTAATAAGCCTTTCTCTTACACTGGCCCACACTGTTCTTCCACATACATATAAGAAAAACATTCATTTAACTTTATATGGTATTAAAAATTGCATACTTTGTTCCTTCAACCCAGACTCTATGCCTCACAGACATCAAGGAACAGAAATCTTTTATTATGGCAGTTGTGACACTGCAATAGCAAGAGCGGTTTCGTCAACAGTAATCATGAAGCTTTTACCTGACGTTGCAGCCTAAAACTCAAAGCAAGCATTAGCCATTGTATATTCAGATGACTCACACCTGAATAGAGCCATCATGCATTTCTGTGCTAAGCAAATTATTCTGTGACTGAAAAATGAACAAACTGCCAAAAGCAAATTATGCAGGATGAAAGCAAACCAAGCCATATAAACAAACTGAGATAAAAAAAAAAAAAAGGATGCAAGTGATACCACCAGGGATTCATGAAGGTGTGGCAATTTGATAAGCTCAAAGAAACATGAAATATCAAAGTAGTTGCAGACCTCATATGTACTGACTACTGATCATGGACTAGTGTCTCTCTTCTCATTAAGGTGACAAGATCTTAAAGGACTTATATGTAGTATTTCTACTATAAAGATTCAAATATGACTTAAAATTATCATTAGGGTGTTGAGAATAAAGAGTCCTGAAGGTATGCCAAAGATGATTTATGTGACCACTAGAGGGAGTAGTGATGAAAAAAATAACACCACTTTGATCAAAGAGTCAGAAAGTGACCAGACGGGATGGGGGTCATTTTTTGTGGTTTTACTGTGGCTTCCTTCCCCAAAACAGAACTAAGCTAACAGAGCTACAATGAGCCTATTTACATGACCATCCAATAACTGGGAGTAATCAGATAATTGTAATAATCAGATCTGATGCGTTTACATGCACTTAAGAAATGAAGAAATGCAATAATCAAAAACCCTGGTTTAGACGCTCCAGCCCATTATAGGAATTCTTTCGGGTACTATGTAAATAGAGGTGGTAGAATCAAACTTCCTGTTATTGTCTTCCACTCACGTTTGACTCCGTCATTTCCACTTCCTATGATTTTTACCAGGACGTATTGTGATCACTTTGCTTCGTGTGTTTGCGTGCATGCATGTTTGCTTGTTAGAAAGATAACTCAAAAAGTTATGGACAAATTTTCATGAAATTTTCAGGAAATGTGGACACTGGCACAAGGAAGAAATGATTAAATTTTGGTGGTGATTGGGGGGGGGGGGGGGGGGGGGGGCAGATCTGTCTTGGCGGAGGTCTGCGCTCTCCGTGCTTTTCTTGTTAAAATTGTGTTTACACATGCACATGAAAATGACCAATATAAATCAGACTAACCTGTATATATGCAGGAAGACATCGGACTATTAAGAAGACATTCAGGTGTGTTAATCTGATTTCTGCTATTCTGTGACAATGGCATATTAGATTACACTGTTTACATGACCCTTTTAATAATCTGATAACTGAATCGGATGATGATCGAAGCATTGACGTGCATGTTAATGAGCTCAGTGTAAACTATCAGATGATGCAGCATGTGAAGTTTAGAAGACAGCAGTCTCATTTTGACCAACTGTTAAAATAACCAGGTGGGAGTTTTAGATTGAAGAAAAACAACGATACCATGATGATATCATGATACAGATGAGTGTAAGCAATGATATTCAGACTTAATTGATTGATACATTCTTTGGATATATAATGTTGATTTGTTGGCAGTCCTTACTGTGTTCTTGTTCATGACTTTCCCCCTGCTGTTGAGTTTAGAATATCAATAATACATCCATCTAAGATGTGTTTCATGCCAAGTAAAAGGTTCTACAGAATCACGAAGATTGTTAACCAGTGCTTCAATTGGTGAAAGTTTTATATCAACTGAATAAAACTCTGCTACGAATGAACAGAGGTCAAACTGAGCAGAGGACATTGGTTGGACTTAAGGGCTCATGCTGGAAGCTGTGAAAGACTTTACAAGAGAAATTAAGAAAGTAGCAGAACAATATCTGCCAAGTTTGATGGAAATAGATGACTGTGATGCCTGCATATTAGATTAACAAGATAGCAATGCACTAAAAGAATGACAGCAGAAATATAAAAGCCCCATTTCCATTATGTAAGTTTCCTTCTTCAGCACTACAGTTTTTAATAATAGTTGTTGCTAATGCTTCTAAATGAACAATCTAAAAATCACGGCTTCAGAAAGTTATGTAATGAAATGAGTTTTTTTGGCATCGACTGGATCAAATAAATGCAGTTGGTTGGGGAGAGAGGAAGCAAGAACAATCACTGTGAATTCAAAGGAATATAAGAATGAATAATAATGAATTGGGAAACATCTGTAGGACCAGTGAACAGGAGCAGAACTGCACTGTTTTTTGTTGGGGATTTTTTTCCGGTGAATGTAAGTCACTTATCACCAACTTTAGAGATGAGTCCAATATATCTGAGGTTTAGGAAAATAAAGCCTGCAGTAAATTCTGCCACTAAGACAGAATATCCAGGGGCCATCTCACCATCTGGAGGAGAAGGAATTTTAATAATCAATGTGTGGGATGGAAGACTGATGCAAAAAAAATTAATAAATATGATAAATAACTGACAAACAACAGATATCACATCCTATTTGACTCTGTTTTACATCAGCAGCTGCCTATATTCTAGTAACTGTGCAGATTTAATATAGAAATAAATTCATGGTATTTCTACAAATGTATTCTCCTCATGGTTTCATTAGTTTTGTACATTTTATGTTCTGACACTGACCTCAGAGACTGATCACCTTCTGCAAACCTGATAAAGAATGTCACATCATTAACAGTTCATTCACAAAGAAATGCTCAAACACACAGTCTTCACTTGGATTTTACCCAGAAAATACTTCTGAACCTTCTGCTGAATTTTTACTGCAGTGATTAATATGTTTGAGCTGCAACAAGTTCCTTAGCTCTAACTGATGCAGTGAGCAACTTCTCACATATTAACAACCACCAGTTTGTTATAAAGCATAAAGATTGGACTTTGTTTCAATGGAAAAGGTCATGTGGTCTGATGAATCCAGACTGACCCTGTTCCAGAGTGATGGTTCATCAGGGTGAGAGGTGGCTGAAGTGACTACCCATCATGTCTAATCCCTACAGTATACGCCTGCTGGATCTAGTTCTAGGTTCAGTAATGTTATGTGGCCATAAAATGAGGTCAGCTGACCACCTGAACATACTGAATGACCAGGTCTAAACATTGGTGGATTTCTTTCTTCTCTGATGGCAGACATATTCAAAGATGACAACACAGGGATTGATCAGGATCAAATAGTTAAAGAGTAGTTCAGGGAGACATCACTTTAACAAATGGACTGACCTCCGCACAGTCCAGACCTGAACCATATAGTTGTTAATTAACTAGTTATTTATTGCTATCTATTTTAATGTGATAGCTAATGAAGGAAATTCGTTTGGTTAGAATCTGACACTGAAAGTAAGGAAGGGGCAGGACAAGATAAGCCTTTGCTTCTTTCTGTCCCTTCTCAAACTGTGTTTTATGAGTTGATACATATGTACATTTATGTTAAATTTATTATATTTTGTTACTTTTTCTGTGATTAATGACAGTGGGTTCATATATAATTGATTTCTTGCTTTTATTGTTTTTTTTTTAGTTCTTTTTTTTTACTTAAAAGTTTGAGACAAATAAACTAAACTAATTTAAATGTTATTACATTTACTATAATATTGTCTAAGCACTGGACAGCATAAATAATGCCACAGCAATTATTTTTTGTACTTAGTAGTAGAGGCCCAGATATGTAAAATATATAGTTACACAGGTTCATACAAAAGTAATAGCATTTTTTCCCCATTTTTACGTGCAAGGAAACTTAGACTGACTGAAATCTGAAAGTAAGGATTTTCCTAAACTAAACCTATGATTTAGTCCTAACCTGACTAAAACCACTAAATAAATGGCCAGCAACATTTTAATGTATCAGTCAAACTATCAGTTAAATAAGCAAGCTATTATAGTCACATATAACATATAAATAACAGTAAGTAAAGATGACATCTCAACTTGGAGGGTCATACAACACAAAGACCTTTTCATCAATTTTCCATGTTTTTTTTTTTCTTGTCTGCTGCAGTTAGAAAGAAAGATAGCATTAGGGTTAGGTTTCATGTAACCCCTGTTCACTATGGGATCTGCAGTCTCAGCGTTATTCTCCATAGTCTCCGTGTCATTAACTTGCCAGCTGTCGAAGCAAATCCCTTTACCTCCTAACCCCAAAAGTGATTGACACAGCTTCACTCATCATCTGAGATAAGAACACCTTTTTCTTGGTTTATGCAAAGTGGGTGTTCCGCTTATTATGTTATCAGAGAACAGGGGTTACAGGATAACTAACCTTACACTCTCTGAAGAAGTCATTTCAGTGTCTCACAGTGGTGCTATACTGACTTCAACACTGTACGATAAGCTTATCTCAGCAGCCGGCTGCCAAGGCAGGAGGTTCAATTTCTTCCAAAGAGTCTATATGCAGGACAGAGAACCAAGAGAGTGCTCTGACGTCCACTTTATAAAACTTTATAAATGGACCAAGGTGAAGCCCAGTTCACGCATCTTTTATAGCCACACCCCCAAAACTAAAACCAGTCCAACTCTGCGCACGCCTACTGGAGACTGCATCCATTTCTACAACACACTCATGAGTTATGGCATGGTGATAATCACACAGAACTGAAAAGGCAGAACTGAGAACATGTTTATAAGTATAAAAGTTGGTGGGGAAAAGGCTACCTGATGTGTGAACATGCTATAGGCTGAGATGTAAACACATGTATGTGCTAAAACTGTGATCTGCTATTACTTCTGCTGGTGTTGTAGTGATTTCTACCTCAGACTCCAGTGTGAACTAAAGTACTAATAGCACATTGTCAAAAGAGTTCACTACATTTAAAGGTTGTGCATTCCAGACCCCACTTTAAAGTAAACAACAAAACATATGTACAGTATATGGAAAAAAAGTATCGGGACACACTGAATCCAGGTGGTTCATTGTTAACATTAGGCTGAGAAAGAAAAGATCATCATTTTATTCTGTAACAAATATCACTGCAGAACCATTTTTAGGTCTTAATCAAGGAACATTTTGTTTACACTATCCTCTAAAGTACTTCAGTGTTTGTTTACACTCAGTTTTCCTTGTCACTATATTTGCTTTAAATGTTCTACTTCTGCATTTCTGAGATATTTATCATGTTCTGACCATAAATAATCACTTTCAACCACAAGTGATTGCCTGGTTTCTAGAACTTTAACTCTGAAAGAAAAATCAGCCTTTAAACTGAACACAAATATTGATTTGACATTTACCATGAATATTATTGACAACAACTGACATGAAGATTTTAATCAAGGCAATAAATCAACCTAGCAGGAATGGGAAGTCCTATAAACTGATGGTGCCATTGTGTCCAAATATTTCTGTCTGTATAGTGTATATGCTAGTACTATGAAGTAGTTATTGTTCTGGTCCCATTCTGTGTCGCTATATACTATATTACAGCTGCTTTAATATGTATGTTTGTTGTACATGTATGAAAACATTCAAGTGTCACCATCCAGTTAAGAGCTATTACCAGTCTCAATCTAGAGCAAAGTATTGCATTCTAATCTGTTATTTAAAAAATATATAAGGATATGAGGAGGTAGACTACATCAAAAAACGAATTAAGTGCTAGTCAGTGACACAGATGTAATGATTAGATATCACAAAGTACATAAAAATGTATTGAATAAATTTGAGCAGGACTCAGTCTGTCACACACTGGCCGGTGTGTTACAGAATTACAGGACTGGCCTCAGGGGTGAAGTGCAGAGCTGTACTAAAGAATGAAATCTGTGCCTTAGGTATCTATAGTAAGACTCCCATAAACTTCATGCATAAAACATAAATTTAATTTATATACTTGTATCTACACTGTTTGCAAACTCGATCACTGTAACATGAGGCATGGAGTGTGTCACACCAACGGTGGTAATTTAGGGTAATGGCAAGTACAGAAAGCTAATTGGCTACTAGTGACAGACCAGAGGTAAATGTGTCAACCAAATAGACACTTTAACTTCAGCTGAAAGCAGCAGCGTTGTTGGCTCATCATTTTCATCTTCTGTAGATGCAGATGAGTGATTCACACAGTGCACAGCAGCGGGAGCATCTCCACATATCACCAGTTCACAAACAAGCAACAATGCAAGCGTCAAACCAAACCTCAGTACACAGATAATACATATGAAATAAACCTGCCGCCCCTACAATCATCACGTATGATAGAGAAGTACAGCATGTCGACGTCTATTCCACTTCTATTTATCACCGTAGCTGTTTTCTGTCTGCCCCCCCCCACCCCGTCTTTGTCATCTAATTTCATTTCCTACAGTTTCCTCCATTATCTAAACTGTAATCTATTATTGTTCCTCATTCCCTCTGTCATGCTAATGCTCTCCTGGTGACTCTTTGAGTCTGTTTTATCATATTGCTCCATAATCACACATGTTATCACCTCACAACACTACTCTCCAAAATTATTTAGAACTTATGATTCTACATTTGCAGAATTGTCTAAGAATATTGGACTGATTGAAATATTTTTGCAATCACCAGTTGTAAAATATGTGGATTAGGTGCTTCATGGAGCCATGGGACTATGATGTGATCATGTTTGTGCATGAATGGATGCAAACAAATGTTCACCCTACCTCTACTTTACATAAATCATGGAAAGAAGAAGTACCTTGCTCATAGTGCTAAATGTTACACATCTCTGTTCTGGAAACACTGACTGACTGACTGACTGACTGACAGACAGACATCCATCTATGCAGTTTGAACCATATTCCGACCACAACTTGGAAACTTGTTGAAACTTTTTGTGGATCTGAAATGTTCTGCAAACGGAGCAGTTCACACCAGTTCAACTAGATGAGACAGTGTGTCGTTTCCATAGCAACGTCTACTTCCAATTTAACTGGATGGCAATTACAGTAGTCCTTTATCAATACTTGCTGGACTTGTTGAATTCGGAGTTCATACTCTGGTTTACAGACTCTAGAGGATGGACATAGACCGAGACAAAACACAGGACAGTCATTGTACATTTGGAACACAGTGCAATACAGGGTGGGTGAAAAGTAACTAGGCATTAGATATTGCTTATAGAATTTTTAGTATCACTGAAGTCATGATGAAAACATTTTTCAAACAGACCACACTAGAGGTTCTCAATGATATCCCAGACGATGTCCTTCACAAGGTTGTTCATTCCATCCCTGGCCATTTTAGGACACTGGTTGATGCCACCAGTGCTTACATTGAAATATGAAGATTTACTTTCATTTTCCCATGTAATAAAGAACATCTATCATTTGTTTCAATAAATTTCTAATAGGAATATGGATTTTATTACCAATTTTTAATGCCTAGTTAACTTTTCACCAACCCCTGTGTATGTCACCATTTCATCTCATCTTGTCATGCATCTACTCCAGTCATCTTGAATGTGAACACAACCATCTACTGCTTTTTAATTTAAAAACTATAAAAACAAATAATATGAAGCAGTATTAAATTATATCTGTAGCTTTTTAATGCTGATTTGTAACTTCTTGCCTACCAACTCATCAACCCACTATGGTGACTTAACAGTTCACTCTGTTCACCTTAACAGTTTAACATTTAATACGAAATGATTCATTTTTGTGCCAACCAACATTTGTATGGATGTATTTCTTGGTGCCAGCTACTCTGTGATGCTTTTGCACTGTACTGATTTATTTGGTATGTTCTCAATCAGACAAAGAACACTTAAACTGTAAGTTACAATTTTGCAAAACACCGCTGTTGTTGGGTCAGTGTAAGTCCAAAGACATCACCCATGTACTTAAGTTTGATATAAGTATAGAGTTAAATGAAAGTATAAAGTTATGAAGCTCAAATTTGCCCTGAGTGAAATTCATCCGCCCACGAACAAATTAAAGAGAATAAATTATAATTTACACTCTGACCAAAGAATGCCCTTTAGATATGTCCAAATGAGATTCGCATGATGTTTAACCACTACTGATATCAGAGACAGCAATGGATATTTTCAGAGATAATGCTGTTCCTGCTATGGTGCCATGAGTGCTGAGTGGCTGGTTTTGTGTTGATAGCTGCCTCTCACGCTATCCGGTCATGAGTCCCTAGCAGGAAATCTCCCAAAATGTCAGAGTGAATTTTCACATAGGTTCTATATTGATAAAATTAGCACAGAAGAATCTAATCTAATCTTAACCTAAGAATCTAATCATTTTCACTTGAAAAATTCTTAACACTACGTTTTGTGATCCAGCAGCAGCAGAATTTAGCTTGGCTACAGCTGCAGTCTTGCCAAATGCATTGTGGGATACATGGATGTCCAAGGTCCACACAAGTCACCTCCTGATGCATCCTCAGTAAAATAGGCAGTGCAAGGTGTTTATTCAGCTATCTGGCCTGAACTTGATGCGAAGTTGAGCTTGAATTGGAACAGGATTAGGGCTGTGACTAGTGATGGTTAACAGTTTCACAAGAACACGAATCCACAGCTTATACAGATTATAATATAAAAGTAGTGACATATGTGTGTTTGTTACATTGATGAAAAACTGTGAAAAAGGTGGTTGAGAATTTTTTTTTTTTAATTTTTAACCTTTATTCAACCAGGAAAAAAGGATCCCATTCAGATTAAGAACCTCTTTTTCAAGAGAGTCCTGGCCAAGAGGCAGCATGAAATACAACACACAGCTACAAATTACAAGAATTTATGGGACAAGTCAAACTATGAAAAACAAATGCAAGTCAATGAGTTAGTCTCTAGCACTTTGAGTTTGGATTTAAAAGCATTCAAGGAGATCTATTCAGTCTTTTACCAACATATTCCATGTGCAAGGAGCAGAGTAGACAAATGCCCTTTTACCCAGTTCCGTAAGGGCGAATGGCACAAAGAGGAACAAAGGGTCATTTGGTCGCAGACAATAAGAATCAACACTTCTTCTTGTTATTAAACTACAGATACAGGAAGGCAATAGTTCAAGTATGGCCTTGTAAATAAAGTGTACCAGTGGCCCAGCCTCCTAGTGGACAGGGCAGGCCATCCCACTCGGGAATAAAACTCACAGTGATGTGTTGTGGCTTTAGGATTAGTAATAAACCTAAGAGAAGAATGATATCCTGGATCATCTATCCCAGAGGAGTTTACAGAAGTTTGTTTCAATGTGTACGCTCATATGCAGAAAAAAAATACTGTTGAGACAGGACCTGATAATAGGTCTGTGCTTCTTGTTGATGAACTACATCTCATAAATACAAAGAAAAAATACATTACATGACACCATAAACAAAATTAACAACCGATAAATTGACATGAGTCAAATTGCAGTCAAGTTGAGAAAAGCCAATTCTCACTGCTGCAACTTCCCCTAGTCCCCAAACTCCTAAAATGGTTTAGTTTTGTCACAAATCTTTGGACTTAACTGAGCTTTAGATATCATATTGGATATTCTAAGCCGGGCATCAGATTATGAAGTAATAGACCATCATTAATTTTGTTATTAATGCAGACTGCTCTGCTTATCCTCCTTGCATGCTCTGTCCATTTCTTCATCTCATCTCATTCCTGTTTTCCTCTTAATCTTGTCAATTAAACTGCACATTCAATTAAACAGGCTCTTGGTGTACCTTTACATGGCACATAAAGCAAGGAGGAACTCCATAAATTATCAAATTCACTGATGAAAACTTGGCCTCTCAGATGCAAACTGCTATGAAATTACAAAGATGAAAGACATGGGGGAAGAGATCACATGGCTGCTTGCACTTTTTAATTATGGCCTAAATTCAATTACTTTGCAACCTCATACTTTACAGAGGCACAGGAAATGGGTTCAATCAAGTGACAGGACTTGTGATTAAAACATGTTCACTTTTGTAGCATTAAAATGCAGTTAAAACTCTGAGCTTATTGGAATTGGTTGATGAGTGACAACAGTAAACAGTTACTGGCTAACAGACTCATTCATCTAATACCACATCATGTGTTCTCCAGCAGCATGGTGCGCATCAGTGGAAGGTGTAATGTCAGAACAATAACAGCACATTTTGTCAGTTTCCAAGTGTTAAGATTCAGAACAAAACAAAGATTCATTAGGCATAAAACTAAGACTTGGCAAAGGCACGTATTTTTTACTACAGCTATATATAAGTGTAGTTAGATACTGATTAATAAAGTAGTCAACTATAACCACAAAGCTGCCCATTCATTTTATTATAAAAGAACAGAAAATTACAAAACAGGTGATCAAAGCTCCAATAAAATAAGAACTGCTTCAGCTACAGAGTGTAATTAATAATATATAATTAGTGCTATTTAACTGCAATTACAACTAATCTGGGCTTGTTAAGTCGTCTGAAACTTTTCCAGCATAATGTGTAAATGGATCTGAAAAGAAAACTGTGAGCAAGAGACTGGTACAAAGTATATTTGATTTTTTTTTTAATACTTTACTTTTATTTGTTTTATCAATAGACAATACAACACAAAAACTAGAGGTCACCGGTTGAACACAAAATATTTAAATGACAGACAGTAGTAATTATGTACTTTTTTGTAATAGTCCAGCCATTTTCTCCAGCGCTTTATGAAGATATGTTCTTGGAGCCGTAGGTAATAAGTCAATCTTTCCATTGAGTAGATTTCCTCTATTATAGCTAGCCACTGATCCTCATGGGGTGTATCCGTTTTGAGCCAGTTCCTTATAATGGCGTGTTTGGAAGCAATTATAAGAATTTTAAAGAGAAGTATACTTGATTTTAAGTTTAAAGTTTCAATCCATGTCAGCTCTGTAATGCATTAGGAACTCAGATCTCTGGTAATTTGGAAAAATCACAGAGGTCGTCCGACATCTTAATCCCAAATCTGTCATGTCTATAAGTAAAATGCCACTGCAAATTGCCTAAAGTGTTTTTATTCTGTCTTTTTCCCAGTCAAGAACTACAGAAGCTATGCCGATGATGATAAATTAAAGTTTTAAAAGTGTTTTGGGGGCAAATTCCAGAAGCTAATTTGATATAACATAAATCTGCATTGAAAGAGAAAAGGAAAAGCCAAACCTCAAAAGATAATGAGATGAATGACAGGCTTGCAGTAAGGAATGTTTTCTATCTTTCAACAGTCATTTGTAAGTGGTGAGTCTGCCCTTGATGTCAAAACTGGGGAATAATGTCAGTACATTCGAGGAAAAAACAGCCTTCACTTATTCTGTCTGAATGCATAAAACACAGATGTGAATGGTTAACCCTTAAAGACCTTGAACTATTTTTGTGGCAGTTTCCAAATGATTGTTTCTTTACCTTTAACTCTTCTTATGTGATTTATCCAGTGATAGTCAGGTATTTTTTTAACATTTCATTGACTGATCACGTAAAAGTTCATAAAAGGTTTGCATAAATTCAAACGCTTTTACATCAAAATAGCAAAAACTGAAGAAAAAGCGACATTTTCTGCAAAATACAGGGTGTCCCAAAAAAAAATTTGACATAATTTGAGATGTCCATATCGGAGTGACTACATGGTCAGGAGAAATTATACTTAATAGGGGTTTTTTTGGACATAAAATGTTTAATTCTACAAATTTCAAACAAAAAAATCTGGGGGATGGTAATTTTACAATGTTCCAAAGTTATTACAAATGTTCAATGTGTGCGCCGCTTGTAACGTGGCACACGCAAAGTCGGTAGTGGAGTTCCTGCCACATTCGCTGCAACATGTCGTGTGTAACATTCTCCAGAGCCTCAGTGATTCTCCTCCTGAGTTCCTCTACACATGGGGGAAGTGGTGGGATATAGACCAGTCCTTTCACGTAACCCCACAGAAAGAAATCGCATGGTGTTAGGTCAGGTGAGCATGGGGGCCATTTCAATAGTTGTCTCCATCATTAGCACATTAGCAAAACAATAAAAAGGATTACACTTTTTTGAACAAAAAGAGCAAACAAATTTTAAACAAATTATTCGGTGATGAAATGATGTCAAATTTTTTGAGACACCCTGTATATCATTATGTGAACATCAAGTGTGTACAATGCAAAGTGTCATTTGTCAAACTACATGGGTTTTACTGGTGAATGAATGCTGCAGAAGATGATGTGCAATGATGTATTGAGTATGTGATTGTTTGTGTGTTTCTATACAATTCTGTTTTTTAGTACATTTTAGACACACTGAGCACTTTTAGTTAGCTTTTTACTGAAATGATATTTTATGCTTGTTTGCATTGATGGGACTGTATAAAATTTCACTGAATGTGTGCAATGACAACAAAGATATTCAATCATTCTTCTTCTCACGTTCATTATGGAGCCTCTGAACGTCCAAATAGGTCTTATCGTGACTGTGACAAACTGTGAAACTGCACCTGAATTATTTACGGGTATTTATAGGAGCAGTGATTTAAAAGTTATTAAATACTTTAGATCAGCAGATGCTTTTAGGTCTTTGAGGGTTTATTTCCATATCACCAGAGGTCCACAAGTTACACCAGTCCTGTGCAAATGAGGCTCCAAACATTTTACTTCCACAGTATGTTTAGCATTCATCAACTAAATGATTAATCCATAACAAAAATGCTTAGTTTAAGCCTTATTCTGTTTGGCACTATACAGTATGTTGCGAAGCAGCTCCAGTGTTTGTTCAATAGACTGACTGGAACGAGGCTACAGTACAAAAAAAAAAAAAAAATCAGCAAACCAGGCAGAACTGCATAGATGAATAACCATTAATCTAAGGATGCACACTGTGGCTGTTCACAAGAAAAGAGGGAAATGAAATATAAAGAATTGGCTTCGATTTAGTGACTTTTTTTTTTTTACAAACTTATATTGAAGACTAACATTTGTTCTACAACCTGCAAGAAGAACTAAATTACCAATCCACCATCTTGCTTTAACATCTTTACCGATTAAACAGCTATTATATCCATACAGTGATGAGAGGCTGTCCTGAAAATGTTAACCAGCATATGGATACAACGTCTGTCTTCTGTCTATGAAAACTCTTCACACATGAGCAAGTCATTTACAAAGGAAACAACATAAGAGTGAACTTTCTGCCATCTGAATGTTTTCAACTATATGGTAGTCTCACTGCTTTTCTATGTATACTCATGTTTTCTTTATACAGAAGCTCATTATGCACTTTTTCCACACTTCAAATGTTTTTTTTTTAACTGTGAATTAAAAGGGAATATGTGAGCAGGATTTTTTTTTTTTTTTCAACTTTGGTTTGTGAAAGGAATGTTTTCCAAATGGGAAATTAGAAGCAGAGCTGTTTCATGCTATCTGCAATATAAAAAGAAAGAGTTAAATATTTAGCTGGTAAACTATCTCTTAACGCGTGACCTTTGAGTAAACTTCTGTGTTTTTTATGTGAAAGAAGATACGTTGTTTCTGTTTAAGTTTTGACAGCGTAGACAAGATTTGAAGAATATATTTTTCTGCTTATTGAGAAGAAATAGAAGGCTAACTATTTGACTGCTTTTACCTAAAAATCCACTGGGAAGAATGTTAGAAAAGCATTTACTGGTTGAATTTTATGCTCAGATGAAGAAAATACCACTGGTACATTCAACAATGAATGTTTGCTTTTGAGTAGAATGTCATTTATCGGTACACCATAACTTTTAGGTATTTCAGGCACCCTTTGTTGTTGTTTTTTTTTTTTTATATATATAGTTCAATACACTGTATCCAAGACCCAAGTTTGACAAAGAATAGCTTGCACAAAGATGCCATGTCTCAGAAAAAGAAAAAAGAAAAAGAAAGAAAAAAAGATCCTGAGCCTTGGTTGCAGCATGATTGTGCATTGTTTTTCAAAAATACAACAGTATGCTGCATGAATCATCACATAAGGAGCAATCATGTAGAAATAATGTGTGCTCAAATTTCTTTGCTTCTGTGAGCATAACTTTATGTCTTATGAAACCAAACCCATTTAATGTTTGCATTTGTCATTGCATAATGACAAAATAATTCCATTAGGATCCTATTTTTGTACAATAATGGATATAACAATAGAATAAATCATTTGAGCAAAGGCTAACTCCCACAACTAACATTTTTAGAGAGTAGATGAATGGTTATAATTTCCCCCCAAAATCATCAAACATGGAACAGTGAAGTCAACACAAGTGGACTCGGTGCCTGTGCTCGTTTGAGCTTGCTTTGATGGGGTTGAATCTACCTAATTCAGGCAGGGCTGTGCAATTTTAGCTTCCAAAAATATGCTTGCACCACTGCCCACACAGATTAAATCTTAGCACACATGTGAGCGGTCTTGGCATCAGAGTTTTTCCTAGTTTGCAGAAGTAAACAAACATCCCCTGCTGCACAATTAGAAAAAAAAAATCCCTAATGTTTAAAACCTCAGTCAACTTCAAAATTTTCTAGCCATAAAAAGGGGACATGCTCATTAAACAGGAATCTAATGCAGCTCTGCCAAAAGAGAGTAGGGTCTGTGGAAAGTTACATTAATGCCCTCTGTCATGCTCAGTATCTTGTTGAATGGATAATGGCCATTTCTTTTGGTTGATTAAATCTTTGTGGCCAATTTAAAGGCAGCAGAGCCTGTGTGTTTGTTCCAATTACAGCTTCTAATTTAAGGGCTGGGCACTGTGCACAATTATGTTCACCTCATGTGGATATTAGATTTTATACAACCTTGCTGCCATCTATGACACATGTAGGAACAGTACAAATCATCTGGATCTTATAACAAATTTCCAAAGGTGATGCATTTAGTATTTCACAGCCTGTGATAAAACCCGAAGCTGTGATGAAAAACCTAATGTGGCAGAGCAGCAAACCTACATGGACAAGACTTTCTGATATTCCAGACACTATATATATATATATGTGTGTGTGTGTGTGTGTGTGTGTGCAGACTGAATATTTGCTGTATAGGCTCTGACCTTGTTGCTCTCTTCTGCAGACAGCAAAGTCTCAGCACAGTGGCTACAGCATCTCAATCAATTACCCAACTCTACCCCTGGGTACAGAAGTGTTGTGAATGTTTTGGTGTGGGTGGAATAATGCAGAGTAATGAATGGTGTGGAGACGGAAAAGTAAATTCACCCGGTGTTATTCTTAATGAAGGCATCCGCATGGACACGCTGCACATTAGACCTAGCTACTGTCACTCAGAGTCTTACACATCACATACATTGTCCCTTTTCCTTTGGCTTTCTCTAATATATAACACAAATAAGCTGAATCTTGCACAATCTAATGGTGTTCATCATTTGCTGGTAAATCACTAAATAGTTTGGGCCCATATTGATACTAAAGCTGAGCTGTAAACAGAATCATACTGACTCAACTGTAATGAAACTTCATGACTTGGACTTTTGCTTTACCATGACTCCATGTTATGAAACCTGAAATTTTGAATACACCCGTCCTTCAGTCAGATTTGACCAAACCTCAGTCATTTTCCAATGGGTCAAATTGAAATTCTTTTACTTCTATTCTGAACCATTAGACTCAAACGGAGGGCAGTGATTTAGCTTCATAAAACAGCATCCTTCCCAGTTTGAATGCGAAGTGTCGTGTTATCCTCCACAGTGACACAACAACACACTCGTCATTGAACTCTGGGAGTTTAAAGAGGTTTTAAGCCTTCCATGTTTCTTGAGAAATGACTGAATGACAGCGAGAAAAGAGGCAAAAACATCACTGTGCATGTAAGTAGATACTGATCTTTAGGTAGGCCTTTCTTGGGTGTTTTCACCAGGATAAAAACTCAAACAAATCCTTTCAGATTTATAGTTCTGCAAAAGGTGGATTGTGATTTTCAGTCAGATGAAAGTCCCTGAACTCCTTCGACTCTTACATCCACACCTGGTCACCATATTCTCAGTCTGCTTCTGATTTTCATTTTTCAGAATCATGCAGCAGACGGAGTTAGACTCAGAATGGGATAAATCCACAGAATATACACTGACAAGCATTCTTAGATGGATGGTCAGCTATTTGAGCCTAGAAATGAAACATGGAGAAGCAGCTAGGGCTGGGCGTATCGATCTAAATATCAATAGTATTGATACCAAGGTGAGTATCGGTATTGGATCAATACTAGTGAAATGAGATCCATACCTTTGTTGCAGTTTGTCTTCTATACATCCAGCGAGTTCCTCACAGAGTTCATGTGAGGGCAGCTTCTCCCTAAGTCTGTCGGTACAGCACACCTCTCTCTGCCGTTCTCTCAGGCACACTTTTGCCGCCCCACCCCACCCCCCTTGCCGGACAGTAGAGAATCAGAGCACTGACTGAGAGCAGCCTGTGATGGTGGAGAGAAACAGAAGCGCTGTGTGGAGTTTATACACTGCAGCTGACAGGGAAATTACCACATGTGATATGTGCAATAAAGTCACTCACCACTGTGGTAACACCACATATTTAAAAGGGGAATTATTTTATTATTTTTATTCTGTTCAATTGTTTTATATTGTAGGTAGTTAATAGAAAAATGTTTATCTGATTAAGTCTTTGTCCTGTGTTTTATCATAACCATAATCAACTAACTAAAGGCAAAATCACTAAATTACTCAATGGTCATGACATGTCAAGTAAAAAGTATCGGTATTGGTGATACTAGCCCTGTATTTACTTGGTATTGGATTGATACCAAAATTCCCAGTATCACCCACCCTGAGAGGCAGCATCGATTGGTTATGCTGCAAAGAACTGGAACAAACTGGCAGTAGAGCTTACATTTACGGCACACAGACATTCAAAACCCCGGTTGAAAATATTTCTCTAGTCAAGTGTCTGTGAAACGTATGCTATAGTTTTATATCACTGTAAGTCTTAATTAATCGTCATTGCACTGTAACTCTATTCCCATGTAAGCCTGGACTACAGTATATTATTTTAATCAGTTTAATATATTATTTTATTGTCTTGTACAGTGATGTCTCTAAAATATTTTGTTCATCTGTTGTTTAAGCACTCCTCTGGAAGTTCCTTTTATCTTTACAAAGCACATAGAAGTGTGATTGTGTATAAAATGCACTATATAAATAGACTACCCTTACCATATGCAACACAAGCTTTTACAGAATGACTCTAATATCAACCCTGGCTGCATATGACTTACAATCAAAGCAAAAAATACCTACTAAGATGCTGCATGTTTACTCTGTCATTTCTTATCTTCTAAATTAAAACTGTTGTTGCACATCACTGCACTGAGAAAGTGTTGTTAGAACTCCAGAGATGTAAATACATCTTATAAAAGGGATGTCATCTGGTGGTGGCAGCACATTTGGGGTTTCATGTGTTTTTATTCAGAGAAGCTGAAAGCACAAAATTGGTAGTAGAGCAAGTCACTTCACTACATGAAAGTATTTTTTCTGCAAAATGCCTCCCTACCAGTACATCAAGTTTTATTATTAACTACTTAGGATTATGTTTCTTATCACAATAAGAAGCATAAAAAACAGCGCAATGATAAAATGACTTGGAATGATCAAGTTGGTAATGGATGCGATCCTCTCAAAGTTACAGAACAATATCACAAACATTTATCAATTTGGATACTTCAGTTCGTACACTCTAGGCAGTGCAGAGCTTACACTCAGTATGTACTCTATGTACTGAATTTCAACAGGGTAGTATTATCTCAAATCGAACATGGTACACCTGTGACCATCACGACATTATTCTTCTGTAAGATGGTGATCTGTACTGTGATTGTTGCATCCCAGAATACACTTCATACGAAGCAAGGAGCTTCCTTCTTCGTTCTCACTTAAATTAGTAAGAGAAAGAATGGAAAGAAAGATTGAGACAGCATATGTCATAATACGTAGTTATGAACTATTCGTTACCTACTTATTCATTAACATTGTGTCTCTCAAGCTGTTCGCTTATAACCCCTCAGTAACTAATATAAAATGCTCGGTTTGGACTTCAACTTCAGCTTCTTATTAATGTCTCCTAAGATCAGATCATCACTCATTCCTTCCTTAGTTATACCTTTGTAACAATGCACAATTGTATGTACTGTTTTAAATATTTTGTGAATAATATGCAGTGAATATACTGTATTTAAGGTTTCGAGGATATGCTGGGCAAAGGAAAACAAGGCCCCTTTTACAAGGTGTTCTGGGAGAAAGCTGTTAAGTAGTTGAAACATGCCGAATCTCTTCTCTACGTCTGACATAAACACTCCTGTAAATAGCAATGATGAACACCACCTCTACTGAGTTCCATCAAATCAGCCTGTGTGTCTGCACCTTCTTTCATTCAAACAAAACCAACTCTGTCATTCAAATGCAATGAAACTGGGCCAGGGTGAGTGACATGCAGCACAGTAAAAAAAGGAAACCTTGTTGTGAATAGGCAGCGAGAACACTTTGCCATGAAAACTTTATGTAACTAGGGGGAAGATGAAAGAAATCATAACTCTATTTTGCCATAGCCTTTGTCATTACAAACAACTGCTCCGCAGTTTTCTGTCTCTCTAATTTGCCTGGTGTTTTTGCAAAAACTGAGAGAAAATTTAACCCCTTCATCGCAAAGAGGATACAGCGTAGGCCTTGCTGTCTTTTTTAATCAATAAAATGCAGGAGACCTGTTCGTATGCATGTGTACCCCATGATATGTAATGAACACATATTTTAATGATATGGAATCTGAATCCCTCCATGCCTTAGATGGCTTAAAACACAGCATATAAAAAAGAAAGAGACGATTCATCTTCTGTTTTTGAAACAACCTGCCACAGTTGAAAAGGATCTGAGTCAATCCTGGAGTTACTGTTGGTAAAAGGATTGTTGATGCAGAAAGGAAATATGTTAGAGCTGTTTGCTGATAAAAGAAAATGCAAAGATAGCAGTCCCTGCAGAATGAAAACGGATTCTGCATGATTTTAACTAACGGTACCTTTTCGTGGTGCAGGAATGTTGTTTTTTTTGTATGCTAAATCTGTGTCTGAATATTAAGCATGCAAGTAAGAAGCAAATTAAGGGACAATGTTCAATATCTAGGGATTGATGATCATGTCTCCACCATGTTAAGGTTGTGCATTTGCAAGAACCTGATAATCGTGTGAAAGTCGACTAATTTGCAGGTTTGTCATTCTCATAATTGCTATATTCATCTGTTTTAGCATCTACTATTTTCTGCTTGAAGTACAGTCATTTTTTGAGGACGGTGTCCATAGACAGTTACAAGAAATGATTGAATGGATCCAGGTAAATGTTTTGAAGGTATTTCTATACGTTGGTAGTGGATAATTAAAGAAAATGCCATGTATGTCATAAGTAATAAATGAATGTGTGTCTTTTTTTCTGTATTTTCCAACAAAAGAGAAAGTGTGCTGAAATGTGAGAGAAAATAATGGAGGAAAACTGTCTTCTGTTCTGACTCCATGTAATATAGTACAATATTTCTTCATCAAAAGCCAGTGGGTGCTGTGTATTTTTTGGTTTTTAATCCTCTGCACATGTTCCCACCTGTATCTGTCGTGATGTAAAGGTTATAATCAATCAATCTATCCACAATTATAAAACACAACAATACATTGTGTTATATTGACATAGCCTGGCATTTCCAGATTAATGCTTAAATAAGACTCTGTGGCTGCTCAGTTTATTTTGGATTTGCAATGGGTGCTATCAGCGGATGCAATCAGATAAATCTACGACAAATCAGAACGATGACATATGGTACGTTGAGCCAGCTGGTAAATTAAACACAGCAAATTCTGTTGGAAATATGGGAACACATTTTTCTTGTCAGTCAAGACATTACGCATAATTATTTATTCTTCTTTTGATAATCCTAATATTAGAGCTGTAGCAGAATGCAAATGTTGTCAGTAAAGCCAGGTTTGGCTGTTCAATATGATGATTTCCTCCTTTTTCATTTAGTTTTTCTTGTCTGGCAATTGCAAAATTTATTGGCATGAGATTCAAGGATAATTTTGGCCATATTAAATACAACAAAATCAGTGGGAGCATATTTCTGAGTCATTAAAAATCACACAGCTGTATATGATGAATACAGGCAGTCCAAATCGATTCTACTGTTGACTGAATCTGGATTTCCTTGACAAATTAACTGAATTAAGATCTGTAGCGAGGGCAGCAGTGCATGGTGCATGGGGGGGTGTAGACAGGGCTATTACAGAAAGTGTTTCATGTTGTGTTCATGAACTTCATGTTAGGTTTTCCCATGAGAACAAAAGCCAAATCCTACTGAAGGATCACAGGTGGCAGCTCGTCATCATATCCAACCACATCTGACTTTCCACACAACACATAAACAGTTGTGATTGGTCCGGTGGAATCAGCTTGAATGGGAGTGGTGCCAGGGCAAATTTAACATTCACTCTCAGGTAGATGAATCTGGTTTCCAGGCTAATTTTCTGGTTGCATAAGCAAGACAACATATGGCATTTTTAAATATAATTTTAGGAAAACTGTCACAGTGTAATACACCAACAAACGGACAAGTTTTTATCCAATCACAACAGTGGGATCTGTTCAACTACCAGTGAAAAAAGTGATGTAATTATTTTGGGAATCAATTCAGTATCACTAAACATAATCATGGGGGTCAAAGAAATCCTCTGATCCAGTATGATGGTCCAAAAAACTGCTTCTTTCTTTGCTATAAAACTAACCATGAAGTCTATACCTCATAGATAAGTTGTGTGATGGCCCACAGAATGCACACGGGTCTCCCCAGAGATTGCCCGCCACACTGAGCTGTTTTACATTCAACACCGATGCTGAGGGAACACTCAAGCATAGTTTAGCGGCAGGGATGTGAAACCTATAAAACATGCTCAGTCCCGCAGAAGATTTATCATCAGGCTCCCTTCTCCGCTACAGCTAGCAGTAGATTACATGTCAAAAGTAGCACTGCGAGCAGATATTTCAGCCAATAACCATGGGTGGACGGAAAGCAGGGCCCGTCTCGGGAGTGATATTGCGTGGTCGTGCTGAGGGAAAGGCTCAGGCTGACCCTTGATCCTATTGTTCTTAAGAGTGATGGCTGACCATAAACCTGCCTGACATCATTGAGCTGAAATGTAGCAACAGGGAAGGCAAAACAGATTACAGGCCCGAGGGATGAAATACTCAGAATGGAATCTTCTCACGGATTGAGCATAACTGCAGACGAGGTTCCCATCTTTTAGCACAGTTGTGGCAATGAGCCAATGTCAGAAAAGAAATGAAATATGAATTTCATAGAAATTGTAACAGAATTTTATTTAATATAATTTTTTTTCTGCCCACACTCAATATTCAGACTAGAGATGTGAACCATGCAAGTCAAAATTAATTTTCCTCTGAAAGGCACTTAAAGCCTTCTTTGACCTGGGTCAAAAGAAATCCTCTTCAAGCCATCAAGTAACTATGAATACCTTAATTAAATTGCATACAAATAGTTAACCTTTAGCTATTGTCATCAATTAAATGGTGCTTAGTCTACAAAAAATGTACCATCTATCAAAGTCTTCTTGAACATATAATATGATATAAAGTATGTGTGGTCTTGTGTGGGTCTTAAAATACGTCACAACTTTAAACTCACAAACATAATTTCTCTGCTTCATCTAATATTCAGTGAAAAGCTTCACAGCAAGCACCTATTATTAATAAGCAACTAACTATGAAGTGGATATCAAACTTCCGTCTCAGAGGACAAAATACACTCACTATATTAAGTGTCATAATTAATTTCACTTCTCTGACTGCCTCTGCTGTCTACTTTGGAAAGTGGAAGGATGTTTCAGCATGTTTTTGTCAAAACTATGCATTTTTTGTTACTTACACGCTCTGGCTGCACAATACCACCAAACATTGCAACAACTTTCTCTGCGATGTATACTGTGGTATGAAAAATTACAGATGGGCCTGCTTTGAACTGCTGATGAAAATGCCAGAATGTTATTCTCTATTATGCAGTCAGATTATAAAATAAAGCACAAATTGAACTGTTCCAGCATATCACACAGTACATTGCGTTCATGTGTTGTCTGCTCCACCATCAGATCAGTATTATAGTTTTATGAGAGTCCTAAATCGGCAAATTAGAGTCTAATGGACAAATGCACAACACAGTTGCATGGATTGCAGGAGAAAAATCAGAGCAAATGAAACAAAAATATAGCATGCAATTCACAAAGCACCAGCAAGGGTAAAATTCACTGAAAACTGCACTGCCAAGAAGACAGTGTCAAGGCTGCACCTGTGTTATGTGCATGGATCGAAAAATTGGGGGATTTTCACACATTGGATGAAAAATCAGTCTTTTTCAACAAATAAACCTTTTTGCAAAAGCCAGCTGATTCACAGAAGACCAGAGTCAATTGTCGTATGTAATTTGTCTGCAGCATAAACTCATCTCTCACTCACTCTCTCAGTCTCTCACACTAGGTTGTGTTTTTGAGGCTTGAATGATTGATTGATAAATGAATGACCATCAAGGGTAAAATCTTAAGTCAGGAAGGTCTGGGGCACTTGTAGTTTCAGCTATGTAACAACAAAATAAGTGATGGAGATCATATTGTCTTATTAAAACACTTAAAACTTATTAACCTGGTATCTTGGTGTATATCAGATGCAGAACATACATTAATGTCTGTCACATCCAGATTGACCTGATCTGTACATACACACAACCTCTTTTAGAGCTCAGAGATCCTGTGATACCCAGCTTTGACACAAAATAGAATATCAGCAGAAAAAAATTCTTTAAAATTACAAGTGCATTTGATGACAAATAACATTATCTGTAGAGTCAGAGATTAATCAAACACATTTCAGACCTGCCTGAATGATGTAATTAGCTGAATGCTATTTTGATGTACATTTTATAGTGTAAACACATTTTTCACAGAAGACTAAAACTACAAAAGAAAGTCTGAGTGTGTTTAAAGGAGTGATATTTTGCTTTTTTTAAATGGAATTGTGTATTTTAAAACATGTCCCGGTGGTCTTCGTAAACTGTAAATGCTCTGCTTGGGTCTGAATTCTTCATTAATTCAACTCCACAGGTCCATCTTCAACCCTATTTCTGAGTAATGACACCAGAAAGGTCGTTTTGAGCGCTGGCCCTTTAAATGAATGTGAGCCACTTCACGCCCCACCCCCTCCAGGTTGTTGACCGTGCTTTCTGTCCCGTTCAGCCACTTGTGTTCATTAATACAACCAACAATTGAACATTTTAGGTAATGCTCAAAGTTTGGACATATTTTCAGTTTTTACTACAACCGCTGCTGCTGACAAACAATTATGCCGTAGAAATGTTCATCAGAAGTCTTGACCTTACATGTGCAAATGTTGTGACATAACTAGTTATAGACGTAACAAATAAAGCAGGAATTAAAACGGGTTGTAGAAATCCACTTGATTTTTGCCAAAATCAATATAAAGATAGCTTTGCAGCACCAGGAGGGTTCAAATGCAAACTTTTGGAACTATTAGAATCCAAATACACAAATAAATGTACCGAAGACTAATTAAAGTGGGTTTAGCAAAATATGACCCCTTTAAGACACACAATTGAGGATTTTTTACTGTTTCTGTAGTTTCTATTGTGGATCAATCTATGGCTGAAATGTAGATATCTGAAATGTGATGAAGTCTAATGCAAAACATGGGTATATTTTACTGCAAAATGGAGTCTGCTGCACCCTTCATTTGCACAAAATATTTGGTAAATACAGTAGGTCTGTAAAATGGAACAGAGTCAATCCATACTTTGTGGATTCGATCGTGCAGTGTCAATAGGGCTTCAGATTTCTTCGTTTTGGGAATAGTGACAAGGCTGCAGCTGTTTATTCTGTCTTGTTGTAGATATGCTCTGGCTTGTCACTTGCTATCAAAGGGAGAAGCCTCCTTACACAGATGATCTTTGAGAACCAGTGCTGACTCATGCATTTGATGTGTAGTGACAGGGCTGCAGTTATACTATTTCTTCTGCTCCCTGAAGCTCACATGGATATCTCCAGCCTGTCACTTCACATTGAAAAAGAAGGGACCCATGGACATATGATCTTTATCAACCAGTTTTCCCCATAGGAGCAAATGCAAACAGCAGTATAACGGAAGATCATTTTATTTTGTATTTGACTGTTACAACAGCACAATCTCACTGCTGTCACTTTACAAACATCTTATTTCAGTGACCCAAAAATCATCAGTAGCCCATAATAAATTCCTCATCCATCTCTGTGTTTCTTTGAAATGTTTGACAAATAATCTGCGTTGCAATATAAAAATATGCTACAGTGACATATTAAACACTTTTCAAAAAGCAAAAGAAGAAAGGTTGAAATTCAATGTGCCTCTTGTACTTCATGTTTTTCAAACCACAAAAGAGACAATAGTTCAAACATCTTTGTTGTGGTGTACAGACAAAAATCAAAGGGATCACTTCATGCCCATGAGGCAATGAATACATGGGTATCACATTTTGTGAGCTGAAACTAAGAACTGTCAAACACAGAAACATCATTATAGAATGATGTTTCCTGGCACTTCATTTAGTTTGATTCAGTATCTTAATTAAACAATTACAAGTACAGCACTAACAGGATAAAATCTTTTTTTAAGAAAGGGAGATTTTAGGACTAATGTAGAGGATACTTGGAATCCCTTTTTTAAAACTTGGATCTTAAGTCAGATTACTCATCTTAATCAGGAGCTTTTCTAGCCTGTACGACGCAGACATAAACATATGCAGGTACATATAGCTACAGCACTGTCAGTAACCAAGACCCATATCCCACTTTTTAACTTTAAAACTGTGGCTACTAGTCTGCAAACACCTTTTGGTGATGCCTTTTTATCAGAAAAATGTCCGATAATGTTCAGTGTACTGTTCTTGCTATGTCTTCTTAACAACTTGTATTTTAATGTAACAGCCAACTGAACCAGATTCTCACAAACCAGAAAGTGAGCGCTTTGCTACTTTACTGGCAATTGCCATGCATTATAGGAGAAAAGTTTTGATTGAAATTGTTAAATTGTTACTGAAGAAGAGAAACAGTACTGATATTAATGGTGGGTAGGAGATGTTTTCCTGAGCATTTTTTACTATATGGCTTAAAATCCCCTTCACATCCTGACTGCAACCAATTAATTAAATGCTCTAACACAAACATAAAAAATTTTAGTCACCTGTGGAACGAACAGGACTGAAAAAACACCATCCAATCATTTTAAGCGACCCATCGAAATGATTGACTGGTGATATGTCTGTCAAACTCAACTGTCATCCCCCCCCCCGCACACACACACACACATTCTGTGCGTACCCCTCTTTGGACATGAATTGTGCGTTCTCAGAGGCTTGGAGCACTTGTACAGGAAACAAAGCCAGAGCTAGAGCTTGGCCAGTTGTATTAGCTTTATTAGGGTGGAAAGTTCACCAGCAAACTGTTTTGTCACTAACATAAATCACTAGAGAATGTAACGTTAGCCAGATAGGTATGATTTGGGGTTGTTCTGCCAACAAACATAAGAGTGAAATGCACAGATTACAGCGTTCAAAGCAAACTGTAGTGGGCTGCTAGCCTGACATCAGCCTGACATCAGTCTGATTGCAAACAGCTGTTCTTACTAGCCTGAGATTATTTAGAACGCGTATCCAAACAACAAGTGAAAAGTCTAACTTCTAATCCACTATACTGATGAACAGTCGTGCCTGCAGACCTGAATTCAGAGGTACACAGATCCGTGCAGGGGGTGAATCGTAAGAGCGGGGGTGTTGGAGGAGACTGAATGAGGTAGGCATGGATCGTGAACCCTCGTGAACAAGCGTTGCGCGTGCCATTATTCTGGAGGCATGGCTTCGGGGGGATGGCTGAAGACTTTTGGACTGTGTATTTTCAAAATGTAGCTTGCTCGAACCGTTTTTCCAAGATCTCCTTCCACACCTTTAAATGGTAAATGGACTGCACTTATACAGCACTTTTCCACACCTTCATGGTGCCCAAAGCGCTTTACAAAGCCTCACATTCACCCATTCATACACACACTCATACACCAATGGGCAGCTGCCGTCATGCAAGGCACTGCCAGGCCTTACTGGGAGCAATTTAGGGTTTGATTTCTTGCCCAAGGACACTTTGACATGGGGACAGTCGGAGCCAGGATTCAAACTGCTAACCCTAACCCTAACCACCAAACAGTGACTGGATGTGGTGTTAACATGTAAATGCATTAACATATCACTTTACTGATATAATAATATGTGCATGCATAGGCTGGTGAATTTATTGATATGCTAATATATGCATTAACTGAAACACATTTTTCAGATTAGCATTGCTGCAAAGCAAGGTGAATTACTTAAAATACAAATATACCCACAAACAACCTGAAACTATGCAGAGGAAGCAAATCTAAGTCACTTACATACATATGTGCGATTAAGCGTGATACAACATCATACCGACATTGCTGTTGAAGATGAAGGAAAAGCGTAAAAAATGAAGGACACACTGGCTTTGTACAATCTGTACTGAGTTTATATATCCCATAATGGATAATGTGTCTCACTAACATTTCAAAGTAAAGGTCAGTGTAAGTAGTTGTTTTGTGTGTTTAACTGAAACTGTATGATCTTTTACTGTACTATATTTTAGCATATTTTCTTGATGTTAAATCATTAATAATAATGAATTAAGATCCTTGACATACATCAGAAGAACATTTGAAAGGCAGAATGTTCAGCATTTCATTTAAATGAAATAGAGCTACATAAAAAGTAGTAAAATAAATGTATTAAGCATAGACAGTATAAGTAGATGATATGGATGAACGCTCCCTGATATTGGTTTGTCAACGGCAATTAATTACTTTGAAACAAAACTTAACTAGAACAACCCTGTGGAATATTTGAAAAGATGATACTCATGATACAACAGTGATGAGTAGCTTCTTATCTGGCCATTCATTATCCGAGGCCATTCGCTGTGTGATTCACTGTGAAATGTTGCAGGTAAAAAACTGTCAAAGGAGCTCAACCAGGCATTGCAGTTGAAGTGATCAGTTATACCAAAGCACAGGCGCTCCACGGTAGAGCTGCGCTATATATCGTTTAAGCATCGACATCACGATGTACGTGTGCGCAATAGTCACATTGCAGGTCCTGCAATATAAGAGGCAAATGAACTCAACATGTTCTCATCTAATTTCAAGGGTACCTGACACACACTGCACACACCGATCCACCAATCACAATCGTTCTTAACCAGTTCGGAGTGAGTCGCTGGTAACAATATTGAAAAATGAGCAACGAACAAGAGAAAATCATCGTAAATGAAGACTTGGTGCCAAAAAGAAAAGCACCGTCAGTTATCTGGAATTATTTCGGCTACAAGAATGATATGGAAATACGTGTTCTGTGTTGGTAGTGCCGTGCACATGTTGCCACAACAAGAGGTTACACAACTAATTAGTCTGACAATTTACGTTGGCACCACACAGCTATTATATCCTCCAGAGTATTTTTTCATATTGCAATATATATCGCAGGGTTTAAAAAAAATAACAGTCAGTTTTTTTCCAATATCGTGCAGCCCTACTCCTCAGACAATTATCTGAACACCTCTGTGAATATTAATTATAGACAACAAGAGGTCAGAGGCCCCTAAATCAGTTGGTTGACCCCTGCAAGCATTTCTTTCCTAGAAGAAATCACCATGGACTGACTGCTTTACTGGTGACAGCTGGATTGCAAAGCCGGCCTACCTGCAAGATCCTTTTTTTTTTTAAACACCTCATCAAACTCCATTTGTCACTCCAACGCAAAAATGTCTGGCTGATAAAATGTCAAACATACACAAAGTACATGGAAGAGAGGAACAACGTGAATCTGACAGCTGTGATTCTCAATCACCTGTGCATGCTGTCAGCAGAGTTTGAGAAGTATTTCCCCTCTGCAAATGATCCAGGAACTGGAGAAGAGTGGAACGACACCCTTTTCATTCTGAATCACCATCTCTGACATCAGAACAAGAGGACAAACTACTGCAGGTAGAAAACGATGGACTTTCTTCACATCAATGCGTCGTCTGGATTAAAATGAAAAAATGCCCTGAGTTTATTGAATGCTCTGCACTGACCAGACTTTGTGGTTGAGGGTCCTCACTTACCATATAAGAGCACATATGCACAAAAACACTCCGGTTAGTATTCAGGGGCGCTGAATAATTTCTTGTTTGGCTTGATGCCTGAAACACTCAACATTTCAGATAAACACTTCTCACTTAACATGTAAAGCATAACATTGAAGTTTTTCCTTAAAGTTGTGGGTTGGATGTTGTGCCAAACATTACAAAAACACTACCTTAAAATTAAAGCAATAACTCCATTATTTATAGGCTGATGAGACTGATGTGTTAGCATACGTTTGTAGTCCGAGTGCCAATGAAGTGAATGTGTTGTTTTTGGCAATGCACCAGGCCACAAGGTCATCAAGTGAAGTCTACTCAACATAAATTCTTCATCTCCTTCATTCCTCTTTCTCTTTTTTTCCATCAGCATCAGAGCAATTTGTTTAAGGTTTAGCATCTTCGAGCCAATGAAGAAAAATCAGTTTGTATTTTTCTGCTCAACTGCAACAAGCTTCAAGTATTGCTTCATTACTCACGGCCGGTTACTACCTGAACACGGCGATGTCTTCCAGTAAAGCAATTCAACCAGATTGAAGGCATGCGTATGAAAAGCTGTGTTTCATGTCACTCTAAACTTCACTCCTATCCCTGGATGACATTTATTTTTCTTTTGATTGCCAGCCATAAATTCTAGTAGAGATCTTTACAACAACATTTTGCCTGATGGTTGATATTTTATTAAAAAAAAAAAAAAAAAAAAATCTTGGGCATGAAATTATAATGGAGAGCGGTTTCACAAGGATCTGAAAAGAGCTCTTAAAAGTGCACAAGCAGAGAGCCACTCAGCATTGAGTCTGATATCATAAACACAGCGCAGACATCACGTTTCTCATCTCTCCCACTGATGCAAAAAACATAAGTTGTTGTTGTTCCCCAAGGGCATCCCAGAACTTATTGTTTATCTTACACAAAGCTTTTATTATAAGCGAGACAAACCAACCAAACACTAAAGGTGACTCTGCATAGATTCTGGATTCTTGTTATTCTCTACCATCAACATTTACTCTTCTGTGGTCGTCTTGCTAGAGTAACAGCTGCTTGTCTTTGTCCTCACATAGGATTCTTATCAATGCAACAGAGTCCTTCATGGTTGACTAATCTGCAGGGATCCATCACTGACCATCAGCCACTCTCCTAATTCTCTCAATCACTCAATACTGTTCCATTGTCTCCCAACTCCGCCTATCTACCGGTTTTCTCTCTCTATCTTTCTCTCTCGTGCTCCCCAACCTTTACCACATCTCCTCAGTGCCATAGTCCTCATGAAAATCATACCCGCTATTCTGTTGTTGCTGTACAGATACTGGGGACCAAGTTACATCAGCATTGCAGTCGCTCTTGCAGCCTCTCCTGCCACCTGAGTGACTCACATTCGAGCCATCAAATGGCTGGCAATGCCACAACACTTACAGAAAATTCTGTAAGCACAATTAAATACTCAGAACAATTTTCTTTACCCTTACAAAACTCACACTGTGAATAAAAACCTTCAAATTATTTTGCTCAGTCTGTTTTCTGAGATTGTTTGTGGAAAAAAGTATGAAAAAAAAATAGCAGATAGCGCGCCGCTTTTCTGTTTTAGTAAAATATGTTTTTAATAGTCTCCAGCTCTTTCAATAATCTACAAAGGCAGGTGAGATTTCACAAGCTCAGCTAAATAATGACACCATGATGAACATATTTAAAATGTTGCTTTAAAATGTTATTTCTTTCTGAGTTTGGCTGATGGATTATTGATTGGAGGAGTTAACTGTGAAAATAAGACCAACAGCTACGTATTGAAAACATTAAACTTCAATCCACCATTAGGCAGATCAAAGTAGTAAATCCAATTTTCACTGGACTCTACAGCTCCAGGTTGTCCATGTCATAGTTGTGAAACTTTAGCAAAAGTGTCGGAAGATGAGTGAGCAGGCATCTGCAGTGCAAACGTCACCAACCTTGACTATTTATAAAGGAATAATGGTGCAGCTCCAGTCATATAAAACTAACTCCTTCATTCACTTTCATTGCAAGTCAACTGCTTATTTAACCCATAAAGACCCAAACAGCAACTGGTGACTAAACATGATCAGTAAATTAAATACAGAAAAATACATGGTTTCAACACAAAATACAGAGGATAATATTATAATAAATGGTAATAAATCTTTCAAGAAAGGTGAAATCTAAAGAAAAAAATATTTGGGAACTGCCACAAAAGTAACACTGGGTCTTTAGGGGTTAAATGGGGTATGTAGTGCTGCAGTTAAAAATATTAATATTAGTGGAATATTAATTTTTAGACATGTGAACAGCTTATTTAGAATTTTGCCATTTGCAGAATTAAGGTCTTTATACACAGGGAGTGTTTTTTTGTGTGATCATATGTTATTTATGCCATGAGTCTTTTCACAAACAACATGAATATTACATGATGTAAAATTGGTAATTTTTCCAAGCATAAATAAAGCCATCATCCAATCATGTGTGTGAAATGGACAACATGAGACAACAACAATGATCTGCAAATTTCAAGCCACATTATTTGTTTGTTTGTTTGCTTTGTATGAAACCCACAAATGCATCAACAAAACCAGACTATCAGCATAATGAGGAGTCTCTGTAAGGAAATGTGAATCAAATACACTTTGCAAAATGTGTGTCTTTTTATCTGGACATTGACCCAGAGGATGTAGATGAAGCTTCAGGTGATGTTGAATCCATTACCCTTTCTGTCAAACGGCCTGGCACAAATACATATTCAGATCTTTCATTGAACAATGCAACTGTCACAAACTCACCATTGGTGTGAATAGTTTATTCGTAGGGAGGTAATTTATATATATTTATTATCATTTATTCATCACACCCCAGATATATAAAGACCTTGAGGGCAAAGAACAGGAACATATTTTGTGGTCCATATATTGTCCAGGTAAACAGGATTTAGAATGAAAAAAGTAAATCTGTCTAGAGGTTACAAAACAATTAAAGGTACGCATTATATATACTTCACCAGCTATTCCGTTTTTATATGCACTCAGTTTATACATAAGAGTATTCTATATAGAAGATAAATACAAGTCAGAGTACACACCAGGTCACACTCTATGTTAAGTTCATTGGTTTCATATTCCAGCCTCCAGAGTTGTGCCAACTCTACTGGTTGTGTACTGACCTAAAGGTTTTGCATTTATTGACTCAGCATTCAGACCCAATATGTGCCCCTCACCTCGTTGGGGCTCACTTCTCCTCAAAGCTGATTTACAGAAAATAAATTGCCTGCAGTGTGCTTGTTAAATCACAGTATAGATACCACCGTGCCATTATCCACAGTGGCTGACAGATAGAGAGAGGACGCTGTAAAAAAAAATAAAAAAATTAAAAAAAAAAATCATATTTTGGAGTTTTTCTTGCCCCAGTTTCCACCTTAGCACCTCATTCTGTGTGACTCCTTCAGGTGAGTGTACAAATAAACCACCGTTTATTCAGAAACACATTGTGGCTCAAATAAAACTGATTTTTTTTTTTTTTTTTTTTTTTTGCTCCAGCTGATGGAATATTTTTTGGTTAGTTTCTGAAAATATCTGAACTGACCCATTATGTCCCCGCTACAAGGGAGAGAAAGGAATAAACTCTGTATGACAAAATGAAAACTGTTATGTTTCCTCTGAAGACCTGTGTGAAGTCCTGCACCGGGCGACCAACAAAAAGATTATTAATATTAAATCATGAGTACATGCATAAAGAAGCAAATGTGGGCAGGCAGGAGGTAAACATAAAAGGAAACATAAAAGCAGAATAGAAATTATATTTCTGTACGGGGCAAAACATTCCCATTCATGGGGTCCAGTCTGATAGATCTACTCTAATGGTGTGCATTACTGACACACAGTCACACCTTTGGCTATCAGATGTGTTGGACAAATAATGTTCAAAGAATGAGCCAAGATGAAGATAAACTATTTTCTTCTCAAAGTCAAAAGATTCATATAACAAACAGACAAAGCAACAAAGTAAATCTTTATACTGTTGGACTTACATTGCCCATGACGATCTCTGTATGATTTCCCTATGACTGAACTAGCCAACCCTGCATGCATCAAACATTTCGTGATGAATGTAAGTAACAGAGGTGGGTAATCCCAGGTTCATCAAGTCAAAGTTCTGCCATGGATTGGTTCCAACCTGTTGGGCACAACTCCTCATCCAGATAGATGGATAATTAGTGGAATCACCTGTGGTAAGTGAATAGGTTGGAACTGGGGTGCCATAAAGTGGGGGTAAACATGACAAATTCATGGGGCCCAGCATTTGTGGGGGCACCCATAGAGCAGTGGAGGGGGTCCAGTGGATACAGGTTAGAAGTTGTGAAAAATTTCATGTAAGATCCACTGTACAGGGTGAGTCAGAAAAAACGCTCTTTTCATTTAAAGAAATTGTACCACTGAAATGGAAATGCTTATTTTTCTTTTGACCATACAGTCATATTGATGTGGTTATTGAGCATGTCTGGCGATTGAATCATTGATTTATGGCATAGCATAACAGAGGGAATGTCCATTGTTTATTGTGCACCGAAATATCTGCCAACACAGTTTATGCCACCGTGAATGAAATTGAAATTGTCAACCATTACAGCATGTTTACTCGCCATCAAAATGTTTTGTCTCAACGAAGTCGTCCGGCACGACCTTCAACCTGGCTACCATTCAGATTGATGCAAATCTGTGCTCGTTGTCGCATCTCTAACACAGCTCTTCTCGCCATTCGTGTTCGTCGTAGGGCTTGGATTTCAGCCGTGATGCGATTTCGGAGTTCCTGAAGAGTTTGTGGAACAGTCTGATACACACGATTTTTAAGATACCCCCACAAGAAAAAAATCAAGGGGGGGTCAAGTCCGGGGATCTAGGTGGCCACTCTCTCTCCTGACCCAAACAGACAACTCGATGAGGAAATAATACCTGCAATCGCTGTGGTCTTGCCATGATGAAAACTCCCTGGGCACTGTCATGTAGGCCTATGTCATGAGTGTGAAAGCAAAGCCCCGACTCCTGTAATTGTTGTCAATTTCAAGTTTCTTCACTGTGGCATACATTGTGTTGGCAGGTATTTCAGTGCCCAATAAACAATGGACCTTTTCTCTCTTATGCAATGCAATAAATCTATGACTACATCACCAGACATGCTCAATAACCACATCAATATGACTGTATGGTCAAAAGAAAAATCAGTGTTTCCGTTTTAGCAGTACAATTTCTTTAAATGGAAAGAGCGTTTTTTCTGACTCACCCTGTATAATAGAGGCACTGAAGTCGGAAGTTGAAAGCATCTTAAGTTTCAGTTTCATTTCACATTAGCACCCCCCCCCACGCCAACAGATCAACAAGATACTGAATTTTATGAAGGGTCCAAGTTTATCTTTCACGGGGCCTACAATTGCTAGCAGCGCCGCTAGGTAGGAAACAATACATGACAGGACTTTGACTTGATGAACCTGGGATTACCCACCTGTGGTAAGTAACTACTTATATTTTTACATTCCATGGAGAACACAGGAGTGATGGTTCCCTCTGCACCAGGCTCACCTTGACAAGAAAGTAATCCTCTCTCTCACGGACACAAACACTCCCATGCAGCAAAACAGAAATCAGTTCCTACAAGTCTGAAAGTCTAAGGTGAAGAAATACAGCTGGAAGACGTTAATAATGGTTGACATCAAAGGCCTCCTCGTCCTCATACAACATTTACATTATCCAGCACAAGTTGTGACTTGCATTCAAAGCTCTGAAATCAATACTGAAACAAGGACTGGAGATTGCCAGAAGTCATGTACCAGTAATTGGATTGAAAGTTCGCTTAGTGTACGTTATTCACTATTCCTGGGCCTATAGCCAATGGTGACCCAACCCTGACCCACTGAAGACCTGTCAGTTCATAAAACCAACAGAGAAAATGTATGTTCTCTTGATGCATTTACAGTTGTTGTAGTCTGACAAACTGAATTACCTGGCCTGATTTAAAAGTCTATCTTTAATCTATGTACATCTCCTGTCCTCTTGATGTTTCTTAATTTAACCAAATGTCTCAAAAATTAAACCAATACAGAAGTATGTTTAAGTCATACTATTTGAGCTCATTTGACGTTGTTTTGTCCTGTCTCTGTTGTATTTTTTTAAATAATTATTTGAATAATTTAAAGTGCCAAGTGTAATTTAAGATTTTTTTTTTTACTTTGATGTGTTATTAATTGCAAAATTTGTGTTGTACTCATCTGTGTTTAGGTATTTTAAATGTATGTTTTAAAAATTTGTATGTTTATTACCTTGTGCTACCTTTTCAACATCTGTCCAGGGACTGCAGATGAAAAATAGCCATTAGGCTAACTCTAGTGCCTTTACAGCAATGTGAATTAATGTACAATGTCCCTGTTAAATAAACCAATAGGCCAAAATAAAATAAATATAAAATCACATAGACTTACACTGAACATCTCTCATGTGCAAGCCCCCCCAGCGTTGTTCTCATTTCATCCATTTTATTTGGACTTTCTAATAAGTTATTTGGTGGTTCATTATCAAAATGTTTCTCTGTTCACTCACCTTTAATAAAACACACTGTTTCCTTGACAGACAGTTCAATGAAAACACTACAGTTTCCCAATCATCCTCAATGTTTTGTTGATTAAGTGTTAAGTGTTTCGGAGTAGCTCACCCATTAATCCTCATACTACCACAGTTCCAAATATGAACCCTTTTGTCCAAATATGATCACTTCCGTGTCGAAAAGCCAAAATGGTGATGACGAAATTGCAAAAAAAAAGTTACTTCAAAATGTCAGTTCAAAAACCAATGCATGACAGTATGGTCCTGCCATACTGAAATTCTATTCAGTCTATGGTTGTAATATATTTCTTCTTGTAATATGGCTTTTTTCATTTCTGACTAATAGACAAAGAGTCGAATTATTCAGTTTGCTTAGAGACTGGTTTATTCACTGGAGTGTGCTCAGTACAACAGGCGTGACTTAACATTCATGTAGCATGAGTAGGTTAATGCTTACTAATCCGCTTCACCTTGAAACCAATAATAGTGCCTCATGGGACAATCGCAGAATGAGCATCACACTTAAAGTGATGTCTATCACTTCTCTTAGCTATCATTGTAAGCAGTAAGACCCTTTGATGAAGAGGAGAAAGTCAACACTGATGTGAGGAAGGTGAAAAAGTCTGTACAATCTGTCAGGGGGTGCATTAATGATGGATTAAAGATATGTTCCACCTGAACTTAAAATACACATACATTCAACACAGTTCAATTCTAAACCATGATACAAATAAAAATATTTTCAAACTCACACAAATTGTATTAACTAATTGATACATCCCGAATTAATTGAAAGAGTTAAATCATTTCATGTTTTAGCTTATATGAGGATTTGATGAAAGTTTGATACGATTTGACTGTAATTTTTGGAAATGTCTAAAAATCATATACATTAGACAGTAGACCTGTACGTATCTGCTTCTATAGATTTATCATATTGCAGTGTATGTTGTGTTATTCTTCCAGTTTTTTTCAAACCTGAAAGTTAATTGAAAAATACTGTGATGCTGTTACATAACTGACAATGACTAGCTAACTTTTAATACCTGATTCACTATGAATGCAATACTCTGCTCCTGACTGTATATGTGCTGTTAATTTCAAAATGCTATTTTCTGATTTGGGAATTCAAGTCTAATTGACTGCTACAAATTTATCAATCTCTATATTAGAGATCTATATGGTCTTGTACATCTGTAATGTTGTCACATGTCATGACTGAAAAAAAAAATATTACTGCAGGTGCAGCTTAATATTTTATATGACTGGATGACAGAGCATGCAGGAGCAACACTTTACATGCCACTAGACATGTCAAATTCACACATAAAAAACTATGAATAATGCAAAAGTGAAGCTGTCCGTCTGCTGACTGATAATGCAGAGATTGTGAAAGAGGAATTCTTTTGCTATTTTAAAGATGATCAACTCACAAAAGTGCTTGTGGCAGCTCGACCTTTTGGATCCGACCATTGCTTGGAACAGTTTCACCTCTGATGATCCCAGGCATGCCTCACTGCTTGAATACTGAGCAAGCTTCAAAAGAGCATTTGATGAGTTACAAAGGCAGCCGCCAAGGGAGATATCCAGATGCCAAATATTGCTCTGAGGACAGGTGCATCTGCTTTGCCGAGGCACTGTGTAAGTAAACAAAGCTATGACAAAGAGAGTGGGAGGAGGGAGGAAACATCAGGAATGAACATGGTGGGAAGAAAAAAGGAGACAGACGAGCAGAAGGCTCAGTGTGTGATATCATGTGGCTCTGCAGAAAGAAAGAATCACCAGGGAACTCAAAAGGTATGTTCATTGAGGTGCAGCTGTTGCTAAGGTTTTAAGAGTAAGGGAAACAGGTCCCTGGCCATTTCACACAACACTGGACTTCTCTTAGCAGGTCTAGACAAGTGAGCAATGTCCAAAATGCAGAGGGTACTTCCGCATTGAAAAAGGTCAGTGTGTAAAGACTCCAACGAGGACTGAGATTACAGGTCTACTCTAGAGGAAGATGAGTGAAAAGGGCTAAGTGCATCATTCGCAAACCCAAAGGTATGTTCAGACTCTGAAAACTACACAGAACAATGACAGGTCTTTTGGTTCACAGGGGAAGGTGGAGTAATAAATGAGGAAGGGATGATTCAGATTCCTTCGCTGGGGTCTGCGGCTGGGGCTTCTGGCCAGCCAGACCTTGTTGCTCCTAATGATGAGAAAGGTGGCAGGTGTGTGTGTACAAATTGCACATGATGAGGTTCCCATCTCTTGAAATGTCTCCGTCAGAGGGATTACACATCCTGGTAATGTAATTGAGGTAGCCACAAAGACAACTCTGACAAAAAACAGTGTTTACTGCACAAGTCACTGTGTCAGAGGCTGCAGAGAGGTCCATTTATCTTGTGCGAGGCAGCACCTTGCCCTGATATTTAGACTCCTGCTACTTTGAATCAACCTAATCTTGTTTCAGATCCTCCGATTGCAGGCAAAGCTGGTTATTCCACTATGTTTATTCCCATCTGCCAAAAACAATGAAGGAGAAGCTTGGTGTGCAGTTGCACCGTAGACTTGCATTGATTCTCATGCCCGACCCAGTGTTAACAAAAGAAATATATATTTGCTTGCTTCTTCTTAGGGTTGATCCTACTTGCTGTAGGCAAATAGTGCATTGAGACCTGTCCTTTTAAAGGTAGTATGCATCTGACAGCCAAAGGTAAACACCAGTGTGACTAAGGTATTTTCAGAAGGAGAGCAGGTGAATTTATGATGAGATCACGGATCGGTACGTTTGCTTTTTTCAGCAATTTTGCCTCAAGGTGCCTTCAATTCCGTGAGTTTATTTCTCAGCAAAACATTTTCTCTAAATAACAAATTGCTTCTTGGTGCAATATAGTACACCTTTCAACAATCTATTTTCAAATCTAATGAAACAAATGACACAATATGGTATAAAGTATAAGGACCAGTCTCATATTTAGCTTCCTCTGCAATCACAAACAAAAATCCCTCAGATTAAATGTCTGTTCACATCATGTGTTTTTTCTCCATAAATTATTTTCAAGATCTACTATGCTGTGTTTCACTTGATTTCACAGAACAACTCAAACCAGTTGTTTCCTTGGAGAAGTTATCAGTGAACAGCAGCTGCTACAAAAAGAAAACTGAGTTCAGCAATGGTTGTTGGTGATACTGTATTTTGCGATTTAACAAGGCGAATGCATTCTTGTTTCCCTCCACACGATTCCCTGTAGTTATCAGGGCGAATTCGTGTAATAAATTGTGCTATCAAAGGAGTTGCCATGCTTTCATCTTTGAAAAAATGGGCCCCCGGGGCTGATAGGTGATGGAGGGTTAACATGAATACAGGCGGAGGTATGTGAGTGCAAGTAGTAGGAGTGTATAATTGTGGAGAGGATAGCAAGGGGATACTGAGGAGACGGAGCTTATGAATGGGTCACATGAGAATTACGATCATCATGGCACTTCCCAGCTCCACGATGTGCATCTCATGTAATCACAGCATTTGGAGACAATCATATTGATTTCTGCTTTGCCAAAACAGAAATCTGCAGCTGCTTTCATCAAAAGTAAAAAAAACATATCCTGACTATATTTAAATATTCCCTCCGGTGCACAGTAAATTGGGAGGTTAACCCATTTTCCACCTTGGCACCAACAAATAATAAAAACTAGGCACGGCTTGAAGAAAATGTGTTTCCAGAGTATGCATCAAAGGATTTTTTTTAAATTACAAAAACATAAATGACAGGCAGAAACAGAAACAGAAGCTACGATTTCTATGAGGCTAGCAAGGCATCAGCAGATGCAGCAGAAAAAGGTTTGGATTTGTATTTGCGGCCAGTTAAGGTGAGACGTTACATGGCCTTGAAGTCTCTCTTTCGTCATCTGTCTGGGAGCATCACTCTTATGTCAGTTTGGTTTTATTGAGCAATCAGCATCAAAGTAACACAAAGGTGGAGTAATCTTTCCTCACTCACACACAGTTTTAATGGTTCCTCTGAACTCCAGCTAAAGGGTGACATGATAATGTGGCACTTGTGGCTCAGGAAAGGTGCTGTAATCATTGGGAAATGACACTAAAGCAGAAAATGCTTTGTAGTTAACTTTGAAAAAGAAAAAGAAAGTGTTACTTTGAGTTTTTACAGTAAACTTCAGTCGACCTTTGAGACATTTTTTGACATATCTTTATTTCACACTTATTGATTACTTGATTCTATGGGTTTTGCTCACTAACCTGAAGTTTCAACTCTGCATTAAACCTTTACTTCACTCTAAATTTTGAAGGTTGAATTGGATTAGGCTGTTCCAAGATTTCACTTCTTTTTTTATGTACAGTATGTGTAAATGTTAATATCTATATATTTTTCATATTTCAGTTCAGTTTAGTTTATTTCGAATATGCAAAAAAAAAAAAGTAATCTTACTTAATCCTTAGAAATAAAACAAGTGGCAAGAAAACTTGAAAAAACATATACATATACACAAAAACAAAGTATATATGACTTAATTCACACATTTGAAAAGCAGTGGGAGGAAGTATAACTTATTTAATCCCACCCCTTCTCCACACAACAGTCGATCCTTTAGCTTAATATCACCACAATATATGAAAAATCTAAATGGTTAACCTCACTTATCATCTTCACATACACATACAGGGGTTGGACAAAATAATGGAAACACCTTAAAAAATCAACAAAATATAATAGGAATTTTAAGCATTCTTCAGTTAGAATACCCTCCAACTCTTTTAGAGACGATGGTGGTAGAAATCGACGTCTTACTTGAATCTCTAAAACTGACCATAAATGCTCAATAATGTTGAGGTCTGGGGACTGTGCCGGCCATACGAGATGCTCAATTTCATTAGAATGTTCCTCATGCCATTCTTTAACAATTCTAGCTGTATGGATTGGGGCATTATCATCTTGAGGTGAAGGTGTTTCCATTATTTTGTTCAACCCCTGTACATACATACACACACACACCTATACTGACATACCAGAAAAATAAAATAAATACATACAGACATATTTAAAGGCAACACAAAATCAATACACAATAATAATACTTAGCAATAAGGAAATCAATTTCTATGACTTTTAGTGGTGAAAGCCAAGTAATCTATCACTGTCGCCATAAAGTGACAAAATAGATGCCAAACCACTTCAGATACTGAAGCTCTGAACATTGTTTAACTAAACTATTACTATTAAGATAAACTTACAATACTATTGGGAGGTACTTTGCATTGCTTTTTGTGACATATATTCATTTTATATCATCACAATATAGTGAAAAAGCCACAAATAACAATGAATATTAGCTCAATATAGGGGATACAACACCATTAACAGGGATGATGTTCTACTGAATAACTTATGTATTTATTTCAATGATAAATACATTAGTACTTAAATCAAGACAATAATTTTAATAACTGACAATCTGCATCTTGGGGGGTTGTGACTGAGAGGGGTTCAACATTTGATAGCCCTAAACACATAATCTCCATATCTCACCATCTATACGTGAATAACTCTCATTAGTTCACTATCAGTTAAATAATGATGCAATTTTCTGTTTGCTTTTTTTTTTTTTTTCTCTTAACACAAGACAATGAATATGAGGGTCAAAGACAGACAAGTACCATACAGTTCCATTTCCTCTGAGTTCCCCTTGATCTTTCTTTACCATGAAGCACATATAATTGACAATCCCTATAAAGTGGTCCACAGTAGGGGGGCTTCTTTTAAGTCAACATTTAGTGCCAGCTTTTTTTTTTCCCCCTCAGGAGGTACATATCCTCTTTACGTAAGCCTTCAGGAAAGACTCCAAGACATAGAGAAGAATGACCCACCTATTTCACTGTCAAAAACCCTTGATATTAGATGCCCCACATTTTGCCAGAAGGTTTGGATATGTGGACATGATCATCCTTTCCATTTTTGTAAGATTCTGTCTGTTTCATCCAATTGTGCAGACTAAAAAAAAAAAAAAAATCTGGACTAGAAGAATTTCACTCAGCTGCTTAGAAGTTTCTGACAAATAAACCATTCCATCAGAAAAAGCAAATGCAAAAAATACAGGACTATATCTCTTGAACTGTGGTTTAGCCGACACGTTAATCTGTAAGTCGCACTCAGCCCCATCATTTGTTTATTCATTGCTGTTGTTACTATAATTAGGTCCATGCCAGCTTTGTAGTGCAATGACATATTCTCTATATGCACATCATTATGTCCTACAGGCCACCTCATATAGACCCAGCGTTGGAAAAACACGACCATCAAAGCAGCGGCATGTCACACAATTGCATCATTTCATTCTGCTTCCATCCTTCTGGTTTCTCTCTGAAACTAAATCGAGTTCTTCTTATTTTTTTGCTACAAAATGTGAAAATGTGCCATGTTAACACAACATGCTTTGCCTCAAATCTAAATACTGCTTCTTTTTATTTCAAGTAGTCAAAATATACCATGTCCAATAATGTCAAGGAGGAGCAAATGGATATTTTTATGCACTATTAATTACCAAAATGCTATTATGTCTTAGAGCCCGGTTACTAGGTGATGATTTGACGTAAAATAGCTGCAATTTTAAGTCTCAATTTGCAAAAACATCCATGGTACTAATTAGGAAAATTAAATCCATAGCCCAAATTTACAAGAAACCAATATAAAATATTGTTGTTTGACCACTTATGGCTGTCTTGTTTTGCTTATAGACTGAAAGTAGTGGCGAGGAATTACACAAGTGTGTGGGCAGATGTGTTAGTTATCATGCTGATGTAATGGAGTGGCTAAGTATTATTACAGATCTAATTAATTTGCACAGAAACACTGGGTGCCATAGAAATAAAGGTCACATCTGTCTTATATAGCCAAAAGAGCATTGCAAGAGCTTGGAGGTAAACAATCAGTCTGCCAATTCTTAAACAACAAAGCCAGAAACTACTAGACTATATCCATCCTGATTCCTTCTGCCAAGCCCCTACAGTATGTTGTTTAGTTAAACAACCCCCACTGCCCAAGGGTAGGTTAAAACAGAAACTAACGACCTGATATTAATGCTTTAACAAAACCAAAATGACGTAGAATAATCATAAATGGTAAACAGCAAAATATTACTATATTTACATCCATAAAGTGAGTAATAAAATCACTGGAGTGTGATGTTTTTTTTGTTGGTTTGTTTCTCAGCAGGATCACAAAACAGCTGCTGAACTAATTTTCATGGAACTTGGGGAAAGATAGGAACTGGTTAAGGGCGAAGCCGGTATAATTTGTGGGAAAATAGGACAAAGTCTGGGTTTATTTTTGACCTTTTCTAACTAACTCTTACTGCAAGATAGAGAGTTAATTGTACGACGGGGCTGTAGGGCTTTGGTGGAGGCTTGAAGGGTAGGTTTCATTTGAATAGTAAGGGGAACATGTTCAGTGGGGGGTCTGGTGAATCCCGCTCCAGGACATTTTGATTGTTAAACACATCATTTATGCATTCCAGTGAATTATATCAACCAATTTATGCTACCAGTTTAGAATATCTATATTTATGTCTTCAATACTGCTTTCACATATTCTGTATTGCATTCAAATATTTATTCTCCTGCACCTTAATAGTCTTAAAAATACCTAAAGCACAGCTACAAAAACAGGTAATTAATTCATTTAGTGCTAACAAACAGCATATTGAAAGACACCTGACCTGCAGCCTCTTGCAAAGTGGAAGCTGCTTTGACTACTAACTTTACTCACATTTGCATATATTATATTATATTATATTATATTATATTATATTATATTATATTATATTATATTATATTATATGAATTTCTGTGGATAATGTAAATAAATTCCATTTGATGAAATTCAGGCTCAAGTGTCTCACTCACAATGTCAATAAATCATAGATGGAGCTAAAATTGGAAGTTTATCTGCTATTCTTAACCAGCCTGGTAACCATATTAGTTACAAACAACAGTCCTAACATTCAAGTAGAAAAATATTTACGCTAGTGACTGACAACTTACATGGTTTTGGCAGTTTTTGACACAAAATGTCCCAATGTCAGTCTCTTCCTGTTTTTCCCCTCTGGCATCCCAAAGACAGGTAGAGACAAAAAACACACAAAAAAACAAAAAAACTGGATAAACATCTGTTGTCTTCCATGGTAAGCTCAACTTTCATGTCTACGAGTCTGATTTAAAACATTCATCAACAATATAATCCAGCTATTTTCTACACTTTGTAGTTGTAGATCTTTCACCTTAAGTGTCAGTCATGCTGTACATTATATGAGCTTTTGAACTTTGATGTGCAATACAGACACTGATGCATACGACGGCAGTTATGCACTGCAAAGTCAATATCTTACCAAGTGTATTTTTCTCATTTCTAGTTAAAATATCTCATCCCACTTAAAATAAGACATAATCACCAAAAGAGTAACTTTTCAGTGAAATATAAGAACTTATTTTTAGACAATAGATCTTGAAAATCTTATTTCAAGAAATATTACCAAGATAATTTTCACTTGTTCCATTGGCAGATTTTTTTTTTTTTACTTAATTCAAGATTTTTTTTTGTTATTCAAGCAAAAAAAAAAAAAAATCTGCCAATAGAAGAAATGAAAATTATCTTGGTAAGACTTCTTGAAATAAGATTTTCAAGATCTATTGTCAAAAAATCAGTTCTTATATTTCACTGAAAAGTTACTCTTCAGGGGATTATGTCTTATTTTAAGTGTGATGAGATATTTTGACAAGAAATGAGAAAAATACACTTGTAAGATATTGATTTCTGCTGGGTGGGTAGTGAAAACAGTGCAATGTGCAGTGTGTTGGTGTGAAAGTATGAGGGTATGAATGTGTATTATTTTTTTACCTGAATCTCACTGTATAACAGTTTAATAATAAGTATAAATAAAGAATCCTTCGTGAACCTGTCACTTGGAGAAACTTTCCAGTATATGCTTTACTGAGTGACTTAGAAGCAGACTTATCGTTATTGTTAGTATTATTTACTGAAAGATAGAAATTGCCAGTTATAATAATCATAACAGTAACTATTCTTCTTCTTCGTATTATTATTATTATTATTATTATTATTATTATTATGAAAAGTATGTGGAAAAAGTATTGTTCTGATTTAACTCAGCAGATACACTGTATATTAAAATAATTTTATGAAAACATGAGGACAAGGCAGCAAATGGTTTTAGTTCATTTGAAGTCCACAGTGTCACATTGTTCAAACAACCTACAGTTTATCCTCATCTTCTGAACAGCCAAACTGTGTATTAGGGAAAACAATCACTATTAAAGAAGACTGACTGCTGGTTTATTTGGCCTTTTGAGACAGAGTTCATTAAGTCAAAAAACCCCCACGAGGAAGAGCTGACTGAACTTCTTTGATTCAGTAAATACCAACAGCACTGAAGTCAGGTTTCACAATCACAGGTCCCCTTTCAGATTTTATGCTTCTGAAATATTTAAGCAGGGTGTGCTATTCAGTTGAAGGCCCTAGTCACATTCTGCTTCTTTTGTATTTTATATATTTTTGTGCTATTATGTCTACAGCACTTCAGAAGCAACAACAGATGATTGGGAACTACATACTTTCTGTGGATGGCATCATATTTAGCAGAGAGGCTCTTAGTGCACACCAACTGCTCAACCATAGTAATTCTTACTGAAAACTGTCCAACAGAAAGGCTTTGTATAATATTTTAGTTTATGGATACTGAAGCCATGACAAGCTCAATGACATTTACTATTACAACTGAGCTTTCAGATTTTAACCCATAAAGACCCAAAAAGCCACTGGTGACACAAACCATCTACTGATCTAAACTGTTGAATACCTGCTAATCCACTAATCCTATCAATCCACCTTAAAAATCGGTGTAAAATACAGTTTGTCGTCTTTTTACGGTCATCAGATATGACCCATTTGGACATTCAGAAGCCCCGTAGTGAATGTGGAAACACTCATCTTATACAACATTGATTTACCAGTAAAATCCATGGAGTTGGATCAATGACAGTGGATGGAGATGCTGGGTTTATGTTCAGTTAATGGGAGATTTTGTTGAAAACGCCAATTTTTCTTCAGTTTTCTCTGTTTTGATATAATAACCCTCAACTTCACTCTGAGCTTTTATGAACATCTATGATCAGTGAATTAAATACAGGAAAAAACATGATTATCACAAAAAAAGCACAAAATACAGAGCATAGTACTATAATAAATGGTGATAAATTACTTAAGAAAGGTTAAAATAAAGAGAAAAATTCATTTGGGGACTGGCACAAAAGTAGCACTGGGTCTGTATGGGTTAATACAAATTAGAGATATATTTCAGTGAAGTTTATAACGGATTCTAGCAAACACCATGTGTACTGTTGTTTTCATTGATGTTTCACAGCATGTATTAATTTTCAACTATTTTTGGCAACTATCTTCCATTAAAGTTTGTTTTCAAATAGACATATGATAAATATATACCTTCCTCTTTTTCCATTCATTATTTATAAAAGTGGTTAGTAAAGACAGTACTAGTAAATAGAGTAAGTTCCTAAAAGTCATAATCTATTCTGCAGGGAGCATCCCCCCACCACCACAACTGACCATTATTTTGCCATATTTGGACAAAAGGATGGAGCTGAAGGAGCTCAAGGGGTGATGAGTAAATGCTTGTTTACTGATATGGTGGAGCAATATATACTTGTTTACAGTCGAGCTGTCTGTCAAGGGAAAAAAAAAAAAGCATTTTATTCAACAAACATAAGCTATGAAACTGACTAAGGTGGTGAGTGAGTCGCCAATCACACCTGTCAATCTCAGCCTGAGACAGCAGCTTTTATAGAGATTCGGAGCCCCGCCCCTTCCACTTGTGCCCCATGGGATCTTTTTACAACAGCCAGTGACATGAAGTAATTTTTTGAAGCCATTTGAATTATGCGTCACACATGCGTTTACACATATGTTTATCAATTTAAGATAATTTTACAAGTCTATAAAGCTCAGTTCAAGTATCAGGCTGTGAAAATGCGTAAACAAAAATATTACAGACACAAAGGTCATGAAAGTGACATCATCATAACTTTCTCTGTCCACAATATCTTCAGAGCTTCAATATGACAAGACTTGTGGTGATTGTTTAAATACTTTTTCACGACCCAGACCTCCCAGGTAAAATAAACCAGATTACTGAAATAGTAGGTAAAGCGTATAAGAACGAAGGAGCAAAAGTGATATCCAAACTGTATCAGGGATTGGTGTCTAACAGGAAAACTTCAACTCTGTATATTAGAGATAAATGGAAAAAAGAACTGTTGGTAGAATTAAGTGATGATACATGGTATGAAATATGTGAAACTCAAGTAACTACATCTAATTCCAGAAATTGGATAATATTTTGTTAGAAAAACATAATGAGATTTTTTATAACACCAAAAATCCAAAAGGCTTCACTATCATTACCTCAGCCCTGTTGGAGGGTGTGCGGTGAGCAGGATGTGGGTCATGCACATGTATTTTGGCAGTGCACAAAACTATCCTAATATTGGAATAATATCAGCGAAGAACTTGGAAAAATATTGGGATATGAACTACCAACGACATGTTCTGTGTTATATTTGGATCATTTAACAGGAAAAGACATACCAAGTAAGGATGAATATTTGATTAAAATCCTCTTGGCATCGTCTAATAAAGCCATCACACGAAAATGGTATAAAGTGGACGCTCCTACCCTAAATAATTGGAGAGACATTGTGGAAGAAATTCACAACATGGAGAGACTTACGTATATCATAAGACTACAGCAAGCAACTTATGAAGATCGATGGAAAAAATGGACAATATACAGGACAACAACTGACACTATGTTCAAATTGTGTTGTAAAATTTCTAAAATGAAACAATAAAATATAAGTTAAAAAAAAAAAAAAAAAACTTTTTCACCTAAAGAACGAGGGGTAATATGCTGAGGTAACTGTTTCAGTGTTGGTGATGTACAGCTCTGGAAAAAAATAAGAGACCACTGCAAAATGATCACTTTCTCTGATTTTATCATTCATAGGTATGTGTTTGAGTAAAACGAACATTTTTGTTTAGTTCTCTAAACTGCCGACAACATTTCTCCCAAATTTCAAGTAAAAATATTGTTATTTAGAGCATGTATTTACACGACACATGGTCAAAATAACAATTAACCAATTAAAGAGAATGAGAAGAGAACTCCTGGAAATGGAATTAACTAGCCTTCTATTTTTAAGAGAGTTCAATGTAAATCTATATTTGAGGTCAGTACCTAGAAGCTGTGTGTTGTATCACACTTCATGATAATTCCACATTGACTCTGAGCATCAGTTGACTGTAACAGAAGAGCTGACAACCTGACAGGGCTATATCTCTGCTGTTTTATAAGAAATATTAGTCTAAAATCCTAAATGTTCTGTAGCGTCAACTCATCCACAGAAGCAAATGCCTACAATTTTAATACTAGGCATGCATCAAAAGGGTATTTTTCACTTCACTCCTTTAAAAAATAATGCAAGGCCATAGACTCTTATCTACAGAAGGATGAAAGCATAGTATGATTCACCCTCATACATTGCAAATTTGACAACTAGAACACTTTTTAAAAAGACTTTGATGGAGTATTTGAAAACACAGAGTAACACCCCCTGCTGATCGTATACATAAATATATGTATTCATATGTACTTGCTGTGTGATGTATGTTTTCTTTTGAATGTTGTGCTTTTATCGCATGCCGAGCACAGGAATAGAACCCCCCACCCCCCCCACCCATATACTGCCTAGGTGGCAGGAGGCAGGTAACAGGGAACAAAATAAAGAACAAATAAAGAATAAACAATGTGTACTCTTCCCAGAAAAGAAAGACTGTCACTGTAACACTACAACTGGGACATTTCATCAAAGTGCTCAAAGAATAACTTCTGAATGATCAAAGACTAATTAGCTTCATTATCAGCTTGTTGCATTTGTACAGATCTATTAAAAATAAACGACATCCTCTTATAAAGATGACTGATGTTTATCTTCCTTACATCCACTACATGTAATAATCCTCAGCTGCTGCGGTATCAGATCGGATCACGCTTTGATCCTTTTTACTTTGTTCAGTGTCAGTCAGGTATTTGCGGAATTTTAGTCAAGGATGAGTTTTACAGTAAAAATCCAAATTTGTTCCGCAGACAACATGTGTGGAAAAAGTGTTCTCAGCAGGAAAAGAAATAACATATCTGGATTTAGTCTTCCTACTACAGCCAGCTCCCTGCATGAGCTTTACCATAATGATCCCCACTCCTTTTATATTTCTCAGCAGTGAAAATGTATGGCCAGTTAAACAGGCAATTATTGAACACTTATGTCCATGACTTTTTTTCTGAATATGTAAATGTCTCTATCCACATGTGATTTTGCGGTTGCCTGACAGAAACGGGCTGCACGAATGCCAGAGGCCATGTAGTAGAGGAGCAATGGAGTGCTTGGAGATAATGAACATATGTGTGAGTGCAGCTCAAGTGGCATCTACTTGGGGGGACATAACCCTCAGGCAGAGGGGGCCATAATGACCATCTGTTTCTTTTCCAGATATGAGCTGGTGTGAAAATATCAATGGAGACACCCCTAAATTATGAGCTGTGACAGCTGCTCATTTAGTTCGGTCATGGAAGCACAACAAGAAGACCAAACTTTATGGAAAACAATTTGTATAACCAAGAGATTTCATCCAACTTTGCATGGTCACACACATTTTCATTGGTTGAGACTGGACATATGAGAACAAGCTCTTAAAAAATAAAACTGACCCATTTGAATACATTAACAACCTAGACCCATTATTTGTTAAGAAAAAAGGAAGGTCACTTGGGGCACAACTGGATATTTCTCTGCCTCAGAAATATCTTAAAAGTGGAAAATTACATTTTTTTTTCTTCTTAACACTACCGCAAATTTCAATCACAGGTTGCTCGCCACATTAGGAAGGATGTTACAGAATAAAACATGAAACAAATAAATTGATGTGAGTGCTCCGTATCTAAAGTACTGTGTCTAGATATAGCGGATAAGGAATAGCAATTACAGTTATTAGGACAAATCTTCATACACAGAATAATCATCCATTCATTCACTCATTCATCTTCTGAACCACTTTATCCTCACTAGGGTTGCGGGGGGTGCTGGAGCCTATCCCAGCTACCTATGGGTGAAGGCGGGGTACACCCTGGATGTGTTGCCAATTCATCGCAGGGCTGACAAATAGAGACGAACAACCAATCACTCTCACATTCCACTCTCACATTAACCAATGAACCTATCAGTTCATGTGTTTGGGGAAGAAGCTGGAGTACCCAGAGAGAACCCACGCAAACACAGAAAGAACATGCAAACTCCACCTAGAATCATCGAAATAAATTAATTTTAGCACCTTAACTGGTATTGTGAGATAACCGCCATTGTCATAATTTGACATCATCGACCACTGATAATAAATCTTTTAAACACAAAAAGTGCACAGACACGTTTACAGTGCAGGCCTTGTAAGTGTACTTCTGCTGTAGGAAAATGTTTGTACCCTACATTATTTTATTCACAGTAATGACACATATGATATCTCACTTTGACTATTAATATCAATTTTATTGCTGTATTTCATCAAATGAAAGATGAAAACAACATGACATCAGCATTGCACATCGATTATCGATCCCCTGGCTCTCTGAGCAATCAGCATCATCTGCTGAAAAACCCACAATGGGCGACCACAAGTGCTCATTATTCATATGGCTACATTCCTGTAGACAGATTGGAATGGATGACTGATTGCCCCGCAAACCCTCGTTCCCTTGGGACCCCAGTCCCATCCTGTAAATGCAGGTTTTCAAGGTTTTGGACAATGACCTCTCATCTGCACTGTTGGAGCCCTCAGAGGCACCTCAATAGCTACAGCAACAATCTAGCAGATGGTAATGCTGACTGGAGGATGGCCTGATTGGAGGTGATTATACATCTGGAACAGGCCAGCAAACCTGGGGATCAGACTCTCAGCTGGCAGCTGCAGAGCAAAAAGGCTTTTTATCAGCCACAAACAAAAACCTGGTTAAACAACTTGTCCCCTGCTGTTCTGCGAACTGTAATGGTCTGTGCAATTATGAGTATCAAACCGTCCCTACTAAAACAGAATGCACAGTTGTATGGACATCAATGGAGCTGACACTGAGAGCGCTGATGGTTTCTTTTAGACTCATCCAATCATTTCATACATGATAAAGAGTTTCAGGTTAAAGATATGTTGTTGGTATCCATGGTGCTGCATGGAACACCTGTTTTCTGGCTGTCAGCCAAATGTACTATGTACGGCTTGAAGCATGGGGATAAATGGTGATTTTCACACTGTACTTAATTACACAGAGCTTTACTAGTCTGAATAGTAAACTACCCCTGCCAAGAGAAATTACTAGAATATTTTTTTAAAAACTTCCATATTTTGACAGTTATTTCAGGGAAAAATACATAAAATGTCACTATATTTCATTTAAGTTTGAGTAAATCACTGAAACTCTCAGTGAGGTTCATAAGTACATAAACGTGCAGTGTCAAGATCTAGTGCAACAAAAAAAGATCAACAACAGGACAGATGACGTCATGGTTTTGTGCACAGATTTGTTTATTTGCATTTTAACTGAGGTATCTTGGATCACTATCTTCCACAGTGCAAAAAAATAAAATCTTCTGTGCAGATATGTATCTGCTTTAGCAGAGGTTTCTGGTCATTTTCCATGTGCGTGTAGGTGGACTGTGGATGAATGACTGAATGTATTATTGACCATCCACAAATGGTTGAGGTGGGATGAGGTCATGTCTCCAATACAGAAGGAACCAGAAGAGATTAGGTTATATGATGTTGTAACCCTGTTTACTGGGTGAAAGAAACAACAGAAATGGATCAAACTGAAATTAACTGACAGCAGATTCATAACACGCTGCCGTCTTAGTGATGGTGTTTGGTGTTACCATTGTTTTAATGCAGTACAGACAGGTGACATATTTTTTATAAAAATTGTGTTATGATCCCAAATGTCAAATAAATGTTCATCTTTCATTCTGAGCCAAAGCTTAAAGTCCCATCCACACAAAAACAGGTATTCTATTTTCTTTGGCTGTTATGCCTCAGCTTTAGTGTGTAGGATGGTGGCTCTGCAGACTTTAACACTCTAAGGCTGTTTTCTCATCCATCTGTTTAATGTGCAAAGTTTGTCTGTGCTTACCCAAAAATCTATGTGTGTATTGTGACCCTGCAAAGTTTTTGGAGCTGACCACAAGCCTTCACTCTTCATGCACTAAAAATAAGCTTTAGGGAGAGCAGGAAACATAAGTTTTTCAATACATCATATTTTATAATTAAGGAAATTTATTTATTTATTTACCATTTCCTCACAACCTCTACATGTACAGCACATTTACTACTTATAAAATGAGAAAATTAGTAGATGGGTAGAGGAAGAGTGTTTGTGTAATACTCCACTGTGACTTCCATTACATAGCTTTTCAATATGTGTCTAGTGATTATCATATTAGTACTGTGATAGAGAGGTGAAGTGACTCCTCTCACAAAGCTTCAAACGCCTCAAAGACTGGGTTTCAGTGCCCTTCTGACCAGGTCGGCTTACTGAGCTTTGGCTGAAATTGACCCTAATATCGAGAAGTGTTCTTTGATTTTCAGAACTGTCTGAAATAGGACTGGTACTCATCAATAAAGTACATAGAAAAAGATGTGATCAAAAAAACAGATATCGCAAACAAATAAAACCAATCAGAGTTGAATTTACACTTTTGCATTTTCCACATTTGAATGAGTGTTCAAATTGATCTGACCTGCATGATGACACCAAAATGACTGCAGGGAGATTCGTGACCCAACTGCAGTACTTGAATGGAGCTTTATATTTCCAGTGGAGGGCCACATCAGTCTGACACTTGACTAATAGCTTTCTGGTTAGATGCCTAGAAGCTAGAGATAAACTTTTAAATATTTCCAGAGCAAAGTGCCTTTTAAATGCTGCAGATTTAGTAAGTATTATAATCATGTCAAAACGATGAATTTACATAAAATAATACAGACAAATGCGATCGGGCACTGAGTCTATAAAGTACAGTCCAACAGGAAATGCTGTTCTGAGTCGTGTTATGAAAAGCAGTGAGAGAACACAGTGAATTTGTGCTAACAGTCGGTGTTGATTTAAGTTATTTACTCCAAACACATTTTACACCATGTGATTTTACTGATTAATATTCTCAGCACTTTATAGCTCATGGCTGCCAGTGACTGAGCTGTATTGATATTTATACAAGGAAATAAATTGTTTGACTTACACAAACCTGGCTGGTACAAGATGCCATAAAAAACCTAACAACTATCCTGCTGTGGGATGGATAAACACATAAAAGACACAAGGGGGTCTTCAAATGAAACGAAATCATTTTACACATTAAGTTTGCGAATAAAACTCCACCCTGGTCTGGCCTCATCTTGCAGTTGCACATTTTAATAAGCCTGCTATGGGACATGAGGCACTCGCCGTCATGGCTGTTTTATGAACATCAGTGACACTTGAAACACGAGAGAAGTCTTCGTTAACATAAATCTGAATATCTATAAGGCTAAGGATTTGAACTGTAAAAACCAGTGTCTCTATATGATAAGGCCCTTTTTATTTTGTGCTTTACCAAACTCTCTTGGTTATTGAGTATTTTACATTTTAAGAAATAGTATTTATTTATTTTTTTTTAGCTCAGATCAAAGAAAAGGGCAAACAGAGTAAAAAAGGAAAATAAAATTACAAAACACTATCTCTACATCTGTAAATCATGTAGCGCAGCAAAAATTACTTGCAATTTAGGCGCAAAGCATTTAATACCTCAGCTTAAAATTTACAAGTGTTTTGCCACAGGTGAAAAAAAAAACGAAATTCAGACTTGTCATAAAAACTAGGCCAGTATTGCTTTTCCCAAATTTCACCTTTCTCTACTCTTGTGCAAAACTTCAGCTGTCAGGAATGTACAATACAACTTTGGGGAAAAAATGATTAGAGATTCTTAGATGAGAGAAAGGGCCTACGAACACTGGGGGGAAGGGTGGGAATACAAACCATTGTACTTTATGTAACCTGTCTGTGGAGAAGAAGATGAAAAAGGTGAAGAAAAAAAAAGTGCATGAGAGGCAGAGAATTGTAGAGTATGCAAGCTGAGGACGACAAGATATAACTCATCTGTGGATAGGCTGCAGTCTTTTTCAGAAGTGCCTATATGAAGCTCAAATATTTCATTTTCTGAAGCTCTTTATGAAGTCCCACGGGGAACTGCGACCAAAACACTACACAGACACAGTCATAATATTTCCACAATAATAACTGAGAGGAATGTGTGTATGGGTGTTGTAAGAAGACGGACCAATAAGATGAATAGCTAGAAAATGTGACAGCTACATGTGTGCTTCGGTCCATAGACAGGTGATTTATCTGCATAACTACAGGCTAAATTCATGTTATACAACTAGTGTAACATCTATTAATTTAATTATACTATGCAAAAGGTTCTATGTGACATCAACTGCAGGATGGGATGACCTATGAGAGTTTTGTTTCTTTTCTGTCTTAAAACTGACTGGAAAGCTCTTTCAGTGAACCAACGTGGAGAGAATAGCAAGCGAGGGGAGATGTATTAGTCTGTGAAAATAATGCTGCTTCCTCTGAAAACTGGCAAAAAAGCAGAGCAAGAATAGTGGTGGTGGCTAAGCTGTAAGAGGTCTCATTTACATTTGAAACAGCAAAACACCAATGACGCCTGCTGAAGAGCCCACAGAAAGACACACACAGATACGTCAAGAAATAAAAATGTATTCCCTTAGATTCCCTCTCAGCCACTATACCTGAGCAGTCACAGACAATGCACTACTTACCCTCTTTTCTTTACTTTGGCAGGGTTGAAAAGTTTTGTTTCTTTTATGACTCCATTACAATTCAAATGATGAATGCGCTGTAGCAGTGGCAGCTGGTTGAAACAGTTTGCAGGGCAACTACACTGCACTCCCATGGCCATTTAAACATGTTTTTAAACATAAATTAATTATACGTTGTAAAACAATTATAAAATGAAAATAAATGTGCTTATTTCTGTTCTACATCTGGTAAACACATTAGGATTCATTAAGAAGAAGGGCATTCAGAGAGTGCAGACCTCTGCCAAGGAAACAGTCCACTCTAAAACTCCTCGTTTATGAAACAAACCAAAAATTATCACCTATGTTTGTATCAGCTGGTGCCACTGGTTAACTTAACTGACTGTTGCTATGGTAACAATCAGCCTCGTTGAGATGAGGACTCAGGTCTTTGATATTAAGTTGCAGATACCAGTGAACTGACACTTGACTTGGTCCGGTCTGCAAAAGACCTGAGACTTGACTCAGACTCGTTCACATTCTTCATCATGAACTCATTTCTGTTCATCTGAATGTCGTTTTCTACACTGTAGCATCATTTCTAAACCTAGGCAAGTGCCTAATTTGCCACTGCTCTGCCTTTTCTACTAAATCTTGGCTACAGTTTCTATACTTAAGAGACAAATATGATGTAAAATTTAATTTCATTTGTTTTATTATTATTATTATTATTGTTATTATTATTATTATTATTATTATTATTATTAATTTATGTACAGTTATTATTATTTATTTATTTTGTTGTTTGTTTGCTTATCAATCATTTACGTACCAGTACTTATATTTTGTTGGTTGATTTTTGTTTTGATTTAACTTTCTACATGTTCGAAACAAGAAAAGAACTCGGAGAGTGCAGACCTCTGCCAAGACAGATCTGCCCCCCCCCCCCCCCCCCGCCCTGAAAATTTCATGAAAATCCATCCATGACTTTTTGAGTTATCTTGCTAACAAACAAACAAACGAACATGCACACATGCACGCAAACACACAAAGCAAAGTGATCACAATACCTCCTGGCGGAGGTAATAAAGATTTAATTCATTCATTCATTCATTCATTCAAATATGATAAACACCATCTGCAGTTTCTGTAGAATAAAAATCAAAGATGCTGGATCAGTGTTATCTAATTTTATCTGGCTCTGAAAAACACACCCAGACAGGTCAGTCACTTAATAACAGGAAACGTTAACATTGGCAGACATGTTTAGTCTTAGCATCAGCTATCTAACATGAGCTTGGATATTACCTTTATTATGGCAATATTTTCTAAAGATGACTGATTGTTTGACACCTCTTCACACAGAGTCCTTGGCTTTACCGCCCTGGAGGACTGGCTCAGAGAAATCCAAATGTTTCCACGCCCAGTCGACTTAAAAATGTATACTGAACGTCTCTGCTGGATAATTAATTTCTACGTATTTCACTTCATGCTATGTTACCTTGGAACTCTCTATTGTAGAGGACAGTTAAAAACAATTCAAGACAACACCCCTTAGCCATGAATCTGGTCAAATATTTATGGTCTTAATGGTCCCTCCACTAACTTTCAGAAAAATCAGTGCGCTGACTTGGGTGTAAGGTGTGCAACATGCTAGCAATGTGTTACGCCTGTGGTAGTCATTTTTTCATTTCCATTTCCTTTTCATTTGTGCATCCATGTTGACAGAGGACTTACTGAGCGTATGAGGTGTGTTTAGTATTGGAAAGGACTGGCATTTAGAAAATAGAGGAGACTATTTTTCACTCATTGGGTAAGTGACTCATGGTCAATATTAACAGAATAAAATTGTTAACTGTCAAATTTACATCGTACCAACAATATTTAACATAACCACTACCATTCACTATTGCTTCAGTGTCTGAACTACATCAGGATGTGTCACAGAAGTAAAACAAAAAAAACAAAAAAGCAATGGCTACTGCCACAGTACTGTGGCACAAAATAGCGGTTTGTCTTTTGCTACAGAGCCAATCAAATGTTAGCATTTGCACTGTGACAATAAGCAGTAACAACATTTTGTTGCCACAGAGCCAATCATGGATACTCTTACATGAACTCATTAGCCTCTTGTTGCCACGGTACTGTGGTGACATATGGCGTATACATACACACCACAACCAAATTATGGCAATCCACAAAAGTTTAATATCGTTTTGGCCTTTCATCTACAAGACACTGGTACTGTCGATGCCCTGAAATGGTAATTTTGGAGAACAGGTCCCAGAGCGGAAAAATCTCACAATGCCGCCCTCGCGTTGCTGTATGGATAAGCAAAACACCACTTTTTGGAAATGATGATGCCATAGTAACACGTGACCAGAAGGACAAAACCCAAGACATAACCTCATGCTCATGCTCACTGCATTTTTCTGTGATTTTAGTGTATCCTGCTGCTCTGTCTGTGTTTGTGCACAGTGCCACATAAAGGTGTGGCATACATATTGCACAGTTTTAACCCAGTTTTCCCATTTCCACCTGGAAGCAGACATTTCTTGAAACGATATGTCTATGGACGTGAAATTTCTAGAATCCGCAAAACAAAAAAAAACATGAGCATTGTCGTCTGGACGTAGCTTCCGGGAAATGGTACCCTAGCCTTTTCCTTTAACTGGATAGGCACATGGCACGTGCAATGCTTATCGTCACAGTACTGTGGCAGCAGGGTGACAGGTCACCAGTCTACACATGAAAGAACAAGGATGCCGACTGGCTCAGTACTGATAGACAAATAAGAAAGTTAGTCCTACAATACTACAGCAATAGCCACTTAGAAAAAAAAAATTCTCATGCATAATATCCCTTTCTCCTGAATGAAAATCATGAGTAAACGAAAATCATGTGACTATTTGAACTTGACAGTTCTCAACAAACTAGATTTATAGCAAAATGAAATCACGTTGATAGCATGTCAATGGGAGGCTCATAAAACATATTAGTAACCCTGCAGCAGTAACAGGTACCCAATGTGATCAAATGCACAACAGGAACATCCCACAGACCATTCCAGTGTGACAGAGGTTGTCTGTCCCATCTCTAATAACAGTTATCATGTAACATACTTGCTGGAGGGGAAAGGAAAAATCTTTCAAGTGGCATTTGGATAAAGGACAAAGTTATTCTCAAAGTAACACCTTTAGTGCAATTACTTGTAAAGTTACTTAGACCAGAATCAGATCATTTCAAGGCCAACTAACTCTTTCAAGAAACACTCAGAAAAAGACCAGACAGTTCAGAGCTGTGAGTCAGTTACATATGTCTCCCCATATACCACACAGCATTTGATGCTTTACTGCTCACTTGCTGTCCTTGATACTTTATGTACAACAAAAAGGATAAAAATCGTAGTTCTAAGTTGCTTTTGTCTCATCTTAAAATGGTCCAGGAATTGCAGAATTACATCTGGCAGCAGTCCCGGATCAGGAGCTCTGAAGGTCCCATCAGTCCTGGCCCTGTAGTGACCGTGGTCCGAGAGCCAGAGGTCAGCTCTGGTAAGCACTAAATGGACGAGCTAAGGAGTTGTAAAGGCCTGCCAAAGATGAATGCAGCGCTTTGCCAGTAAGAGTACCTCTAGGTGACCCATCTCTGTCACGATGGTTCAGCTTCACCCATTGATAGTTCCACAAAACATGTCCGAAAGAGACTCTCTATGCATCAAATGTATTGTTACTCCTGTTTTTGTGGAAATAAATACACTGTGACATGTGCAACGCTGCATAAAAACACTTACCTTAAATAATTCTGTCTTGTGATTGTGATAACAGATCTAGAAAAGTAGTCAAGGGTAAATTTAAAGGGACTTCACAATAAACAATTATTAATTTGTTTCAGAAGATGCTGGATGTAAATGGGCTAAATTAAAGCCAAATGACTTGAGGAGAAAAAACTGCTTTTAATTAAAAGTAATGCATCTCTGATCAAAGGGGTTCTTATACATTAAAAGGATTTGTATCCAACAAACTTCAGATTAAAAGGACTCTGCTTCCACACCTAATGCTACCACTATTAGCAGACGCAACCTGCCCCTCTTTTAAACAACAGCTGTTCCATCACACCGTGGTACCTAATTATTGCAAAACTAACAAATACATAAGGATGCTTATGAAGTTGATGTTGAGTCTTCTAATTTCCTAGAGGTTAGAGGCAAGAATAATTCTTTTAGATTGTTTCTGGTGTATGTTAGACCCTTAGGCGTGACTGTGACACAGGGCAGTTTCTTTTTAATAATAATCTTTCACGTTTCTGTGATAATAACTCACTTATACTTCAATGTGAAAGCTTATAGAGGGAAGGATGAGTGGAGTAAGTGTTAGTTAAATATGGTCATAATGTTCCTACTGTATGTCAGAGTGGAACATTAACACTTACATTCTTTGATGTTTCTGTCACACACACAAAACAAGCTGTGGATCTGCATTTAGATGATACTATTTTAATGCAGTGTTTTTTAAATGTCACACAACAGTTTCCACACTAGTGCATGATTGCAATTTGTCACGCTGGGCTGGTTGTGATAGCGACACTCATTACATTGAGCTTTGCTTTAGCACACCTCACGCCATTTGGAGCATTTAAGTGAATATGCATACAAAGTCATATGTTGCTCTACATGGTCCTGCATGTCATATGTTAATAGATGCACATGGGGGGCAGGAAACAGACTCCTATGAAAATGTCAAGGTTGTAAAACACACTATGACTGAAAAAAGGCTTCAAATACCTTGGCTTAGACACTGGTTCTTAAACATTTTTTTTTCCAACACCAATTTGACTTGAGTCACCTGTGTTAACTGTTCTTCAGCATTGTAGAATTTCGCCACTCAGAACAGCACAACATAAAAAACTAGAAGCACTCGGAGAGCGCAGACCTCCGCCAAGGCTGATCAGTGGCCCCCCCGTGGGCCCCCCCACCCCCGATCACCACCAAAATGTAATCATTTCTTCCTTATCCCATTTCCAACAAACCCTGAAAATTTCATCCAAATCTGTCCATAACTTTTTGAGTTATGTTGCACACTAACAATCAGTGCCCCCCCTCCCCCCCGTGGGCCCCCCCACCCCCGATCACCACCAAAATTTCATCATTTCTTCCTTATCCCATTTCCAACAAACCCTGAAAATTTCATCCAAATCTGTCCATAACTTTTTGAGTTATGTTCCACACGAACGGACAGACAAACAAACAAACAGACAGACAGACAAACAA